>NW_028324152.1:691250-1382500 GCF_054372755.1 Phalangium opilio | reverse complement strand
AGGAATGGATGCACGAACTGATTACCTGGCGGACACAAGCAATGAGCGCTCGAGAAGGGGGGCGACTAAAGAGCAAAGCACCTTGTGGTCGCCACCGTCCTCGGTCGTCCAAAAGGTCCCCCAGAACGCGTACACGAAAGCTCGCGAGGCAACCAAACAAATCTGGGGTGAGGTGTTGACCGTTGACGGTAGTGATAAACGGTGAGGAAACTAATGGAATCCCTAGAAAAGCATCTCTAGAGGAGAGTAACGGGGAGACCTTAGGGTTTATCTTAAACCAGGAGTGAATTGCGCTTGCGTAAAACGGTATTCGGGTGTTAGTGTAAGATGTATCAAATAAGCAATGCGAAATGTGGGGAATCTGTGGGAAGAATTGCCTGAAAAGCGCGTGAGATATAGGATTTCGGTGCAAAACTAAAAGTCGGTATACCGAAACCGCTCGGAAAGCGTCAATTTTGCTTTGAACATGGACGAGACCAAGCCCGCCGTGACAACGGAGAGGGTAAAGCGACCGGGACGGCACCCAGTGGATTCCTGACCATAAAAAATTAACAATACTAGATTGCCAAGCCGTGATTACGGTAGAGGGGGGATTAAGCACCTTGAGGCGATGCCACAATACGGAGGCCGCGAGTTGGTTAGCCAGCAAAACCCTACCAGTGAGGGAACATAAATGGCGATACCGTTGCCATCTGCCGAGCACACCCGCCAGACGGGCTGAAAGGTCAGGCCAATTACGGTGTAAGAAGTCGTTGGAATTACCCAGGTAAACCCCGAGAAATTTGCCACCATCACTCCGGGATGGGATCGGTAAATGTAGGGTGGGGGGGTTTTTACACCAGGCCCCGCACCAGAGAGTAAACGACTTGTCGTAATTAACCTGATCCCCCGAAACACGAGAGTACAAGGCGAGGCAGCGATCAAGGATTGTAAAATCCTGTTCATAACGGAGTAATGACGTAAGGTCATCGGCGAAGGCGGCTGTAACTACAGAATAGTGAGCAGGGACGTTGGGGCGAGGGATATTACGGCGGATTAAATTTAGAAGGGGTTCCATGCATAACACGAAAAGTAAACCGGATAGTGGGCACCCTTGCCGAATGCCACGGGCAAAGGGGATAGTACTTGTAAGGGTGTTGTTAACTTTCACACGGAAGTGAGAATCACAATATAAGATTCGCATATGCTTCAAAAATTCCGGGGGAAACCCATAACGTGACAGAATGGTAAACAAATACTCATGACCAACCATATCGAAAGCCTTGCGAAAGTCAATGCTGACGAGAGCCAGAGGCTCATCGCCTGCATTGGCTAGGGCAATGCCATCGCGAAGGATGGTCAGGGTATCGTAGATCGCTCTGCCAGGGATAGAGTACGTTTGGTCCTCGTGAACAAGTTCGCCGACGACCTCGTTTAAGCGGGAAGCTAAAACTCTTGCAAAAATTTTATAATCGGCATTGGTAAGCGACACTGGGCGCCAATTCGCGAGATCAAGCAGGTTCCCGGCCTTGGGGAGCAGGGAGACCAACGAATCAGCGAATCGACTCCAGCAATCAGGATGGTGAGTGATTTCGCGGAAGACCGAAAGTAGGATCTCTCCTAACAACGGCCAAAAGGTCAGATAAAATTCCACGGGGATGCCGTCACGACCGCTGGCCTTCCCGCGAGACAAACGCTGAAGAGCTGAGGTGACCTCGAGCATGGTAAAATCTTCCTTAAACAGATCAGCCCTTTCAGGGGGCAAAACGGGGATGCCATTAGTTAATTCAGAGAATGCCTGATGGTCAAAATTAGTGGATTGGGGCGAATATAAATTACCATAAAACTGAATGACTGTATCACGGATAGACTCGGGATCCTCCAACAAAATGCCAGAGGGATCATAAAGGCCCGACATTACTGTAGCTGAAACGGCTCGTTTCTCCATACGGTAAAAGTCTCGCGAGGGAGTATCGACGGATCGGAAGTGGGATGCGCGGGCATGCAAAAGGGAGGTGGCGGAGTGCTGCATCAAAAACTCGTTGAGGCTTTCAACTTGGACCCGTCGCTCCAAGGAGTCGGGGTCAGAGGTGGCCACTAACGATTCTAATCGTAAAAGTTCCTGGTTATCAGATACCTTCTTACGGTGCCAAAAAAGAACGCTAAAACGCTTTATCTCAGGCTTCACGACGTTGAACCACCACGGCACCACAGGGAGCCGCGGAGGTTTGACATCAATAAGAGACTGGAGATGGCCACGCATAGCGTCAACAAAGGATAATTCATTTAAGGCGTTAAAGGGAAGCCTCCAGAAGGGAGGGGAGCGCGGTATATATAGTGGTTCAAAAAAATCACAAACAACGGCATCATGATCCGAGAAAAAACTCGGAACATGGCGGACGGCTTTGAGTTTCAGGGGAGCACGAATATAGACACGATCCAGGCGGGCCGAAACGAGTTTGCCATGATTACGCGCGCGCCACGTGTAACTAGGCGTCGTGTGGTGTAGTGTAGTATACGCGTCAAGTAAGTCAAAATCGTGCACGAGAGAGCGCAGGGCTCCGCTTAAAGCGAAACGATTTTCCTTACAGTTGCTACGGTCAAAATCTGGGTGAAGGCAACAGTTAAAATCACCAGCAATGACAATGGTGTCCCCAGGGTCAATCAACTGTAAAATGTCGCGCACAAACGCGATAGTTTCAAGCGCGGTTTCATCACTACTAGCGGAGAGGTAAACATTAAATAAATGAACGGGGGTTGGCGACGAAAAGGTATGCGCAGGGAGTTTTAAATACAGCGCATGGCCATTGAAGGATTTTGTGTCTAAAACTTTGTCTTTGAGGGCAGGGGTCAGGGCAACAGCAACCCCAGAGCCCCTAGGGGGAGTGCCGGTAGAGTGAAAAAATACATAATTCCATGTGGTCCAAATAAACGACCGGGAGAAGGCATCAGAGACGTTAGTTTCTTGTAAACAAACGACTGAAGGGAGAAAACGGTGGATGAAATCACGAGTTCGTATGGCAGTGATGTCCGTGCCAACACCGCGCACATTAAAACTGAGGAGCGAATACATCGTATTAAGACTGGGAACTAATTGGAGACGGCTCCATCGGGAACCGTGGTCGTGGACACGAGACGCTTAATTGCGGCTGAGAGTCGGTAATACGCGTTTCGAGTGTTTTTGCGTAACGACTCAGACGCGATGGCTTTTATAGCAGGGTCAGTAAGACCGACCACTAGAACTTGACGAGCAAGTGATAGGAGGGAGGGGTCGTCGGTGGCATAGCGTTTGCAAATTTGGCGAACGACGTCACTAGGGGCATTGAGAGATTCATTAATGAATGACACAACGGCATCAAAGGGGTAAATGGCCGGGAATGGCCCTTTGGTGTCAGACCAAGTGAGAGAGAGAGATAGAGAGAGAGAGATAGAGAGAGAGACATAGAGAGAGAGACATAGAGAGAGAGAGAGATAGAGAGAGATAGAGAGAGATAGAGAGATGTAGAGAGAGATAGAGAGATATAGAGAGAGATAGAGAGAGAGATAGAGAGAGAGAGATAGAGAGAGAGAGATAGAGAGAGAGATAGAGAGAGAGAGATAGAGAGAGAGATAGAGAGAGATAGAGAGAGAGAGAGATAGAGAGAGATAGAGAGATAGAGAGAGATAGAGAGAGATAGAGAGAGATAGAGAGAGATAGAGAGAGATAGAGAGAGAGATAGAGAGAGAGATAGAGAGAGATAGAGAGAGAGATAGAGAGAGATAGAGAGAGAGATAGAGAGAGAGAGATAGAGAGAGAGAGATAGAGAGAGAGAGAGATAGAGAGAGAGATAGAGAGAGAGATAGAGAGAGAGAGAGATAGAGAGAGAGATAGAGAGAGAGATAGAGAGAGAGATAGAGAGAGAGAGAGATAGAGAGAGAGATAGAGAGAGAGATAGAGAGAGAGATAGAGAGAGAGATAGAGAGATAGAGAGTTTTGTTTTGTTTTTCAAACTGGTTAGTTTATTTAGCAATTATAGTGATTATAGTACATTAAACATAAAAACAAGAATATTAGGGCATATTAGTCAAAAACTTATGAAACAAACGCGATACTTAAAAAATACACAAACAAAATTATTATAGGACATTATACAGAAAACAATAATAAGATAGAGAGAGATAGAGATAGAGAGAGATAGAGAGAGATAGAGAGAGATAGAGAGATAGAGAGAGAGAGATAGAGAGAGAGAGATAGAGAGAGATAGAGAGAGAGATAGATAGAGAGAGAGATAGAGAGAGAGATAGAGAGAGAGATAGAGAGAGAGATAGAGAGAGAGATAGAGAGAGAGAGATAGAGAGAGATAGAGAGAGAGAGAGATAGAGAGAGATAGAGAGAGATAGAGAGAGAGAGATAGAGAGAGAGATAGAGAGAGAGATAGAGAGAGATAGAGAGAGAGATAGAGAGAGAGATAGAGAGAGAGATAGAGAGAGATAGAGAGAGATATAGAGAGAGAGAGATAGAGAGAGATAGAGAGAGAGATAGAGAGAGAGAGATAGAGAGAGAGATAGAGAGAGATAGAGAGAGATAGAGAGAGATAGAGATAGAGAGAGAGAGATAGAGAGAGAGATAGAGAGATAGATAGAGAGAGAGATAGATAGAGAGAGAGATAGAGAGAGAGATAGAGAGAGAGATAGAGAGAGAGATAGAGAGAGATAGAGAGAAAGAGAGATAGAGAGAAAGAGAGATAGAGAGAGAGAGAGATAGAGAGAGAGAGAGTTGTTTTGTTTTTCAAACTGGTTAGTTTATTTAGCTATTATAGTGATTATAGTACATTAAACAGAAAAACAAGAATATTAGGGCATATTAGTCAAAAACTTATTAAACAAACGCGATACTTAAAAAATACACAAACAAAATTATTATAGGACATTATACAGAAAACAATAATATTAAGGGATATTGGTCAATAACTCATTAAACAAATGCGATACTTATAAATACACAAAAATATAAAAAACAGTCGAAGGTATCAGATATCAAGAAACTGGTGTACTTAGGGATCAGAACCAATGTGGTTCCTGTTCAAAGCCCCAACGTAATTTTAAAAGGTCTAAGTCAGTATTAGTCAGGACACGGGATCTTTCCGCCTTAAAACGGGCAGCAATCCGGTTAAGAATTAGGGATTTGGCTCGGTTAACGTAGTGAGTGAAATTATGGGTGGTTAGCGCGATATTGGAAAGGTCCGCATAAATCTCAGCGAGAACAACCAACGTCATGACAAAGGTGAAATTGCAAATGGTATGATTCCTCCCCGGGGAAGCGACCAAAGACAAAAAGTGTTCTGGTGGATGGCGGTGGCCTTTCCATCGGAAAAGGCAGTCATTAATGAGGGTCAAAACGGATGTGACGTAAGGGCAAAAATAGTACATATGGAGAAACGAGCCTGGCGCGGGGCAGAACGGGCAAAATCGGTTGTCCATGGAAAGGACCATGTGAGAGAGACGCGTTGGATGAGGGAGAGAACCATGAAGGGCTCTCCAACGGACACAGAGTTCCGCCCTACTATTTAATGGGGAGAGCTGACGACCCTTCCACCACTGAAGAGACGGAATGAGGGCGGTATTCGGGGGAGTTACTGGTGTTATGGGAGAGAAACGGTTCGAGACCACTAATGTATACAGCGCAGAGGTTGGTAAGGAATTAGAAATCATAAGCTTTCGCTCAGAAAACCCGAAACGATACGCGGAAAAGAGGCTCAATCCACCATCAGGGGTGAACTGCGCAGTGGGATTGAGGCCCCTAGCTGTAAAAACGGCAGGGAAGGAGTGGATGCACGAACTGATTACCTGGCGGACACAAGCAATGAGCGCTCGAGAAGGGGGGCGACCAAAGAGCAAAGCACCTTGTGGTCGCCACCGTCCTCGGTCGTCCAAAAGGTCCCCCAGAACGCGTTCACGAATGCTCGCGAGGCAACCAAACAAATCTGGGGTGAGGCGGTGACCGTTGACGGTAGTGATAAACGGTGAGGAAACTAATGGAATCCCTAGAAAGGCATCTCTAGAGGAGAGTAACGGGGAGACCTTAGGGTTTATCTTAAACCAGGAGTGAATTGCGCTTGCGTAAAACGGTATTCGGGTGTTAGTGTAAGATGTATCAAATAAGCAATGCGAAATGTGGGGAATCTGTGGGAAGAATTGCCTGAAAAGCGCGTGAGATATAGGATTTTGGTGCAAAACTAATAGTCGGTATACCGAAACCGCTCGGAAAGCGTCAATTTTGCTTTGAACATGGACGAGACCAAGCCCGCCGTGACAACGGAGAGGGTAAAGCGACCGGGACGGCACCCAGTGGATTCCTGACCATATAAAATTAACAATACTAGATTGCCAAGCCGTGATTACGGTAGTGGGGGGGATTAAGCACCTTGAGGCGATGCCACAAAACGGAGGCCGCGAGTTGGTTAGCCAGCAAAACCCTACCAGTGGGGGAACATAAATGGCGATACCGTTGCCATCTGCCGAGCACACCCGCCAGACGGGCTGAAAGGTCAGGCCAATTACGGTGTAAGAAGTCGTTGGAATTACCCAGGTAAACCCCGAGAAATTTGCCACCATCATTCCGGGATGGGATCGGTAAATGTAGGGGGGGGGGTTTTTACACCAGGCCCCGCACCAGAGAGTAAAAGACTTGTCGTAATTAACCTGAGCTCCCGAAACACGAGAGTACAAGGCGAGGCAGCGATCAAGGATTGTAAAATCCTGTTCATAACGGAGTAATGACGTAAGGTCATCGGCGAAGGCGGCTGTAACTACAGAATAGTGAGCAGGGACGTGGGGACGAGGGATATTACGGCGGATTAAATTAAGAACGGGTTCCATGCATAACACGAAAAGTAAACCGGATAGTGGGCACCCTTGCCGAATGCCACGGGCAAAGGGGATATTACTGGTAAGGGTGTTGTTAACTTTCGCACGGAAGTGAGAATCACAATATAAGATTCGCATATGCTTCAAAAATTCCGGGGGAAACCCATAACGTGACAGAATGGTAAACAAATACTCATGACCAACCATATCGAAAGCCTTGCGAAAGTCAATGCTGACGAGAGCCAGAGACTCATCGCCTGCATTGGCTAGGGCAATGGCATCACGAAGGATGGTCAGGGTATCGTAGATCGTTCTGCCAGGGATAGAGTACGTTTGGTCCTCGTGAACAAGTTCGCCGACGACCTCGTTTAAGCGGGAAGCTAAAACTCTTGCAAAAATTTTATAATCGGCATTGGTAAGTGACACTGGGCGCCAATTCGCGAGATCAAGCAGGTTCCCGGCCTTGGGGAGCAGGGAGACCACCGAATCAGCGAAGCGACTCCAGCAATCAGGATGTTGAGTGATTTCGCGGAAGACCGAAAGTAGGATCTCTCCTAACAACGGCCAAAAGGTCAGATAAAATTCCACGGGGATGCCGTCACGACCGCTGGCCTTCCCGCGAGACAAACGCTGAAGAGCTTAGGTGACCTCGAGCATGGTAAAATCTTCCTTAAAAAGATCAGCCCTTTCAGGGGGCAAAACGGGGATGCCATTAGTTAATTCAGAGAAGGCCTGATGGTCAAAATTAGTGGTTTGGGGCGAATATAAATTACCATAAAACTGAATGACTGTATCACGGATAGACTCGGGATCCTCCAACAAAATGCCAGAGGGATCATAAAGGCCCGACATTACTGCAGCCGAAACGGCTCGTTTCTCCATACGGTAAAAGTCTCGCGAGGGAGTATCGACGGATCGGAAGTGGGATGCGCGGGCATGCAAAAGGGAGGTGGCGGATTGCTGCATCAAAAACTCGTTGAGGCTTTCAACTTGGACCCGTCGCTCCAAGGAGTCGGGGTCAGAGGTGGCCACTAACGATTCTAATCGTAAAAGTTCTTGGGTATCAGATACCTTCTTACGGTGCCAAAAAAGAACGCTAAAACGCTTGATCTCAGGCTTAACGACGTTAAACCACCACGGCACCACAGGGAGCCGCGGAGGCCTGACAGCAATCAGAGACCGGAGATGGCCACGCATAGCGTCGACAAAAGATAAATCATCTAAGGCATTAAAAGGAAGCCTCCAGAAGGGAGGGGAGCGCGGTACAAATATTGGTTCAAAAAAAATCACAAAAAACAGCATCATGATCCGAGAAGAAACTCGGAATATGACAGACGGCTTTGAGTTTCAGGGGAGCGCGGATATATACGCGATCAAGAGGGCCGAAATAAGTTTGCCATGGTTTCGCGCGCGCCACGTGTAGCTCGGCGTCGAAGGGTGAAGCGTCGTATACGCGTCAAATAAGTTAAAGTTCTGCACTAGAGCACGCAGGGCGCCGCTTAAAGCGAAGCGATTTTCTTTACAGTTTTTACGATCAGAATCCGGGTGCAGGCAACAGTTGAAGTCGCCAGCTAGGACAACGGTGTCCTCAGGATCAGCGGATTGTAAAATGTCGCGCACAAACGCGATAGTGTCAAGCGCGGAGGCGTCACTACTTGCGGAGAGGTATACATTGAATAAATGGACGGGGGTCGGCGACGCAAATGTAGAAGCGGGTAATTATAAGTACAGCGCATGGCCGTCGAATGATTTCGTGTCCAAAACTTTATTTTTGAGGGCAGGGGTCAAGGCCACAGCAACCCCAGAGCCCCGAGGGGAAGTGCCGGTAGCGTGAAAAAAAAACAGAGTTCCATGTGGTCCAAATATACGACCGGGAGAAGGCGTCAGAGACGTTAGTTTCTTGTAAACAAACGACTGAAGGTTGAAAACGATTGATAAAATCACGGGTTCGAATGGCAGTGATGTCCGTGCCAACACCGCGCACATTAAAACTGAGGAGCGAATAAATCATAAAAAGGAAACTAATTTGAAACGGCTCCCTCGGGAACCGTGGTCGTGGACACAAGACGCTTAATTGCGCCAGAGAGTCGGTAATACGCGTTCCGAGTGTTTTTACGCAACGACTCCGACGCGATGGCTTTTATCGCAGGGTCAGTAAGACCCACCACTAAGACTTGACGAGCAAGTGATAGGAGGGAGGGGTCGTCGGTGGCATAGCGTTTGCAAATTTGGTGAACGACGTCACTAGGGGCATTGAGAGATTCATTAATGAATGACACAACGGCATCAAAGGGGTAAATGGCCGGGAATGGCCCTTTGGTGTCAGACCAAGTGTTCGCGGCTGGGTCGTACGAATAACGCGACTGAGACGCCGGACGCTGCTTCTTGGCGCGAGGTGCCGGACGGGAAGGAGCCGACATTGGTGCAACGTCTAATTTACGCTTGGCAAGACGCTTCTTGCGCTTACTAGTAACCGTCTTAACGGAGGATCGTTATCAAAATCAGTGACCTCATCACCATCGGTGGTGTAGTCAGAGTCATTGTCCAACGGAATGTTGGAAGCGGTGGTGGACGGTAAGTCCTCGGCGGTCGCGGAAGAAGACCCATCAGAAACGGGAATATCCATGGCGACAGGGGTGAGGGTAGGAGTAGGTACAGGCACAATGGCGGGGGTCGGTATCGAGGTCGAAGTTGAGGCAGAAGAGGTCGTCGTTGCCGTCACCGAATTAGTGGACACGGTAGTCGAAGTCGTCGTCGTGGAAGACGCAGGCGACGTAGAAGGAGTGTTAATTTTTGAAGGGCAAGTTTTGTTGATGTGTCCAGTGACACCACAGACGTTACAGCGGACAGGCTGGTTTACGCCAATCGTGTGACGCACGCCATTTACAAAGACCGTTAGGTAAGGTGGTAATTTGCGGAACGCGTCATCCGAGGCAAACAAAACGGTGGCTTCACGGCGCGCACAACGGATATGGCGAAAATCAGGGAGCGTTACCGCAGCAGTGAGGCTACGGACCTTACCCTGAACGGTGCCATAATGGGATAATACGGAACGAATATGGTCATCAGAGACCGCAGGTGACACACCGGAAAGCGTAACCTTCTTGGGGGCAACCCCAAGAGGGAAACACTCCAACTGAGCATTACGAAAGGGCAGGCCGTCCGCAATTAGTTGAAGGGCCCAGGATTTGTCCGAAAAATAGGCAAAAACCTGGCCGTTTTCACGGTATACGTCGGTTACATTTTTTGACGGTACGATGGAGGTAATTGCAACGAGGAAATCCTCGATTGTAGCTCGGTATTGAGAAGCACGGAAAGAGATACCCCTTTCCGAACTGTCATCCTTCACGGTGAAAGAGAACGTATGCGGCGGTAGGGGGGAGTTAGGCGATGAAGTCGCGAGAGAGGCCGAAGCTACGGCAGCCCAGGAAGAGCCGGAGGGGATTCCCGGGAGAGAAGGCGAGGTGACGGTAGCCGCCGAAGAGACGGTAGGCGAGGCGGCGGGGACTCCCGAGAGAGAGGCCGAAGCGACGGTAGCCGCCGTTGAGCCGGCGAGCGAGGCAGCGGTGGTTCCCGGGAGAGGCGTAGAGGCAACGCTAGGCAGCGAAGCGCAGCGTGTTAGGGAAGCCGAGGCTTCAGTGATCGAGCGTTCCGGCGAGGCCGAAGGAGCAAGCGCGCCATCCATTGCCGCCATGAATAAAATTCCGGCCGCGTGGGAGGCCAAGGCCCAAAGGGCACCGAACCGACTAAAACACTTAAAAAAGCGCTAAAACCGGTAAAAAACAGTCAAAAAAGGCAAAATACCTCTCGTGCAGTCCTTTAAAAAACCAGGTGCGTAAAAAACCGCACATAAAACGAACTAAAAATGATCGAAAAAGCCGCAAAATAGCGCACTGAAAAAACACTCACTCACGCTCGACGAGAGAGAGAGAGAGAGAGATAGAGAGAGATAGAGAGAGAGATAGAGAGAGAGATAGAGAGAGAGATAGAGAGAGAGATAGAGAGAGAGAGTTTTTTTGTTTTTACAAAACTACACATAATTCCAGGAACCCTAAAAGTTTATTCTTGACACCAATTTCCCCCTATGACATCGAAAAAGAAATAAACACTTTAAAAAATTCCAGTGCTAAAGGGCATGATGGAATTGGGATTAAAGGCCTAATAAAAGTAAGCAAATTCATTAGACAACCACTAGCACATCTCGTAAATCTATCGTTAACAACGGGCATATTTCCAGATATTTTTAAAGGAACTATACTTATACCAGTTTTAAAATCAGGATCTAAGCTAGACATGCAAAACAACAGGCCTATATCGCTGCTTAGTAACATTTCGAAAATCTTTGAAAAAGTTATAAAAAAAACTATCACAATTTTGGAAGCAACCAATTATTTATCAAACAATCAATATGGCTTTAGAAAAAACTTAAGTACTATGCTATAACAGAGGTTACGCTATTCGTAACTTTCTGGAGCTGCCATGGATTAGAACAAAATACTTTGCTCTAACACAATCAGTGATATCTTATGGCCTAATTGGATGGGGGGTGGAGCATATGGTAATTTAGTGGAACCATTAGAAATACTCCAAAGGAAAATAATACGTATATGTTTGAAAAAGTTTATATTCTAGACAATTATTATATAACGAATTTAAAGTTTTCTCGGTTAAACAACTATATGTAAAAGATATTTTGTTATACACTATTAAAAATAGAGTGAACTTATTACCAATTCATACGTATATTACGCGTTTTACCACAGAAGGTAACCTTACTAGAGAGAGAACCTTCAAAACTATTGGTCAAAGACACGCTTTCCATTTGGGTCCCAAATTATACAGTGTGGAAGAGATCAGAGCAACACCTACCTTTGTGGAAAACCCCCAAAACCCCTGACGGACTACTTCACTGCAGTACATTTTCGAGCTCGTATACAGGGTGTGACATTTGTCATTGTATGCAAGTGAGAACGTGCAACAAGTATCATAGTGAATATCGTTTAATGATACGCACTTTGAAACGTTAAAGACCTACGATTAAGCTTAGGAGCTAAGGCATCACACTACAAATTAAAGGGCTGTTTGGTAAACCCATCAGCGTAAATGTTCGATGTGCCTACCGTCGTGGTGTAGTCACTCTTCAAGACGATTTCCATGCCTTGTATTACGTTTTCTAGCATTTGAGGAGTGATTCGTTCAATTGCGCTTTGAATTCTGGCCTTCAAGTCGTCTACATTTAAAGGTTCTGTTGCATACACCTCCCCCTTAACATATCCCCATAAGAAGAAATCAAGTGGGGTTAGGTCAGGGGATCATGCTGGTCACGGAATTGGTCCACCTCTACAGATTCAAGGGTTTGGAAAGTGCTCAGTTAGCCATTGGCGAACATTGACCGCCCAATGTGGTGGCGCACCATCCTGATGGAACCACAGGTCCCGCATCACTGCTAATGGTAATGCGTCTATCCCATCACTAAACTCGTGGCGCAGGAAGTGCAAATACCTGTCACCAGTAATGTTGTCCTCGAAGAAGAAAGGTCCGATGATTCTGTTCCCCAGAATGCCACACCAAACATTTATCTTACATCGAATTTGATGGTAATGTTGCCGTAACCAGTATGGATTTCGTTGGGTCCAGTAATGTAAGTTATGTCGGTTTACCGTACCATATCCCTGTGAAATGTCGCCTCATCAGAAAAAAGAACCTTTCTTAAAGCACAATGGATCGGCTTCAATTAGCTCGCGCATGGTAAGACAGAAGTCTTGACGTCTTAGGTAGTCATCGTCCGTTAAGGCTTGATGGAGGTGGATATGATAGGGCCGGTAGTGATGCCGATGTAAAATGGCAAGAACCGTTGAATGGCTTAGACCAACCTCTTCTCCGACCGCTCTACTACTAGTATGAGGATTGGCTTCAAAACGTGCTAGAATGTCGACTTCCCTATCATGATTACCAATTATACGGTCTCTTCTACGTTGACGGTCTTGCACGATGAAACTCCCGAAATCTCGTAGGTTGTCTCTAAAGTTCGTGAAGGTTCTTCGAACCGGCCTTCGTCGGTTTGGGAAGCGTTCGGCATAAAGCAATGCCGCTTGTTGAACGTTACCGCGACATTCACCCAAAATAAACGTCGTGTCCAATTTTTCTCGGTTGGAGTAGGCTGCCATTCGTCTACGACACAGGACTTACAACTTTTATACGAACTAAGCTGCTAGTAACGACGCGTACGTTTGATTGAATAATGTGCCGAATTCTCAGTGCCGCGGAAAATTCTTACCTTCGTAATCGTAACCTCGTATGGATTCCTTATCTAAGTAGGCTAAAGCCACGAGTTTAGTGATGCGATAGACGCATTACCATTAGCAGTGATGCGGGACCTGTGGTTGCAGCAGGATGGTGCGCCACCACATTGGGCGGTCAATGTTTGCCAATGGCTAACTGAGCACTTTCCAAACCGTTGGATCGGTAGAGGTGTACCAATTCCGTGGCCAGCAAGATCCCCTTGTAAGAGTCGTGTATTTATTAATTAGTCAGGATCATTAGTGTAATAAAAGAGTTTAATCAATGAAATAAAACAAAGTAAATCAGGTACGTTACATAGCGTTAATACTACCGTCCTCTCTCTACGAGAGCCGCGCGTTAAGAGACCGTATTCCTCCTCTTTCCTACCTAAGCGTGTGTAAGGCGAGGGCGATAGGGTTATTGATCGAGTTTTGGCAGGACTCTGGCGCCATCTATTCGTGAGGAGGTTTGGGCGCTAACACCCGGCCATCCAAAATAAAATAAAAAAATTAACAAACACCTGTTTGGTGGAAACGTTACAAAAGACTAACAAAATTACGTAGTAACGACGTGAAAAGGCGTAACAAACAAGTTGGGAAAACCAAAATATTACCTCTCCGTGTCAAGAAGATTATATAAACTTAAAGTATCCAATGAAAACGTTATTATGTTTCTGAGTTGGGGTTTCCCATTTTTGTTGTTGTTTTGAAAAATATATCGCAATGCACGGGCCTTGATAGATATAGGAGGCAATGAATGAAATATATCACAATGCACGGGCCTTGATAGATATAAGAGGCAATGAAGGAAATATATCGCATGCACGGGCCTTGGTAGATATAGGAGGCAATGATAATCTCTCTCTTTGCACCAGAGGTTTATCTTTAATATTTAAATAAATATAATTATTTTTAATTATTTTAATCTTCAATAATTAACATTAATAATAGTTAAATCGTTTAAAATAAAGTTATACCTATTATCTTCTCAAACTTTGCTAATATTGACGTTTAAAGTTAAGGGTACCCCTCTTGCCCGCTTTTTTCAAATTTGGGGTATATATACGATTCGTTTCCATTATAATAGTAAGGAAAAAGCGCAATTGCGAAAACCTTTGGTGGCGATCCCACCTTAGGGAGGCTAGACGTTTCTCGTAACCCTAGCTGATCGCCGCGTATATCCTAAAACCAAACGATGATAATGGAGTAGAAGCCAATGATACAGATTGGTGTCTATGTGGAATAGACGGAAGACCAGTGGATGGTGGTGTTAGAAGCCAGTGTAAGTGCAGACTGGTGTCAATGTGGGATTGACAAAGAGCAGAAGATGGTGGTGATTAGAAGCCAGTAAGAACAGACTGGTGTCCGTGTGGGATGGACAAAGACCAGAAGATGGTGGTGTGAGAACTCAAGTAGAGGAGCCATTTCCGTGACTGTGAAAGCAGTTCGGAAATGGCGAACACGTTTGCTCCGATACGCAAACTGCGAACGCGGTCACGTGGGTGTAACAACGGACAGACAGACAGACACACAGACAGACACACACACAGACAGACACACACACAGACACGGCCGTTACAGAACCTCTCCTGGACTACGTCACACGGAGAGGTAAAAAAATATTAACCCGCGTATGGTAAAAATTAAATTTAGCAAATAAAGTCTTTTAAATAGAGCGGAGTTCTGCGTCGCCTGGAACTGCGTCTCATTCCGTCGTCTTCGTCGGCATCATGCTCGGATAGAGTATTCGTACCATCAGCTTCGTCAGTCGTCTCGTTTTGGGCTGTTGTATCCTCTTGGGAAATGGTCGACTCACTGCTAGCTGGACGGAATTGCGTGCGTTTGGAATCAGCATAGACCGGAACTCCTGGTGGAGGTGGTGGGACGTCATCTTGGGACTCGTCTCCGGAATCATCATCGGCATTGTCAACTATGAGAAAACGTTTAATTTTGTCTACCGGAGCCGTATTTCGGTAGAACTTCTGCTTTCGTTGGTTCTCCGGGCAATCCTGTATGAGATAACGGTCGTGTTTTAGCTTCTCAGCGACAACGTATGGTCCTTTTTAGACCGCTGCGGTTTTCCTTGGAAACCCGGTAGCCTCGGGTTTGCGCTCAACTACGACAAGGTCACCAGGCTCAAAGGTTGGTGCTTTGGCCCGTTTGGCGTTGTATCGAGTTCTCTGCTTCGCTTGGTCGATTCTTATAGCTTCAGTGGCTTTGGCTCGTCGTTCGAGAGTATCTTCGTCAAAGGTTTCTCGTACGCCGTCTATGAGAGCGCTTCCCGTTGGATTTCTCGACGCGTAGTTGAAGAGTAGGGCGAAAGGCGTTCTTTGCGTAGCTTTCTGTATCGTATTATTTATTCCCCACTGGATTTGGTGAACATGCTCGTCCCAATCCTTGTCATCTTCACGTACGGTGATGCTTGCTAAAGCCGGACTCAAAACTCGGTTTAGGCGTTCAACTTGACCATTCCCGCGAGGCGTTGCGGTGGCATTAAGAACATGGGTGATACGTGCTACCTTGCAAGCGTCTTCAAAAGCCTTTCCCGTGTAGGCTGTGCCTTGATCCGTAATGATACGTTTCGGGGCTCCAAATACTCCGATGAGTTCTTGTAAAAATCGTTTGGTAGGGTTCATTCCCGCGTTTCGAACTGGCTTCAAGATTGTAAACTTTGTAAAAGCGTCGATGGCAACAATCAAGTAAGTGTTTCCGTTTACACTTCGGACGAACGGACCCAGGTGGTCTAAATGCAGCGTGTGAAAGGGTAGACCAATCTTATCTATCGAATGTAGGAAGCCTGGCTGCCTGCCAGAGGGGCGTTTGTGAAACAAACATTCGAGACACGACGAAATATAGCGTCTGACGTAGCGTTTCATACCAGGGAACCAAAAGTCTTCTTTAATTTTCTGAATAGTCTTGTCCAGACCGAAATGGCCCAGGTCATCATGGCAGCTTTTTACCACGCGCCACCTGGCACGATTTGGTACTACCTAAAGCAAGGATTCTTCCTTGTTTTCGTCCATTCGGATCTTCTCAAAGAGCCGTCCTTGTTTGAGGACGTATTCCTTACGAACTCCTATTTCTTCTAGCTTCCCTGTTTTCGTTAGCTGGTCCTTGATTAGTTTCATTTTAGGATCCTCGTTTTGGGCCACGACTGGGAAATCTTCGCGGGTTATTTCAACGTGAAAAATCTGAAGACCGTCCGTAGGTTCCATATCTTCGGCTTCGTCCCATGGCGCTCTGCTCAGAGCATCTACGTGTGCCATTCGGGTTCCGGGGCGATGTGTGACTTGAAACGTATACTCTTGAAGTCGCAGCCACCAACGTCCAATTCGTGGGACCAGGTGTTTCTTCGAGAGGAAATTACAATCCGTTACCACGTCGAACTCCATTCCAATTAGAAAAACTCGAAACTTTTCTAGGCTCCAAACCACAGCTAACGTCTCTAGCTCACTTGAGTGGTATTTCGCTTCCTCCTTCGTCGTCTTCCTGCTGGCCTAGCAAATCGGGTGCCATTTTTGATCCTCAGCTTGCTGGAGAAGAATCGAGCCGAGACCAATTTTACTTGCATCCGTGTGGACTTCCGTTTTAGCGTTCATATCGTATAAGGCTAAAATGGGCATCTCCGTGAGTTTTGCTTTGAGGAAGATAAAAGCCTTTTCTTGTTCGGGCTTCCATACCCATTCCATATCCTTTCGTAAGAGTGTCGTGAGTGGTTCGGCTTCCATAGCGAAACCCTTAACAAAACGCCGGAAATAGCTGGCGAGTCTTAAGAATCGCCGGAGCTCGTGGACGTTTTTCGGTGGCGGAAATTCTTTTACGCAGTCGACCTTTCTTGAACCGGGACGTATCCCATACCGACTTATCTCGAATCACAGGTACTCTTTGTCACTGAGCAGAAATCGGCATTTCTTCAGATTTAATGACAGGTGCGCGATCCGTACGACTTCTAGCACTTGACGTAAGTGGTTGAGGCCTTCGCTTTCATTGACGGACGGAATCAAAACATCGTCCATGTAGGTGAGCGCTATAGCGTACCGTAGCTTTCCTAACACCGAATTAATCATCTTTTGGAAAACTCCACAGGCGTTAGAGAGCCCAAACGGCATCGTAATGAACTGGTAATGACCATCGGGGGTCACGAAAGCCGTCTTTTCTCTCGCATCCTTGTCCACAGAAATTTGGTAGTAACCCGACATCATATCCAAGCTTGTAAAGAGCTTATTACCGCTAAGCCGTTCCAACTGGCTTTCTATCAACGGCAACGGGTAAGCATTTTTCTTCGTAATCTTGTTTAGAGCGCGATAATCGACGCACAAGCGTTCTTCTCCGTTTTTCTTCTTAACGATTATTATGGGACTGGCATACGGCGAGTTAGACTCTTCTATAATCCCGGCTTCCAAAAGCTCTGAGATCTTCGTTCGTACCCGGCCCCTTTCAGCAAAGGACAAGCGGTAAGGTCGATAGGAGACCGGCTCATTCGTTACTAGCTCAATTTTCATTTCGGCCCTGTCCGTTCAGCCGAGTTCCATCAGATCGCTGGCGAAGCAGTCTCGATATGAGTTTAACAACTTGTGTAGCTGCAACCGAGTTTCTTCGGATACGTCCGGTCCCGTAATGATATCTTCCACAGGAAGCGGAGGTCTTTGGACGATTTCCGCGTGTAAAACTTCGGTGACGGATGCTGTTTCCCTGAAGTACGGTTCGCCTCGTGCTACTATCTGCCCAGCTTTAATAGTTAAATCTTGATCCGATACATTGAAAATTGGCAGTGACGTTTCCGCATCATGACCAACTGAGCAAACAGTACGGGGAATGCAATATTCGTTTCCCGGCTTCATCCTCATGCTGGTTTCCATGTACAAGTCTTGTGGGCCGTGACTACGTCCTTGCGTTACTAGGTCTACTACTCCTATGTAGTTAGACGGGATAACAGTGGCTCCTTTAGCCCAGCGGTTTACCGCCGGTTCCGGCAACGACGGGATATCCAGATTGAGAAGGCATTCGTCGCCGTCTTGCTCGTTGGGACGTTCTTCAAAAATACGTAAGTTTTTCTTTCGCTTGACAACTACAATATGTTGTTGTTCGGTAAAGGGCTGTCCGATTAAGAGGGGTATATCTTGAGCTGTGTCTGGTACTACGTGGATCTTGACCTCGGCCGTCGCCTGGTCAACCCTGAGACTAACCTTGCCCACTCCTAAAAGCTTCGTTTTCCCTGAGCCGTAACCACCTATGAACGAGTCTCCGTCGACTTCATCGGTTTCTATTTTCAACTGCTCAGCTTCGCTTTTTCGTATAGCGACGCATTTGCTACCCAAGTCAACGTACGACCTTGTCTGTATTCCATTAACTTCCGCATCCATGAAATACTTCTGATTGGCATCAACATCAGCGTGTTTACTCTCAACGTGAGCGATTTCTCGAGTTTGACTTGGAAGCGATTTCGTGGTGCAATCCTTAGATTCGTGCCCTGGTCGTCTACACGAGAAGCAACGCATTACCTTCTGGGGCTTCTTGCAGTCTCGCGACATGTGTCCATATGAAGAACAGTTAAAACAGAGAGGTTCACCATGTTTAAACTTCGGTTTTCTTCGAAAATTAGACGATCCACTGCTACGCTCCTCAGTCTTTGGTTCTTGGGGTTGGGGCTTAAGATCGGGAGCCCTTCCGTGACGCCCATTGTTCTCCTTGACTGATTCGTTGGAAAAGTTGGCTTTGTTTCGTTTTGATGATTGTAATCGGTCTTCCAACTGTCGCATCGCCTTAAGTAGCTCCGGTAGTGTATCGTAGTCACGGACGCTCAAAGACGCAATCAGCTGTTCGTCGTGCAGACCTGTGATTATGTATTCCATCATGTCATCGTTTGAGAGGCCGCAGAGCCTCGCCTTGGCTACTTTGTCGTGATAATATACTTCTACAGATTCCCCTGAACGGCGGGTCCTCTGTTCCATATCGCGGTAAAGCCTTTGAGAGTTCTTGACTGGCGGGAACCATTCTACGAGAAGTTCCTTCCATTCGCCCCAAGTGTGTACCACAGTATCAAGGCTTTCATACCATACTTGAGCAGTTCCTTTGAGTTTCGGCATTGCTGTGTTGATGATGAGACGCTCAGACCAACCGTAGGCCCTTGCAGCATCGTCAATCTTCCTTATCCATTGATTTATCGTTTGATGAGGCGCCGTTGCAGGATCAAAATCAGGGATAATTCTACTGGCATCCCCGGAATTAGTATCGTGATTCCAGTTAGCGCCATTCCCAGCCACCGCTAACGTTTGCTCTACAGCAGCACCAACCGCTAATTTTATCGCTTGTTCAAAGGCCGTAAGAGAAAGCATTCCTTGAGGTACTTGCCTACCAGCTTCGTCTTGTAGCCTAAGCCCTTCCATTCCGGGTGGAATAATTCGTTCGTTGCGGAAATTCTCACTTGAGACGGATCCCCGTTCTCGTTCGTTATCCTCGTCTCCAGAGTCCAAGTTGACACTCATTGGACCAACAAATCGAGGAGATTCTGATAATTCGTGAAAAGAATCTTCGCTATCGCTGATATGTTCGTTGTTTACGTGGATTAATCGAGAACCTTTCTTTCAAGGCGTAAACTCTGTCGGAGAGAACGCGATGGGTGTCGGAATTTCCGCTAGATGAGCCGTGAGTTTGGTTATTCTCCTCAAAATAGTCGAAGGAAAGTTCCTCGTTTATAGTAGGCTGATCGTTGCCCTCGGGTTCAGAGACTTCGGAACCCGCCGTGTCGTTGTTTACGTCGAAATCGTTATTCTCGGTGAAATTATCTTTGCTTACCGTAGGCGCTTCGTTGCCTCCGGGTTCTAGGACGTTGGAACCCGTTCGTGAAGGAAAGTCGTCAGTAATTTCGTTAATCGCGCTAGTAGAGAGCTTAGTGTTGAGATTTTCGTATGAAAGTTCGTCGCTTACGTTTGGCGTTTCGTGGCCTACAGATTCAAGAACGTTGGAATCTGTTCGCGATGTAATTTCAGTGGGGTTTTCTCTTCGTTTCGTGCTACCATTTGGCGGTTTCGTTTCGCGGCATAAAATGCACTTCGTGGGCCTAGTATTTTTCACTCGCTCGCTTCTTCGTACGTGGGGACAGCTCTCTATTTCTTGCATGAATCGTTGGCAAGGTGACCGTGTAGCTCCCTTTGTCTCACAAAAGCTCACGAGTAAAAATAAGGCCAAAGTTCGCAATTTAGTCGTTCAGATCATCCGCGTCGTTAACCGAAGGTTCGTTATATGTAAACATAATAAAACCGACTGTTTCGTTTTCCGTAGAAATAGAAATACCGATGTTAGCGCGATAAAAACATAACGTTCCCCGTTAGTGCGCGTGACGAGGCTTAAGACTCGGCCTTGTTTTCTGCACCCTTTCGTACCGGGCAAATATGTTTTTCGTATCGCGTTTCATCTCCTAATATAACGGCGTATTTGGATAAACATCCCACTTCTGAGATGTAAGAGTCGTGTATTGATTAGTCAGGATCATTAGTGTAATAAAAGAGTTTAATCAATGAAATAAAACAAAGTAAATCAGATACGTTACATAGCGTTAATACTACCGTCCTCTCTCTACGAGAGCCGCGCGTTAAGAGACCGTATTCCTCCTCTTTCCTACCTAAGCGTGTGTAAGGCGAGGGGGATAGGGTTATTGATCGAGTTTTGGCAGGACTCTGGCGCCATCTATTCGTAAGGGGGTTTGGGCGCTAACACCCTGACCTAACCCCACTTAATTTCTTCTTATGGGGATAAGTTAAGGGGAAGGTGTTTGCAACAGAACCTTTAAATGTAGACGACTTGACGGCCAGAATTCGAAGCGCAATTGAACGAATCACTCCTCAAATGCTAGAAAACGTAATACAAGGCATGGACAATCGTCTTGAAGAGTGCCTATACCACGACGGTAGGCACATCGAACATTTACGCTGATGGGTTTACCAAACAGCCATTTAATTTGTAGTGTGATGCCTTAGTTCCTAAGCTTAATCGTAATTCTTTAACGTTTCAAAGTGCGTATCATTAAACGATATTCACTATGATACTTGTTGCACGTTCTCATTTGCATACAATGACACATGTCAAACCCTGTATACGACCTCGAAAATGTACTGCAGTGAAGTAGTCCGTCAGGGGTTTTGGGGGTTTTCCACAAAGGTAGGTGTTGCTCTGATCTCTTCCACACTGTATAACTATCGAATCTCGGAATTAAAAAATATTGCTACTTATCAAATGTTTAAGAAACAATTTACAATTTGGATAATTAACAAAGGAATATCATATATTATTGATATGTTAAAAACATAAATCCGATCTAATTATTTTCCCTCTTGAAATCACATACGAACACTATTTATTTATATGCAAAGCTCCCTAAAGTCATTATTGTAAAAATACTAGAACTGAACTTGTAATTTTACTTATTATATTCTGTGAGCAAGCCCTGCCACGCACAAGCGCTCCCAGCTCCTGTGGCATATAGGGCAGTGTATTATGTAATTGTACAACCTTGTAATCGAAGTATGAGCACAAATAAATTAAATTAATAATAATAAATGGCGAAGAGAGCCAAGTCCCAACTTTGCCGAGCACGGTGGCTTTAGCAGACGACAGTTCAATATTTACACAGCGAGAGAGTCTACATTAAGTCCATGCCACTGCCTCCTTTACTTTCGGCCCGAAGATTGAATTTTTTTTCAAAGCCTCGAAAAGTGACATTTTAGTTGGCCGCCCCGTTAAGTCGCAGCGTGGCGCCCCTTTCTATCCAATTATTACGTGTCACTTTTCACGTGACTGTGACGTCTTTTGAATGGTTTTTAAGCAGTGGCGCTAACATTTTTTTCTGAAGCCTTGGACGTGGTTAAACGGGTGAGATTTGTTTTGAATTTTAAATGCGCAAACTTGAGTGAAATATTAAATACAGATTTGAACTTTCAAATGTTGCTATAATGAAATACTAGATACGGATTTATATTGTTAAATTTGGCGATAATGTTATATCAGATACGGATTTTAACGTTTAAATTTGGCTATAATGTTATAGTTTTAATAATTGGGCAATAATAACCCAAAAGCGGTTGAAGCATAACTTTTAAATATCGCGCCAATGTAAGGATAGTAGTGCGCGCAACGCCATCTCTTAAACTTAACTGTAACTACAACAATGAAATGTAATATTAGTTCCGCATTGATTAAACACACACGTCACGTTTCTTTATTAACTTGAGCGCTAAGTCATTCCACTTACAATTTGTAATAAATACTAACAGGTTATGGGACCAACACGCGAATGACTTGTGTAAAGACGAGGAAATTACACTGCGTTTTAAAGTACGAGAAGTAAGTTTTCGGAACCGTAACGCTGACATAAATCAAAAATCGGGCCTACCTATGTGGGAAGCCTTTGTTGAGGAATGAGAACAAAGAATTTGATGTTTAACAAGAAGAAATAAACATTAAATACTGAGCAGAAGTTGATGTTTAACAAGAAGAAATAAACAATATCAACGTTAGAAGACGGATTACGTTCATAGTCTATTTTAAACATGGGTGACGAATATCACACGGAGAAATTGAATGAAAATAACTATCGTCACTGGTCCATGAGGGCTCAAGGACTTCTCGAGGCTAAAGGATGTTGGGGAGCGGTAGATCCAGGTTATCCAGAAGATATAACGGCAGCTCAAAAGGCCCTTGACCATAGAGCTAAGTCCATTTTTTATATGATCGTGAATGACCAGTCGCTAGATGACATCGCTGAATGCGCGAATGCGAACGAAATCTGGGTTACGTTGAAAGCCATACACACTAGTTTCGACACTTGGCATGGTCTGCTATTATTGAAGGAGTTTCTGAACACAGGAAAAAAGCAAGTTGGGAAAACCAAAATATTACCTCTCCGTGTCGAGAAGATTATATAAACTTAAGTATCCAATGAAAACCTCGACCTTTTTGCCCTCATCCTTTCCCGCGCTTTGCGCTTCCGCATTTCATCCTTACTCTCAACATTATCTTCCTCCATTTTACATACAAAAATCAAATACTCACAAAAAGAAGCGGCAAAAACCTGCTGGCTCTTTACAACCACTTAATTTGACTTAATATCCAATTTCCAACAACAATAATATACCGGTAGTTTAATTGACAACCTACTAGCATCGAAATTCTCATTAAGAATGGCTCCCGCGGATAAAAAAGGGCAATTTTCAACTAGGTGGGCGTTATCTCGTTAGATTTGAAAAATATAATTTGTCTTTTTTACCAATGCCTAACCGTTTGGATATTTTTAAAGCAATCTTAGCACCAAAAAATATTTTTTGATACAAAATAAATGTTTTATATTCTTATTAAGAATAAAACAAGAGGATAAAAAAGGTCTGTCCTCTCGTAATTTTTTAAGCTTTTATCATGATTACTCTATACAACAGTAACAAGGAGTATAAACCCATTAGTGGAAGCAGTATTTTTTTCCCGAAACAATCTCGCTTATGTTTTTCCTCTCTAGACTTCGCTAAAAACGTATTACTCCTACGTAAAATATTAATAGACAGGCAAGGATTCATACCATTAAAGAAGGAGCGCAATATTATCCATATTTTCATTTAATATACAGAGAAAAGAAATTATTATGTTTCTGAGAGGAGTTTCCCATTTTGGTTGTTGTTTTGAAAAGTTTATCGAAATGCACGGGCCTTGATAAATATAGGAGGCAATAAAGGAAATATATCGCATGCACGGGCCTTGGTAGATATAGGAGGCAATGATAATCTCTCTCTTTGCACGAGAGGTTTATCTTTAATATTTAAATAAATATAATTATTTTTAATTATTTTAATCTTCAATTATTAACATTAATAATAGTAAAATCGTTTAAAATAAATTTATACCTATTATCATCTCAAACTTTGCTAATATTGACGTTTAAAGTGAAGGGTACCCCTCTTGCCCGCTTTCATCAAATTTTGGGGTATATATACGATTCGTTTCCATTAAAATAGTAAGGAAAAAGCGCAATTGCGAAAACCTTTGGTGGCGTTCCCACCTTAGGGAGGCTAGACGTTTCTCGTAACCCTAGCTGATCGCCGCGTATATCCTAAAACCAAACGATGATAATGGAGTAGAAGCCAATGATACAGATTGGTGTCTATGTGGAATAGACGGAAGACCAGTGGATGGTGGTGTTAGAAGCCAGTGTAAGTGCAGACTGGTGTTCGTGTGGGATGGACGAAGACCAAAAGATGGTGGTGATCAGAAGCCAGTAAGAACAGACTGGTGTCCGTGTGGGATGGACGAAGACCAAAAGATGGTGGTGATTAGAAGCAAGTAAGAACAGACTGGTGTCCGTGTGGGATGGACAAAGACCAGAAGATGGTGGTGTGAGAACTCAAGTAGAGGAGCCATTTCCGTGACTGTGAAAGCAGTTCGGAAATGGCGAACACGTTTGCTCCGATTCGCAAACTGCGAACGCGGTCACGTGGGTGTAACAACGGACAGACACACACACACACAGACACGGCCGTTACAGAACCTCTCCTGGACTACGTCACACGGAGAGGTTACAAGGTGGGAAAACCAAAATATTACCTCTCCGAGTCAAGAGGTCTACTACTACAAACTTATTTACCTAGATATGGAATTATTTCTGTTTTTTGAAGTAAACATTTACGAAATATTGAAGCAGTATTCCAAGCATAGTGAATATACAGTAAAGCAGACGACATTTTACATCCAATAAGGGTAAATCTTGGACACATGGAAATCAGTCAATGGGGAAAAGAACAGGAAATAAAGTCTACGTTTCAGCTGTTTACCCTATATTCTGATAGCTACATTCACAACTGGTTTGCAGTAGTTTGCCAACATGAATGTTAACGTTAAATAACACCAAAGCTATATTGTAGCTAGACGCTCTAATAGTCAATGCGCATCATAAATAAAATAAAAAGTCTGTAGCTACTACCCGTTTACCATTAGCTCTTTTACTAACCTAATTGCCAACATGATCTTTTCTTCTATTATAAAATCTTAACCTGATTATTTAAGAGTGTATTTAACTTTCGGCTCACTCTGAACCGTTGATGTCTCTTCATTACAGACACGAAAATCAAAGCCCAAAGTTTACTTCACCTCAGGCCTAAATTATTTACTCTTTGTTTCACTAAGCCTATTGCGGATAATACTTGATATACCCGCCAGAGTCTAGGTCTTAGTTTTCTTCATGAAATTACTAAACCAAGGACTATTGTATATACAGATGTACTATAGCTTAAGTAATAATAAACAGCCATTTCAAATAACAATATTAAAAAAAATCTTAGGAATATCAAAATGAAGCAGAGCTTTAAAGCTACAAAAGTACTAAATGCATCATAATTACGAAAAATACTTCTACACATTCACTTTATATTATGGAAAAAGGGAATATTAAGGTTCTGTATGATTTCTTAACACATCAACACAAGGCTAACTGCTAACGCGACGCACTAGTGTAACAATGGACGGACACACACAGACAAAAACATAAGACTGCTTTTTAACTCTTTCCGTATTAATTTTGAGTTGCGAAACAAGATTATCTTAAATATTAAAATAAATATAATTAATATTAAATATTTTCTTCGTTAGTTGTTCGCCTTATAGAGCGTTACATCGTTTTGATAAAGAACAATTAAACATTCTTGACAGACTTGACTAATATTGGCGTTTGAAATGAAGCATACGCCGGTTGCTTCACCCTACTCAAATAGGTAGTATATAAGGGTGTCGAACTACAGTTAAAAGCAAGAACAACCGCAATTGCGAAAACCTTTGGTGGACAACCCACCCTAGGGAGGCTAGACGTTTCTCGTAACCCTAGCTGATCGCCGCGAATGTCTTAAACCAAACGATGACGATGGAGTAGAAGCCAGGTTTGCAGACTGGTGTCCATGTGGAATGGACAAAAACAGAGACCAGAAGATGGTAGTGTAGGAGCCAGGTGAACAGACTGGTGTCCATGTGGGATGGACAAAAACAAAGACCAGAAGATGGTGGTGTTAGAAGCCAGTGTGTACAGACTGGTGTCCATGAGGGATGGACAAAGACCAGAAGATGGTGGTGATTAGAAGTCAGTATGTACAGACTGGTGTCCAAGTGGGATGGACAAAGACCAGAAGATGGTGGTGATTAGAAGCCAGTATGTACAGACAGGTTTCCAAGTGGAAGGGACGAAGACCAGAAGATGGTGGTGATTAGAAGCCAGTATGTACAGACTGGTGTCCGTGTGGGATGGATCAAGACCAGAAGATGGTGGTGTGAGAACTCAAGTGGAGGAGCCATTTCCGTGACTGTGAATACAGTTCGGTAATGGCGAACATGTTTGCTCCGATTTGGAAACTGCGAACGCGGTCACGTGGGTGTAACAACAGACACACACACACAAACAGACACACACGATCGTTACAGAACCTCTCCGTGACATACGTCACTCGGAGAGGTAAAAACCAACGAAAGTATCGGTGAATATTTAACCAGAAGAAACGCTCTATACCATAAAATTAAAAATGCCGGATTCGAATTTGACGATTTAGTACTGGCTGGGTTTGCAGTGCTCGGTTTGCCTAAAGATTGCGAATTCTTGTCACGAAGTTTGAAAATTGACAAAAATGATTTAAATATGACTGCTTTGAAAGCTAAGCTCATAGAAGAAGAGAGACGTTTACAGTTTTCAAACGGGGCACGAGTGTGAAAGAAAGTTTCTCTGCGATCGAAAATAAAGCACTAGCAACACAATCGGTCTCTAGAGGGGAATCTCGAGGACGTACCCGAGGAAGATATAAAGGTGGTTCTACGAGAAGAAATTTTGCAAGTACTGAAGCATGCGGATCTTGTAAAAGGAACCCACCCCAGATCCAATCAAAGGATTATTCAAATAGACGCTGTTACAAATGCCTGGAATTTGGACATATTGCCAAAGATTGTCCGTATGATGAGACTGATATACAGAAGAAATCAGAAGAAAGAATTGGTGCAAAGTCTCACTCAGCTGCGAAGGTTCAATCAATAACTAATAATGTCTTTGGAAAGGATAGAGGTAGCGCAGCTATTCAAAACAAGATTTTGAAAGCTACGAGACAGAAAAACCAAGCCGTTAATGTTGATGATATTTGGGTGATGGATAGTGGCGCAACTGATCACATGACACCTTATCGGGATAAATTTGTTACATTTACCGAGTGTGATACTGACATTAAAGTAGCAGGAGGGGGAATGTTCAAAAGTACAGGAGTAGGAAACACTCGTATGATACTATCCAAAGAATGTGGAAGCTGGATGCTTACTTTACGTAACACCTTGTACGTGCCTGACTTAGGGGGCAACCTCATATCCGTGCCACAGATCACGGAAAATGGTCTAAATGTTTCAATAAACAAATAAGAAGCGGTTATCACGAAGGGTGGTCATATCATTGCGACGGGAAAGAAGAAAGACAGCCTCTATTACTTCACAGAAGAAGAAGACGGTAATAAAATTAAATCCAAGACAATGACAGCTAAACTAGCGTCAAAATCTGAAGACCTATGGCACAAACGATTGGGTCATCTTCATTTGGCCGTTCTACGAGAATTTGCTACCAATGCCGAAATCGACATAGCAGTTAATGAAGATAAGAATGAAGGGAACTGCAAAGTCTGCATGATGGGAAAACTCAAAGCTAAGCCTTTCCCCAAACAAAGTCTCACAAGAGAGACGGAGCCATTGGGACTAATACACTCTGATGTCGTAGGCCCCATGACTCCAACTTCCAAGGGGGGGCAGTAAATATTTCGTCACTTTAATAGATGATAACACGAGATATACCGAAGTTCACATGTTACAGAGAAAGAGTCAAGTGGAAGAAAAATTCGATGAATACAGAAGAAAGGTCGAAAATTTTCAAGGCAAGAAAATTGTTTCACTGCGTAGTGAAAATGGGGGCGAGTATACCGGAAACTCTTTTAAGGCTAAACTAATAAAGCTGGGAATCGACAGACAGCTAACAATCCCCGGCACTCCACAACAGAATGGGATAGCAGAGCGGGCAAATCAAACTATTCTTGACACAGCTAGATGTATGCTGCTCGAATCAGGAATGCCCACGACATTCTGGGCGGATGCTGTAAATACGCGACTTATGTAAGAAATCGTTGCCCAACAGTAGCTAATAGAGGAGCAACTCCTCTAGAACTTTGGGAGGAAAAGTCCAAGGATTTGGCACACTTAAAAGTTTTTGGGTGACGCGCCTGGGCGGTCAACAAGCGAAGATCAAAAAAATTTTCTGAAAAAGGTACTGCTTGAATATTCATCGGATATGACAACCCTGCAAAAGCATACCGGCTTTGGGACCCAAAAAATGATGAAGTTCTTATAAGCCGGGACGTCACCTTCGAGGAAAACATTTTTCCTATGAAAACAGAGAAACAAGAAGCCTTGACTAAGTCAACATATCGCTCACTTGAGGACTGTATGTGGTGAGCGCTAAACGTAGGACATACACCAATGTACGTTACAGAAGTTCCTGACCAAAATGATGACAGTAACTCTGACATTGACGACGAGGAGGTGAATGATGTTGTTGGTGAACATGCTGATATTGAAGAACAACAGCGAGGAAATGGTGAACATGCTGACATTGAAGAAAATCAGCGAGAGGAAAGATAGGAAAGAGAAGAAATAAATGTCATAAATCACCAAGAACCAGAGACTGAAATATCAAGAACAGGAAGACCACTCAAAAGACCAACATGGTTGAAGGATTACGTCGTAAATAAAGCAACATCAATCAAGAAGGTAGATCCACAAACCACAAAAGAAGCGTTAAATGGACCACAGAAAAATAAATGGAAAGAAGCTACGATTGAAGAAACGGACAATCTATTACGAAATGAAACCTTCGAATTTGCTAAAAGACCAAATAGAAAGACTATTCGTAGTAAATGGATCTTTAAGGGGGAGGACAACTGACCTAAAGTTCGAATCTTTTTCAAACGATGGCGTTCAGATCTGCGGGGAATAACACAATTCTATCCCCCGTGTAGTAGGTATTATAGTGGATATTTAGAAGTTTTCCTTCTATAAACCATCCCTGTACCGGAATTCAGTTAACTATTTATTATTATTCGACGCTATACTAACGCCGATAGAAAAAACTGTCATGAAGGTTTTAATGTATTGAACATTAGGTGAGACGAACCTGATCTCGCATCTTTGAAAATGGGGAATTTTTCTTTTCTTCCAAGCGCTGTTAAGATTACCAGTGAAAGGGAAAGGGCGTGCGTTACTGATCAGGGATAGATAGCGACCTGAACAAGAGGGGATGTTCACCTCGACATTTTTCATTAAGGGGGAAGACCACTGAAGACATCCCAAAATAGTTCGAGTCCAGTGTTCAAAATAATAGCCCCATACGGATAAAATTCTACTCGCTTATAGTTTAAACCCTCTCCTAGCGATTAAAATAGTTTTCATTAGTTTTAACTCAATATTTGAGTCAGAATATTTTTTCCCGCTGGTGAAGTTTTGGCTGTAGTTATTCAAGACCAACTCTTACAATTCAATACCTAATTTTTGGCCTAATATGTCATTCGAAAGACAATTTTTAGCTGTATCGATTAAAACATTTCAATTAAATCCGTCCACGTGACCTGTGAACACCTGAGAATGTTTCGGGAATTTTATCTTTGGATAGCACAATTTCTTTCATTGACCACCATTACGCGAGTGGTTTGCCCCTCGCGTGACACCGTTACCCCTTTTTCAATAGAAACGCTTGTAATATCTGTAAAGTTTTTTTTCTTGGGCTATTATTTTGGGGACTGGACTCGAACTAAAACGGGCTTTTTTGATTAGTCTTCAGTTGTCTTCCCCCTTAAAACAAAGTACGATGAAAGGGGAAATTTAGCAAGATATCGAGCAAGATTAGTAGCATTGGGTAACACCCAACGACGGGGTTTGGATTTCGACCAGACGTATTCGCCAGTAGTACAGATGAAGACTACCAGGATTTTATATGAAGCTGCTGAAAAGAACTGGGCAATACACCACTTGGATATCAAAGCTGCTTATTTAAACGCCGAAATAGATGAAGAGGTTTATGTCGAAATACCTGACAATTTCCTAGAGCTATGTGAAGAACTAGGAAGCTCGTTTCCTCATGTTCCCCCGATATCTAAACTACAGGCAGAGGATTACGTATGGAAACTTAAGAAAAGTATATGTGGACTCCATCAATCGGGACGTTTATGGAACCAGCATCTAGATCGGTTTCTACAATCACAAGGATTGAAAAGATCCCGAGCAGATCCTTGCTTTAATTATTGTAAAAATAAAGAATTAATACTAACGACCTACGTAGATGATCTGGTGATGTTCAGGAATGTAAAAGAAATTTAAAATATGAAGAAGCGAAACATATTTTATCGATACGAGTGAGAAGAAACAAAGGATCGATAATACTGGATCAGACAGTCTACGCGACAGAATTACTTGAAGAGATGGGTATGCTAAACTCGAAGAAAATAGACACTCCGTTATGTCTAGGAGTGAAGTATAAAAGCTACGAGAAAGGTCAAGAACTAAATACTGAGAAAGCTGCTCTATATCGACAAGCAATAGGAAGCCTACTCTACTTAGCGACACAGACAAGACCTGATTTATCATTTGCTACTGAGTCAATTTAACCCCAACCCATCAACAGAACACTGGACTGGTATGCAACATGTACTGAGATATCTTAATGGTACAAAAACTCGAGCTTTGCATTACCAAAAGAATGAGAAGAAGTTAGAAGTATTCACTGATTCTGATTGGGGATCAGACGTAGAAGACAGACGATCATTTAGCGGTTACATCATCAAACTTGGAGGCGCTGCTGTTAGTTGGCTAAGCCGGAAACAAAGATGTACGGCGTTAAGTACCGTGGAAGCTGAGTTTGTAGCTTTAAGTGAATGTAGCAAAGAATGCACTTGGGTCAGGAGTTTACTTGAAGAAATCGGACAGAGTGAATTTTTGGGTAGCATTGTTAACGTCAACATTGATAACCAAGATTGGGCGAAAACCGCACCACGTTGGACAGGTCAAAACACATAGATTTAAGGTACTTCCACAACACGATTTAATTGAAGCTAAGAAGATAACAGTTCATTATGTGAACTCAAATCTCAACATCGCGAATCAATTGATGATAATTCTGCCGAGTCCAAGAATGCATCAACACCTTGAATGCATGGGATCAAAGAACCAGGAGGGGTGTTAGGATTTGAAGCATAATTTTTAAATATCGCACCAATGTAAGGATAGTAGTGCGCGCAACGCCATCTCTTAAACTTAACTGTAACTACAACAATGAAATGTAATATTAGTTCCGCATTGATTAAACACACACGTCACGTTTCTTTATTAACTTGAGCGCTAAGTCATTCCACTTACAATTAGTAATAAATACTAACAGAGAACGCGTAATACCCTCACCCACAAGAATGACCACGAGAAATGCCTCGAAAAATCTTGATATCAACAAAATTGTCTCTTCATCAAGTGGAAGCGCTACTTCAAAAGTACCCATTCCAGAAGAATCGCTAAGAGTTGAGAGAATCATCCTGAAATGGAAAAATCATATATTTGTCTTTTTACGTGTGCCGTATCGCGAGCGGTGCTCTTAGAGCTGGTCTCTTCATTATCTACTCACGATTTTTTGTTAGCATTCACTCGAACGATATCTAGGAGGGGCATACCACACATTATATATAGTGACAAAGGGAAAACCTTTTAAAAGGCGGATAAAGAGTTGAAACAAAACGCTAAAAGACCCTGATGTAGTGAATGTTTTGGTAAAAAAGGCATTGAATGGAGGTTTATCACCGAAAGAGAGGCGTAGCATGGGGGCTATTGGGAGAGATTGGTTAGATCAACAAGAACAACATTAAAAAAAGAATGGGGAAGACTGCACAAACGTACTCTCAAATAGAGACCATGTTAGTGGAAACTGAAGCCGTAATTAAAGATAGACTAATAACCTACGTATTTAATGACGTAGGGGAACCCAGTCCCTTGACTCCTTCGCATATACTGTTAGGGAAAAGGGTGACTTATCTGCCACCACAGAAAACGCAAAAAGAAAAAATTGTTTCTGATTTTGTGTACAATCCAATCAAATATCACTGCTCTTAAATGTAGCGTAGTTTTAAAAACCAAAGAGACGATCCAAGGTACCACAGACAAGAGTGATCCGAATTTGAAACCATCTGAAAGAGAGTAGTAGGCCAGTACTGCGTACAACAATGGCGGCCACTGTTAAAGCGGGGGAGCTGAGTTTTTACGTTCTCACTTCTTTTTTGGAGGAACACCCCCCCCCACCTGTCAATATTTGATTAATTTTGTACGTTTACTGTTTATAAAGACCATAATATAAAGAAGAAAAAAATTCTTTAAAAGTGTATGTTCTAATATTAAAGATAAGTTTTCAATTTGTAGGCTTATAAATGAAGACCATAATATAAGGTAAAAAGTTATTTATTTTCTTTAAAAATATTATAAAAAATACGTCTTGGTTTGGACCAAGGCCGAAAAAACAAACGATATGTCTGAGGTTTATCAATTGTCTGAAGTTTCAGATATTGCAATTTCTTTTTAAATTATTTTTATTCCTTTAATCCTTAATCAATATTTAATTCAATCAACTGATTTTTACTGTTAATCGATCTATTCCCTCTAAATTAATTTAAAAAATTACATATCTACGCTTTTTCAAGAAAAATTCTTTTTTCCGAAAACATTTTATCATGAAATTAATTATTTTGAAGGGAGTACGTGTTGGGGCTGAATATTGAATATTTGAAATATTATACTAAGTGTCTAAAAAGAGCAAGCGATATTTGATATAGCTCGAAAGGAAAATGTAAATATTTAATAGTGGATGCATTTATACATTTACCTTCGAATATCGAAATTTAACATTTTTTTGGTCGCGACTATGAAGGAAAGGTTGCACTGTAGTTTCCCTCTCCGAAGTTCAAAGCTTCTTGGCCATAACTCAAACTAGATTTGGAACGTCATCACGGCAAACTACATTGTTGGCGCTACTTGTAAACCGGTTACGTATTACGCGCAATCATTTCATCAGGCGTAGAGACCATTTTGGAAAACACACAGGGGCGAGGCGACCATTGGGGTATTCTTCCTTGCACCAAGGGCCATCGCCAGAAGATGCCGAAGTTCAGTACAGGCGGGAGGCTAGTCAACTCGCAGTGCCTATAGCGGTGCTTCTAGGCGAGAGGGAGAAGACCCCAATGGCGGCAACGCCCCTGTGTTTTAGTTTCTTCTTATGTAATTTCTGTATGATCGGTCCTTGGCACAAGTGGTAAGGTATGATTTGTTCAACCATTTTATTTCTGCTGAGAAGTATTTCTTTTTATGTAATCTTTACCCTTTCCTTTGGTTATACTTATAACGATATCATATTTTTGGAGTGCATAAAAGGAGAGCTACCTATTAACAGAAACCACACAGGACCAAGGTTGTTGCTTTGTCTTAAGTAGACGACATTAGTTTATAAATTAGTTTGAGCAAAATAAATTCTTTATCATAATTTCTTGAACATCAGTCTTCTCAGCAACTTACAACAGATTTGAACTTTTTTGGTGCAAACTGGAAAAATTGTCAAGCCAGCAAGAATTAAAACTGTGTCCGTCAAGGTGCTTAGAAGTTAGTCAGCATCGACACGAAATCCCTTCAAAATAATTAATTTCATGATAAAATGTTTTCGGAAAATGGAATTTTTCTTGAAAAAGCGTAGATATGTAATTTTTTAAATTAATTTAGAGGGAATAGATCGATTAACAGTAAAAATCAGTTGATTGAATTAAATATTGATTAAGGATTAAAGGAATAAAAATAATTGAAAAATAAATTGCAATATCTGAAACTTCAGACAATTGATAAACCTCAAACATATCGTTTGTTTTTTCGGCCTTGGTCCAAACCAAGACGTTTTTTATAATATCTGTCCCTTCAGTCTTAATGTAATTAAAATTTGAATAATTTTATGTTTTTTGTGCCGACATACACTTGGAGTTGATCTATTTCTAATAGCTTAAAGAAGTACTTAATTATCGTTAATTACATTTAACTTATAATATCCAATAACATTGATTTCGATAAGCATATAATGTTGTACTTTATTTATGAAGTTAGTTCAAAAATTACAGTATTTGAAATGCAGAGTAAAATTTTTTATTTGTTGTGTAAACTCTATACATATATCATTGAGAATTTTTGAGGAAATGCATCATGAGTAGAAGAGCTAGAATAAGATGTCTATATACTTTTAACGGTGGTAAATCAGCTTCAAGAGAGAGGAAAGGAAGATTGAAACGGTCAGAAGGAAAGAGGTTTGTCTAGGCGCTTGCTTGGAAGATTATGGCCATAGTATCTTTTTAACGGATATGAGGAAGTATGGCCTTATAAACGTGTGACCCACATTGCATCGCTGGCAAAGGAAAAATATCCCCCCCCCACATTCACCTGTGTAGTATACTAGAGGATATTTCAGTTAGAGAAAATCGATTTAATCAGGGATAGCGAGAGATCACAAGTGATATGGCTTAATTATGAGCTAGATCCCCTTGTTTTGTTTGACAGCATTATATAATTTAATGTTGCTAGATTTAATTGGCGCTGGTGATTTTGCGAACTATGTTAATGATATATTGAAATGAAAATGGAAAAGTTACATTTTGGAATATTCCTAAGCGTTCTTCGTTTGAGGGAATATTTAGCTATAGCAATAGACTGCAGGGAATTAGTTTCTTTGGGGTTTGTGGAAAATTTCTAAATAACTATAACTATTTCCTATAACTTGGATGAATTACAAAATTGCTGGAATTTAACTCGCAACATTTGATTTTGATTAGTTTTGTAGAACTCTCGAACCATGAAATTATAATAAAGTTCCTACTTAATATTTGAATGGAGTATTTGCTAGATAATTTATATTTTCCTTTGTATCTCCGTTATTTTTCAACAATTACTTTCTATTCTTTTCCCTACAATTTCTTCCTAGTTTTTACCCACAATTTCTTCAAAGTTTTTCCCCTGCAATTTCATTATTTTCTCGGTAACATTTTACACCAATATCTGCGTATATTTCAAGGGCAAATTTCCTATGTTTCCTTAATTTACCACTTTTTTAAATATAAGTTCAGCTAGCTAATTGGACCAAGTCATCTTGCGACTTATTGCCACTTATCTAACGCCTTTACAATGCATAGAGGGGTGGTGGCTAGCCCCTATGCCACAGCTAACCGACAGCGCCCTATACTAACTATTACCGTTAACCTCTGCAAATTTTGATGGAAAGGAGAAACCGGGTTAGACCGCGGAGGAAAACTCCTTTAACAAGCGGGGAGAGAACTTGCAAACTCAACGCAGAAGGATTTCTTCCCAGATTTTTCACCCGGTGCCACAGTCCGGGATCCTCTTGCTGCGAGGCGAAAGCGCTAACCGCTACGCCACCCCACTCAGGAGTTTCCATTTCTTCGCAAAGTCTTGGCAAGAGAACCCATAAGAATTCACTAGCATCTTGCTGTTCGTTATGGGTAAAAGGCAACCCAACAGCCGTTCGCAAATTGAAACCATCTTCGCTGGATGTCTTATTGGAATTTTCAACATGCTCAATAGTGTTACGAAGGCAAGTCAAAATGGGCTTATCGCTCAATGATCCTTTGTGCTCTTTAATAATGTTCCTTAATTCCGGAATCAGTAACAACAATTGCAAAACGCTATTTGCGTAGCACGTTACACCATCTCCATTTTCAAATCCCTTCAAGGGAAAAATGTCTATACTCTGAAGACCTAGTCTGATCTTTTTATTTGGTCTTTCTTTTGTCGTTTCATCAAATCTCTCTCCTTCAATTTCTAAAATACTCCTCGACATCGGCCTTCGGACCCGACTATTTCTATAAGTGGAAGATCAGGTCTGTGTTTTTGACGCAGCCTATTATACTCCACAATGGCTCGTCCATCTGCCATAATTTTATTCGGGTCTAATTGCAAGAGATGGAGACCAGCCAAGGAAGTCACTCGCGATAAAGCGACGTATGCCATGCCAGTTCCAAATAAATTTGATACCAAATCCATAATTGCGCATTTTAAACTCATTCCCTGGCTTTTGTGTATAGTAATGGCGTATGTCAAGATTATCGGAAATTGCGTTCGTTTGACGTATAAATTGGTCATCGGCAAGAACTTGACGCTTATTTTCTCGACTAAAAAGTCGGGCTTGTTGTTCTCGCCGCTTGGTTCCCGATCTACTCTGATACGGATACCAGTGATGTTCCCACTGTCGTTCTTTTGGAATCCCGTTATATTGGCCATGGTGCCGTTAATAACACCTTCTTCAAAATTGATGTTTCTCCTAACCATTACTCGAGATCCAACGCAGAGATACAGCTTGCTCTCTAGACCTCCAGTTTTTGACGGTTCATTGTCTAACATTTGGAGTCTCCTGACAATGTTTTTTGTATTTTTTTGTCGTAATCAACGAGCTTGTCTTCGCATTGAACGCATTCAACTTTCTGTCGACTTTCCTCTAGCATTTTTATGTTGAATTTATCGCACATGGCCAATTTCGGCATCAAACAGATGGGATGAAATCCATCTTTAACCAGCTTAAGGTAAAGATTCATAGCGACCTCAATTTTGTTCCCTCCCGTAACTAGTCTACTTTCTAAGGTTGAAATGTCATCTTTTGTAACAGTTCCGACTCTAATTCGGTTAAGAAGGTCGCCATAAACTCGGTCGTCCGCCTGACGAACGTTTTGCGTTAGTTCATCGTATCGGAAATATTTCCAAAGATCAGTGCCTCCAATGCTATTAAATCTTAGTCTAGCTTCCTGGGAAGTGACTTTTAAAAACGCAGGATTACCCTGTACAGACTGTTAAAAAAGTCTTTGCGCGTTGCAGTTTTCGCACATATTTTACTATATTTCAAAAACTATTCAAGCTAGCGCTCTGGAATAAAGTGCGTTATAAAAGTTTTGCATTTCTCTTTCATATTTTATCCGTTTCACAGTTGTCCTTTGCATACTTATACCGGAAACCGGAAATGTCAAGGATATCAACTTTGAAAATATTGGATTCTCGAGGATATAAATGCGATTTTCGGATTCCTTGGGGTCGATTCATATTTGAAAAGTTTTCACCAAATTCAATTCGGATGAATAGGTCACGAGTAATCAGCCTTTATTCAAAATCTGGCAACTTCGATTTAAATTGCGATAATCTTTGTCGTAATTAATCAAAAATGTCTTGATTAGGATCAAGACCTAAAAAGTATCGATAAGACTGAGGTTATCACTTGTCTGAAGGATCAGATATTAATTTTTCTTTTTAATTGAAACTTAAATGCATGCTTAAGAAAAAACAACGTTCCATTACCGTTTTCCGTTGAAATAAAATATTTTACTGGTAATCAATTTCAAAAATTTACTTATCTCGGCTTTTCGACCACAATTCCATTCCCCGAAAACATTTTATCTTTACATTAATTTCTTTTTGGAGAGTACGTGTATGGGTTTGCTTTTTAAAAGGTTCCTAAAGACGTTACATCCCCATTCGTGACCGGCACGCTTCGCAGTGGAACATTTCAATTATTCTAAAACCGATGGCGCCAAATTCAATAGGGACAGTAAGATTTTTACTCGCGGTTTTGAAAAATGATGTAATATCAAGTGTACTTTAGTCAACCGTCGTATTGTTTTTTCTCATAGTTCAGGGCAAGATCAGTGTTACTGCCCAATTTCTCTCTCGAGTTTCTAACAATGGTTAGAGACTATTTGATATGTCACGGCACAACGTTATATACATTTGAAAATTCTAAGTAGCACAAAAGGAAAAAGAATTCATTTTTTTATATTTTGGTTTGAAATAAATAAACTCATGATGGTAGTTATAACGAACAGAAATTCAAGGGAATGGCACCAGTAATGAGCAGCAAAAAGAGAGGAAAGTTTGCTTCAAGTTAGCAGAGGGACATGGTTGTGAAAATAGTTATCTAGAATTTTGTTCGTTCAAACCTTAATATATCATGAAAAATTCAAGTGAGGAGGCGGCACTACCTAGAAAGATTGATTTTGGCAGATAACAGCGAAAAAACTATGTTCTACACACACTGGGACTATGGGGGTCTCAGGGCCGCTGGTCGCACATGATGAAATTTCAACTCCAGTTTACATCAATTCTCCCTGGTCGTGCTAGTAGCAGGTTAAGCTATAGTTTGCTCAGGTCCTGTTAGTCTCGAAAGGGTTATATAGTCCTAGTTACTTTTAAAAGGTTGTTGTCATGGCTAAACAGACCGCTATTACAGTTTTTTTATTGTTTTATAGGTTATTTTGACACGATATCTCCCAAAAGTAATTAATGTAATGATAAAATGTTTTCGGGGAATGGAATTGTGGTCGAAAAGCCGAGATAAGTAAATTTTTGAAATTGATTACCAGTAAAATATTTTATTTCAACGGAAAACGGTAATGGAACGTTGTTTTTTCTTAAGCATGCATTTAAGTTTCAATTTAAAAGAAAAATTAATATCTGATCCTTCAGGCAAGTGATAACCTCAGTCTTATCGATACTTTTTAGGTCTTGATCCTAATCAAGACATTTTTGATTAATATCTGTTCCTTCAGTCTTCATTTTAATTAAGAATGTTAAGAAACTGTTTTACATTTTCAAAATCTGCACTAAGCAGAAACAAATATAGAGTAATGGCAGTACTACGTATGCAAACGTCATACCCTTCTATCTCTTAGCTCAGTGTCATCCGCCTACTGGGAGCGTACAGTATCGCCTCTTACAAGAGCGCTCCCAGAGAGAGGGATACACAGTCTACACCCCTCTCTACCGCCACTAGTCTATAAAGGGGACCATAACTTTAGCTCAATCAGACATTTATTTATAATGATACTTTAAAAAAAACGTAAATCAATAAAAGTTTGTATTCTTATTGTAATTAACTTAATACAAATTTTTACAATCATTTATTGAAACGCGAGGTGCCCCCCTAAAAATTCCAGAAATAGGACCAAATTGACGATTTTACAAAATTTATAAAAATCTTGATTTATGTCCGTTTAACATTAAGCTCAAAATTGTCATAAGCCCAATATGAAATTCGGATATCCTTAGAACTTCACAAAGACGATCCGAGATTGTCAATTTCAAATTTTTTGTAGCATAAACAAACGTCTGTTTGATATTAAGCTTAAAACCTTAAACAAAATATAATCAGGGCTACCCCTAAAAGTTCACAAAGATGATCCAAGATTGTTAATACGCCTAAAAAATGTCATCTTCAAAATATGTAGCCGGGGAAAAGAGAGCGTGATCGAGTGGGCTATGCTAGTGGTTGGAAGTCGCGTGGGTTGGGACAGGGATAAGGGAGTAGAAATGGATTGGAAATGATGATGGGCGACCTGCGGCACCGTACCTCTCCCAATGTACCTCGCACACGCCCCTACCCTTCGGTAGGTGATTGCTAAGTGCTACCGCGTAGCGCCATTTTATTTGTATGAGAACTAGCTTTGCAATTTCGTCCAGTACGACCCTACCTAACCGCTGAGGGTGCTGGAAGGACTATGGTGCCGTAGGTGGGGGTACACAGGCAACGCTATATGTATGGGGGTTTCCACTCCAATCCTCTCTCCTTCAAGGTTGGGACTCCAGGCATAGCCGACTCCATCACGCACTCGACAACGCAAAGCAACTCCCGCCAGCGAGGGAAATAAGGCGGTGACACAAGGCAAATGACCAGTTTAAAAATTGCCTGGTCCAGTTCAAAAATTAAATCGGAGGGGGGGGGGGTCAGTGGTCCACGAGACTACTAAGAAAGTTCAAGGGTAACCAGACTCCACACATTAAAATTCTAATATTTTAATTATCTACTTCTTTAGTTTAGCAGACGACGTGCTCTGGTCAATGGTCACGGACCAGTTTTTTTATTCCAAGTCAGGAAAGTCGCTAGCCTAAATTCCAGTTTAAAAATGCTTATTTGGTCACGGGCCAGAAAACTCACGTAAACGCGACGCGAATGACGAAAACTACTTATTTTCCGACTGAGGGGAGGCGAAATAGCCCGGCCTCCTTTAACGTCCCCCTCCCTTGCATTTTGAAAGGGGGACAGGGACTATGGCGCGCGAATACTTAGGCATCTTATACCTTCTCCCTAGTGAACTAGATATCGCTTCTTGGTAAAAATTTATATAACTAAAACCATGAGTTTATAACATATGTTCCACAACAAGGTTCATACAACTTTTGAAAAACAAATTTCCATGAGATTTCCAGGCTTTTCCCCTTATACTTCAAGGTTTTTCCCGTATATGGAGTATCCTATGGAGCAAATGTTAACGAAGGAGGGAAGGGGCAAAAAGGACTATTACATAATCAAAGGATACCCCCGTATCTCTAATATAACCAGAGTTACGAGCTTCCAAAATTTAGTGTAATGCTAATCCTATGGAGGAGGCAAAGTACCTACAAGCACCAAGGGCAAGTACCTACAAGCACTCAAAAGCACCTAAAAGTACCCGGGGCAAGTACCTACAAGCACCTGGAGCAAGTACCTACAAGCACCCGGAGCAAGTAACTACAAACACCCGGGGCAAGTACCTACAAGCATCCGGGGCAAGCACCCAGGAGCACCCGGGGCAAGTACCTACAAACACCCGGGGCAAGTACCCACAAGTACATACAAGCACCCACAAGTACCTTCAAGCACCCACAAGTACCTACAAGCACTCACAAGTACCTTGAAGCACCCACAAGTACCTTGAAGCACCCACAAGTATCTTCAAGCACCCACAAGTACTTACAAGTACCCACAAGTACCTTTAAGCACCCACAAGTACCCACAAGTACCCACTAGTACCTACAAGTACCCAAAAGTACCTACAAGTATCCACAAGTACCCACTAGTACCTACAAGTACCCAAAAGTACCTACAAGTATCCACAAGTACCCACAAGTACCTACAAGCACCCACAAGTACCCACAAGTACCTACAAGTATACACAACTACCCACAAGTACCTACAAGTACCCATAAGTACCTACAAGGCACCCACAAGTACCTTCAAACAACCACAAGCACCTACAAGCACCAACAAGTATCTACAAGCACCCACAAGTACCTACAAGCACCCACAAGAACCCACAAGTACCCACAAGAACCTACAAGTACCCACAAGCACCTACAAGTACCCAAAGGCACCTACAAGTACCCACAGGCACCTACAAGTACCCACAGGCGCCTACAAGTACCCACAGGCACCTACAAGTACCCACAGGCACCTACAAGCACCCACAAGTACCTACAAGCACCCACAAGTTCCCACAAGCACCTAAGAGTACCCACAAGCACCTAGAAGTACCCATAAGTACCTACACGCACCCACAAGTACCTACAAGCACCCACAAGAACCCACAAGTACCAACAAGCACCTACAAGTACCCACAAGCGCCTACAAGTACCCACAATCACCCACAAGTACCTACAAGTACGCACAAGTACCTACAAGTACCCACAAGTACCTTCAAGCACCCACAAGTACCTACAAATACCTTCAAGCACCCACAAGTACCTACAAATACCTTCAAGCACCCACAAGTACCTACAAATACCTTCAAGCACCCACAAGTACCTTCAAGCACCCACAAGTATCTTCAAGCACCCACAAGTACCTACAAGTACGCACAAGTACCTACAAGTACCCACATGTACCTACAAGCACCCACAAGTATCCACAAGTACCCACAAGTACCTACAAGTACCCATAAGTACCTACAAGGCACCCACAAGTACCTTCAAACACCCACAAGCACCAACAAGTATCTACAAGCACCAACAAGTACCAACAAGTACCTACAAGACCCACAAGAACCTACAAGCACCCACAAGAACCCACAAGTACATACAAGCACCCACAAGAACCCACAAGTACCCACAAGCACCTACAAGTACCCACAGGCACCTACAAGTACCCACAGGCACCTTCAAGTACCCACAAGTACCTACAAGCACCCACAAGTACCTACAAGTACCCACAAGCACCTACAAGTACCCATAAGTACCTACACGCACCCACAAGTACCTACAAGCACCCACAAGAACCCACAAGTACCAACAAGCACCTACAATTACGCACAAGTACCTACAAGTACCCACAAGTACCTACAAGCACCCACAAGTACCTACAAGCACCCACAATTACCTACAAGTATCCACAAGTACCCACAAGAACCCACAAGTACCTACAAGCACCCACAAGAACCCACAAGCACCCACAAGCACCTACAAGTACCCACAAGCACCTACAAGTACCCACAGGCACCTACAAGTACCCACAGGCACCTACAAGTACCCACAAGTACCTACAAGCACCCACAAGTACCTTCAAGCGCCCACAAGTACCTACAAGTACCCACAAGTACCTACAAGCACCCACAAGTACCTTCAAACACCCACAAGTACCTTCAAACACCCACAAGTACCTTCAAACACCCACAAGCACCTACATGCACCAACAAGTACCTACAAGCACCCACAAGAACCCACAAGTACCAACAAGCACCTACAAGTACCCACAAGCACCTACAAGTACCCACAAGCGCCTACAAGTACCCACAATCACCCACAAGTACCTACAAGTACGCACAAGTACCTACAAGCACCCACAAGTACCTACAATCACCCACAAGTACCTACAATCACCCACAAGTACCTACAAACACCCCACAAGTACCCACAAGTACCTACAAGTATCCACAAGTAGCCACAAGAACCCACAAGTACCTACAAGCACCCACAAGAACCCACAAGAACCCACAAGCACCTACAAGTACCCACAGGCACCTACAAGTACCCACAAATACCTACAAGTACCCATAAGTACCTACAAGCACCCACAAGTACCTACAAGCACCCACAAGTACCTTCAAACACCCACAAGCACCTACATGCACCAACAAGTACCTACAAGAACCCACAAGTACCCACAAGTACCCACAAGCACCCACAAGAACCCACAAGTACCCACAAGCACCTACAAGTACCCACAAGGACCTACAAGTACCCAAAAGCACCCACAAGCACCTACAAATATCCACAAGCACCCACAAGCATCTACAAGCACCCGGGCTTAGCACCTACAAGAGCTCAAACGCCATGTTTTTTACCTCTCCGAGTGACGTATGTCACGGAGAGGTTCAAATTTCGACGTGTGTGTCTGTCTGTCTGTCTGTCTGTCTGTCTGGCTGTTGTTATTGACTTACACCCCAGGGGACCGCGTTCGCAGTTTCCGAATCGAAGCAAATGTGTTCGCTATTTCCGGACCGCATTCACAGTTCCCGGAAAATTCAAAACTTGAGGCTATCCACAATTCAACTGACCACTATTACTTCATCTCACTAGTCAATTGTCCATTCCACATGAACACCAATCTGTATTCATTGGCTTCTAACACCACCATCTTTTGGGCGTTGTTTTTGTCTATCCCACATAGACACCAGTCTGTACTTACTGGCTTCTAACACCACCATCTTCTGGTCTCTGTTTTTGTCCATCCCACATAGACACCAGTCTGTACTTACTGGCTTCTAACACCACCATCTTCTGGTCTCTGTTTTTGACCATCCCACATGGACACCAGTCTGTACACCTGGCTTCCAACACCACCATCTTCTGGTCTCTGTTTTTGTCCATCCCACATGGACACCAGTCTGTACACCTGGCTTCTAACACCACCATCTTCTGGTCTTTGTTTTTGTCCATCCCACATGGACACCAGTCTGCACACCTGGCTTCTACTCCATCGTCATCGTTGGGTTTAAGACATTCGCGGCGATCAGCTAGGGTTACGAGAAACGTCTAGCCTCCCTAAGGTGGGATCACCACCAAAGGTTTTCGCAATTGCGGTTGTTCTTGCTTTTAGCTGTAGTTCGACACCCTTATATACTACCTATTTGAGTGAGGCGAAGCAACCGGCGTATGCTTCATTTCAAACGCCAATATTAGTCAAGTCTCTCAAGAATGTTTAATTGTTCTTTATCAACACGATGTAACGATCAATAAGGCGAACAACTAACGAAGAAAATGTTTAATATTAATTATATTTATTAAATTATTTAAGAAAAATCTGTGCTAACTAAAACCATATAGTCAAAGTTTATATAGGACGAGTAATGAAGATTGCGTATAAAGTCGGTACACTGTACACATTTCATAGTTAATATAGAGCGAGTATTTAAGCATTTAGCCCACTGTATTACTAATCATGGAAACTCTAGAAAGTTAAAATAGGTCGAGCATTGATGTTAATAGAGACGGAGTAGAGGAGTTGAATTATGATAAATAACAAATTCAGTTTGTTGTGTCATTGTCTCAGTTAGAGAGGTAACGGTTGGTAAGTGCGAAACTATCGTAAGTGTGATAGGTTGTGTTTCCCTGTTTTGGGCACATTCGCGTTGTTTTGATGTGTAAGGAAATCCTACAGAATCATAATATTCCCTTTATCCATAATATAAAGTGAATATGTGGAAATATTTTTCGTAATTATGATGCATTTAGTACTTTTGTAGCTTTAAAGCTCTGTTTCATTTTGATAATCCAAAGATTTATTTTAATATCTTTACTTGAAATGGCTGTTTATATATTACTTAAGCTATACTACATCTGTATATAGAATAATCCTTGGTTTAGTGATTTCATGAAGAAAGCTAAGATCTAGACTCCGGCGGGTATATCTAGTATTACCCGCAATAGGCTTAGTGAAATAAAGAGTAAATAATTGAGGCCTGAGGTGAAGTAAACTTTGGGTTTTGATTTTCGTGTCTGAAATGAAAAGACACCAACGGTTCAGAGTGGGCCGAAAGTTAAATACACTCTTAATTAATCAGGTTAAGATTTTATAATTGAAGAAAAGATCATGGTGGCAATTAGATTAGTAGGGCTAAGCTACAGAGTTTTTATTGTCTTTATACTGCGCACTGAGTATCAGTGCGTCTAGCTACAATTTAGCTTTGGTATTATTTAACGTTAACACTAACTAAGTATATTGTTGAGGTGAGGTGAGACGAGACGATAGTGTTTACACTGCAAACCAGTTGCGAATGTAGCTATCAGAATAAAGAGTAAACAGCTGAAGCGTAGGCTTCATTTCCTGTTCTTTTTGCCATTGACTGATTTCCATGTGTCCAAGATTTATCCTTATTGGATGTAAAATGTCGTCTGCTTTACTGTATATTCGCTATGCTTGGAATACTGCTTCAATATTTCGTAAATTTTTACTTCAAAAAAGAGAAATAATTCCATATCTAGGTAAATAACTTTGTACTAGTAGACCTCTTGACTCGGAGAGGTAATATTTTGGTTTTCCCAACTTGTTTTATCATTTATTGTGAATCAATCGCCTTATATACCTAACCAAAATTTCCAAAAATTCTTAAAGAGGCATACGCTTCAATTCAATCGTCAACAATAGCTGTTTAAAATGATTTTAGGAATAAAGTTTCTTAAAACGATTTAACAAGAATTAAGGTAAATTACTGACGATTAAAATAATTAATATTAATTATATTTACTTATTTATTTAAGAAAAACTTCTTAATCGCGTCTCGACTCGGAGAGGTCTATTTTGGTTTCCCAACTTGTCTTGCTTAATATCCCTCTAACGGCGTGAATCACGACAAAAACGCCGTAAGTCCAATTTAAAAAATTAGGGCTAATTAACAGTGGTAAAACGCTGTAATTCCAATACCAAAACAACGTAAGTCAAAGTATGTGTTAATAATGATAAAAATCAATACTTAAACTTAATTTATTTTATGAAACTTGAAAAGTCGGTAGAATGAAGTGTTATCTTTTATTTAAGATGGTTCCCAAACGTAACGATTGAATAGTTTTCCTTATATGCCTTCGGAGAAAATGCTCTTTTTTATAAAATTCCCATGTTATGTCTATTTAAGAATATTGTATCTTTCACCTAATGTCGGATTAATTTTATGGATTCTAAAACCACCCTTAACAACTTTTTTCATTATAGAATTAACTATTAGTTGGATCTCATTGAAATTTTAACCACAAAAGTTGGGCCCAAGTTTTATTTCACTGGCAAAATTTCAAAGCAGCAAACACAATACGAAAAAAGTAACGGCCAATCAAAGAACCCTCCTTTAGCGGTATCAAGTCTTATCTAAGAGAGCGACCGCTCTCCTAGAATTATAGTAAATAAAATTTCTCACCACAGCTGTTTTCAGGGCTGAAGCGACCGAAAGACGGTGGTAAAGAAAAATTCTCCGGCCCGTTAAAGGGAGGGAACGAAATTCAAATGCAAGGCGCGTCCCATCAACAAACAACATTAAATTCGTTTTACGCAATTATAATATTGAAATTTTATACAATTAAGTAATATTTAAGAAAACAAAGCACTACTTTCAAAGTGTAAACTTAAGTACGACGATACGAGAAGGCGAAGTAACGGGCAACGAGAGGTAAACATTTTTTTAAACGGCAAAAATTAACGGTAAGCCAAGGCTTAGCGCAATTTCACCGCCTTAAAAAAGTGCCAAGTTTACAAATAGATTGTGGGACAATAAAAAGGTGGAAAATTATGAAATTAGGCTTATATTAAAGCTTGAAACCTACTTTATATCAAGAGGTTTTCGGACCGTGTCATTTCTGATCCAAACGTGTGTTAGCTATTGGAGGGCTAACTCCATTGAATTGTGAACGAGTAGTGTTTGTATCATTTAATGGTTATATTTAGTATTACAATAGTCAATAAATTACATAGTTAAAGTTAAGTTATACTGAAATAGTGACGGTACTAAGTTAACTACTTAGTATGGCAGTTGCCAGCCGAGAAGTGGCGTCTCTTTTCCGCTCTTTCTTTAGAACGCGTGATTATCGATCGGCGATAACCTATGGTGACATCTGTCAAAAGTTCTGAACTGCGTTTAGGCGCGCAATTTGAAAGTTCGCTAATATTCGGCCATCCTAAATTACGCAACTTCCACGTTGCTCTATTGCGTTAATTTTATACAAACAATTTATTTTTTTTTGTGATCATTAAAACAAAAAGACAATATTACTAATTCTTAATTAGTTCACAACATAATCGCTTAGATAGTTCGGTTTACGGCGAAGTCTTTTCGGCCGCTTTTTCTTGTCGACGGAATTTGGCGGTTCGATGTCTTCGGTATTCGGCGATTCGATGTCTTCGGAATTCGGTGGTGGAATGTCGTCGGAATTCGGGGTTGCGTCTAGTGTCTCGTCCTTTTGAGGTTGGAGTTCTCGCGGTGATATCGGATTAGAATTGTCACCACTGCTGCGGTCGGATTCGTCATCACTATTCTCGAGAATATAGCGGACGTGACGTTGCGGTAGAATTTCTAAGATCTTTGAGTCTGAGGTAGATCTTCTATTTGGTATCTATCGTGGTTAAATTTCTTCGACACTACATACGGTCCACGGTAGGTTGCAGCTGTTTTTCTGGGCAAGCCAGTAGAAACTGGTTCTTTTTTAACCACAACCAAGTCCCCAGATTCGAAATTTTCAGCTTCGGCGCGTCTAGCGTTGTATCTTCGTTGTTGTTTCGCTTGGTCGTTTCGAATTCGTTCGATTGCTTCTTCGCGTTTCTTTAATACGTTTTCGTCGACTGTTCTTCTTATATCCGAGGTAACTTAATCTCCGGTCGGGTTATTTGACTTGTAATTAAAAAGTAACGCGAATGGCGTACTGTTAGTCGCTTTATGCGTCGTGTTATTTATGCCCCATTGTACTTGGTGGAGATGTTGATCCCAGTCTGCGTCATCTTGACGTTGGCAAAGACTTGCAATTGCTGGTATAACGGTACGGTTGAATCGTTCAACCTGGCCATTACCTCTTGGGGTAGCAGTGGCGTTCTTTACGTGCAATATTTTAGCTTTCGTACAGACTGTTTCAAAGACTTTTCCCGTATAAGAAGTGCCTTGGTCAGTTATAAGTCTATCAGGGGCGCCAAATAATCCAATGAGATCTTCTAAGAATTTAGCAGCAGGACTCATTCCTGTGTTCCGTACGGCGCGAAGAATCATGAATTTCGTGAATCCATCAATAGCAACGATTAGATAAGAGTTTCCACGTACGCTTTTCACAAATGGGCCTAAATGGTCCATGTGGACGGTGTGAAACGGAATGCCTATTTTATCGATGGAATGCAAGTGTCCAGGGATCTTTCCAGTAGGCTGTTTTCTGTACAAACATTCTAGACACGATGAAATGTATCTCCTTACATAACGTCGCATTCCCGGAAACCAGTAATCTTCTAAAATCTTCGCTACTGTCTTATCAACAGCAAAATGCCCAATATCATCATGGCATTTCTTGACAATTTGCCACCTTACTCGGGTTGGCACCAACCACAGGAGTTTCGATTCGGTGGTTCCCTCATGTCTGATAATCTTGAAGATGCGGTTTTCTACAACAGCGTATTCTTTCTGGATATGATTGTCGAATTTAGTAAGATCCCTTTTTTTGATAACTGCTCCTTGATGATTTGAATTTTCGGATCTTGAAATTGAGCAGTGGAAAGCCAATCATCGAAATTGATTTTTGCGTGTAATATCTCTAATCCATCTGCAGCTTCGGTCTCTTCAGGTGCGTGAAACGGTGCTCGACTGAGTGCATCTACGTGAAGCATTCTTGTTCCAGGTCTATGCTCGATTTCTGGTGTAAAGTCTTGCATTTTTAACCACCATCGGCCTATTCTCGGGACCAAATGTTTCTTTGACAGAGCGCTTCTCATGGAGTTGCAATCGGTAACTATCTTGAAATTCTTGCCAAGAAGGTAATTTCTGAATTTTTGCAGTGACCATACGACGGCCAAAGTTTCCAACTCGTAGGAGTGGTACTTCTTCTCATTCTCGGTCGTTGCTCTGCTCGCATAGCAGATCGGGTGAAATTGTTTATCGTTTCCTTCTTGCATAAGAATACTGCCTAGCCCGTGCTGACTAGCGTCCGTATGTAACTCAGTTTTTGCGTGAGGATTGTATAACCCAAGGACGGGTCTCTCTGTTAATTTACGCTTCAATTCATTGAACGCGTTTTCTTCGGCATCTGTCCAGATCCAGGGCGCAGATGTGCGAAGCATCGATGTTAACGGCTTGGCTGTTACGGCAAAGTCTTTGACAAATCTCCGAAAATAGCTTGCTAATCCTAAAAAGCGTCTCAACTCGTGTTGGTTGTTCGGTTTCGGAAACTGTGCTACGCAGTTTATTTTTCGTAGACCGGGTCTTAAACCTTCTGCTGTGATTTCATATCCAAGATAGTCGATCTCTTCAAGTAAAAAGAAACATTTCTTGAGGTTCAAGGTTAGTCCCGCTGTTCTCAAGACTTTTAATATCTCGCGGAGATGATCTAATCCTTCTTCAGTGTCTCCTGACGGAAGTAGTATATCGTCCAAATAGGCTAGCGCTACGGTATATCTAAGTGGACCGAGGACGGAACTAATCATACGTTGGAATACTGCTGGACCATTCATTAAGCCGAAAGGCATGCTCTTGAATTCATAGTGTCCGTCGGGGGTGACGAAAGCGGTTTTTGATTGCGATTCGGAATCCATTGGGATTTGATAGTAGCCGAAAGCCATGTCAAGGCTTGTAAAGACTTTGCTACCTTGTAAACGTTCCAGTTGGTCGTCTATTAACGGGAGTGGAAATGCATCTCGCTTTGTGATTTTGTTTAGACCTCGATAGTCTATGCAAATCCTCTCGTCACCTGTTTTCTTTTTTACGACAAGAATAGGGCTAGCGTATGGCGAGTTTGAATCAACAATAATGCCAGCCTTCTGGAGCTCTTCGATTTTCTCTCTTACTTTTTCTCGTTCACACTGTGCTAAACGGTATGGTCGGAAGGTGACTGGTTGGTCGGACTCCAGTTTTATCTTCATTGTTGCGGCGTTCGTACGGCCAAGTTCTTCGAGGTTGACGGCAAAACAATCCCTGTATTCGTTAACGAGATCGAGAAGTTTTCGAGCATCTGCATCAGAAATATTCGGTCCTATGTTTAGCTGCTCGAGTTTAAATGGCTCTCTTTTCAATGCTTTTCTAACTTCGATCGTAGTAACTTCTAGATTCGGCGGGGCCTTGGACGGTTCCGGGAAGCAGATCTCTCCTCGCACTATCTTTTGATGGGCAGAAATGAGTATCCCATTATGTGATACATTTACCACTGGTATCACGGTGCATCCTTTTTCATCGGTAGAGACCACGCTTCTAGGAATATAATGTTCTTTTCCGGGACAAGAACGTGATTGACTTTCGATCATTAATTCCTGATTTTTAAACGGTTCTTCGGATGTATATAGCTCAACAGTTCCGATGTAATTTGCAGGAATCACGGTAGCTTCCTTTGCCCAAAGGCTTACGGACGTCTTCGGTAGCTCAGGAATACTAAGGTCCTTAAGACTGTCATCTTCGTCCTCATCATTGTGAGTTTCCATAAATAACCTAATAGCGTTCTTACGGCGTACAACCGTTATGTGAGGTGGTTCAGTGAACGGTTGTCCAATTAGCATCGAGATCGCTTGCGCGTCATCCGGTACGATATGGACTTTTGCGGTAGCAACAGACTCGTCGACTTTAATTTCGGGGGTGGCTATACCAATTACATGAGTGATTCCGGCACCATAACCTCCAATTACGCAATCGCTTGAGACTGGTTCGTACTTTATTCCACATGTATCAGCATCGCTTTGACGTAAGGTTACGCACTTACTCCCAAAGTCGATTCAAGACCTCACTTCACGGCCATTAATCCACGCATCCTTAAAGTACTTTAAATTTCTATCGGTGGTGTCTTGCTTATCCTCTACATGGTGCGATTCATTTGCTCTTGGCTTTGGCGTTCGCATTGGATTCGACTGTTTGACCGTAGTGGGACAGTGTTTTGTTTCGTGCGTTGTTTTCTGGCAATTTTTACAACGCTCGCGGCGTTGAGGTTCATTACATGCGGATAAGACGTGTCCGTAATTATTACAGTTGTAACAGCGGAGTCTTTTCGTTGAAATCGCTGACTTTCGGCACGTGTCCCTGACGATGTTCTGACAGTTTGGGAATTTCGGAGTGATAACGTTTCTCTTTAAACTCCTTATGTTCTCGGCGTTCTTTATCGTAACGGTCTCCCGACTGATAGGATTTGCTTTGACCACTGTTCCCGTTGGATAACATCAGTCGTCCTTCTAGCTGTTTGATGTTCTTCAATAATTCTAATTGCAATGATCAGTTGATCGTCTTGCAGACCCGTGATTAGGTATTCAACAGAGAGGGTGCAGCCAGTATAGTGCAATTCAAGATGGCGGCCACTCAAGGTCGAGGAGTCGGGTTTTCCCGATCCCCTCTCTTTACCTGTCAATATTTGATTGATTGTATAGGCTTATAACAAAAGATGCTTTTGTAGGAATAAAGACCATAATATAAAGTGAAAATTATTATTGACAAATTTATTCTAAACGTAATAAAACTAATTGCAATTAACATACACAAAAAATGTCTGCAGACAAAACCCCAAATTAATTAAAAATACAAAAATTATATATACAAATTAATTTTACAAATTCACTTAAGATACCCGTAAGGGGTTGTGGTGTAATCTGGGAAAACTCTTACTTTATCGACGACGGCTTGATATGTTTTAGTTTGATCAATGGTAATTAAAGTATGATTAGGTAAACGTCGGATTTGGGGGCCAATCGGTACTTGTACAGAGTTCATTTCTGGTTTACCATCGTTGTTTACACCTAACAACTTTTTCATTATATCAAAATTTACGTGGTTTTCAGTAGACGAATTTAAATAAAATCCTTTAACTTTAATTATGTTAGTGATCTTTTCTGTTGCGGGGTCGTAAATATTCATCGAATAATTTTTCGCACCAGCGCTTCCAAACTCACAAATATAGGCGTCTTTGCCGTATGGTTCTAACTCATTCTTTAACTCACCAAGATAATCTCCTGTAGGAAGTATAGGGACTCCATCTGGCGAGAGGTAGATAAGGCAGTCCGTATCCATATAAAAACATAGGTCTCCCACCATCTCGAGATGTTTTAAAAGATGAAGGCGTGCCATAGTCGTAATATAGCACGCTATAACTACGTTTGTATGCTTGTGAGCTATCTCGTTTTCCGCAATGTCTGTTGATTTGACTAGAATAGTATCATCGTTTAATGTCAATAGACTTTTAACCTCTTTGTCTGGGTTAAGAAGTAACTCGTATAGAGCTTTTGCGTCTTTTATTATATCTGTTGAGGTGTGTCTCGTGTTTTGTCCAAACTTCCCGCAAAAGAGTTCAACATTAGCTTACTCAGGCATCTCAACCCCTCGTTCTTTTCAATTTTATCTATATCTAAATCGATCCCCTCGACTTCTTTGTAGTTCCTGACGTACTTTTCCTTATCCTCTTGGGTGACGCAATCAGCAGGGAAGCCGCTAGCCAGAGTTTTATACTCCAGAAAGGCGTTTACATAGTCTTTAAAAAGACCACCTTGTTTGGTCTCGGGATCGTATTGTGTTATTTTTTAGGACTAGGCTTCATACATCCGCGTGATTTTGTATCCTCGCTCCACGGCGTATCTTAGTTCATCTGTTACCCAGGTACCTCTCAGTTCTCTTTGATCAGGTGTGTGGGTGCAGTCACCTTGAAATTGAGTTTTGCAACAGGTGTAGCATAGAGGGAATGTTAACTTCCCATTTATCCTCGCAGGTAAAACAGGATGTATCAGGTTTTGAGCCGGAAGTACGTCACATTTGAGGAGTCCATCGAAAGAGAAGATATCGGGAAAATTATCTAAAATTATTTGAAGATGACCAATGGGAATTTTTCCCGTTTTGTTGACGAAAGGGTACAGGCTAGTGAAATCCACGTAGTGCATTTTTTCTGTACCCGTTGTTTTATGGTAGAGCTTGTTAGCGCAACACCTGCCTCCAAAGAAGGCGTCGCGAGGGTTCAGTCTTTTGGATGTTTTAACGCGGATGTCGTTCCGTTTTAAAAATTCATTAATTTCGGGGTTATTTGTTTTGTCTTGTTGCCATTCACATTCCCATTTGACATTGACTGCGTGTCCGAGGGCCTCTAGTTTGCTAATTTTCTTCTCAGTTCTCGTGTATCTTGTGTTTAACGTTTCAGTAGGGTCACCATGTAACATCTTGTTTCTATTGATGGGAAAGTGTATTTTGCATCCATGATAATAGCATCCCATATATTCGAACACTTCTTTGTTGTTTGAACAATACTCATCTACCTTTAGGGTTTGGATTTTAACCTCTTTGCCTCTAAAAGAGGAATGAATGGGGATATTTCTGTCATGCGAAGTCCATTCAAGCCATTCAATGGAGCCTAAAGATTGATTTTCGCCAAGTCTGTAATAGTTTGTTGGGATGATGCTAATGGTGTTCGATTTAAGATAATTTTTCCTGAAAACGTAAGAACAAACGCCAGGTAGGGTGACTGATCCGCAATTAAATGGGTCTACACTCGTAACTTTGAGTAGGAGGGACCGAAAAGTTAAACATCCTAAAAATAGGAGTAGAGTGTCGTTTTCGCAATAATAATAAAGCTCATTTAAAAAATTCAAGCCTTTACCCTTACAGACTTCCGAAGTGTGCCATTTCATAAAGGCGTCCAAGTTTTTCCTGGTAAAGTACTGACAACCATATGCTTCTGTAGGTGGTAAAGTATTTTCTAACACGTAGTTAGTCTCCTCCTGTCTATCAATATCAAACTCGTGATCCACTACGTTGAAAAGGAAATGAGGAAAGTACCCTTTAGCAGCATTAGGGAGGCCGAAAGTAGCTGGAAACTTAAATAAAGCGACGGGAATAAAATTGTATGAGTCAAGGAATAATAGATTCGATAGCTTCATTTCTAAAATTCGAGTTCCGTTAATTTTCAATGATTCAGGTACAAATTTCTCGTTCCTATTAATTATTTCCCTAATTAATAGCTGGTTGTCATAATTGCTGCCAAAATGGGATAATACAATAACCTTCTTTACCTCGACTAAGCTGACTAAATAATCTAGGAATAAAGCTATGGGTTTTCCACCAGTGAAACGTTGTTTGCGAGGTCCAAATTGGTTGCATCTGATGCAATTAAAATCTAGGGATTGTTCTTCTATACAGTCTTCGCAAACAGAGATACTGACGCATAAGATAGCTTGATGTTCATACGCCCCCAGCTTCTCTTGACATATTTTAGTCTGTATACATTCCACATCAAAGAAAACATACATTAGTTCCGGTGCATTACGACGAGGTTTTTTCGAGGGGATAACGCTGGGGTTTTTGTCCTTTATCACTTGAATGTAGCATAAATGATCGCTGGGTTGATGTTTTCCACATACTTGACAAAAAATTTCTCCACAAGTATGGTTAGTCTTGCGGTTTGCGAAATCTATTGTTTTAAAACAATTTTTACAAAGGTAGAGCCTCTCACAAAGAGGTTTTTTGTTACCAGTTGGAACCAAGTGACTGTTATAACAGTCGTCACCCCAGAATTTTCGCAAACATGACCCACATGTTTTTTCACGGCCATGACAAATAGTGGGACGCATACATTTAAAGCACCAGTCGTTGCATTTATGAGATTGAATACGCCAGTAGGGAGTGAGACACTTCTCGCAAAAGCACTCGTGACTAAACAATGGTTTTAAATTTGTAATAACGTTGTAGTGATTATTTTCGTTAAGTAGAAAGAGGCGTGGTCTGGTGTCTGTAGGGTCATTTTCGCCTAATATTAAAATGGGTACCCTATTTTCGAATTTATATACAAAGATAGAGTAAGCCGATAAATATAGTTTAAATTTCTGGAACGAATCGGGTGTCCCGCATTCGTCTAAGGTGACTCCCGCCTTACGACATAGCTCTAAAGCGGCTATTTTTTGCATTTTGTTGTGAGGACCTGGTCTGGCTACTGCGATGTAATGAGTTTCGGCCTCTTTGTTGTTTTTGTTGTTCATGTAGTCACGATGCGAAATAGCTACACAAAGACTTCGGGCCAAGCAGAGATTATCGGTACTCGTAATCCGACGTATTCCACGCCTACCTTTAGAGAAAATATTGAAGGGTTTAAGATGACGACGCTTAGATCTGCCATACCCCTTAGGAATTCTCACTATATGGAATATTATTTTTACGGGTCCTTGAAAAAAAATGCTCAATTTTATCGTCGTAAAGCAATTCGGCTAGTTGGTCAAAGAGGATAGAGGGATCTACTTGGTCTAGTCTTTTAAAGGATAATTCTAATTCAGACCTGCAATTTATACCTAAGCTTCTCAATGTTATTTGGACATAATCAGTGGGTAGATATTCGCTTAATACGTGATCCGTAATAGTATTTATGCTATCAACGGGGTCGTCAGTAATGTTTAGAACTAATTCTCTACCGTACATATTAGAGAGTAAGGATGACGGTATAAACCCAAAAATTTTACCCCCCTTCTTTCCCCCCTTTCAGGGGGGAGGGGTAAAACTTTTGGGTTTATACCGACATCCCTGGGGTGGGGGGGAGATGGGGGAATTGATGACGTCACGTGATGGTGTTGCGGGGGAGGAGAGGGGGGGAATTGATGACGTCACGTGATGGTGTTGGAGGGGGGGAATGGGGGTTGAATTGATGTTTTTATCGGGAAATTTGAATTGTTGAGCCACCTGGTGGTGGTTTTCTTGATGACGTCACAGCTAATTTTTGATGACGTCAAGTGGCTGGTACCTGTAGAGATAGGCTTATGCTATTGTAGATCCTGGTAGGCTTATGCTATGGTAGATTCTGAAAGGTAGGCTTATGCTAGGTTATTCTAGGCTTATGCTAGTTGTAAAACAATCGGATTTTAAATCAAAAACATTTAATTAGCGTGATAATAACATACATAATTAAGTTAAATTAATAATAAATTGGTTAAATATTTAAAAAACCTCCTCCTTAAACTTGATTCAAGCCATATCTGAAGATGTTTTTTTCCTATACCGGACTAATAAAGCGCCGTTGGTAGGAAGTCGAACCCTGGAATGGAAACTCAAATGTTGTTGAAACAACACAGAGCTGGACGCATTACCACCAGGCAACCACACGGTTTGTTAATAAGCTCCTTTTACACTTTTTTTTAGTCGCCGTATATGATTTTGAAATTGTTTAGCAATTTTCATATCGTTAATTTTTCGATTTGCGGTAAAAGCTTTTAGGAAGGCTTTCGTACTTTTCTTCTTACTTCTATGAATAAGATAGAGGGCGCTATACTGCCCGCATACGCTACTTTCTAACCTCTGAAGTTGTCGTTTACCAAAAGTCCATTTTCTGCAGTTTAAAGATAAAAATCTTCTTATACTAGGCAGAAATGGTGGCAAACCGTAGCTATCGAAATAATACCCTACACGAGCTCCGTCTATAAAGACCGATACCCAGTGAGACCCTTTTTCATAGTGCTGATCTAAATTTATAATTAACGATGCGGGATATCTGGTAACCTTTGGTAACCTATTTGATGCGAAAACAACCAAAAAGTTGGGCGTATCTGAAACGGTGGTGGTTGCTGACATTTTAATAATCTACAATTACGTTTCTATTTTTATCGATTTGAATCATGCTTTGAAATTCGGCGTATACAATGCAGACTGCGGCTTCCGACAAAGGTTTAGCGAATCCCATGTCCAATCTTAATTGTCCTTGCTTAACGGGGTTCCAGTGGTTTGTTTCACTAGCAGATAGGTCAGGTGTCAGATCAAAAGCGTAGAGGGTTAACCCGTTGGCCAACTCGTCGGGAGTAATATCGTTACCGTCGTCTTTATAATGAATACCCGTGCCCGCGAACAATGTTTGATAAGCTTGTATATACAAGTTTTTACCGAAATCGGGAGTCAACGGTTTCGAGGGTATTTGTTCGTTATCGAGGTACAGAGACAAAAAATTTAAATCCCAAGTTTTAAAGTTAAAGGGATTCAGAGCGTAACTGCCCTTGAACGCCGCGTTGGAAACTATTCCAATAATGACGCGATTAGGCTGAGGGCCTAGATATATATTGTTAAAACTCTCGGTGCTACTTCCGGTAGATATAGTTTTAGTTTTTTTAAGTTCGGTGCGCGTAAAATTATATTTGGCAGTACCGTTATTAAGCGCTGCTTCATGCGCTAACAATATTTTAGGACTGAGTTTAACTTTACGTACCGCGAGTGCAGCGTCTAGTATCTTGACTTTACAGTTTTTGAGAGTGGCTGTTTCTTGGCACATTAAGGCAAACTCGTCCTTGTTGCGAGTAAACACGACTTTAAGGTCCACCCCGTTTAAGAGATATTCGGGAATATTAAACACGTCACTAAACACGGGTGTAAAAAATTCAATCACGGCCGATTTAGCAGTTTTAGCCATTCGGGCGACGAAACCTTTATTTGAAAAGTCGTCGAACTTTCCGGCTTCGTCCTTTTCCCATCCGGCCATCATGAGGTGAGATTTTTTAGCCGCGGGTCCGTAATTTGAGACAGTTTCGATAAAAGAAGTGAAGGCGTAGTTTTGAGCGGCTGAAGAAACTCGGGTATTGTTCAAGAAAACATCGCAAGTTCTCCACAATGCGTGGCCAGCGTTGTTCACGAAAGCTACCACGGCGGCATCAGGAAGATCACTTCCATCTTCGTTGGTGATTTTGACTTTGTTGTAATGCATGGTGTGGGCTACATCGATGTAGTTATCTCCATTGCCCGAGATGAGGTATTCGAGGGTAGAGCTATCACCAATGGCCGCCAAGGGTTTGGCCCATACACCTTGAGCATGTTCGACACTAGTTTGAATCGGCACAGGGGCAAAAATGTCCAATTCACTCTTAAGAGCTTGGAGAGAAAACATGATTTTTTCAGGAGCTAAATATATCGCGTGGCGTCTGCTTTGAATGACGGTGATAAACTGACAGGCGTTTAACTTTGCGTCTCTTTATCTTTAATCCTGAACCTTGCTGAGCAGCAGTCATGTTCTCATAAGTTTCCTGCAATCTCTTTTTCGCGGCACTTTTCACATTCTGACCTTGCATTACGTCACCAAGAATCTTTTGTCCCGTACTAATGGCTCTAGGTGCCAGATACTTTGCACCTCTAATTAATAAGGGGCGTGCTCATCTAAATAACCCTTTCAGGGCGCTCCCAATTCCGTGACCTTTTTGGTGGGGGGTCCCGACAAATACTTTTGACACCCCTCCACCCCCTACCTGACCTAAATAATACCTCCTATACTCGCAACGAGACTCTAATGTTTGGGGTTTTGGCATGGTCTAAAGTGTAGTTTACAGGTCGACGTTCCAAACTCGAATGACGCGGCTTGGCCTAAACTATTCCTTATATCAATGTCTATAGTATCAAAGTAACGTTTAGCAACTTTAACGTAATGGGGAGAGTTAAATGATTTAGTTATAGTCGAACCGTGAGATTTTTCGCTGTCTACGCCTACTATACGAAGTAGCGGGGCTACCGTATCGCCTATAAATTCATTAGCTACTATATCGGAATAAATAAACAATTGGTCGGGAATACAATAATTTAAATTAGCGGGAACAGAGCTTCTATACGATTGGCTGGTTTTATCTGAAGGGCAAGAGAAAGACGTACTTTGGCCTTTTGGGGTTTTAAATCCTAATATCCTTTTCAAAGTGGGAGAAAGAGCCAAGATACCGCTAGGTTGAATAGTTAAAGAAATGTAATCAGAGAGGGGATCCGAATCAAATTTAAACTTTGAACCGTATTGAAAGCCGTTTAACCCGGAAGCTATTTGTTTAAGTAGGGCTTCTAATGATTTGTAATAACCCCCGGGAACTATAAAGGCCTCGGCTTTAACAATAGGCTGTGATTTTCCGTCCCGACCTTTTTTATTTTCATGCGAGACCACCTGCACGTGACCTTCCTCACTGGGTATGTTAAAAAAGGACATTAGGTACAAAACTTATACTAGAGCAACCTCCCAGTCATCCCCGATCAGCTCTATAGCCTGGGGCAACTTGGTAGTGTACGAAGACGTCTTGTTGTTGTCATAAATTTTCATGCTAGCGTTGCTGGGGATCGTTAGGTAAAAGGGAGACTGCATCTTTAGCCGGAATCCACGAATTCATAGAAGGGGGATAGCCTAGCCACTTTACAAAGAGCTCCTTTTGTCCTCTCCTAGTCCGCTTACGAATAACTTTCTCGATCTTGTACGTCTCGGGTCTAGCTACCGACTGAAGTTCCATCCCGTAAAACACCCCCTTTATTGGTTCCCCGTTTAAATCTTCTAGTTTGAATACCGGAGGGCGTCTGTCAATTTTTCCCACTATTTTAAAAACCTCTATTGTGTAAGTTCGCTCGTACCCTTTTTCAAAAATCATCTTATTTCTACTTACTCGGACGTATTCGCCCACCTTTAATTTTTTCCCGTAAACTTTCCTTTCGCTAAAGTACTTTCCGTATACATTTTTAAAAACCTGAAGGACATTGGTACCAGTAACTTCCAAAGGAGTCATTTTTATCGCGGAATGCACCGAGTTATTGTAAGCATTTACCAGATCATCTAAAACATCTATATATCTATTGGTATTCTTTTCTGTAAAATACCTGTACATGCGTGACTTTAAAGTTTGATTTAATCTTTCTACCATACACGCTTTTATATCGTCATTCTCAGTTGTAAAAAATATAACCTCTTTCTCCTTCAAGTATCCTTGTAATTGGGAATTTCTAAATTCGGTACCTTTATCCGTCTGTAGCTTCCTAGGATCCCTCTCTCTAAAGACAGACTTAAAAGCCTCAACCGTTTCAACACCGCTTTTGGATTTTAAAGGTACGGCCCAGGCTCTTCTGCTAAAGCAATCTATTACGGTTAATATGTATTTGTACCCGTCGTTGTGCTGACTCAAAGAACGCATATCGTTCAAATCCGCCTGATATTGATCTCCTATGTTAGTTACAACCACCTTGTTTCTTTTAAACTTTCTAAAAACTCTCTTATGTAGAGTGTACGCGACTTTTCCCTTTAACCAATCTAGTACTTGTTTCTTACTAATCCCCTTTAATTTCACTGCTAAATATAATTTTTCAGCACCCCCGAAACTGGCAGGGTGGGAAGGGTTAAAGTAGATACCTTCTAAAATTTTGGAGATTTTACGTACGCTGCCCATCTCGGAGACTCTGTTTTAAGTTTTTTAGCTGCTACCTTGACACTAACTTTGGGAGCTCTAGTTCTTTTGATTTTAATTTGTTGGGGTATTGTATACGAGGCTAGAGGGGAAAAACTAGAAAGTAGGTTTGTAAATGCGTAAAAACCTCTAGGTTTTGGGTCTTTGTTTGAAGAAGGCTTGACAAATTCTAAAGCTATATCTCTAATATTCGAGCCGGGTATTATTGCATCATTAACTATAACTTCACCACTATCTGTCCACCTAAGCTTTTCAGGGGTAGTGGACAACTGATCAACGATACTTTGTACATGCCCTATATATTTAAGGGGGATATCGTCTAACCAAGCCAAGTTATAATAGTTGGAGGTCGGTTGGGGGACCGTGGGTATAGGTTGCCTAGCGATATTATGTAAATTATTATATCTCTGTACAGTTTGTTCGTATAAGCGCCATTTTGAAGCTTCGTCTAAATCTTTACGAGCTAAAATAACATTCATTTCATTGTCCAATTCCGAAACTACTTGTTGTTGGGGGTGGGGAAAGGGGTCGCTTTTAAAGGTAGAGCTAGGGACAAGGACCATTTTCTGAGCGTACTGCATTTTTACTGACTACCTCCTGTTATGGCGCCGATGATATAGGAAACGAGAGGGAAAAGGAAAGAAAAGAAACTACCGCCCTCCTGAACTAGTATATCACGTTTTCTTTCCAAGATATTCTCTTATTAGCAATTTTTCTAAGTTTTGCGGAATGCCTAGCTAATCTAGCTTTTTGACTTTTATTTAATTTAACGTTACCGTGTAAAGTATTTTCAACACACTCTGCGATTGCGTCAATTAAGGGCTTCTTGGCGTTACGTAAAATGATTCTACGTTGTTTTCGAGGGGATTTGGCAATAACGGAGAGCAAATTTCTTTGTGACCGAACGGCATAAGGCATAGTGACTAAATGAAGAGATGGCTAAACACCCAGCTACTATTATAATTATTTGGGGATGTAAACTTCGCAAGGGTTGTCGGGAAATATCCCTGTCCTAAGTCTATGATTCTCGGGGCATCTTTGGTGTAGATCGAATAATAAATATCCGAAAGGTAAACTAGTAGCGTCACGGTAGGCGTCGACAGCGAAACGCCATTTATCGGCAAACATTTGTCTAGCTATTATTGAACTTTGCAATTTGTCTCTAGGAGATTTCATAAGAATAAGATAATGAGCGTTCAAAGAAACATCTCTAGAGTCTTTGGATCGATGGAATACGTTTTGGACGATATAAATTACACTCAAGTTGCGATGATGCGTTCCCTTGGTAAAAAGAGAACCAACTTCTCCTTTGTTCTCGGTCATCAAGTCATCAATGATTAAAAGGCAAGGCTTACCGCCTGTATATTCTGATAAATCTGGCATACCTTGTTTGAAAATCACAAATTTTCTCAAACTTTCGAAAAAAGGTTGCCATTCACCGTAGAACCAATGTATTTCGCTTATATTAGGGAAAAACATGGCTTCCCTGTTCTCTAATATTTTTAAAACTAATTGAGTTTTCCCGCTTGGAGACGGGCCTGCTATCACCATGTTAAAAGGATGGTAGAAAGGATACATGACCTTACACTTTGACTTTCAACGAACGAATGAGATAAAGATTGTAAAGTGTTTGTATATATATATATATATATATATATAGAAGAGATCGACACGAAAATGAACAATTGCAATTTCGAAAATACATGGGATATTTAAGGAAGCATTGACGAACAAATTAGTTAATCACAGGACATTTCACCGAGACGAAAATGAGTAATTGATAATATTGATCAAAAACAATATGGCTAGACTTTATATAACGACTATATACATGCTGACTAAATAAATATCACCGGGACTGACTAGATAAATAAATAAATAAATAAATAAATAAAAAAAGAAGAGGCCCCTCACAGAAACAGATACTGTCGAATGTGCTCAAACTCGATAACCGTAAGGTAGCGTGCGGAAATCTTCAATCAATCTGACCTTATCCATTACAGTTCTATAAACCTTGGACTGGTCGACACTTATAACAGTGTGATCAGCCTTTCGGCGTATTTGCTTGGGGATTGGTACTCGGATTGGTTCCGCCGGCGGTTCGTAAATGCCTATAAGCCCCATTAACCTATCCATGTTAACCAAATCTTTGGTGGTATGGTTAAGTCGGAACCCCTTAACCTTCATCTCGACGGCTGTCGATCCGGTATCAGGGTTCACAACTCGGTATGCGTAGTTCTTACATCCACCACTCGCATATTCTTCGATGTAGGCCTGGGGTCCGTACTTTTCAAGCTCATTGGTCATTTCACCGAGGAAATTCCCAGTTTCGATTTCTACGCCCCCTGGTGTGTAAACGTACAGTATCGAATCAGTGTCTCTATATAAAACAGACTCACCCAAGCGGTCTAAGTAGGAATAAAGCTTAATCCGAGCCATGGCAGTGGTGTAGGCTGCGATCGGAACACTGACATTTTTATTAATTGGGTCAATCTCGTTGATATAACACCACTTAGCAACGCAAATGTCGTCGCTAACTGGTATCAACGTCTTGACCTCAATTGCTGGGTCATAGAACAAGTTAAAGAACTTCTGTGGATCATCGAAGACTTCAACCTTGTCAAGCCGAGTCCTCTCACCAAATTTGCCCCAGAACGAATTCAAACACAGTTTGGAGATGGTACGCTTGCCAGCGTTCTTCTCGATACAGCTAGGATCAAGTTTTACCCCTTCCTTTTCGTAGTACTCGGCCACGTATTGATCTTTCTGCGCTTGGGTTACTACGTCAGAAGGCCAGCCGCTACTTTCCTGATTTAGCTTCAGAAAGCAGTTGACGTAATTGTTAAAAAGCCCGCCTGATTAGTTAAGGGGTCGTACTGAGATATTTTGTACGACCAGGCTTCGTGGATTTTAACAACCACGTAACCCTTTCTAACCGCTAAATGGACTTCGTCCGCCACAAACGTCCCCCTAATAACTCTTTCCTCGTCGGAATGTGTGCAGTCCCCTTGATATTTGTTTTCAGCGCACAGCTGACACAGGGCAAAGCACAATTTCCCCCCTATCTTTTGGGGCAAAACTGGGTGGAAGAGGTTACGAGGGGGCAGGATATCCAGTTTAATAAAACCTTCAATCTCGTTAATGGGTGGGAAGTTGTCTGTCAAGATCGTAGGGTGGCCGTAAGGTAGTTTACCGTATTTGTTACACCATGGATATAGACTAGTGACGTCGACATATCGAATCTCCTCTCCCGGCTTAACCTTGTGATGAAGACAAAGAGCGGAAGTACGTCCCCCGAAAAATGCGTTACGGGGATTAAGTGGTTCCCACGCATCGATTTGGACATGGATGGAAGATAGAAAGGTGTTAATTTCGGGCTTTTGCTCCCTCAATTTATGGAATTCGCATTCCCACATTTCGATTACCTTATACCCCAGCTCCCTAAGCCTCTTATTACAGTTCAAAGTATCAGTATAGCGGGAGTGTAAAGTTTGGGTGACGTCACCGTGCAAAACCAGGTCTCTTTTTACCGGGAAACAGGTTCTACACCCGTGCCAAAAACAACCTTGAAATTGGTAGACGACCTTTTGATCTGCGCCAAGATCGTCTACTAGAAGCCCGTCGACTTTAATGTTCAAAATTTTAGGTTCGGAACCGTTAAAAGCCGACTTAATTATGACCCCGCGCTTATGGGCTTCCCACCTCAGCCACTCGATGGCTACATTAGATTGAGGGTCTTTCATTCTATAGCCGTGAGGTGGTACAATTCCAATTGAATTTGGCGCTAGGTGGTCCTTCCTGAATACGGCGTTGCAAAGCCCGGCAATTGTCACGGCAGTGTTAAAAGGGTTAACGTCCGCAATCTTCTCAAAAATCTCCCTGTACTTTAAGCACCCCTCTCTTAAAATCCTAACGTCCAAACGGCAATAATGTATCAACTCTTCAACATAGTTGAAACCTTTTTTGGCTTCAACTTGCTCGTTGTACCATGTAATTAAAACCGAACGTTGTTTTTCGGTTAGCCTGTCTGGCGCGTAAGATTCTAAAAGAGGCATGCTTTCCCTCAAGACATAATTTGTACTCGTAGGATCTTTTGGATCAAACACGTGTTCGGGAACAAAGTTGAAGAGCAAGAGCGGGAAATGTCCCTTATTTAAACTAGGGTCTAAGCCAAAAGTGGATACAAAGCTAGATAAGGGGGATGGGATGAAATTTAAACGATCTATAAATGTCAAATTCTCATATCGAATTTGCATAATCTTCGTTCCCGTCATTATCACTTGAGGGCGCCACGCTTTGATGGCTAACATGGCTTTGTACAGAAATTGTAAATCGTACCCTTTTGCATTATGTGCTATAACGGTTATTTTGGGAGAATTGTGGAATTCTTGAAGATAATTTAAAAAATCCAGAACAGGATCATTCCCGAGAAACACCCGTTCTCGAGGCCCGCAGGTGGCGCAAGTAAATTGATCGGATTTCTCGAGAATGCATTGATCACAGATTTTTTGAGAAATACATAAGATAGGAGTGTGTAGGAAAGCATTAGGGTTTGAAGGGTCTGGGGTATTTTGAACACATTCGAGATCATAAAAGATAGTAACCGAAGGATGGGTCTTAGCTTTTTTAGCCGCAGGGTGGGCTTTAGAGTCGGTAACCTGCATGAAACAATAGTGGGGGTGTGGATTGAATTTATTGCAGATGACGCAATAGACTTCACCGCCCCTGTCAAAACCCTTTGACAGACTGCTAGGTTTTTGCTTCCACTAGCCTTATGGGCGTCAAAGCATTCTTGCCCCCTAAAATCGCGATGGCAGGTCCCGCATCTAATTTCTCCCCCTTCACAATCTTCGGCCCTTTGACAGGAATAACAATACTTGTTGCAAGCGTGAGTGAAGTCTAAGTTGTTATATCCTACAAGGCACCTCTCGCAGAAATAATGAAAATTGAAGAGAGGTTTAGGTTTGGTGATGACGTCAAAATGATTTTGATAGTTAAAAAGGTATAGCCGCGGCTTTGGATTACCATCGGCACCGGGAATAAAATCGGGTTCCCCGAAAATACGGTAGGGGACGTTTGCTCTAACTGTAAATACTATTATTTGGTAATCAGCCAAGTATCATTGAAATCTAGGTAGAGCACCCGCCCCCGCGCATTCGTCCAATGGTATTTCCGCCGCCACGGCTAATTCCTCTGCCATCTTCCTAAGCCTCTCTCCTGCCTTTTCCTAATATCAGGCCTGCATAGGGCTTTGCAATCCGCCTCGAGGCTTTTGTCAAGAGGATGCATTATATGATCCCTATGTATTTTAGCTAAAACTAAAGCATTTGGGAGACATAGCCGATCGTTGTTTTTGATTTGTATAATGCATTTCTTCTCCCTGGCAATAGTCTCGAAACTACAAAATCCTAACCGTTTCGAACGGTAGGCGCCTTGGGGCAATCTCACGCGCTGTATGGTTATTCCTATTGGACCGAGAAAAAACCTTGACCCGCCTTCAGAATTATAGGCTTTATCAGTCACTACTTCTAGTATGAATCCAATATCCATTTGGTCTCTTCTTCTAAAACTAAAGTCCGCGGTTTGAATGCCTGGATTATTAAAGCTTGTCATCGAAATTGCTATCATGTCATCGGGTAAACAATCGTCCAAAACGTATTCTAGGAAGTCGCTTACAGATTCAACGATGTTATTGTCAAATTGTACTTCCATTTCCCATCCATCAAGATTAAAATTGGGGAAGGACACTACCCCGCTAGAAAGTACGTTTACACCTGGTGGTGCAACTAGCGGAGATGGGGGTGGAGGTGAAGGAGTAAGAACCCCACCCCCTACCTGTCCTTCCCCTTCATCCATTGACTCATGTTGAGATGGAGATATGGGGGGAGTACAATAACCGTCTAAGAAAGAAACATCGTCGTTTTGAAACGCCTCTTCAAGAGGCGATAAAGGAGGAAGAGCGCTATTGTTTGCCATAGACAGGGTGGGAGACGGAGATCTATTATTAGACGAGGGTGTAGAATAGTTTGCCATAAACGTGTCATCGGCATTTAAAAAGGCTATTTCTAACTAGTCTGGAAAGTCGACTAAAAAATTATCATCTTGAATAGGGAGTTCAATTTCTACATTAGAGTTGGCCATTGCGATAATTTAAAAATACAAATACCTCAAAATACTAATAATAAATCTGAATAAGCTTAAACAATAATACTAAAACACTAATACTAAAACAATAAAATACTAAAATACTAATGCTAAAACAATAAAACAGTAATGTAATTATAAAAAACTAAATTGAGAGTACTTGAGTACTTATAAAAAATTGAGAGTACTTATAAAAAATTGAGAGTACTTATAAAAAATGAAAATACTTATAAAAAATTTAAAATACTAGAGTCAAATACTAAAACACTTGTAAAACTAAGATAAAAAACTAAAACACTTGTAAAAACTAAGTTAAAATGAAAACACTTGTAAAAAACTAAGTTAAAATACTAAAACACTTGTAAAATACTTATAAAAAAATTTAAAATACTAAAACACGTATAAAAACTAAGTTAAAAATACTAAAGCACTATGATATGGGCACGGAAAAACTCACAAGTTTTGTTTGGGATCAGAAGATTTCTTGGCTTGCATCGACAGCGGTCAGAAGTAAACTGATGAGTAGCCTAGAGTGATCCGCCCTTTTATACTTTCGTGATACAATTAGAAAAAAAATAGAACCCCCTCAATGTCATAAACATGTCTTAACACGTTTGGGCTAGTCATAAAACACTCTAAATATAAATTCCATTGATAACAATACAACTGGTTCGACCACGCCCCCTTTTAAGGCCCTAAACCATCTGGTGTGGGGTCCAATTAAAGAATTGACAAAGTAAATTCTTTTGTTCAAGTTCAGCCCTCTTTTATGGCCATAGAAGTCATGGAATGACCCAAAAAGACAAAGGGAATAGATGCTTTTGTTCCGCCCCCCTTTTCAAGGTCATAAACCAACCTGTGGGGTGGCTCAATTAAAGAAAAATAAATTCCCATGCATCTCAGGGACCCGAGGTCATTCACCCCTCCCTAAAGCCATAAATCATTTTGGGGAACTCTTACAGACCAAACTGAAAATAGGAATGATTTGAATAATTTAGTTAGAATTTATTTCAACGCTTTAAACATTTGAAATGTTTTTTTTTTCAAATGATGCGTTTCGTGTTGATAAAATGTAATGTATATGACTGTTTTTTTTCCGATGGTCTATTCAATTCCACATGTATTCCTATGGGATTTTAGAAATTTTAAATGACGCGTTTCGCTTTGGTCTTTGGCAATGTAAATGTTCAAAAACGTTTTACTTTTAACACGAAATGTGTTGATAAAAGCTAAGTAACACCCTACACTATCACCACTGAAAAGGTTTTGTCAAGACTGTAGTAGGTATAATAGTATTACAAAGAACAAATTAAGGAAAAAAATATATTTATTTCGAGTTACATTTCAAGTTTTTGACTGGTTCTTTTATAATTTAGAAACGTAATAAGGTATGGAATATATTACAATAATAGGATCTAACTTTCATGTCGCAAAAGTTCTTGAATAAACATTTCAATTATAGCTTTCTCGAGATTAACGCGTTTAATTCTTAGTACAATATCGTCATTCGGAGTAAGTGTTGTTGGTATGGGTTGGGTTGGCGGAATGACTTTTTCTTTCTCCCACTCTTCTTGAGGGACATCTCTGTACTTTCTGTTTGGTGGCATGTCTTTAGTCAATGGGTTTTGGATGAATATAGGCATGTTATTAGTGGGTAATCCTTGAAGTAATGGACAGTCTGCCTTGAATTTCTGATGATCTTCGAAAACATTATCGTTAGGTTCCCATCCTCGTAGCGTTAAGTCACAAAAATGGCATTTAACAGCGTCCGTCCCCGAACTTAAATAGTAAAACCCATGACGGGCTAGTTCTGACGGTTTTACAAACGTACTCGCAAATGCGCCAAACGTTTCTAGACGGGTAATTTCACGATTCATCTTTTCCTGGCGGTGTCTAACAATCAAATGAGGTCCGGACCAAATCAGACGCTATTTATATCCCAAATAAGTCGATGAAAGGTTAGATTAAAATGGACGCTGTTACTAAGCAGACGTTAATTCGCGAAGCTCTTTCAAAGCCAGGGAAAATAGCGGCCGTTATTTTCATCCTAGTAACTGTATTCCTAGTTGAATTTGCATTTTGGTATTTTAAAAATATTACTTTAATTTCGGGTAACGCGACAAAGACATAACATGTTGAGACTTGTCAGGATAATGCCTTACGGGCAAACACCTGGAAACAATTAAATGTTTCGTGGTGGGAAGAGTCACCAACTAACAAAGCAATAAATCCGAAAATAGATTCCATTCATAACAATACAACTGATTCGACCATACCCCTAAACCCATTAAAACACGTCTTTATAGTAAAAATAAAAACGGATGGGGATAAATTCTTTTGTTCAAGTTCTGTCCCTTTTTATGGCCTTAGACCCGTCTGAACGATGTTACGTATAAATATTACGTATAAATAAAAAGCCGATGGAATGTCTTAACACGTTTGTGTGAGTCATAAATCACTCAGATTCCATTGATATACAAAAGGTTTACCCTCGCCCCCTTTTAAGGTCCTCAACCACCTGGCCAATAAAGGAAAATAAAAAAAAAGAAAAGCACCAGTCAATATACCCTCAGGCTAATTATCAACTACGCACTCAAGAAAATCACGCAATAAAAATCATTCAGTCCTCAGCTTTTAAACCGTAAGGACCTGCCGTAAGAATGTCCACCAAAGTAGGAGTTTACCGCGTGAACGCCCGTGTTAGACTAAGTAATGAATGCTATGCCGTTTTCGGTGTAAATGGATTCGAGCCAAGCTTACTTTTGACAAAAAAGGACGGGACTTTTGTTATAATCTCGGAAGACGTTTTGAAGGAATTTATGGAGGAGTGGACGGAGATCTATTCAGCTTTGGAAACTGGCGACCTGGGTAATTATCGTTACTTGAACTTGAAAATAAAAATAACCGTTATGGAGGCGAGTATAGTATTCGACGATGGTAGCGTATTCACTCTAACAAAGGCCGAAGCAGGGAAACTGAACGAGAAATTGAGTTTTATGAGATTTCACTTCAAGCTTTTAAATGATCAAGCCGAAGTTATTAAATGCATGTACGAAGCTATTGTAAAACGCATGAATGATATATATCAAAAATATTATGTAAGTCGCGGTACTATGTCTCACAATGATTACGACCGTGTTAAAAATTTCCTAGCAGCGTGTATATTTCCTTCGAGCATTTTCGAAGATTTTTGTAACTTAGTTCGTGACAAAAACTTGACGCGTAAACTACAATTATATAATTTATTCTACATTTGCTTAAATAACGACGCGTACATTCGCGAATTAATTGGAATTGATTGTGTTCATTAAAAGTTTTTGACTAAAATTCGATTCTTAATAATAATAAGCCTAGAATAACCTAGCATAAGCCTATCTTTCAGGATCTACCATAGCATAAGCCTAGTATAAGCCTATCCCTACAGGTATCAGCCACGTTACTTCATCAAAAATTAGCAGTGACGTCATCAAGAAAACCACCACCAGGTGGCTCAACAATTCAAATTTCCCGCCAACAACATCAATTCAACCCCCATTCCCCCCTCCTCCAACACCATCACGTGACGTCATCAATTCCCACCCCATCTCCCCCCCCCCCCACCCCAGGGATGTCGGTATAAACCCAAAAATTTTACCCCCCCCCTGAAAGGGGCGAAAAATTTTTGGGTTTATACCGTCATCCTTACTCTCTCATATTAAATTGTCCATAGAATTTTTCGCTCTGTTCCAAGATTTCGCAATGGGGGACGTCGTGAATAGGTGAAGGTGGGCAGCCACCACCCCATTGGTCGTACGCATCGGCCGCGGCTTCTTCCGAGTCCACGAGAGACTCATGTTCACTGGGTAGGTAGTCGGAGAAGTTTAGAGACAGGTACTCAAAAGGGTCGTTTTGTTGACATTCCTGATTCAAAAATGCCGCCATCTCTACATCGTATTGTGGGTTGTTGAAATCGGCGATTAAGGTGTCTTCATGGCTAGTGGGTATTAGTTCATGCCATGGCTAGTGGGTATTAGTTCTATCTAAGCGATCGGTGTAAGAAATATTTAGAGGTCCAGGGATTAAGTTACTTAGGTGGTTCAATTCGTCTATTGTATCGCAGTCTTCCGGTGTTCTACGGACGGTTCTCATGTACGCAATGACATCCAGAAAAGTTTGAATTATATTTAAACCTCCATTCATAATAAAAGTGGGTAAAGTTGAGGGTACATTAGCAGGGTTGATGTGTAAATAGGCACATAGGAAAAAATAAAACTTGTATAGTGAAGTTAGGGGCCAAGGCCTATTTACAGCTAGTTCATCCAAATTCCAGCGAAGTGATTCAGGATCCATCTTGATGTTATGAGATCTAAAGTTCGAATGCGATATTCTGTTTTTTTTTCTCGCGTTATTTTATACTAAATTTCTCTAGGCTTATTAGCAGGGGAGGGGGTGGAGGGTTACCTAAGCTTCTATTGACCAAGGGTACGTTGACCTTTCGGACGTGTTTAAACACGTCTAACATTGTTTGTCAATCAACAATAGGTGACATAAGATTGACATCCGAGTGATTTTAAGAGGTGGCAGATGGTAACAAAAGGATGAATTTACAATAGACCTTATAAATCAACAAAAGGATTAATTATAACAAAGGACTTGATGCGTCATTTCATTAGTGGGTTTTACAACAGTAAACTTTGGTCTCTGACGATGTATTGTTAAGAAAAAATTTCTTCGATCAATCAAATATTGACAGGTCTATTGAAGGAATATTAGGAGCAATAGGTAATTCTTCAATTAAATATTGACTGGTTTTTTTTAAAAGGGGTGTAATCCGAGGGGGTTAGGTTTGTATTGGATAAACAAGATAATAATATAGTTGTTCAATATAGCTAACCATAGATCACTGGGTGGAGGTAAAGCTTCCTAAAAAGAGGGACTAAAGGGTGAAGAAGCCTGGGGAGATATAATCAGGGGGGGTATTTAGGATAAAGAAGTTAAATAAAAAATAGTCAGTTTTCGGATGACAGAAACTTTGACATGTTTTTTACATTAGTGGTACCATGGGCAAAGGCTTTAAATACTATACCTATTGTTATTTTTGGAAAGAGGTATAAAAATATTTTAACTTATATAGGTTAAAATATTTTTAGGTGTCGAAGACACTTCTTTACATTTTATCCATAAGATAGCAACACTGTGTTTAATGCATGTGGTAAAAGACAGAATAGAGTAATTGTCTTGATATTCAGTTTATTGACTCATAAACCGAAATAAATACAAGAGATGTTAGAATAGGGCTTGCACCCATCCAACAAATACTATGTAATATAATAACGAACATATAGTCATTTATAAAATGAATTTCAGTTATAATAAAATACTTTTTTAAATTTGAATTTTTTTAAATTTTTAGTATTTTAACATTTTTTTTCTTAACTTTATTTTAAATTTTTCTTTTTAAATTTTTTTAACAAAATACTTTTCATACATTTCTGTGGAGATTTTTAAAATTTTTAATTATTTTCGTGAGGGAAAAATGGTGCGCAAGGTCAAGTCCGACTTCAAGTTGAAGTCGATTATCCCACCATCACGTGACGTCATCAATTCCCCCCCCTCTCCTCCCCCGCAACACTATCACGTGACGTCATCAATTCCCCCATCTCCCCCCACCCCAGGGATGTCGGTATAAACCCAAAAGTTTTACCCCTCCCCCCTGAAAGGGGGAAAGAAGGGGGGTACAATTTTTGGGTTTATACCGTCATCCTTACTCTCTAATATGTACGGTAGAGAATTAGTTCTAAACATTACTGACGACCCCGTTGATAGCATAAATACTATTACGGATCACGTATTAAGCGAATATCTACCCACTGATTATGTCCAAATAACATTGAGAAGCTTAGGTATAAATTGCAGGTCTGAATTAGAATTATCCTTTAAAAGACTAGACCAAGTAGATCCCTCTATCCTCTTTGACCAACTAGCCGAATTGCTTTACGACGAGGAAATTGAGCATTTTTTTCAAGGACCCGTAAAAATAATATTCCATATAGTGAGAATTCCTAAGGGGTATGGCAGATCTAAGCGTCGTCATCTTAAACCCTTCAATATTTTCTCTAAAGATAGGCGTGGAATACGTCGGATTACGAGTACCGATAATCTCTGCTTGGCCCGAAGTCTTTGTGTAGCTATTTCGCATCGTGACTACATGAACAACAAAAACAACAAAGAGGCCGAAACTCATTACATCGCAGTAGCCAGACCAGGTCCTCACAACAAAATGCAAAAAATAGCCGCTTTAGAGCTATGTCGTAAGGCGGAAGTCACCTTAGACGAATGCGGGACACCCGATTCGTTCCAGAAATTTAAACTATATTTATCGGCTTACTCTATCTTTGTATATAAATTCGAAAATAGGGTACCCATTTTAATATTAGGCGAAAATGACCCTACAGACACCAGACCACGCCTCTTTCTACTTAACGAAAATAATCACTACCACGTTATTACAAATTTAAAACCATTGTTTAGTCACGAGTACTTTTGCGAGAAGTGTCTCACTCCCTACTGGCGTATTCAATCTCATAAATGCAACGACTGGTGCTTTAAATGTATGCGTCCCACTATTTTTCATGGCCGTGAAAAAACATGTGGGTCATGTTTGCGAAAATTCTTTGGTGACGACTGTTATAACAGTCACTTGCTTCCAACTGGTAACAAAAAACCTCTTTGTGAGAGGCTCTACCTTTGTAAAAATTGTTTTAAAACAATAGATTTCGCAAACCGCAAGACTAACCATACTTGTGGAGAAATTTTTTGCCAAGTATGTGGAAAACATCAACCCAGCGATCATTTATGCTACATTCAAGTGATAAAGGACAAAAACCCCAGCGTTATCCCCTCGAAAAAACCTCGTCGTAATGCACCGGAACTAATGTATATTTTCTTTGATGTGGAATGTATACAGACGAAAATATGTCAAGAGAAGCTGGGGGCGTATGAACATCAAGCTATCTTATGCGTCAGTATCTCTGTTTGCGAAGACTGTATAGAAGAACAATCCCTAGATTTTAATTGCATCAGATGCAACCAATTTGGACCGCGCAAACAACGTTTCACTGGTGGAAAACCCATAGCTTTATTCCTAGATTATTTAGTCAGCTTATTCGAGGTAAAGAAGGTAATTGTATAATCCCATTTTGGCAGCAATTATGACAACCAGCTATTAATTAGAGAAATAATTAATAGGAACGAGAAATTTGTACCTGAGTCATTGAAAATTAACGGAACTCGTATTTTAGAAATGAAGCTATCGAATCTTTTATTCCTTGACTCATACAGTTTTATTCCCTTCGCTTTATCTAAGTTTCCAGCTACTTTCGGCCTCCCTAATGCTGCTAAAGGGTACTTTCCTCATTTCCTTTTCAACGTAGTGGATCACGAGTTTGATATTGATAGACAGGAGGAGACTAACTACGTGTTAGAAAATACTTTACCACCTACAGAAGCATATGGTTGTCAGTACTTTACCAGGAAAAACTTGGACGCCTTTATGAAATGGCACACTTCGGAAGTCTGTAAGGGTAAAGGCTTTAATTTTTTAAATGAGCTTTATTATTATTGCGAAAACGACACTCTACTCCTATTTTTAGGATGTTTAACTTTTCGGTCCCTCCTACTCAAAGTTACGAGTGTAGACCCATTTAATTGCGGATCAGTCACCCTACCTGGCGTTTGTTCTTACGTTTTCAGGAAAAATTATCTTAAATCGAACACCATTAGCATCATCCCAACAAACTATTACAGACTTGGCGAAAATCAGTCTTTAGGCGCCATTGAATGGCTTGAATGGACTTCGCGTGACAGAAATATCCCCATTCATTCCTCTTTTAGAGGCAAAGAGGTTAAAATCCAAACCCTAAACGTAGATGGGTATTGTTCAAACAACAAAGAAGTGTTCGAATATATGGGATGCTATTATCATGGATGCAAAATACACTTTCCCATCAATAGAAACAAGATGTTACATGGTGACCCTACTGAAACGTTAAACACAAGATACACGAGAACTGAGAAGAAAATTAGCAAACTAGAGGCCCTCGGACACGCAGTCAATGTCAAATGGGAATGTGAATGGCAACAAGACAAAACAAATAACCCCGAAATTAATGAATTTTTAAAAACGGAATGACATCCGCGTTAAAACATCCAAAAGACTGAACCGACGCCTTCTTTGGAGGCAGGTGTTGCGCTAACAAGCTCTACCATAAAACAACGGGTACAGAAAAAATGCACTACGTGGATTTCACTAGCCTGTACCTTTTCGTCAACAAAACGGGAAAAATTCCCATTGGTCATCCTCAAATAATTTTGGATAATTTTCCCGATATCTTCTCTTTCGATGGACTCCTCAAATGTGACGTACTTCCGGCTCAAAACCTGAAACATCCTGTTTTACCTGCGAGGATAAATGGGAAGTTAACATTCCCTCTATGCTACACCTGTTGCAAAACTCAATTTCAAGGTGACTGCACCCACACACCTGATCAGAGAGAACTGAGAGGTACCTGGGTAACAGATGAACCGAGGGGGAAACCACTTGTGAAATCAGGTGTACAAAATTTTTGAAATCACGATTGAAGTCCATAAATTAATTTTGAAGTCTCTATAAATCGCAAAATTTGGTTGAAATCTCGGAAGTCTTAGGAAGTCCCTAGAGAATCCCTTGAAGTCACGCGAAGTCCCTTGGAAATCGCTTGAAGTCACGCGAAGTCTCTTGGAAATCTCTCGGAAGTCTCTTGGAAATCTCTCGGAAGTCTCTTGGAAATCTCTTGAAGTCATACGAAGTCCTCTTGAAGTCATACGAAGTCCCCTTGAAATCTCTCGAAGTTGATGAAGTCCGTTGGAAATCTCTTGGAAGTCATATGAAGTTCTTGAAAAATCTCTTGAAGTCCAAGGAAATCCGTTAAAAATATCTTGAAGTCTATCGAAATTCCGTTTCAAATCTATTCAAGTCTCACGAAGTTCCTTGCATATGAATTTTTTTCTCTCTTTTCGTTTCTTAAAGATTGGGTCTGTGGGGGAGAAATAGTTCATTTGAAGATGGGAGAGATAATTTGGCACTAAAACCTTGCCGACTGAAAAACAAGGTTTCTAAGATAGATTAAAAATCACTAAACCAAGAGTTGGTTCGAGGATGAAAGGCCGAGTTGTAACAACTAAAGTAAAAGTCCAGAGTTTAATAACAAAAAACAACTAAATTTATTCCATTGCCTGCTAGAGTAGCCAGGTCTTTCTCATAGGGATGTCAAAAACCGCCCGGTTTAACCTAAAACCGGTTTTTTCAATTCCGGAGCACCGGTTTCTAAAATGTTCGGTTTTAATCGGTTTTTTAAAATGAAAACCGAAAACCGAATCGGTGTTTTTTAATTCACACAATTAAAAGTTTTCCATTTTCGTCACTTAATGTTACTTAGCTTCGGTTGGCTGCTAACAATCTATCACCATGGAGCAATATCAAAGGAGACATAGATGCGTATAAGGCAATTTTAATGGAACTTTCGTTCTCACTCCAAGAAAATTACTCCATCTGTCGAATAATTTTTCATTGGCCTATTCTAGAATGCCAATGGAAAACGGCATTACTTAACACCTATTGGTACTAACTACTCGGTACTAATATACATAGTTTACAGGCGTGGAGGATTCATACCATTTGCACAAGGAGACCTGGCAACTTAGAGTGTAAAATAACAGACGATTTTACACTCTAAGTCGCTTGGTCTCCTTGTGTTAATGGTAGGAATCCTAAACGCTTTACCTGTAAACTATGTATTTGGTCTTTGAGTTTACGTTGGAGTATCGCATTTTTCAACATTTATCATGAACGACCGGATAAAAACCGGTTTTTTTGTCCAGTTATTTGAATCGGTTAAACAGGCCATTTAAATTAATCGGTTAAATTAATCGATGGATAAAGAATGCGCGTGGGGAAATTTGTTTTCATGTTGTAGGATAGTTTGAAAACAAATTTCATCTCATGCATTCTACTATAAATCACGTGTCAAGTCACTTAAAAAATCGCGGCGTGATGACGATTTCTTATTTTCAACAAGTTCAGCAAGACCAAATACTTAATATAATCACCTATTGGCTTAATAAACTATTATTTAACTAAATTGGGAACCTTAATTTCGAAACGTGTAAGAAAATAATAAAAAGTCAGAGAATACGACATAAAAGCTGCCTATTTAAAAATTGCGCCATCTAGTTCTCTGAACCATGAATCCGAGTATGAATCAGACGATAATCACTTTCAAAAACACAGCCCACGCGCTCACGAACGTGATCGAGTTAGCTATGCCATAAATGGCGGCCGATCACGTGATCATATTTTTCCCGCGTATAACGCCGCAGAATTCTTTAGAGTGAGACATAAGCGGCGATCAAATGGACCAATACTATTCGGGTTTGTTTCTGCGCCATATAAATCGGCATCGATACTTGCTTTTGGTTGCTCTGCACCTTAGTACTTAATAGCAAAGTACATAGATACTTTTAAATTATTGCAATTTAATGAATATAGAAATCGGCTCTAGTCTATAAATTCTATTGAAGTCACTAACTTATGTTGAAGTCATTAGAAGTCTTTAAATTATGTTGAAGTCCCTTGAAGTCTTTAAATTATGTTGAAGTCACTTGAAATCGTTACAAACTAAATTGAAGTCACATTGAAGTCTATAAATTATGTTGAAGTCATATTGAAGTCTATAAATTATATTGAAGTCACTTGAAATCTTTAAAAATTATATTGAAGTCACTTGAAGTCTTTAAAAATTGTATTGAAGTCACTTGAAGTCTTTATAAATTATATTGAAGTCACTTGAAGTCTTTTTAAACTTTAATGAAGTCATTTGAAATCAAATACAGTTAGTGAAGTCTTTGAAGTCAAATGAAGTCTATGATAGTTCAATTGAAGTCATTTGAAATCTGAAATCAGGTGTACAAAATTTTCTTAGTGGTTTCCCCCTCGAGATGAACTAAGATACGCCGTGGAGCGAGGACACAAAATCACGCGGATGTATGAATCCTGGTCCTAAAAAATAACACAATACGATCCCGAGACCAAACAAGGTGGTCTTTTTAAAGACTATGTAAACGCCTTTCTGGAGTATAAAAGATTGTCTACCATTGGGTCGAATCCCATTGGATCGAATGTCTCGTTCGACCGAATCCCATTAGACCGAATACCGCAATTTGGGCGGTTTTCCAATCATGAATTTTCCTTTCAATCCTATTTTTCTATTGATTTTCCTATTAAACTTCTTGTTATTGCAGAAAATACTAAACCAAACGTAACCTAATATAACAGTAATGTTTTGGAAAAGGCGTATTTTTGGAGAAGTCAATGAAGCTAAATTTCAATATTTTGGAAAAGACGTAACATTGTTAAATGATTTATAAATTATTACTAACCTAATTTAACCAAACCTAACCTAACATAGAAGTAATGTTTTGGAAAAGGCATATTATTTGAGAAGTCAATGAAGCTAAACATCAATATTTTGGAAAAGGCGTAACATTGTTAAATGAATTATAAAATATTACTAACCTAACCAAACCAAATCAAACCTAACCTAACATAACAGTAATGTTTTGGAAAAGGCATATTATTTGAGAAGTCAATGAAGCTAAATTTCAATATTTTGGAAAAGGCGTAACATTGTTAAATGATTTATAAAATATTACTAACCTAACCAAACCTAACCAAACCAAACCAAACCAAACCAAACCAAACCTAACCAAACCTAACCAAACCTAACCAAACCTAACCTAACCTAACCAAACCTAACCTAACCTAACCAAACCTAACCTAACCAAACCTAACCTAACCAAACCAAACCAAACCTAACCAAACCAAACCTAACCTAACCTAACCTAACCTAACCTAACCTAACCAAACCTAACCTAACCTAACCAAACCTAACCTAACCTAACCAAACCTAAACTAACCTAACCTAAACTAACCTAACCTAACCTAACCTAAACTAACCTAACCTAACCTAACCTAACCTAACCTAACCTAACCTAACCTGACCAAACCTAACCTAACCTAAAAATAAAATTGATTTTCTTATTAAACTTCTTGATACTGCAGCAAATAATATGTGTTCACCAATAACATTCTTCAACAAATTTCAGAAAATAACTTCCTTTTTTGGAAATTGTCTAACCCTAACCTAACCATACCTAACGTAATCTAACCTTACCATTAAGAGATCTCCCTCCCAAGTACTGACGGCGCTCGATGCTGCTTAACTTCTTCGATCATCCAAATCACTTTATCCATTGCGCTACTGGAGCCCGGCAACTCAAGGAAAACGCTATGATTTTATATGTGTAAACCCATCCCATTCAGTCGAAAGCTCTTCCATTTAAATATTCCCATTCAGTAGAAAATCGCTCTTTGGGCTATAAATTGTTTTAAATTTGGCTACAATTTTAGAAATTTGAATTCGATCCAACGGGATTCTATCCAATAGGATATTACCGTATAAAACTCTGGCTAGCGGCTTCCCTGCTGATTGCGTCACCCAAGAGGATAAAGAAAAGTACGTCAGGAACTACAAAGAAGTCGAGGGGATCGATTTAGATATAGATAAAATTGAAAAGAACGAGGGGTTGAGATGCCTGAGTAAGCTAATGTTGAACTCTTTTTGGGGAAAGTTTGGACAAAACACGAGACACACCTCAACAGATATAATAAAAGACGCAAAAGCTCTATACGAGTTACTTCTTAACCCAGACAAAGAGGTTAAAAGTCTATTGACATTAAACGATGATACTATTCTAGTCAAATCAACAGACATTGCGGAAAACGAGATAGCTCACAAGCATACAAACGTAGTTATAGCGTGCTATACTACGACTGTGGCACGCCTTCATCTTTTAAAACATCTCGAGATTGTGGGAGACCTATGTTTTTATATGAATATGGACAGCCTTATCTACCTCTCGCCAGATGGAGTCCCTATACTTCCTACAGGAGATTATCTTGGTGAGTTAAAGAATGAGTTAGAACCATACGGCAAAGACGCCTATATTTGTGAGTTTGGAAGCGCTGGTGCGAAACATTATTCGATGAATATTTACGACCCCGCAACAGAAAAGATCACTAACATAATTAAAGTTAAAGGATTTTATTTAAATTCGTCTACTGAGAACCACGTAAATTTCGATATAATGAAAAAGTTGTTAGGTGTAATCAACGATGGTAAACCAGAAATGAACTCTGTACAAGTACCGATTGGCCCCCAAATCCGACGTTTACCTAATCATACTTTAATTACCATTGATCAAACTAAAATATATCAAGCCGTCGTCGATAAAGTAAGAGTTTTCCCAGATTACACCACAACCCCTTACGGGTATCTTAAGTAAATTTGTAAAATTAATTTGTATATATAATTTTTGTATTTTTAATTAATTTGGGGTTTTGTCTGCAGACATTTTTTGTGTATGTTAATTGCAATTAGTTTTATTACGTTTAGAATAAATTTGTCAATAATAATTTTCACTTTATATTATGGTCTTTATTCCTACAAAAGCATCTTTTGTTATAAGCCTATACAATCAATCAAATATTGACAGGTAAAGAGAGGAGATCGGGAAAACCCGACTACTCGACCTTGAGTGGCCGCCATCTTGAATTGCACTATACTGGCTGCACCCTCTCTTTCAACCATAGCACTGTCGCTCAATCCACAGGCTCTAGCCATAGCGATTTTCTCATGGTAATAAGCTTCTATTGGTTCATTCGGATGTCTGACCCTTTGCTCCATTTCACGGTAGAGTTGTCTGGTTCCACGGACAGACGGAAACCATTCGAGAAGTTTTCTTTTTCATTCGTCCCAACTTAATCGGATAGAAGATAAACCCTCGTACCAGGTTTGAGCGGTACCTTGTAATTTCGACAAGGCATGATGAACGATAACCAGATCGGTCCAATTGTAGGTAGCGGCTACATATCTACCTTCTGTATCCACATTTCCATCGTTTGATGTGGGATGTTTATTGGATCAAATACTGGGATGAGTTTTCCAGCATCTCCCCAGTGGTGATGATCAGTAGAATTTCCCTGGTTCTGATTATTGGCCCCACTTGGGTTTGCGTTATTCTGTGGCGCTGCTGCATTTACGGTTGCCATAGCTGTGATTGCTTGTCCAACGGCGGCGGCGACAGCATTTTTGATAAGGTCCTTAAACTTATCTTCGTCAATGGTAAGAGAGGCGGCTCTACCAGTGCTACTGCTCTCGTTCGGCATTTTTGGGCTAGTAGGTAAGCCTTCGCTTTCACTGTCGGAGGTATTAAAAAGGTTCAGTAATACCTGAGTTTGAGACAGATTCGATTCGGAACGAATAGTTTCGTTTTCTACTTCTATCTCGTGATAATCGGCGTCTGATTCTTCGTTTTCGGACGAGTGTTCGACGGAATCGTGATTTTCTGAAGAGTCGAGGGAATCGTGATTTTTTAAAGAGTTGTCGGAATTCAGATTCTCAAAAGTTTCGGTGACGGAATCTGGATTTAAGGGAGGCTCAACGACAGAATCTCGATTTGCAGGGGAACCACAATTATCTTCACTTTTTGATAACTTTCGTTGTTCCCGCGTTTTCAACTTCTCTTTTAACAGTTCGGTTTTACTTTGACGGAGTTCCATTTAGTAAAGGCATCGTTGCGTTATCGGCTATGATTTTGGGTGTGCCCTCGAACTTTGCGGCTCCTCGTGGTATGCAGTGGCAAGGCTTCGTTTAGGCGAACTTGTACGTGTTGAAGATTCATTATCCCACTTCTGATTATGTTAGCTATTGGAGGGCTAACTCTATTGAATTGTGAACGAGTAGTGTTTGTATCATTTAATGGTTATATTTAGTATTACAATAGTCAACTAATTACATAGTTAAAGTTAAATTATACTGAAATAGTGACGGTACTAAGTTAACTACTTAGTATGGCGGTTGCCAGCCGAGAAGTGGCGTCTCTTTTCCGCTCTTTCTTTAGAACGCGTGATTATCGATCGGCGATAACCTATGGTGAGATCTGTCAAAAGTTCTGAACTGCGTTTAGGCGCGCAATTTGAAAGTTCGCTAATACGTGCGAACAGCTTGTAAGCTCCTTGTGTATGAAAACTTCTGTTTGGAGTGGTTTGAGGCAGGTACTGGCCGCACAGCATCCATGACCGTGCGCAAAGAACTCAGGAAATCTTCTGGGTTTTGCCTTGCTTGACTTGGACGAAAAAAATCTCCGGGCAGTCGTAATGTCTCCCCGTATATCCTCACAGCCGCTGACGACTGAATATCTTCTTTTACTGCTGTTCGTAGTCCCAAGAGCACCGATGGCAAAGTTTTTGTCCATTGCTCATGTCCTCGAGCTGTGATAGGCTTTGAGAGACCGATGCATCCTTTCAACCATCCCATTTGCTTGGGGATGGAATGCCGTAACTTGCTGGTGTCTTGCGTCCAAGTGTTGTGCGAGATCTTTAAATAAACACGAAGTAAACTGCCTTCCACGGTCTGAATATATTGTGTCGGGACATCCGAACCTTGAAACCCATCCATCATAAAACGCACGACATACACATTCTGCGGTAATACTGTTGATTGGGAATGCTTCAGGCCAACGAGAGAAACGGTCGACGCAGGTAAGAAGTTAGGAGTATCCTTCTGATGGCGGTAACGGTCCAACAAGGTCAACATGAACGTCCGTGAATCGCTGTGAAGGTAGTGTGAATTTTCCATGTAGGCTGACAGTGTGTCTGTTGACTTTACTCCTTTGAAACGGTATACACGCCTTAGTCCATTTTGCTACGTCAGCATTCATGGATGGCCACACAAAACGTTGTGCGAGAAGCTTCCTCGTTTGCCGTTCTCCCGGGTGAGATAAACCGTGGATATTATTGAAAGTTTGCTTCCGGAAAGGCAGTGAAATGTAGGTTCTAACTTTGTCCGTTGAAATATTGCAATAGAGATCAATTTTTGAATCGGGTAGGTCTATTTTCTTCAGCTTCAATGCAGTCTCCGAAGATAACAATGTAATCAATTCTTCGTCGATTTTTTGTGCTTCGGCTAACTTCTGGAAATCGAAAGTCCCAATGTTTACGAAATTTATCTCGATGCGTGAAAGGGCGTCTGCAACCGTGTTGTCCTCGCCTTTAATATGCCGTATATCCGTGGTGAATTGACCAATGTAATAGAGTTGTCTCGCTTGTCGAGGGCTTGCTTTATCCAGCTTCTGCATGAATGCGAACGTCAGTGGCTTATGATCCGTATACAGAGTAAATTGTCTGCCCTCAAGCATATGCTTGAAGTTTTTAATAGCTGCATAGGCCGCAAGAAGTTCTCGGTCGTACGCGCTGTACTTTAATTGAGCTGGTGATAATTTCCGGGAAAAGAACGCAAGGGGTTCGCAATCGTTTCCAATTCTCTGCTCCAGTGCTGCTCCGATTGCAAAACCGGAAGCATCAACCTTCAGAACCAAAGGGGCGTCCATCCTCGGATGTGCTAGCAGTGTGGCATCTTGAAGGGCTGTTTTGCAATCCTGGAACGCTTTTTCAGCTACCGTAGTCCAATTTATTCGGGTTTTATCGTTCTTTTTCGCTCCCTTAAGGTATTCATTGGATGGTGCCTGAATCGTTGCAGAATTCCTTATGAAACGATGATAGAAATTTTTCATTCCCAAGAATCTTCGAAGGTCAGCGATGGTCTCTGGCTTTGGATTACTTTGACCTTGTCTGGCAATGGTGCGATTCCTTTTGAATTGACCAAGAATCCAATGAATTCTATTTCGGCCATTCCCATCTGTGATTTTCCGGGATGTATTACGATACCATATTCCTTAAATCGGTCGAAAAGGATGCGGAGGTGTTTCTTATGCGTCTCTGAGTCAGCTGATGCTACTGCGACGTCATCGACATACACGAACACGAAATCCAACCCCCGGCACACTTCATCCATGAAGCGTTGAAAAGTTTGCGCCGAAATGCATAAGCCGAAAGGCATGCGCAGGAATTCCCAAAGCCCAAAAGGTGTGATGACCGCCGTTTCGTGAACATCATCAGGGTGTACCGGTATCTGATGAAATGCCTTCACGAGGTCGAACTTGGAAAAGATCGTGCATCCTGCGAAATTTGCCGTCATGTTGGTTATCAATGCTAGGGGGTATCGATCCGGACGAGTGCAACGATTTAAGGCTCGATAATCTCCACATGGTCTCCAGTCTCCAATTTTTTTAGGCGTCATATGGAGTGGACTTGCAAAATTACTCTTTGAGGGTCGACATATACCTTGTTCGGCCATAAGCATGAATTCTCTCTTCGCAGTTGCAAGTTTTTTTGGGTCGAGATTCCGGACACGTTCTACGACCGGTGGTCCACAAGTCTCGATATGATGGAAAACGTTATGTTTTGGTGATATCAACGCTGCTGACGGACGAGTAATCTCAGGGTAATTCTAGGAGAGCGGTAGCTCTCTTAGATAAGACCTCATACTGCTCTAAATGTATAACGAGGGTTTTTTGTTTGGATATAACTTTTTTTGTATTGTATTAATTGTTTTGAAAAAATTCCACAGAACTACAATTCGGGCCCTCAATATGTGGTTAAAATTTCAAGAAGATCCACCCATTAGTTTATTGTATAAAAAATAAAGTTGCTAAGGGTGGTTTTCATTTGCATAAAATTAGTCAGTGTTTTTGGTGAAAAAGTTAAATTTTCCCATAGAAATAACATGGAGTTCTTCTCAAATTTAGCCATTTTTCGGCCACCCTTTTGAAATGAAATATTCGTTTGTTACGTTTGGGAAAGGTTTTATATGAAAATTTAAACCTTTTTCTGGACCATTTTTAAGGTTTTTGAGAAAATTTAAGTTTAAGTGCTAATTTTCATGTTTTTTAATCATGCTTTGACTTACGTTGTGCAGGCGACGTCATTTATGACGTAGAATTGGAAACTTTGTATAGAGGGAAAAACAAAATCTTTTGGGCAATGGCCGCCGCGTTTTGTCACCTTAAAGATTGTTTTTGAACTTTGAGAACGTTGATGAGCTTTAAAAGATCTGATTTTAATATTTTTGTAAGTAATACTTTATTTTGATTCAATACAAAAAAATTTAAGGGTACGATTTAGTCAATAATTTACGAATTAAATTTCATTTATTATTTTACTTTTCGGCTGTAGGTAGAACGGTAGGTAGGAGATATTTACAGCTATAGTCATTTTTTGTTTAGAAAATACGTCGTCCGCTCTGCCTAGTGCCTATGTTCTAGCCTAAGCTATGAGGGAATTTTTTTCCCTTTTCATATAAATGAAGGGGCTAATAAGGTCTAATTTTATTTTTTTTCGTAAGTTAAACTTAATTATAATTTATTTCAAAAGAAGTTAAAGTTATGTTTTAGCCGATAATTTATAAATTCATTGATTTTAGTACGTATCAGTCAAAAGTTCATGACAGCTGTCAGCTGGTTGTTGTAGTTAGAAGACTATGCCGTGTAGGGTTCGTTTTAAGGTGTCTCACCCGGTGCCCTCGGCCAACGATAAGCGCTGATTAGTGTTAATTTTTTACTTAAATTAAAGTTTTTGTTGTTTAAAGTAGATTAATGCAAACCCTACGCATAACGGTTCGTTAACAGGTTTCTAAACTGGTGTCACCGGCCAATGATAACAAATACGTACATCATTTTGTTCGTTGAAATTGCTGGTAAATTAATCGATAGATCACACGATCACTAAACTCTGTCAATAAACCAATTAATATTTTTTATTCGGACTCTTCCAATCATTTTTGTTGGGTAACTATGAATTTTTTTATTATTTTTTTAGTGCTTATTTTTAAGTTACCTAAGAAAAAATTAAACGATGACCAGTTTGTTTATATAATGATTATTTTAACATTGCCCAAGAAAACAGTAAGCAATAGCCGGTTTTTAACAGTGGTGGGAATTTTCAGAAGAATCTTCCTTAGAAGGGCGCTATCACGCCTTCTAACCCTTCTTTTCCGTAGAAGAGAGGGCAACACTATAGAAGCTTAAGGGCGCCTTCTTTGAAAAGAAGATTGGGTAAAAGAAGACACAACTTCCTTCCTACTACCCTACCTTCCTTCCCCAGACCGAAAAATGCATGGAATGGAGCTTTAGCTATCGCGAGCCTCCCTTCTAAGATTTGGAAGGTACTCCCTCGAGAAGGGAGGTGAACCTTCTTTTTTGGGAAGAAATATCCCTTCAGAAGGATGTTTACCTCCCTTTTTTGGGAAGGGACAGTGGCAAAGAAGGGAAGTTTTGGGGGAGGGAGGGAATAGGTATTGCCCAAGAAGGGAATTTTTGTTTTTCTTCCGTGATGTAAACAGCCCGTGGAAGGTTTTAAGGCTTCTTTCAATGGGAAAGAAGTTCTGATAGGTAAGGTAGTACAGCTCTATTATGAAATCAAATACGAGAAACTATCGGTAGATGATGTTATTCCACCAAAGAAAAATTTATGTATTTAAAGATGTGAATTTGATTGCATCGATGATGATCACTGAACATTTTCAATTTATTAAGTCACTAGTATGTAGTAATTACAAGTATGCTTTTTTTATTGATTGCAATTACTAACTTTCTGCCCTAATGAAATATTAAACCTAGGCCTATATGTGAATTATGTTAAAGATTTTAATAATAAGCATAAAACTATGGATTTTAATATGAAGCATAAAATTACGGAAAATTTCAATATTAAGCATAATTACGGACAATTTCAATATTGAGCATAAAATTGCGGATTTAAGTATTAAGCATAAAGTAACAAATTTTAATGTTAAGCATAAAATTACAAATTTTAATATTAAGCATCAACTTATTAATCTGTGACGATCAAATCAAAGCAGCGATTCCAAAACAGATTCTGATAACAAACTCGACGAAGGTAAACAAAAACTGGCATTTTTATTCAATTGGTTTATGTGTAACCTAAAGGGGAGCCACCGAGATTTGCGGTGTTCTCTTTGTTAGATGCTAGCTCCGCGGCAGGCCGATTAATATTTTTACCCAGCAAGTCTTTTGTGGCGCCCTTTAGTCATAGTAATTTTGCACGGCTAATAAATATTTCACGTTGTGCACATTTTATTTTTATCCCAGCCTGCAATCCGTTGGCAACTATTTTCGGAGCGCAAGATTCGGATTCGGATTCTGAAGAGGAAGAGGAAGACCAAACACTAAAGGCGACATAAGATGACGACGGTTGAGAGAGAAAAGGCTGCATAGCACACTCCCTGCTATTAGTTGTAAACGATGCCATTAAGGCCAATGACAGCTCGAAGAAGCTACTTGAAAATCTCCAAAACTGGATAAACTTTTTTCGCAAATTGCCTAAATGGACAGAAGAATTAAAATCAAGAAGTGGCGGCGTTGATTTAAAAATGATAGGGGGTGTTCGCTGGAGCGCTGTTTTTCTGGGATTGGAACGATTCACAAAGGTAAGTTTAATTTAAGGGTCCATATTTTCTAGAAAGAACTTCTGAATGTTTTTTGTCTAACTTCAATTTGAAAAGTTAGACAAGCATGTTCTCATAGAGAATATTTTCAACAATATACAAATATATTCCAGGATAATATGTTGAAAGCAATGGTTTACGCTTTGAATAAAGCCAAAAAAGACCCGAAATGTCCAGCTAAAATAGACTTTCCGTTGCCAACGGAAGAGGACGTCGAGGACGCGAAGGAACTCCTCGAGATTCTGAAACCTTTAAAGGTCTCAACAGACTTCTTTCAGAAGAGTGGTCCACTATCCTCAAGCGTTATAGGGGTTCTTTTGACCGTTTTCCAGGACGATTTCAGGGTGGAAACGAAAAAATTCGAAGATATAAAGATCGGAGTCCTGGAAAACTTTAAAAAACGGTTCTCTTCAACGTTGGAGGACCCATTTTACATAATGGCCTCTCTCCTCGATCCAACCCAGAAAAACATACTTTTTGAGAGTAGGTATCATATCTATGTACATGTTTATTATGAATATCGAACATCATTAGGCAGAGATCAGTTCTTATTATGGTAAAATTTTGATCTGTTGCTTTTCTAACTTTGAAGAATTAAATTTTGCTAAAAATAATATTCAATTTGATTCACTTTGATTATAGATACGTCAATAATACAATTCCATGTTCATAATTAACATTAATAAAGTAAAAGTTACGACATGGATATAAGTCATGTTTATACTAATATTTCAAATATTAAGGTTCTTATACACAACCAGTATGGATAAATTTGTATCCAAACTTCAAGTGCGTGGCAAAGACAAGCGCACATGTTTTCATTAGAGAGAGTGTGTTACTCGAAGCTGCGCAGGATCCCACCCTAAGGTTTGACACAGAACCAAAGCCATACTCGCCGTTTAATAGGTCAGACCTTGAAGCCACCGTACCATGTAATGAACGCAGCCCTATGAGAGAATTGGAAAATTACCTTTTACAACCGAGATGTCTACAGGCTGACATTGCCTTAGATTATAGGAGAGGTCACGAGAAAAGCGCGCTTGAAGAAGCTGTCTTTCGATAAAACACGTAGCAGACATTCTAATGTACCGAGAATACAACAGAAAATAAAAATTTTGCAATTGTTTGAAAATATTTTGATTTCGTTTTGCACGATTTACCATTGGATAATACCATAAGTAATCCATTACCCTTTAGCTAATTAATTTTGCAACAATCCACGGCTTTATTATTATCAATACGCGTCAATGTGAAACTCGGAGAGGTAAGGACCGGTGTGGGGGGTATGAACGGTGTGGGGGGTATGAACGGATAATCGGTTTCACACTTTGCACAATCTCATTCTCCATGACGCCTCAGTTAAGCAATAGACCAGTACCGTTAGAAAGGGGGTGTAGACGGTGTATCTCTCCCTCTAGGCGCTCTCTTGTAAGAGGGGATACTGTACACGCCCAGTAGGGGATTACACTGAGCTATGACGTTTCCATACTGACACTACTCTATAAACGGCAGTGTGGAAAATCAGGAAAATATCAGAGTAGGGAAATTTGTTAAACATATCGCCATACTACAGATGGAACAAATTAACATTTTTAATTTTTGAAAATTTATTTATCTTTTACGATGTGTCTATTTTCTTACGGCCTCCTTTGTTATTATGAAAACATGAAAGAAATTTTGGTCTTACATGCATAGATTCTCTGTCCTACAATTTCAGTCTAATATCCCCTTTTCTCTAGATACTTTTATACCATAGAACATCTTTCTACCCCATTGCCAATATTAGAATAAAATTACGCTATGAAAGCCATGGCGATAACAGGCTCTAACTAAGATTGCTTGCATTAGGGCTACCAGGGAACTTCACTGTCTTTTTTATTTTCAGTAGGGAGCGTAAATTATGTCACGAGACTCAGCTCCAACTGAAAGCTCTCTATAACATTTTATTAAATTTAAAACTAGTTTCCCTAAATGAGAACTTTAACGAAGTGCATAGAAGTTTTTAGGTAGCCCCAGGAAAAGCAATCGAAAATATTTAGTACCTCCGTTTTGCGGACAGTCACGCATTATGTGGCCGGCCTTCTTACGCTTATAGCAGGTCCGGACCCATTTCCACCGTCCGCGACCGCCGCCTCGTCGTCCGCCGCGTCTTCCGCCCCGTCCTCCGCCCCGTCCTCCGCCCCGTCCGCGACCGCCGCCGTAAAAGTAGGCATTCAACACTTTTATATTTTTTGCCTTCCATTACTAAACCCAAACCGACAATTAAGTAATTTCATTGATTAGTTTACAATCAATTACTTTCTATCTAGTTTAAAGTTTGACAATAAATTTAAACATTGTAACTTCAAATTTTATGACTTAGCTTCAAAACCCGTTAATTAATAATTTTAACTATTAAAAATTGTGTTTAAAACATACTTACGAGGTTGATATACAGCTAGCTTGCTTTAAATAAAGTAATACCTTTGGCAGGGGCTTCGGTAATACTTCTTTCCCGCCAAAAAAATTCCCTGGAATCCCTGGGCTAGGAGAAGCAGCATAGAGAAATAAAACGGGATTGGAGACTGATTTTACAGCAATGTATCTAGTTATAATTGGTCCATGGTACTACTCCAGAGGGCACTAAATTCAAGTAGCTTATTCCCTCGGCACTTGGCAGCCTTGGCTTCTACTTCGGCGGGAACTGTTTCAATTTCCACCTCGTTCCGTTCTCTTGCAATTCCGAAGACTTGTAAAATAATATTAATTGCCACGAATCTTAATTTTTAAGGTTTTACATGATCTATAAACTAAGTATTTTTGGTTTTTTATGTTCCTATTGTACAATAACTTTTGTTCTCATTTCAGATTGTGAAATTGTCTTTTTTACTCTTAGTCTTAACAGGTTTCACTTTCCCTTGTAATTATATTATCTTCATTAATTTATATTGTATTTTTTTTTTCTTTTTACAATTTGCAATTCTCTCAGAAGTTTTTTTTTTGACACTGGGTTCTTTCTGTGCGTCTAAAAGGTTCCCTGTGTACATATTATTCAGCCAATTCTTTGTGTTTGGCAAGTGGGTTCTCTGTGCTCTCATTAATTGGGTTCTCTGTGCTCCCATTAATTGGATTTCTTTGTGTTCCCATTAATTGGATTTCTTTGTGTTCCCATTAATTGGATTTCTTTGTGTATCCAAATTGCAAGTTCAAGTGTGGGATTAAGGTTTAATTGTGACCTATTGCAATCTGTGTCAAATACGGTACTGCTTGTACTGACTAAAACTCTGCAGAGGTTGAAAAAGATTTGCTTCTTTGTGCGATTCGTAAATTTTCATAATGTTTTGTCGGGAGAAAATAAAGAGAAAAAATAAATGCTTATCAATGCAAAAAGAAAGAGCCCAAAATAAATTGGAACTGTTAGTTAACAGTACAGCTTTGCAAAAACAGCAAAGTAAACAACTTGAAAACAAGAAATACTATCTGAAAAACAAGGACAATATTCAGAGAAGAAAAGCAAATACCTATGTTCAGCATCAACTTGCGCGTGGTACAGCAAAAGGTGGTAAAAGGGCTATGGCACCAGGTGGCACCACTAATGTGGGTTTCTGTTCAAAAAAATTAAAACCCAAACATAAACCAACTAAAGTAGATAAATTTGGTTTTGCGAAAAAGCTCCTCAATGCGGGCATTTTCAAAACGAAAAACAAAAAAATTATAGCCGAAAGCTATAAAAGGTTTTTAGTCAAACGTCTCACAGAAAGATTGGCGGCGTCAAAGTCTTTTGACACCGAGACCAAAAATAGACGCACGAAGTCCATCTCTCACAAGCTAAAATGCCAAGTGGTAGCTGGTAGAATATTGTATTTGAAAAGGCAATTGTATTCCGCTTATCACGCCCAACTAACGGCCATTGTTGGTGAATTTAAGGATTTTGTCAAGAAAATCAAAGAAATTGGGTCCATTGATCCTGACAATTTGGCAAAAGTTGTGGGTGGGAAAAGGCTTCACAGTAGCATGAAAGAGGCCTATTTCCAGGAAACTTCCTATTATCTGATTGGAAATAATGGTAAAACATTGAAAACTGGCGATGAGTCACATTACGCCAAAATTTTTCAATGGTCGTGTACGAAAAGTTCTGAGAGACCGTGTTACGAGTTCGACTAAAGAATTGTGTGTTGACAAAATGGGAAATTTCGTTGACATAAAAAACAATAACGAGACTAGTAACGTAGAACGAGTTTTACAAGTTAATGAGTCGGGAATTGTTATGAATCTATTCAAAATTGTTGAAACTGAAGAGAAGAATCCGAAAGCAAATTTTGTGATCAATGAAGGGGGGTTTATTGAAACCCAAAACAAAACTGTATACTGGGAATGCTGTGAAATTTGTAATGTTCGAACTCGAGCCATTGCAAAAGTACTAGCTATAATAAACACAGTTGCCAATGCTAATGAAAAATCTTTGACTAAAATTTTTGAGTCTGATTTGGACCTTTGCGAATTAAGAAAAGAATTTTGCAAAAAATCAAACGTGTTTATACCACCAGATGGGGACAAAGTAGTGGTGAGAATAGTATCGTTCCTAGGACACACCTCTTACTGCGCTGATAGCGAAGAGCGCCAAAGTAATTTGCGTTCTTTCGCTGAATTGGCTCCACATTGTTCGGGAATTAGAACTATTCTGAATAAGATGTATCAAGTCAAAGCCTTGCTCAACGCGTTAACTAAAATTTCAACTGAAATTGAAAGTGGTGATTACGATTCTCTGACGAATGTCATGGTGCAATCGAGAAAAATCCTAGCCACACGTGGGAAAAATTTCAATAACGAACAAAACAATGCTCCCACAGGAAGCGTTAACGCTCCTCGGCCCACTCTCGATGAAAGTGAGATCTTGAGTCTTTACGAGAATCAATTCGCTCGGGCAATGCTAAACACCAACGAGTTTCACGACACGCCCTGCGACTGCTGTTTTAGATTACTGAAAAAAACTGATTTAAGAACTGTAGAAAAACTAGTTAACAGTGCTGTTTTTGATAACGAGGCCTATCTGATTTTAAGAGCTGGCTGGATAATGAATCATTCGGACGCTAGAGAAGCAGAGATGCTTCTATGTCGTTACTGCGCTACGGATTTGGGAAAGGGTAAAGTTCCCATTAGATGTTTTCTGAACAACTTGGCGGTTGACAATCCTCCGCCAGATGTCACCAATTAAAACATGTTCGAGAAAGTTTTAATTCAGCTTGTGAAGCCCTTCCACACTGCACTGTAAAAAAGTGAGGTTAATCTTTGAATGCTTAGGCGTGCATAGCCCCGACACTGTGGTGGTACGCTTTAACGTTCAAATTTGAATAATTTCGTTGCGTTAAAATTTGAACAGAGCACTATTGTTCAAAATTAAACGCTCACGCATTCATATTTGAACGGCGCGTAAGAGGTAAGTATATCGTGTAAATTTAAGCAGAAAACCGCTCAAATTTAATTGGAAAATTAAACGTTTAATAGTGAATTTTTATGCATTCATTTTTGAGCAACATCGGAGAGTTTGATCAAGCGTTCATATTCAATTGCTGACGTTCAAAATTGAGCAATTCACCATTTAATAACACATGGTGCACAAGCGTTTGATGAAGTATTGAAATTTGACAGTTATAGCGTTGAATTTTGAATAGAGAAATTTGATTTCAAATTTCATCGCTGAATGCGTTATGGTAAGGCATACTATATTAAATATACGCACTGATAAGGAAGATATCTAATGTGCTTAAAGCTTGGAAATCTTCTGAGGGCAGGTAAATTTGAAACACATAACCATAACCGTTGTGTTAAATAATAATTCAGTTATATGAAGAAAGTCTGAACTTAAGGAAAGTGTTCATTATCAAGTTCTTTCCGATTATAACCTTGTAGCAATAAATTTCATTATCAAACTATTTGAAGGCCTATGTAAATATAAGGGAAAGGTGAAATACGCAATAATCCGTAACATTTCCTTTGATATTATTGTTTAATTATGATTTTACAGACAAATATATATTAAATTCACAGTAAACAAGCAAGTTATAGTAAATTGTTGAGAAGTTATTGTATTTTTAATGAAAGCTTTGTTTGTAGTACAAATTTACAGCAGCGGAATCAACTAATTTTAGGGCAGAATTAATTTTATTTTGCACACCTTTTGCGATTGAACAATTTCGTTCATATTTGAATACCCATTAAACCCTTTCTTAGAGTGTTGTTTTAAAGCCAAAAACACTTCCATTTGAACGCCCATTACTCTCTCTCGTGTGAACGCCCATATCGCCCTCGTTTGAATGCCCATATCGCGTTCTTTTGAACGCCCATATCGCGTTCGTTTGAACGCCCATATCGCATTCGTTTGAACGCCCATATCGCATTCGTTTGAACGCCCATATCGCATTCGTTTGAACGCCCATATCGCATTCGTTTGAACGCCCATATCGCATTCGTTTGAACGCCCATATCGCATTCGTTTGAACGCCCATATCGCATTCGTTTGAACGCCCATATCGCATTCGTTTGAACGCCCATATCGCATTCGTTTGAACGCCCATATCGCATTCGTTTGAACGCCCATATCGCATTCGTTTGAACGCCCATATCGCATTCGTTTGAACGCCCACAATGCTCTCGATTGAAAGTCAAAAAGTTCTTTTTTGAACGCCTAAAACGCTCTTGTTTTAATACTAATACCAGAAGCCGATTAGGCTTTACACATGAAGTACGTAACATGTGCCTTGGGGAGCTACACGATATTCTCTAAGCTCCTAGGAAAGAACCTCCCCTTACGCGGAGGGAAATAGTTCAGTAACGCGGCTCCTTCGGATCCATCGGATCCTTCCGCCTAAAGAACCGATTTACCACGTACCTAAATTTGAGAACTACTATAAAGACTGAGTAGGGTATCTAAAATATTCTTTAGATAAAACTGTTCACAATACCAAAGATTATTTGGGAGTACGGCGTTAAAATGTTATCAATCTGGGTGGCTTTTGCTTGGACTATTTAAGACGCCGTGCATCTGTTTTTTACGAGGAATGTTTTCTGTTCTCGCGGTTACGACGAGCTCAGCCGCCGGCGGCTCGGGAATCGGGATACCGCTGTTACCTAGACAAGGCCTAGTGTAGTTTTAGAATCTATTATTATTCGCAGAGCTATTTTTCTGTTGAAATTAAGGAACTAGTATAAATATTGAGTAGAGTGTCTGAAATATTCTTTAGTTAAAACTATTCACAATACGAAAGATTATTAGGGAGTAAGGCACGAAGACCCTATCAATCTGGGTAGCTTTTGCTTGGCCTATTTAAGACGCCGTGCATCTGTCTTTTAACGAGGTATTTTTCTGTTCTCGCCGTTACGGCAAGCCCGGCCGCCGGCAGCTCGAGATGCGCCGCTCGGGCTCAGCCGCTGTTATCTAGCCAAGGCTTAGTGTAGTTTTCGTGTCTAATTTTATTTGCAGAGCTATTTTTCTGTTGAAATTCAAAGAATATCTTATCATATTTAGTTGAAGACTAAGTAAATGTCTGAAAACATTTCGAAACTTGAGCTTTAAAACGTTGAATATTTTATAACGGCTACGGAACGGTACCGCAAATTCGCCCTCCGGGCCTCCCAGTTATGTCGACGGCGAGGTCGAGTCGATGTCCCATGCAAGAAAATAGTAATAGCCGTCGCCTGTTGGTCTGGCATTAAAGAGGTTATCTATGGTTAGGGGGCTCATAATTGGTTAAAAGCTTTTTTGTTCGTCTGCTTAGTTTTTACTTCGGGAATATCTTGAAATCAATGGTGAAAGCTATGGAAAAGTGGGACTTACGTACTTTATGTGTGAAGCATAATCCGCTTTTGCTAATACTAATACAATTCTATTAGAACGCCAAAACTACCATATCTGAACACTTCATTAGCGCAAGGCGGTTATTCAAAATTGAATGGGATAAGGATTCATTTTCAAAATGAATGCTAGAGTTAAGTTTTGATTCAAAAATGAATGCTCATGGTTGGGTTTGAACGCTTAAAACACTCCTTGTTCAAAATTGAATGCCTCTGGTTAAATGTGAACGCTTCAATACAGGCTTGTTCAAAATTGAACGGTCCCTATCATTTTTGAAAGCCAAAAGCACGCTTATTTTTTACAGTGTGTGGTGCGGTTAGGCACAAAAACCAATTCCAACTTGAAGTTTGGTACGGTTAAAGCTTTAAAGGGAAGAGTAATTTATCTTCCAATTCCAGTGGAAAAAAATTTGAAGATGATTCACAAGCCGTTGCCCAAAAATCAGGAACTGCATATCTTGGCAGCAGATTGTTTGCCTCGAAAAAGTGTTGAAAGCTTTCAGTGTGCTTAAAAAAATTAATCCTTTTTACAAACACATTGATATTTCGACAATGAACGAGGATTATATTTGTGGGACGCAAAATATCGATGGCGGGGAAAATTCATTGATTCCCGATGAATTACTGAGCGTACCAGATCCACTTGCGCTGATCAACGATGGCTGTGATGCGGTGCCACGTGGTTCCGCTGCGCTTCCAGTGGATTGCAGTCATGACATGCAAGTTGACCAAAACGCTTCAAATATGAGCGTTCAGGGTGAAAATCAGTTGACCTATGCAGCAGATGACTACGCAATTATAACACAACCCGAGGCTTTGTTGCGAAAACTTTCTGAAGGCGAAGCCAATGATCTGTACGATCATTACTCTATTCATCCGGTGAACGTCCAACCACCGAAGGATTTATTGGGTGCTTACCAAATGAAGCGCGTCGAGGCCGAGCCGGTTAGCACTTGGGACAAAAAACTGGAATACATGAGCTTCGTTCATTTGTTCCCTCGGGGTCGCTTTGGCAAGCACGATGATAGACCATTTGGGAAAATAACGGAAAACGAGTATCGTTTATCCCGTCTTTTGAACAAAAGTCCAATTTTTAGACGAGATTACGCCTATTTGTTCCATTCTTATCAAGAATGCGAAATGAAAGCGATTTCTAGCAGTTTGAACTACGTTCTTCGTGTTAAAAAACCCATGCCAATTGGGGTTGAAAAGTTTCTCAGTCGAGTTGAATCTGGCGATAAAGAACTTGAGAGTAATTTAGCTACTTTCTTGGGTCATATTCGAGGAACGAAGGACTACTGGTATAGAGTTCTTAGAAACGTTTTAGCGATGATTCGGGAATTTGGTCCTCCCACCTGGCTTCTAACTTTTAATCCGGCCGAGTACGATGATATGGAACTGCACGATCACTTGAGAAAAGTGAATTCAGACGTTCGGGAGTAGAGTCGATGACGGTGGCTGAATTGTTGAATTTTGACCCACTTAGCGTCAATTTGCACTTTCACAACAAAGTGCGGTCGCTGTTAAACAACTTTGTCTTGTGTAAGCAAAATCCAGTTCTTGGCATGATCGAACATCATTTTTTGAGGGTTGAATACCAGTTTCGGGGTTTACCTCACTACCATATGCTTTTGTGGGCCAAGGACGCTCCAAAGATTGGAACTTCTTCGACCGAAACTATTTTGGATTACGTGCAAAAACACGTCACGTGTTCGATGCCAAGAGTATCGGTAAGTCCGGAACTGCAACGGCTGGTAAAAAAATTCCAATCTCACAAATGCATCTCCAGTTGTTATAAGAAGGTGAAAAATTCTAAAAAAGGATTGAAAGTGTGTCGTTACGGTTTCCCTCGAAACGTAACAAACATTGCTACTATGAATTCTGTTAGATCAGTTACTCGTCACCGTAAAATGAAAAAGGTGCAGAAACGACTGTACGACTTGCCGAGAAAACAGCACGAAGTTTTAATTAATGATTACAATCCCACGCTACTTTTGGCTTTGGCATGGATTTGCAATTTGTCGCTGACAAATCGGAAATAGTGGCAAACTATGTCACGGCTTACGTGACAAAGGGAGACCGGGCTGACATGGACCAAACTTTTGCCGAGTTATGGAACGAAAGTTTGCCAAAAAAATGATTTGCATATAGATTGAAATCTGTGACGTGCAAGCAAATAGGAATTTATGAAGCCCTCGATATGATGCTGGGCCAAAACCTTTACAACAAGTCCGACAGCACTAAATTTATTAACACTAACTTAAAAGAAAACCGAACGAGAGTTTTGAAAGGTTACAAGGAACTCGCGCGTTTGAGGGAAACTGACCCCGAAAGCAAGGACACTTACCAAAAAGGGTTCGTCGACGACAAATATCCGAATCGTCCTGACAGCTTGGAAAATCTTAGTTTAAGGGAATTTGGTCAGTTTTACGATTATGCGATGCGCTCTGAGGGTGTCGAGAAAAATGCGAATGTAATCGAGTTGAAAAACAATCTTTGTTCCATGAGAAAGAGAATTAAGCCCTACATAATAGAGCACTTTATTCACGACCCGATAGAGGAGAAAGAACAGTATTGTCACGCTCTATTGATCCTCTTCAAACCGTGGCGTGCTGAAACTGAGCTATTGGGCGCTTTTGAAACATACGCCGATGCTTTCGAAAACTCGCTTTCCGTGTTGAAGGACATGAGAGAATATCACGAGAAACTCTCGGTTTCCAAAGAAGTTGAAAAGAAATGGAAGGCTTCTAAAAAGGCGAAAGAGCCAGAAACCATAATTTCGGAGGCAGAAAGTGAGGACGATGAAAATGCGCTGCAAGGGAAAGAAATTGTTATCGAAACCGAACACGCGATGGCTGATGTGGAAGCTGCCATGGAAATGAATTTAGAGACTGATGTTGACAATGTGGCGTCACTAAACTCGGATCAAAAGAGAATTTATGATCAGATCATGAATCACTTCTCCCAAGAGGGAGAAAAATCTAGAAACAAGTGCCTTTTTGTGTCGGGACCTGGTGGAACTGGCAAATCGTTTCTTATCGACACTCTCGCCAGCGCTGTAAGGCGACGCTTTCAAAATCCTGCAAGCGTGGCCATTGCCGCGCCAACGGGTTTGGCAGCGTTGAATGTTAATGGCGTAACGTTACACAGATTACTAATATTGCCGGTAGATCATGGGCGTATCGCCGAATACCATTCCCTGAGTTCTGAGAATATAAGCATTATGAAAGAAACTTTGGTTAATTTAAAACTGTTAATTATTGATGAAATTTCTATGGTCTCATCGGTTTTACTGACTCACGTTCACTTGAGGCTGAACGAATTTTGGGAAATGAACCAACCATTTGGTGGAGTTGTATTTATTCTTGTTTTGGGAGACTTTTTCCAATTGCCTCCGGTTCAAGGAAATCCCTCGTTTATCAAAATAACTTCCGAAGAAGCCAGACTTAGATTCAATTGCATCGGAGGAAGTGATCTTTGGAAGTTTTTTAAATACGATGAACTAACGAAAAATGTTAAACAAGCCAACGACCAAAGTTACGGCGACATTTTAAGCAGAGTTAGAATTGGAAATATTTCCGAAGCTGAAGTTGCAACCTTAAAAAGTAGATTGGTCGCTGACGGACAACACATCGAGGTGGCTATGGACCTTTTCGTTAAGCTGTCCAATGAAGGGTTTCACCCAATTTGTTTGATGCCTAAATTAGCCATGTGCGTAAAATTGAACTTTGATATGCTGCGAAAAAACGGCGAGAAAGTTGAAATAATTCCTTGTCAGGATAGACTCGCTGATTATGGCAGAAAAATGAATAAAAACATTCTCAGGAGACTGCAAGGGCTACAAAACGAACCGTCCAAAACAGGCGGTTTGGAGAGCGAGTTAGTTCTTTGCGTTGGCTGCCGAATAATGGTCAGAAGGAATATCAGTTTTGAAAAAGGCGTTGTAAATGGTACGATGGGTTTCGTAACTGGGTTCAAGAAGGACGAACATGGAAACGTTACTGGGATTTTTCTAAGAGTAGATCGCGAACCGAATAACGACGACGCTAATACTGACTTTTTAGTTGAGAAAATTTGCGTCAAATTTTTGCTCATAGCAAACATTTACGTTAAACGCTCCCAGTTTCCCAGGGTTGGCAACTACCTATCCAGTCCGGTTTAAACCACCAAAAATATCCGGCTTAATTATGAATGGGGAAAAATCAATTTTGTGCCATAAAAATAATTAAAATACAACCAGAAACAAGGCAAACGTATAGGAAGCGACAACTAAAGATTATTTATTTTAAATGATAAAACTAATAGTTATGTTACCAGTTACTGTCCAGTTACAGCTTACAATATTTTACCAGCATTAGTCGAACTTAAAACAGAGCGTGGTTCCTGTGGATCCCCTACAAGTTGACTTTCCTTACGAACTCCAGCAGTCCAGTTTTGGCTTGGGAAAGCTAGAGGCATTTGTGGGCAAGAATTATACGTGCATGTATAAATCCCGCCCACTAGCCTTTACCAAGCCAAACCCGGAGTTTAGAAGGAAAGTCCTCTTTCAAGGGATCCACTGGAGCCGCGCTAATGTTAGGCTCGTGCACTCGGGAAAGAAATAGATTTCATGAAAACATTTTTGCAGTTAAACTTGCAGACGATTTTATATTGGAACCAGGGTTAGCGGTTGGGGAGTGCCCCAAAGGTTAAATAAGAGCTAAACAGACGTACTTTGCCTTCAAAAAAAAACCTAAAATGACTCGTGTTTTTAAAAAATTCGGATAAATCCAAAAAAAATCCGGTTTAATCTGTTTAATCCAATAAAAACCACTGTCTGGATTTTATTCAAAGTATCCGGATTTTTTCCAACCCTGCAGTTTCCCGTCATCCTGGCGTACGCTATTACGATACACAAAAGCCAAGGCATGAGTTTAAAATGCACCATTATGGATTTGGGTCCGAATTTATTCGGAACGGGCATGGCGTATGTGGCTTTATCGAGAGTGACGTCCTTGGCCGGACTCCATCTATTACAGTTCGATCCGACTAAAATTAAGGCGGATGGACGAGCCATAATGGAGTGTAACAGGCTTCGCAAAAAATATAGGCCAGATCTGCCTCTTTTGGAAATAACGGAGTCAAAAGAAAGTCGAGGTGGCAAAAGAAGTGCGCCTACATTATCTAAAAGCCTTTTAGAAGGCGAGGAAGAGAGATGTGCAGAAAAACCGAAGAAGAAAAGGAAAGCCCAACAGAGTTCGGATAGTTTGCCCTTGAAGGGTTTAGCTAACGATGACCAACTAACATGCTATTCTAATAGCGTTTTGCAACTACTCTTATTAGTGCCGGAATTAAGAGAATTGGTTAAATCTTACAATGGATCATTCGTTGAAAAACCAGTTTTACGTTGCCTCCATAACTCGATAAACGACATCGAGAGTTCTCAAGGAAGTTTCAGTCGTAAAGGGTTGGAACTGAGAATGGCTGTCGGAAATCACTTTGCGCAAAATGGGCAACAAGACGCCAGTGAGTTTTTGATGGTCCTTTTGACGACACTAAGCCAAGAAATGGAAGCCGATTACTCTAAGGCTCTGAAAGATCTTTTTTGGTCAAAGTCGCGAAACGTTACCAAATGCCCCAAATGCCAAGTTGAACAAAAATCGGAGAATATTGTTGAAAGCAACATTTTCAATCTTCCACTAGAAAACCGAGATAAAATTGATTGGAAATCTCTAGAAAAAAAGGATGAGATTAACAGAGGTGCCATGCGTATTTTGTAACAACCCAAAAATACAAGAGCGTGATGTATTGATATCCAGCGGGAAGTACGTATTTTTGTGTCTTCTCCGTGGCGATTACAAAGATGGTCGACCAATTAAGATTTCGACCAAAATATCAAGTTTTGAAAATCAAAATGTCACTATGAGTAAGATGCTTTTTAAAACTAAAGGGGTGATTATTCATAAAGGTGAATCGTTGGCCGAGGGACATTATGTGAACTTTGTGAGAAAAGACAACGGCTGGTACGAGGTCAGTGATACAATGATCAGAAAAAGGGAGAGATTCGTCAGTAACTTGACTGACGTCACTGTTCTCCTCTTGGAAATAGTCCAGACACATTAAAGGGAATCTAACGTGCTTGAAGGATCCATATCAAATTTACCACCAGTAAAGTCCAAAATTTCAATATTCGTACCAGAAAGGAGCATCATATCTGTCAAAGATATACTAATAGTTTCATATTCCCTTTAAAGTAATTTGTGACTGGGTAAGATTGTTAATCCTAGAGCAAGTTTAAGGTTAACGATGGTTCTGGAGTAATTTTGATGTTGCCTACTATAATAACCGTGAAAGGGAGAGGACGGGAGGATTGTAGGGCCATGCTATTGTTACGAAAAAAGGCGATGATTCTTGCATTAATTTTAGAATTTTCTAGTGAAGGGTTTTTAGTACTCTGTATTAGTCTTGCCCCAATGGTGTTTTATGTAAAAAGCACGCTAAAAACGTAACCCCTGTTGGTAATGCTATGTGGTTAAATATAATTCTTTAATAAGCTGGTGAAACTATTCAGACAAACTCATCCTATTAGTTAACATTGAACAGATTTTTTGAACTGAGATTTAGACAATCGTATCCAAATTTTAAATAAATACTGATTAAAATTAATATATTCAAAGAGTTTTCTAAATATCAGTTTCGCATCTTCCATTTTTATCACTTTTAAGCGCGCTATTTTTTTAAATTAAGACGCCCATAAATTTTTTACATTAACAATTTAAAACCATTCTAAACATTAAATTAAATTAATCTAATCTAATATTATCCTGTTACAATATCAAAGATTAGCAAAGATTTTATGTTGAAATATTATCTATTAATATAACCTTTTCTTTCTATAACTTATCAATAATGTGTTAACGATCCAATTCGATACCACTTACAAAAATTCATTTTTAAACTATTTAATAGTTAGGCTTAAAAAAAGCCATATGAACTTATTAATTTGTCCTATAACTAATATCCTACTATTGTTGTATAATTTGTTTTTATGAAGTGTGAAAATTATTTACCAAATTGTGATTACCAATATATATATATAGACATTACCCTTGTAATTAAAACAACTAAACCATTTTTCCAATTAATATTCCAGGAAGTTTTGCATTATCTCTTTGTGTTTCTCACCAGCTGGGGTAGTATGCGTGGCAAGTTGCATTGCGTAAATCCAACAGGGGTACAATTTGCAAAGCCTTCTGGAATATTCTTTTTTTCCCCAAAAATTAATAACCTTTTCATTGTCCCTTTGGTAACCCACGCGCAAAACAATAATTGCCATGTTCTAGCAGCACTGTTTCCAAACTTAAAGTTAAGAGTTGCGTGACAAAATTTTAAAAATAGACCCTCAAAATCTTATATTTAAATGAACATATAATTGCCAGTAAATTGTAAAACTTTCTTTCAACCCCCGCCCCTTTACATAACTAATATAACGAAGATCAAATTTATTTCGACATAAATACTACAAGCAGTGTATATATTGAAACATACAATTTAAAGACTAATTTCGTACAACTACATGCGTTTCGTATCAACACGTGCCAACTACTAAGCTTCAACAGAAAGATAATTCATCATAGCTATTCATCATAGCTATTCATCATAGCTATTACCAGTATAATAAAAGATTAAACCTACACAGCTCAAAAATATGATTATCATCATCATTCTAAATAAAACCCGCAACAAGACTTCGATAGACAAATCAAGAAATATATTCAACTTCTCCAACGAAATAACAGACACTTTAGACTGGCGTGTTCAAAGAGTGAGAGCGTCTTTGGATTAAGAACAGCAAAGATATTCAAAGAAATAATCTTTCTATTGGCTTGAGTCAGTGTCTATAGAACATCAAGCTGTATCAAGGCCAAATAATACATGTCACCTCTTTGGTTTCCCTATATAATTACGTTACGGCTTGGCAAGCCATGCCTACAAGTTCATCAACGCAATAGAAGTTCATAACAGCTATGGATTCCCAAAAAAACGTTGCCTTAACGTTGTTAAAATTTAGAACAGCAATGGTTTGTTTTGTTACTAAAATTATGTACTTTACTATGTTGGGAGTTGGGCGCACTCCTGTAAGCTAAGCTTCTGGGCGACAAAGTTTTGAGGGAATAAGGGACTTGTCAGCATGCCTACCCTACAGGAACTGACTACCCCGCGTCCGCGGGTGGTGAAATACCCCAAATCCCCCCTCCTTCAACACTCGATTAAACCTCAAGTACTTCACTCGTTACTCTAAAATACCAACTAATTAACCTTGGACTTCAATTTTCGTCAAAACGCCTTAAAGGTAATATACCATGATGGTATATTACATTGTTTAACGGACGTTTGCCAAACAAAACAAGGTCGAGGGAACCAGTAAAAAAATGCTGCCAATTAATGACGTTAAGCAGTAAAGGCATCTGAGTTCTATAGTAATAAATATAGAAAATATGTCGCTACCAAACACAAGGCACCTCATTAACTCCCTGAACTGAACTGCAGATTCTACATCAACAAAACAAAATCAAGCGCCATGGAACCAGTAAAAAAACTACAACTAATGACATTAACTACCAACGCCATCTGAGTTCAATAGTAATAAATATAGAAAAAAAAACCTAAAATCAACTGGATTGGAGATGTCGATAACAAAATACTAGGCACCTCATTAACTCTCTGAACTAAACTGCAGATTCTACAATAGCAAATCACTACCCTTTTAAAAAAGCATCTTTAAGTATATTAGGAGTAATTTAACAAACTCCCCTTCCCTTTTTTTATACCTTAAAAATATAATATTATAACACATGCTTACAATTTTTCTGGCAATTATATAGTCTCAATTTGACAGTCCTATGATTAAATGTGTGTAAATATTTTTTCATCATTGAATTGTTCACTTAACAAAATTATTATAGGCATTCATACGATGATGTTGAACTCTCAGACTTTTTAAATCCAACCTTCACGTATGACTGTCTTTGAACATTTTTTTAATCCCTCTAACGCATTCATTGTGAAACTTACATTTTAGATTCATTTTTAATTAATTATAATTACTCTTAGCTTTTCCCTGTTAAGGTCTATTTTTTGGCAGCAGGACGCAATCGCTAATTATCCTTAAAAGCCTTTCTGGTGTCAAAAACAATTTTCTTTGGAAAAACCCTTTAAAATATGCAACTTTTACCTTTAAACGTAAAAAACAATATATTTATTGACTGGAATAAATTTATAATGAATACCATAATTAAATAACAACTAGGGAAATTAAGCCCAAATTACATGCTGTAAATAAACGTGGCAAGTATCAAACCAAATGCTTATTTCAATAAATCTTTTGCGCCTTCCACTATCATAATCATGCGTGTTTAAAAACTTGAAAATAGTCAAACAAAAACATTCTTAATGCAATTTAGTACTTTAACGATTTGAAAGTAATTTTTAAACAGCCATTATTTAAAAACATTCCTATTTGTATTTTAACTAATATATGAAATAATATTATTAACCCTAACTTTTGTCATCAATAAATTACCGTAGCTGTCATTTTACTTTATTTATTAAAGGTAAAATAGTTTACAGCGCATAAAATTATTATTCATTTCATGATTACAAGTAAATAATAATTTAATCCTGTTATTTCCTATATTTAATGATAAATCAAAGCATACTTCCATTGCCTGACCTCCTAGCATTCTGGCAAATCATTTAAACACCAACTTCAATTTCCCAAAGGCTGAATCCAATTAGAATTGTACTTAAGGGCGAAGCTAATAACATTAAAACTGAATGACTGAATGTGTTCCTGTTATTGTATTTCTTATTATTATTATTGAATTTACATCTTTCTATGGGGCGCCGTTTCGGACAAAATTCACTTAAAATGGATATCAATAATTTAAGAACGGATATCAATAATTTAAGAACGGACATCAATAATTTAGGAACGGACATCAATAATTTAGGAACGGATATCAATAATTTAGGAACGGACATCAATAATTTAGGAACGGACATCAATAATTTAGGAACGGATATCAATCATTTAGGATCGGACATCAATAATTTAGGAACGGACATCAATAATTTAGGAACGGATATCAATAATTTAGGAACGGACATCAATAATTTAGGAACGGACATCAATAATTTAGGAACGGACATCAATAATTTAGGAACGGACATCAATAATTTAGGAACGGATATCTATAATTTAAGAACGGATATCAATTATTTAGGAACGGATATCAATAATTTAGGAACGGACATCAATAATTTAGAAACGGACATCAATAATTTACGAACGGACATCAATAATTTAGAAACGGACATCAATAATTTAGGGACGGACATCAATAATTTAGGGACGGACATCAATAATTTAGGGACGGACATCAATAATTTAGGGACGGACATCAATAATTTAGGGACGGACATCTATAATTAAGGAATGGACATCAATAATGGACAAATTTGTGGTTTGTGTTGTTTCTCTTGGCTATATCATCTTACCTAAACTTGGATAAGGACGACTTACCACGTCGGCCTCCCTTTAAATACTAACACCTTCGATAGTCAAGCACAAAACAAAACCAACTACCACTCCAAGTTCACGAAATTAACTTATTATCATTAATCATTCAAATACTAATAATAGATTGTAATCATTAATTTGTCATTTACTTATTTACATAAATTTACATAGTACAAAATATTTATATTGACCATACCATGAGTTGTACCATAAAATTGTATGTTGCGTCAAGGGATTAGCCTCTCCGATGGTCGCGCAAAGTAAAAACAAATAAACCGAAAAGTGAAAAACACGGTAGAAATGGAATCGGATGGGGAAAGCTTTACCTTTCAGTGTATTGTCATACTTTAACGTGTTAAAACTTAAGCAAAGAAAGAGAGGTACACTGGTAAGCGGCGCCGGCCGGTCTGCCGTCGAACAATGCCCAAAGGTGGTCTAATTACAAATTTAACTAACCTATGTTAACATCTACGCATTACGATTTTAACTAATCTATGTTAAAATGTGTGCATTACAGGTTTTATAAAAAAAGTGTAAACTACAAGTTTCAGTGAAAACAGTTTAACGTTTTGTTAAGTTACTTTCCGAAACATTTTCGGGAATTTTTTTTATGGTTTTGTGAAACCTTTGGTCAGTGAAAACCAGCCTTTATTATTCGGAAATTTGGCCCGTGCAAACCAGCCTTTTAGAACCTAGAGAGAAAAATACTTTCCCACGCTATGTAGTTTACCCGTACTTTAAAACTTCGGTTGCAGTTGAACAGATTTTTTCCCACGATTTTGGAAGTTTCCACCAGGGCGACCGAGCAGTACCGCTTAGCAGCAATATACTAAAGAAAGGGCATTGCGTCTTGGATCTTTGACTTAGCTAAGCAAACTTAACTGTAGAAGTTTTTCAGTTATTTCTAGAAGTACAGGAATTAACCTGATGGACTCCAATAGACGAGATACATTAGATCAGTCAGTTTTAAGAGAAACTTTACAAAGTATAATTGCTATCGGAAGTGAAAGACTATTAGAGACGCTGAATTCTAATGTAACGGCTTTACCCGTACCAAATCGTGGGAATGCCGTTGATAGAAATTCAAGTGAAGGAGCGATTGGGACTGAATTAAGACGTGTATTTAGGCCTAATACTTATCGCGAACTCGATAATTTACCAGGACCAAGGCAGCAACCTTCACCAGAGGTACGGACAAGGTCACACGTATCGCGAGTCCCGAGTTTCAATTTTACGAGACTACAAGGAAAACTATTGCTAGGTAATTATGGTACTGTTTTAAATATTAGAAGTTGAATAATTGAAAAATAATATTTACAGGAAGAGAAACCAAAAGGATGAGGCTTCCTTTCAAAAAGAGGTGGTTCTCTTAGATGGTCCTAGCTGTGAGACCGTTCCAAAAGGATCTAGGAAACTTGAGTTGCATAAAGCCGGACTTATTGTGGATGCGATGACGTTTAAAAAGTCCTGGACACAGGATCAGATATTACAAGAGATTCGAGACGAATTTCATGAGAAAATCAACGATGATACCGAGTTGGTAACTTTTTTATACGTGCTAACATGAGCTAATAATATGCTAGCTCCCTATAAGTTACTCAGACTCCATAGGCGTAGTGCATCCATCGATTTCTTCCAACTTCGTGCGGGGAAGGGGGAGGCGGGAAAAAATCCGAATGTTGCGCTCTCTCTTGTCGAAAAAAACTCCCTCTTTTCTGTCTGTTTTGATCTAATTTCCTTGAATAATGCCGTTCTGTTTAAAATACATTTGTCTCAAAAATTAGAGAACGATCCCATTGCGAATTAAAAAATCCAATCCATCGAGTTAGGTCTGGACTGTTTAATTAACAGAGATCCGAGGCTTCCGACTATTGAATGAAATATTCGGCTGCTTAAATAACTTTAATACCATTCTTTAGCTCCCACTGCACGCACTTCCGGGGAAAAACCGGAAAGAACGGTAAATAAAATTTTCGTTCAAGCAGATCCTCCTTGGTTCAAGTGGCGGCCGCAGAGTGTCGCATATAGTTGGGAAGCCGGCGGCCCGGGAGAAAACGCGGGAGTATAAAAATGAATTGCCTGAAGGACCTAGCATATTATTAACTCATGGTACTAGCTAAAACGTAACCAGGAGTTCATAAAACGGGGAAGTGGCAAAATAAGGCTTTCTCCATAACCTCTTGAAGCTTTATGGCAGACTCATTAGTCATAGACTAGTACCGAAACCGAAAAGGCTTGACATATTATGAAGTTATGTTCAACACTTTTTCCTTGCCCTAACAGCTAGAGTATATAGATAATTGCTTAAGTTGCTTATACATATCCTGCTATTGTAGTAACTGTGTCTGTAATGTGTATCTGGGTTGGTGTACAGACCGGCGGCCGAGTCTTGGAAAAAGGGTCATCTTTAGACGCGAAATATTTCCTCTGTTTTAAGCATAATGGCACAATTGCACGAGTTTAATGCTTTCTTGTTATTTTTGCAGCCTTGAATTATTAGTTCCATGCAGAAGCCGCCTAGTGAAACCGAAGCTTGGAAAAGGCATGGTTGTATCTGGCGCTACAATTTCTACTATTTGGAAGCAGAGGGTTTTGTACGTCCGCCCATCAAGAACTATTCTGTCTAAAAGCGACGAAGATATTGTATCTGACGAGGAATTACCAGATATTAACACATGTACTTCGTCCGAAAATAATATTGTCGCTAAATCTCACGATGAAATGGACCAAGATCTTGAAACTGAACCACATGTGCAAAGCGGAACAAATCAATCGAATACTAAACCACGCCTCGAAGTTTCTCTGTTGCCATCATGTTCCACTACTAGCCTGCCTCAAGATTTGCCATCAACTTCTTCCGGAGTTAACAATGAACAATCTTTTTACACATCAGATATGTATACTGAATTTCTTGGTTTTATAAGCGACGATCTTAACTCATCTGAAGATGCCGTTGGCCCTGAAGGAGAGGAGCTCTTAAACCCGACTTTCTCATGCGGTGGTTCAAATGTAGAGAATTCGAATGTAGAAGATGAAGTTGAAATTTCCGCTTCAGAAATTTTAAAAGATCTCGCCCAACAAATTAATTGCGAGAAAATATCTCTCTTCAACATAAATCGTAGAAGAATTTTAGATGGCGCATTAAGGGGATTTAAAAAGAAAGGGTTTAGACCAGAAAACAAAATTTCCGTGTGTTTTTCTGACGATTTGCATACCGCCGAAGGAGCAATTGACGCTGGAGGACCGAAACGGGAATTTCTGCGCCTTCTTTTAAAGGACCTTCTTTCAAGTCATCTTTTCTGTGGAACTGAAAACTGCAAGTACCTCAACATGAGTCTGTCAGCTATGAAAGAGGATTTATACTTCTATGCAGGAATGGCGGTTTCGCTTTCCCTTATTCATGGAGGCCCAGGGCCAAGATGTTTTTCACAAACGACATACAAGTCGTTGTTTGAAGACCCATCTAAAATCCCATTAAGCATTCAAGATGTCCAAGATTTTGATCTTCGCGATAAACTATATCGATTTCAGAATTGCCAAACCCTAGAAAGCCTGCAGAAAGCCGGGGAAGAACTGTCAGAATTAAGATATTTTTCTGGAAGCAGCAAAGCAATTCTAAGACTAGAAATATTAAATGACCTCTTGCGTGGGTGTGTTCTAATTAGGTGCTCTGAAGCACGTTCAAGATTCATTGTTGGACTTGAAACCTTGAATTTGTACGACATGATTAAGAGGAATCCCAAATCCTTCGAAAGTATATTTTGCTCCACTGAAGAATCGTTAACTGCCGCAACGTTTCTGAGATTGTGTGGAGTCATTAATTATTCCGAAAGAGGCAGCAATCAATTTGAAGTTGATACAATGACTTTCTTTCGAGAATACATCTATGACATGGAAGAAAATCCTTACGCTCTACAGCTCAAAGATGTTTTAATTTTTACCACTGGAATAAATGGCGAACCACCCTTGGGATTTGACGTTACACCATCCATAAATTTTATTCATACTGATGGTAAATACCCAGAAGCAAGTACCTGCTCCTTGCAGTTAAGTCTCCCTACTATCCATAAATCATACGACGAATTTAAAACAAATATGGATTTCGCCTTACTGAATACCTATGGATTTGGAAAATTCTAAGAAAAAGTTGTTAAAAGTAAACAACGGAAAGATAGTTTTGGTTTTCTCACTTGTTTAGTTTTCATTTGGCCCGAGCAAGGACCCGTTTTCGTTTAAAAAATAATTTTAATCATCTTTATTCTTATTTGAAAAATTAGTATTCCCAATTAGTAAATCCCAATAGAAATACATCCATTTAAAAATTACCAATGCCCAAAAATATTGTCAAGGTAAAAATATAATTTGTAACTCAACAAGTGTATTTGACTTTCATAAATGTAGTTATCTTTAGAATAAAAACGTCTTCATATAACAATCACATGTCTTTTTTTCCCCCTGTAACAAATTTGTTCACCCTTATCACATTAGAAGTAAATACTATTTAAAGGGGTAGGTTCAGGTTTATCCGAGTAAGTCAAACTAATATAATTTTCTATAAATTAATAACCCCTTAAGACATGTGAGTATCAGTAAAAATCACCGGAAATATTTTATTGCCACATTTAAAATCGGCCACCAATGTCAACCATTTCCTACCATTTTCTCGTTCCTTCGTGTTTGAGTACGTCCCTAATGGCCAGCGGAACGCAGTAGCCGAACCGAAAGAAGACTCGAAAGTATTTATAGTTGGCTCTACAAGAACAACACAGAATAGTTTAAACATTTCCCCGTGATTCCATTCTTTTGCCAGGCTAACTATTACTGCCACGAGAGGGTTTCAAATCAGAAAATCCCGATACGTTTCACTTGTCGTATGCAAGTAGTATTATACTATTAGGCCTCATTCACACCAACTGACCTTTGTCGTTGCGACCGCCGGGTCAAAAGTCGGACGGAAGTATCGTTTCCCAAAATTCAATGGAATGTTCAGACGTCTTCCGATGCGACACAGCGCGGTTACGTCTGAGCATTCCAAAGAAATTTGGGAAACGATAGGTTCGTCCGACCTTAGACCCGGCGGTCGCAACGACAAAAGTCGGTTGGTGTGAATGAGGCCTTAAAGGTATATCCACACTACAGTTGGTTTGCAAGCTTTGCTCGCGCGCTTCGCTCACACTGTTCGCTTGTCTTGTACGCGTCCTGTCTACACATAAGGTTTCTAGAGAGCGCAGACGACACGCCTATACATTTTAAACCAATGAGAAGATCCTTCTATGGTGACGCGTTCAGGCAACCGGGCCTAGTACTAGCCACCAAAGAATAAATTAACGATGAACAATAAATTTCTCATATTGTTCTTTTGTTTATACGGATTTTTCTATGGCTTTATAAAAGGAGCTAGAAAATTACAAAATTATTTATTTATAACTGCATTCTATGATTTCTGTACCATTTTGATCTAATATGATTTCTACTTCTCTCAAAAAATTAATGACGTAATTCAACATCTCATCTGATTGGCTGCGAGGTCGCGAACGACGCGAAAATCTTTGGCATTTCAAAGATTTTCGCATCGCTCGGCGTAAGAAGCGAGCGAAGCGTGCGAACAAAAATACAAAATTTCTAGGTGTGGACGGGAAGCGTAATGCGCGCGCTAAGCGAGCGAACTCGCGAAGCGAAAAAAACAGTGTGGACTTGCCTTTACGCTTTAATTACTTTTACGGAATTACGTACTGAACTTTTGTTTTACGGGACAACCAGGAGGAGATTCTGTCTGCAGACTTTAAACATGAACTATTGAATTCCACCGGGCTAAAATAGTTGTCAGCTATTTTTAGAATATGTAACCACATCAAAGTTTCAAACCACCCGAAAATATTATGGCATAAAAATTTTAAATTCTCCTTAGGTTAATAAACTTTTCCTTTAAAATTTTAGTTAAAAATAATCCCCAAGGTCACTAGCAAAGTACATAGAAAGATCCAGAACATTTTCATATGCCCTATGTCCCCCTTTGGACTGTATAAGTTAATAAATTTTACCCTGAAAAAAGGAGCAAAACAGAAACATAAAATAACCCCTCTAGCATGGTAAGCGTAAGAAAATCACATCCACGTGCTAAATGACATTTCCTCTCTAAAATTCAATTCGTTTGGAGAAAGAAAAAATCCGATCACAAAATACCGATAAGAAAGCTTAGAAGGCGTCGTAATGTCGCTCTGATCCCCAGTTGACCTGCCCCACCCCTTTAGTTGACGTGGACCAAAATCTCTAAGTTCTCGAGAAAGCTCTAACCCCTTGCAGATTAAGTTAGAAAAACCGCTGTCAGGAGTGACCACTCTTCAGACTTGTAAGGTAGAATTTGGCGACATCCGGAGATGGACCGTGGAATTCGTTCGGGTTAAAAAAAAGTTAATTAATCGCTGAAGGAATTGAATCCCCTTCCGTGAAATCAGAAAAGATATGATGAAAGTGCGCGATGAACGGAAACCTAAGAAGAAAAGTAAATTAATCCCCGAAAAGGAATCCTTTGAATTGTGAGTTATTTATTTTAAGAAATCATTTGAGAAGATCCAGGTCTGAGAAGAACCAAGAAAGAGATTGGAATCGTAACGTTATCTTATTTTTTATCTGAAACTGGCTCTGAATTAAGTTTAATGAATATGGTTTGTGTTTAACGGAATGATTAAATTTAAAAATCCCCCTACCAAACAAAACCCCTTTAAGTATGGAAAGTCTTTGAACGGATATAGATAGTTTTCACACGTGGAGGATTATATCATCTACACCAGGAGGTAAGGCCACCGAGTAACAATGGAGAACCGAGCGACGTAAATTAAAAACCTTTCTACTTGAGCTGAATACCGTGCAAAAATATATATTCCAAGCTTTGCTCGGTCTCCAGCGCAAGTAGAACCGTTTTTATTTTACGTCGCTTGGATCTCCCTTGTTACTAGGTCACGGCACATTTTCAGCTCAAGTAGAACCCTCAAGTAGAAATGCCGGCCTTTAAGAAAATTTTTCATGGGAAAATGCCATAATAATATTTTTAAACAACATGTCTTTAAAAACCGTTGACAATGGTTTCAAAGTGTCAAGCGAAGTGTGAGCATGGCCTAAGTTGTTAAATGTAATTTTGACAATTGCACTGACAGTTATATTCATCGCATTTCGGCTATATCTTCAAATATATTAAAAGTTTAAAACTTATAATTTGAAACCTGGATAGTTGAAATTAAATACTTCATAAGAAATTTCAAAGTGGAAATTGCAAACGCGGCTTCACTATTTTTCTTAATTGTCTTCAGAATAATGTAACTCAAGTTGATTTATTTGTAATTGTTGGCTTTCATATGTAACTGTTTGTATTTTAATCACAAATGTTTTCCTTGTAAAACATTTAATCACTGCCCATTAATTTAAACCTTAAAAATAGTTTAAAGGAAACGTTCCATGTTAGAATTCTTTTGACTTTATTCGAAAGAGCACATAAAATAATGAATATTACAAATTGGAACCGCGTGTCTATCTACAATATTGATGAAGATAAAAGCAATTCAGTTCTCTTAATGAACCCTACGGGTTAGTATTCCCTACGAAAAGGTTGAAATAGTTGTATTGGACTACACCACCTGACGGATTCGTCCAATTGGATTCGAGAGCCCCGTTTCGCCATCGTCATAATTAAGCCGACTTTTAGGATCCAGTCAGTAATCTTAATCGCTTATATCTTCTTTAATATTGTAGTTAGACACGTGGTTCCAATCTGTTATATTCATTATACGCTCTTTATAATCAAAGGCAGTAAAAAAAGATGGCATTTATGTAACAACTGAAAATATGTTAATGATAATAAATTTTCCAATTCATAGTTTTTAATGAAGGTACCAATTATTTAATTGATTCAAGACCCGTAAATTCTAAGAGAGATATTGAAGTTGGTAAACCAAAATAAACCTCTCCGATACGAGACGCAATTAATAATATCAGAAGTATATAATACTTCTCTTCGAGAGAAGTGTACCACAAAGCTGGGTAAGTGTAACATCACTCTTCCCAACATCGGAACATTTAGAGCAAGGTTACTAAAACGAATCACATACGCGATAAATAGTTCCCTCATCATTACTCTATTAGCGTTTAATTATTTGGCAAGACGCACTTGTGCATTTTTGTCCCACGTCAAAACGAGGTTTGTGGGGTGATTGCTGGGGATTTAGTGCAAAACAATTATAGAATTCACCTTACGGTGCGATGCCCATTTGTAGTTTGATCAGTGGGAAAGCAAACTAAAAGGGTGAGCCTGGGAAGAATGACGTTACATAACTAAAGCATTAAGAGGACACAGAGTGTCATCCTTCTTCTATTATCCCCTTCTGATAATATTAAGAAAATAATTAAGAAAATATAATTGATATTAATTACTTTAGTCGTCAGTAGTTTAACGTAATTCTACTGAAGTCGTTTTAAGAAACTTAATTCCTAAAATAATTTTAAACATAGCTATTGTTGACGTTTGAATTCTAGCGTATGCCTCTTTAACAATTTTTGGAGTTGGGAGTGGAAGCAAAACGTTTGCTCCGAATTGCCAACTGCGGACGCGGTGACCGACACACAGACAGACAGACACCCCCCACACACACGTCCAGTATAATACCTTTCCGTGACGTCATCGTCACTTAAAGATGTAAAAATATAGTGGGAATAATATATTTTAGGTTTAAAACCCTCTTTGCCTTTATTTCGCTTGAAACCGTTCCGAAATACTCAAATATTAGATTTGCCTTACCTTTCCGGCTGGATTGTGAACTTCCGGTTAGTTGTAGGACAACATATCTTAGGATGAATTATGTGTTTGAAAGTAATCTACAATTGAAGCCTAATAACTGGTTAATCGGGTTAGTAGAACCAGAGTTATTAAACTTTTTCTCGATTTTGGAAATGTATTCTGACATGAGTTAATAATATGTTAGCTCCCTATAAGTTACTCAGGCAATTCATTTTTATACTCCAGCGTTTTCTCCCGCGCCGCCGGCTTCCCAATTATATGCGACGCTCTGCGGCCGCCGCGTGAACGAAAATCTTATTTACTCTTCTTTCCGGTTTTTCCCCGAAAGCGCGTGTAGTGGAAGCTAGCCAATGATATCGGAGCTATTTAAGCAGCCGAATATTTCGCTCAGTAGCCTCGGTTAAGAAAACAGTTAAGAGATCAGTGGATTGGATATAGCTCAGTTGTATAATTTTCTGGTTTCAAGTCACAATAACAACTCTTATCTTTAGCATTCTTTATCAATATCGGCAAATTTCATTGAGTTTTGCATTTGTTTTTTGTCTCAGTACTGACACAAACGCCACGATTTAATGTTAAATTGTTAAAACATAAACATTCACGAGTAAAACACTGCATTGGTGAAAAAGCAGCCGGACGACTAGAGGTCGAGGAGCAGTACGAGCGGGATTTTTTTTTCGACAAGAGAGAGCGCAACATTCGGATTTTTTCCCGCGCGGACGAAATGAGAAGAAATCGCTGGATACATTACGCCTATGGAGCCTGAGTAACTTATAGGGAGCTAACATATTATTAACTCATGATTCTGAATATAGAAACCATAAAATGCTTTAAATTCCCATTTTTATATGAGGCTAATCTTCAGAGTCAGATTGTGATCTTCCGGTTAGTTCTAGGACAAAATATCTTAAGAGGTGAATTATGTGTTTGAAGGTGATCTACAATTGAAGTCTAATTACGTGTTAATCGGTTAAGTAGATCCGGAGTTATTAAACTTTTTCTCGATTTTGTCCGCCATTTTCCAATATGGCGGAAATTCCTCCAATGGGAGAGTGTGGGAGACCACACCACGTTAAAGAGCGCCCAAAAATCTATAAAATCTGAAATTTTCAGCTTTGTTTCAATTTGTTCAGGGTTCCCTCTATTTTTGGGCTAAAATGACTGTACTATTAATATTGCCGCCGTGACAAATTACCCCGTTTGTGGCCGCCATTTTTTTAAGGGGAAAAAAATTTGAGAGTGGGTCCTTTTTCGTTGCCATTTTCATATTTTTTGAGGATTTGCTCATGGATGGATTTTAAATATAATATAAAGTAGGTTTCAAGCTTTAATATAAGCCTAATTTCATAATTTTCCACCTTTTTATTGTCCCACAATCTATTTCTAAACTTGGCACTTTTTTTAAGGCGGTGAATTTGCGCTAAGCCTTGGCTCACCGTTAATTTTTGCCATTTATAAAAATGTTTACTTCTTGTTGTTACTTCGCCTTCTCGTATCGTCGTATTTTTAAAGTTTAGACTTTGAAAGTAGTGCTTAGTTTTCTTAAATATTACTTAATTGTATAAAATTTCAATATTATAATTGCCTAAAACGTCCGTATTAACGAATTCAATGTTTTTGTTGAAGGGACGCGCCTTGCATTTGAATTTCGTTCCCTCGAAACTACCCCCTTTAAGAGACCGGCCGCCGGAGGCTTTTTCTTTAAAGCCCTCTCGGTCGCTCGTTCAGCCCCGAAAAGGGCCGAAAACAGCTGTAGTGACTCTGTTATTTACCAAAAATGTATGCGGTCAGTGTGTTGTTTTTGCATTTTAATGCTTCTAATCGTGGTGCACGTCGAGGTTTACGAATCCAACGTGTGTTGCGTAATGAAAATCAAGGGTGGATACTATATGATCTAATGATCTATGCTTTAAAAGGAATTTGACGGCGACAGTCATGCAAAAACGGTATTAGGCCTTGCCAAAAGTTGACTAAGCTATAGTGAGCCTTCGTCAGTCAATGATATAAGAAATTGACCCTCGGATATCCTCTGACTAGGAGATGGTTATAAAGTTACTAACTCTCGATTTTGGAGGTAGATACTGTCTAGTGACACTTAAAGTAACGACTTAATCTTATAAACAGACTAACATCATAAGCCCATATCGTAAATTCACCGATGTTGATATCTAAGCTTACTTGAAATACCAATACCAATCTTTTTAACTCAATGAATCTTAAATATCAACATCAAAAATTATCTTCTGAAAGAGATATCTACTTATATTCCATTCAAATTTCTCGCAACATTTCAAATTAACGAATAGAAATGTGCAAATGAAGTTCAAACTGATTAATTGGGCAAATTGCTATATTGGTCACCATTACCGATCACAGATAGATTTGTGTCCTTCAGTAGTGTTTATTATGCTTGTGAAATGGTAAGCGAAATCAGTGATTAAATTTTAAAATAGACATGAGCAAAAACGGCTTTATTCATATCAACTCGATTACCGAATATCTAAATTTGACTAAAATTAACAAAATATTCTATTCATGGTTAAAAATCTTGTTTGAAGCAGCAAGCCATCTAATCCTTATTTACCTTCTTTTGAAAAAAAATAATAGGTTGATACCTCTTTCAGTAGATGATTCATTGATATTTCAGTTTCATTGAGTTTAAAAAAAATTAGTTCCACCATTGGTTGATTTTCAATATTGACCAATCGACAATCACAAATTTTAATAACTAAATCACAAAAACCGGTTCAAAACCATATTAGTTTTGAAACGATTAAATTATAATTTTAAACATATAAACTAGTTAATTCCTCGTAGGTAGTTAGTTTATTTCCTTAGTGAAATTAATGCTGAATATTATATACACAAAGTAAATAATAAATTAACTTCTAAAATTTAAATGTAAAGTGTGTGCATTATTTCCCAATTAATAAAAGATATCCACCTATTTTCATTCAAATTAATTACTAATTTGTGGATAATGGATAGAAAATGTCGAGCTCTAATTGCGATATAGCTAAAATCAATCCCACGGGCTATTTATAATACAATATAACCTTTGCCCTATGTTTACTGTTTTGAATTTTATTTGTAAAATTTAAAACATAAAATAATATTACAATTTTTTTAATTAAATAATTATTAATAAATTTCAATAAAATAAATTCTGGTTAAATACATAACACTACTTTTTATTAATTTTCTGAAATTATCAGAGCTAGATATCAAAGACACATATTTAATTGCTCTCATTTCGACACAACTGCAACCGTATAGATTTATTCATTTAATAACATTTCTCATTTCTAATTATTTAAATTCAAAGGGCTGTATTAACCTTTAAAGGTGAAAACCCAGCTGACTTAGAAGTAAAAAAATACCAGGCTGCCAGGCTGTCTCTTACACAACAGAGTTGGCCATTCTCGCTTATGAGAAATGAATCCTTGTCATATGCATCTCTGGACTTTAGGAGCTCCAGGACTCCCAACTGAATCAGGGTGGGAAATAGGGATTTTTTAAAACTAGACATTGGGCCAGCGAACCCCTGCCCAGGAATAAATGAACTGGTCCATGACCATTGACCAGGGCGCGGCGTCTGCTAAACTAAAGAAGTGGGTAATTAAAATAGTTGAGATAATGTCTGGACCCTGGTTACCCTAGAATTTCCTTAGTGTCCTGTGGACCACTGCTCACCCTCCGATTTAATTTTTAAACTGGTCATTTTCCCTGTGCCACCGCCTTATTTGCAACGCTGAACTGAAGATTTCTTTTGACCGGACCATAGCCTACTCGATCACGCGCAACACGTCGCAAGCTGCTTGCGCTATAGCGCGAGTCAGGGTGGGAAATAAGGATTTTTTTTAAACTGGACATTAGGCCAGAGACCCTCCTGACTTGGAATAAATAAACTGGTCCGTGACCATTGGCCAGAGCACGTCGTCTGCTAAGCTAAGGAAGTGGATAATTAAAATATTAGAATTTTAATGTGTGGACTCTGGTTACCCTTGAATTTTTTAGTAGTCTCGTGGACCACTGACCCCCCTCCGATTTAATTTTTTGAACTGTACCAGGCAATTTTTAAACTCGTCATTTGCCCTGTGTTACCGCCTTATTTCCCACGCCGGCGCGAGTTGCTTTCCGTTGTCGAGTGCGTGATGAAGCGGGCTATGCCTGGAGTCCCAACCCCCGTTACTTACTACCAAAATACCCACTAGCATAGCCCACTCGATCACGCTCTCTTTTCCCCGGCTACATATTTTGAAGAGGGCACTTTTTAGGCGTATTTATTAACAATCTTGGATCATCTTTGTGGACTTTTAGGGTAGCCCTTATAAACTGACTCGGCATTGCCCTGACTATATTGTGTTTAAGGTTTATAAGCTTAATATCAAACAGACGTTAGTTAATGCTACATAAAAGTTCGAAATTGATAATTTCGGATCGTCTTTGAGAAGTTTTAAGGATATCCGAATTTCATATTGGGCTTATGAAAAGTTTGAGCTAAAGGTTAAACAGACATAAATCAGCGTTTTAAAAAATTGTGTAAAACTGTCAATTTGGTCCTATTTGTGGAATTTTTAGGGGAGCGCCTCGCGTTTCAATAAAGGGTTGTAAAAATTTGCATTATGTTAATTACAATAAGAATACAAACTTTCAATGAGTTACGTTTTTATTGTTTGGAGTATCATTATAAATAAATGACTGATTGAGCTAAAGTTACGGTCCCCTTTTTATATGTTTCTGCTTAGTGTAGATTTTGAAAATGTAAAACAGTTTCTTAACAATCTTAATTAAAATGAAGACTGAAGGAGCAGATATTAATCAAAAATGTCTTGATTAGAATCAAGTCCTAAAAAGTATAGATAAGACTGAGGTTATCACTTGTCTGAAGGATCAGATATTAATTTTTCTTTTTAATTGAAACTTAAAGGCATGCTTAAGAAAAAACAACGTTCCATTACCGTTTTCCGTTGAAATAACTTATTTTACAGGTAAACAATTTCAAAAATTTACTTATCTCGGGTTTTCGGGCACAATTCCATTCCCCCAAAACATTTTAATCTTCGTTTTGAACTTGATCATCGAATGAGTTCATTCTAGATATAGCCCAAAGTTGATTTGGAGAATAAGCGTTTTCCGTGCTTAATGAATGGTGATTCCACGAATTAACAAGAGTCCTACTAGACGCTCTGATTCTTGGTAAAAATGTGTAGTGCAAACTAAATAAATGACATTCGTTGTGCGCGTCCAACATACCATTCTCTTCCATAAACATGAAAATGCTTTTATAGTAGGCAGAAACTACTCTATTAACTTATCCCCAAAGTCTCTCTATTTTTTGGTTATGCACAGATAATCCAGCAATGAAACTTCCACTATTAAGGCCTCTATTTTCTATCATGTATCTTGCAACATGTACATTTTCAGATCCCTTATCACCTCTCACACGTAGCGGCAATCCATGTTCACGTACCCCTTCCATGAACAACTGAAGGACACTATGAGCCCTGTTATTAGTTAAACATTCTAAATATATGATCCTTCGACTGTATCCATCAATGCATCCATGAAAGACGATCCGCCATGAAATTAGTTTGTGGTTACTGTCTATGTGCCTGCAAGTATCGTTTAAAATATTTCAACAATTGTATATGTACATGTACAGGTTATTTCTGATAAGTCCACCTTAAAATTTAAGGGAGGGTTCTTTGAGTCAAACTGAACAGCAATGGTCAAAGAATAAGGGTTGTAGTAAAATTTTCAATGGAGAGATGGACCCCAAAAATAGGAAAGAACGATTTTCACTAAGCAGCATTATTCCAGCTCGTTTAATATTTATCGATAAATTAATCAAATTTCAACCAAAGAATGTTATTAAACTGTTAAAGGGAGGGTAAAAATAATAAACGATTTCAATCGATTGTTCTATACTAATTATAAGACCTAAATTCATAGTGAAACAAAGAAAATACCCCTCGAACCAAAATATTGACAGTTTTGGAAAGATCCCGGTCTAATGGAATAAGGCCAGGTACTTAATGTTTCTCTATAGGTTTTAATTAGTAGTGGAATCGATAAAAATCACTTTACTTTTCTTTTCATACACTCTTCACTTGCACGTTAACATACAGGATGTTTCATAAAGGCTTTGGTTGTATCGAGAAAATTTGGTTGATTTTATTCAAAAGCTCTATGAATATTACCACAAGGGATATGATCTCCTTATGATATTACTAGTGTTTGTAATTTTTTCCGCAAATCAGAAAATATAAGAGCAGCAATTAAGCGAGCTTTGAGCCAATTTTCGAACTTAAAAAGAATTAATTTATAAACAAATATGTTTCAGACTAGTTTATTCTCTTAATGGTTAGGTCTCTCTTACGCCTTCAACGTTCCTAAATTATAAGTAGGGGTGTGCGAATACCACTTTTTGGGTATCGAACCGGTTATCGAATACCCGAAAATTTTCCTTATCAAATACCGAATCGAATAGTTTTTTCCGAATCGAATACCGAATAGTTGGGCCTTGGTAATTTTTTTCCTTCCTGATTAATCGCGAATAGTTAAGCCTAGTAACCGCGAATATTTAACCCTAATATTCGCGAATACTAGGCCAACTATTCTCGGTTAATCGGGTAATAACCCTAATATTCGCCAATAGTCAATACAAAGCAAGGGGAAGAACATTTAGAAGCTCCTAAGTTTCAAAATACCTTTCCTCATTGGTGGTCAAGAATTTCTTAAAATTTTCCTATGCACCTGCTGGTAGTTTTTGATGGGAGACAAAAAAAACTGGGATGATATTTTTTAAATAAGGTGGGTCGCTCTAGTGCCGAGGACCTAAATTAAAGGTAGTTGAACTTTAACCGAATATTCAGTTCGGTATTCGATATTTGAATCGAATGGTGAAAATGGGCTTATCGAATACCGAATCGAATTATTCGGTTCGGTATTCGATCGAGTTATTCGATTGAAACGGTTAACCGCACACCTCTAATTATAAGCTTTTGCTATAGGGAATAGGGGTCACTAGACTATTGCGTTCTCGGAGAATTTTTTCGTCATTCCGAATTCACCAAAAACAAAGTGACAAAATATTGTGAAGGGAAATGCAATTGAAAAAAGTATTTTTAAGGTTTAACTTAGGGCTGTGCGAATAATCGAGGACTCGAATATTATTCGCCGGTTTCGAATCGATTATTCGAATCGGCGAGTCGAATATTGGATTTTTGAAATCACCGATTATTCGAAATTTTGAACGATAAATGGAAAGAAATATCGAATAATCGAAGTGGATTCGAATATTGATTTAAAAAAATGCGAGGAAAATTCGAGGAGATACCGTGTTCTCTATAAATATTTTATTATAGATGGAAGCTGTTGTCAGTGTTGCAGTTACTTTTCAACTTGTTAAATTGGGTTTTCTTCATTTTCCCCACGCTTCAAAGATAAGACAAACCGTGGGAAAGTTTTGGTTTTGTGTTTTTGACTTTGGAAAACTTTTAGTTTGGTTTCACTCTTAAAGATTATTCGAGTTTTGTTCGATTATTCGACATTATTTTCAAATATTCGACATTTTTTCGACCTTTTTTTTCGAATATTCGAGGTATTATTCAACTATTCGTAAAATATTCGATTTTTCGATTAATCGAATCGGGTTTCGAATAGTGATTTACTATTCGAATTGTATTGGAACCGAACTCAAAATCCACTATTCGCACACCCCTAGTTTAACTTTATAATCGGGAGCTAACAGTTGGCCAAGGGGTAGAGATAGTCTGACGTCATGCAGCCCTCTGCCTGGTTGGAGTATCTGCATCCAACCGTTAAGAGGGATAGCAACACCAGTAAGAGATAGAAGGGTGTGACATTTCAAGGTCACAACCGTTAGTTCCCTATACACCTGTCCACGTTACGTAATTTTCAAACAGCCCCTAAGCGTGAAGCAATTTTTTTAGATTTTATTATAAACCACAATATTCAAATCCTATTAATTTCGCTTAATCAGCAAACTCTCACTTAAATTATATTGGTCTCTTCCGGAAAACATTTAATATAGCTCGAAAATTTCATAGAACAAGCCTCATTCTTTTTAAGGGCCTTTTAATTTATGAGACTTATTATTAGACTTATTAGAAACATTCTCATTCTGCATAATAACAGGGACCCTTGAAATATGGTCAATATAAAATCGTAAATAAACAACAAGCTTTAAGCTTTTTCTTTTCTAAAGCTTTTTATAGAAATGCCGATACAGCTGCTTACCACAATGCATTAGCTCCTTGAACACTATATCGCCGCCTCCTTATGGAGTTTCTGCGCCTCATAGCACGTCCAACAGGATCTAATTCATTTAGTCTTTCTCGGATGCGCCATCTTGGTACACGAATAATTTGTGATCGGAGGCCCCCGATCACATATGTTACTCCAATATTTGGGTTTGTCGTTAATATGGTTGAAATGTGCTGATCCAGTTGTTCATTTGATATCTCAACATTTTCGTTGTTAATTGACAACAGTTCTCGGTGGCGAAATAAAGTTCTTACGTTTAACCCCAGAAATGATGCAGTTCTTCCCCAGTTGAATCCAAGGTCGTTCCTACAATACAATATTTCTTCCCTAGTCACTTGATAAAGCGGCCTTCCAACACTTCCATCGTGTATAACGGGACACACATATGGATCGTCTTCCGCGGCTTCCACAGACAACACTTCCTCTAGTTGATTAACAAGAACAGCCAAAGTCTCGTAAATGTTATTAATATGAGCAGCTATTGATTCAAATTCGTTTGTCACACGATCTGGGTCTGCAAGAGCGTTATTTTCTAGAACGGTTATAATCGCTGATAATATGCCGCAATGACCCTGCAACCTCCTGTGATAGATTTCCAATAGATTTAAATCGGAACTATAACGATTTCTTGCAGCCTCTTCAAAACAGTGACGTAGCTCATTGAGATATTCTTGAACTTCATTCGCAAAAATATTGTGCAATAGAGTTACGAAAGTTAAAATATAAATGAAAGGTTTCATTTTAATAGATGAAGTCAACGGAGTTCTTAAATCTTCAACCGAATGTCATTTAGCGATCTTCTATTTCGAGCTATGTTCGTTTTAAGGTTGAACTAAAACTATGCATTTCAACAGGGGTGAAGGATTAGGGGAACTCTATTGTGGGGACATTTGACTTACGAGAGAGAGCGACCAAAGACTGGAGGGCCGACATTTCCCTACCCCCTATCAACTGGGCAAAATGAAGGGCTCTACCTGGTGGTAGACAAGCGAACTACTCCATTCTTAAATTATTGATGTCCATTCCTAAATTATTGATGTCCTTTCTTAAATTATTGATGTCCATTCCTAAATTATTGATGTCCTTTCTTAAATTATTGATATCAGTTCCTAAATTATTGATGTCCATTCCTAAATTATTGATGTCCTTTCTTAAATTATTGATATCAGTTCCTAAATTATTGATGTCCATTCCTAAATTATTGATGTCCTTTCTTAAATTATTGATATCAGTTCCTAAATTATTGATGTCCATTCCTAAATTATTGATGTTCATTCTTAAATTATTGATGTCCATTCTTAAATTATTGATGTCCATTTTTAATTATTGATGTCCATTCTTAAATTATTGATGTCCATTCTTAAATTATTGATGTCCATTCTTAAATTATTGATGTCCATTCCTAAATTATTGATGTCCATTCCTAAATTATTGATATCCATTCTTAAATTATTGATGTCCATTCTTAAATTATTGATGTCCATTCTTAAATTATTGATGTCCGTTCTTAAATTATTGATGTCCGTTCATAAATTATTGATGTCCGTTCTTAAATTATTGATATCCGTTCTTAAATTATTGATATCCGTTTTTAAATTATTGATATCCGTTCTTAAATTATTGATATCCGTTCTTAAATTATTGATATCCGTTCTTAAATTATTGATATCCGTTTTAAATTATTGATATCCGTTCTTACATTATTGATATCCGTTCTTAAATTATTGATATCCGTTTTAAATTATTGATATCTGTTCTTAAATTATTGATATCCGTTTTAAATTATTGATATCCGTTTTAAATTATTGATATCCGTTCTTAAATTATTGATATCCGTTCTTAAATTATTGATATCTGTTCTTAAATTATTGATATCCGTTTTAAATTATTGATATCCGTTTTAAATTATTGATATCCGTTTTAAATTATTGATATCCGTTCTTAAATTATTGATATCCGTTCTTAAATTATTGATATCCGTTTTAAATTATTGATATCCGTTTTAAATTATTGATATCCGTTTTAAATTATTGATATCCGTTTTAAATTATTGATATCCGTTTTAAATTATTGATATCCGTTCTTAAATTATTGATATCCGTTCTTAAATTATTGATGTCCGTTCTTAAATTATTGATATCCAGTTTATTTGAATTTTGTCCGAAACGGCGCCCCATACTTTTTGCTTAAAAAATATTACTTTGGCGGGTGCTTTAACCACTATTTATCTTAACAATTACTATAAACCTTACAGCATGGGCATTGTTCCTTCTAACGGCTATAACGCGAAATTTAATCACAGTCAGATTAGCTTAAAATATCTCGCCTGGGTGGAGAAAACGGAAAATATAAAATTGCGAACGGCTTTAAGCTATGGGGGTGAATATCGGGTGGGTCGCTATTTAGTTGACGGCTATAGTGAAACTCCGCCCAAAAATTACGATTTTCACGGTTGCTACTTTCACGGTTGTCCATGCCAAAAGCTTAATGCCTACAATACCCAACTCAAAGCCAGCAACAGATTTCTGTACGAACGGACTCTAGATAAAGAGCTGTTTATTAAAGAGAAGATGGTCGGCTATGAATATACCTCCATCTTTGAGTGTCAATTTGCTAAGCTTTTAAAAGAAAACGCCGAAGCTAAGGCTTTCTGCAAAAGTTTAACTTTTCGACCTCAAATATCAGCCCGTAGCGCTCTCTATGGGGAACGAACGGAAAATTTTGTTCTTAACTGCCACGTGCAAGGTGAGGAGAAAATTTTCTACAAGGATATTATTTCTTTGTACCCGAAAGTTTGTCGCGATTGTCCGTACCCTAGCGGCCACCCCATAATCTATAACATAGATTTTGACAAATCGCCAGGGTGGTATTTTGGCGTTATGAGTTGTCGTCTGCTGGCCCCTCAAGATCTCCACATTCCCTTAATTCCTTTTCGCAGCGGTGGTAAATTAGCCTACGCCCTCTGTCGCACGTGTTTAGAATTGCGAGCGGAAATCTGCGATCACACTGTCAATGAACGGGCTTTCGAATAAGTCTGGCCGACGGTAGAAGTTTATGCCGCTATGGAGCATGGTTATAAACTCCTCGATATATTCGAAGTTTACCATTATCCAAAAACGGAATACTTCTTCGCGCAGTACATGACTGATTTTATCGCCTTGAAAGTGAAGAATTCCGAATTTTCCGCTCACGCGCAAACGCCTCTGCAAAAAGAAGCGTATATCGCCGATATAAACAAAAATGAAAAGCTCTCGCTGACCGTAGCGGATAGTCAATCAAATCCTTCCCTGCGTAATATCGCTAAAATTAAATTAGATTCTATTTGGGGTCGCATGGCGTTAAATACGGGAAAGATTCGCAGCATCTTTATCAACAATTATTACGAATTAATACGATACGCGAGCGATTACACTCTGAAATTAGTCGACTTACGGCCAGTTACGGAGTCGAGCGCTCTCTTATCGTACAAAGCCAAAAGCGATTACGTTTCGGACTATAAACTGGGGTCGGCGATCGTGGGTAGCTTTGTCTCGTGCTACGGGCGACTTGAATTGAACAAGATGCTGCTTCAATTAGACACCGACTCGATAATCTACCGCCATCTACCGGGAGAGTTTGACATACCGACTGGCAATAATATTGGTTGCTGGGCGGACGAACTCGGCTGTGATTATAAAACTTCCTTTTGTAGTAGCGGCGCCAAAAGTTACTCGTTTCGCACTAGCAAAGGAAAAGAAGTCAAGAAAATTAAAGGGTTAACTCTAAATCGAGAGAATCTGGAAAAACTTGACTTTGAAACCTTTGAAAGTGTGGCGATGAATCCGGAAAAGGAAGTTACAGTCAATGTCCCTTTTAATTTTAAATGGGATAAATACAAGCTGCAGCTAGAGGCCGTTAAAATCACCAAGAAATTCCGCCAAACCTCGAATAAGAGATTTGTTGAACGCCGATTTGCGAACCAGTCGTCCGTACGGTTTCAAAGAGGCAACACCTGCTTCAGCATCTCTTTCGCATGAATTACGAGGCTAGGCGGAGACATACTTTTGAGGGTTTGTGGGAATCTTGCGTTCCCATCGAAGCCTTGGCCAAAGACGGTTTCTATCTTGCAGATGTAGAAAGACAGACGACGCGCTGCGCCTTTTGCGGTATTGCCTTGTACCAGTGGCGTTGCACGGACCATCCATCGAGGGAACATCGGAAGCACAGTCCATCGTGTCCGATGGTTTCCAGGAAACCGTGCAACAACAAACCACTGCGTCAGGGGTTTTCCGACTTCCCGACCAGCTAGGGCACGGATGTTTGCGACCTCCAAACGTGCCCAACCACCAACGAAGAGCGGTCGGGAAACGAAAAAGTGCGCGTGCGCATCCATCCGTCGTGTTTGCTACTGTAGTGCGTGTTTACATCCTACGCTCCGAGTCTCGCGTAAATTTTGACCTCCTGAATGCCCAACGGTTTCGGCAACGGATTACGGACTTTGAAAAATTTTTTTTAAAAACAATTAATTAATAGGGGTTTTTCTGGGTAAAAGGGTTTTTGTTTATATTGTTTAAATATTTTCTATTTTTTTAATTATGTTTATTAAGGGTTTTTGGGTTTATTGTATTTTTGTTTATAATATTTTTGTTTATAATTTTTGTTTATTTTTTAAATATATGTTGTTTAATGATTATAAATAACATATCAACGTTAATAAATGTTTATTATTCGAAATGAATCCAACCGAGTCAGTCTCGCATTCTTTAAAATTTCAAACACCAGCCCAGTTTCTAATTGTGGGGCCGACGCAAGCGGGAAAAAGCAGCCTTTTAAGTAATTTATTGCAAAATCATCAGCTTATGTTTGACATACCTCATAAAAAAGTTGTTTACTGCTACGCGGCCTGGCAACCAAACTACGAAAAATTGAAACAATTGATTCCAGGAATTCAATTTATTCAAGGATTGCCAACCGCCGATCCGGACTTTTGGGAGACTCATCGCGACTCCTATCTGATACTAGACGATTTGGCTAGTCAATTATTTAAGCAAGCTCATATTGCCGATTTAGTGTGCGTGACGTCGCATCATTTAGGGTATACGGTCATTATTATTACACAACAACTGTTTCCCAAGGGTATTCAGTCGCGGATAATTTCTCAAAACTCTTCGTATTTTATAATAATGAAAAATCCTCGAGATGTCGCCTCTATTAGGTATCTAGCGCAACAAATTAGTCCATATAATCCAAAGCGTATTACGGACGCGTACAGACTAGCCACTAGAGAACCCTATAGCTATTTGTTAATTGATTTAAAACAAGAAACTCCGGAAAACTTACGATTAAGATCGCGTGTTCTACCTCACGAATCACCTATGTATGTGTATGTCGATTAAATTTAATTGTCATTTGAATAATGGCACCGCGCGTTAAACGTCGATCAGGAAAACGCTCCCGACTCGTCGTAGCGCGTCCCTCAGCCAAGTTTGCCAAATTTGTCCCTTATTTACAAAGTTTGCGTCAAACTAGCTGTAAACAACGGCGAACCCTCTTAAACAATAGTAGCGCGCCTCAATTAAAGAGCATTCAGACAATTTGTAAGAATTCAAAGGGTGGGGGCATTTTTTTGAGTAAAGACCGTAAGAAACGGCTAGCAAAGTACAAGAAAATTATTAGACAATTGGGATCAAGTACCTTGTCGCAGAAAAGCAAAAAAAAGCTGCTCTTGCAGCAATCAGGTGGTTTTCTCACGACGTTACTTGGAGCAATCATGCCCTCAATTGTCCAAGCCATAGCTGCTAAACTATGAAACAAATGGTACTTGTACCGGCTACTGCCGTAACTTCGACAGCGGCGCAAGAACATTCCGCCTTGGACCGGGAGATTGAGGATATTTTAAAATCGCCATTGAATGCCTACGATAAATTATATAAATATTTAGACGCTTTTAAGAAATATTTAAGTATCGAGAAACAAATTCCTTTACCTAAATTTGAAATCGTCAGTCCTTCAATGGCTACCGCCAGCGCGTTGCCATTAATGGCCACACCTAAAACGCCGCCGCGAAAAAAACAATTTTCATGGCCAAGCTCTGCAACGTCATCACCTTCTTCGAGCACATCGGGCAGTTCTTTCACTACGCCTAAACGAACCGAACCTCGACAAAAAGTTCTTAAAAGCGAAACAACAGTTCGAACACCAACACAAGAAGAATTTTACCAACAATTTGGACCGAACTACGTTGGCGTTATGGTGAAACAGCAAGCCGAAGTTTTAGCCAATCGTTTGCAAAAGACATTTTTTACGCCGAAAAAAGAGATAGACGAAGAGGCTGTTGGTTATGCAAATCCGGACGACGCTTTTCAAGAAGAAATCGTCGATGAACAAGAGAATATAGCGGAGGATGACGCGGACAATTTAACGGATTTGTAAAACCTGTTTGAGGCGGCCTCCGCTAAACAGAAGAAAAACAAAAAAAACCTCGGAAAAAGAAAAATGAACTTCAGAACCTAGGTCCTGGCGAACAGAGAAAACGACATGGGAAATGGCGTGATATTGATTAATAAAAAATGTAATATTAAGATAAATAAAAAATTGTTTTTATTTCGAACAATATCTGTGTACATGTTTTTTTAAATGTAAAGATAAATATAATAAAGCGACATAATCGTTAAGTTTAAGATTGTTATCATAGATGGCGTCTAATATCGTCTTTCTAGACACGCCTTCGCAGCGAAGAACTAGGTACAGACTACAATGCAGACCACACAGTTGAAAAAATGGATGTTGAATTTGTTGTTTATTGTAAACAACTCGTTTCCCGTATCGTTTTAAATTAACCTTATAGAATCGTGGTGAATTCCCGTACGTGCAAAACATTTCCACCGTGGCATGGTTAACAAAAATTCCTATCCAATGCTGTCCAGCCTTGACAGAGGGTTCGTTTTTAAATATGAAGCAAAATTTGGGCCTTTTAGGATGTGGTGGGAGTTTATCTACTGGAAAGCATCCTAAATAGTAGGGTCGCGTTCTTTTGTCGCAAGTTAAAAGAGCGTTTATTTGCGAAGTGTTCATAATTTAGTCTTGACAAGGCCCGTTTCTGGTAGGGAGACCTTTTGTAGTTCAGCACCGTAAAAGACCCCCAGAATCCGCTCTCCTTTCAAATCAGCTACGCGATAGACGGGTGGTGACCTTGGTATGACGTCAACAACGCGAAATATTTCGTCAGTAAACGTACCGCCCGAGCTAATTTTTCTAAAAACCCGACTGGCTATAGAGAGACGCACGTGGTCACCAACTTTAAAGGTCGGTGCGTATCGATTAATTCCGTTAGATTTCCCGTACAATTTATTCCAAATGATTGATTCGTTATCTATATTAACAAGAGCCGGTGCAATTCCAATTGTTGAATGAATTCGTTCATTATAGGCTTGAGTAATTAAAGGTAAATATTTAACGTAATTTTTATTTCCCGTGGCCGTAATAACCCGGGCAATTTGTTCTTTGATTGTTCTAATAAAACGTTCAGCTAGACTGGCCTTATGCTGACTCCGGGCAAAATGTATTTGCACATTGTGACGTTTCAAGAAGGAATCAAAGTTGCGCGAACTAAATTCTCCACCGTAGTCAGCGTATATTTTTAAAGGGATCCTCTCTCGAAATATTTTTTTAAAAGCTTCGATAACCTCGTTAGATGTTTTGTTCTTGAGCGGGATTTTCCATCCGTACCGGCTTAAGACGTCAATGACGCACAGAACGTAGCGATTATTTTAATTAAAGCGTTTTAATTTCGGTAGATCTAGCAGATCAGCTTGAAAAACTTCGTCAATACTTGTGGCATACACCTGATGGTCTTGAATCGGAAACGCCGAAATCGATGCTTCGTGTAGGCGGGTTGTTTCTCGAGAAAGGCGACTAATTTTGCTTTTGGCACATCCAGTAAGGCCTTTTGTAACCTCGCTAGCGATCCATAGGCGGCTGGATTAGCCACATCGTAATAAATTTTTCTGATTTTAGTATCCATGCCTTAACAAGTGTAAATAACGACTAAACGGTTTCCCAATAAACAACTTTATTTAATACACACAAAGGTATTTTATAAAAAACAATATCAGTTAAACAATTACTATATTTCAGTACATTTTTTAATAGCCATATACCAAGGCATTCTTTAAATCGGCAAAACTGTTGACAAAATAAGCGTAAATATCCTCTTGATCTTCAATCCATCCGTGTTCAGTCTCAAATTGATGCAAAATTTTCTCTCGATCCAGCTGAGGCAACGCTTCGTGCAAATTTTGGTCGACCCGATCACCGAAATTTGTGTCAAATTCCGAGCAGCTTTGAGAGTGGCATATTTGTTTTCGACACTCGACGTTGGCGCAAGTGGAAGTGACGTCAAACAAAGTGGTAGTGAGCTCGTTTAAAATTAATTCGCGCATGCGACAGACAGCTATCCCTTTAGCTTTGAGAGCCTCGTCAATCAGCGGCTTTAAATCGATCAATGTCTGCCATCCTGTTTTGTTTACGCTGAATCCTTCGCTGGTACTAAAGTTGAGGAAATAACGACTGCCACTGCCTCGTTCGTAGTATCGAAGATCGATTAGACGTTCATCTTTCGAATTGACGAAGCATTCCAGCTTGATGCGCTCTTTGACGGGCAACCAAATATGATAACGAGGTATTTTTCCGTCAAAAAAGGACGTGAGTTCATTTTGAAACCGAAACAAAGCGTACCAAGCGTTAGTTTTTAATATAGTTTTTGTACGCGTATCCGATCTTTGAATTAAAATTTTAGGTTCAATTGATTCGACGACGCAAATGTCGAGCTTTGGCGTGACGGTGTGTATTTGATGCATATTGACGCGCGACTGATATAGTATTTATAAAGTTTTAGTCTTTTATACGTTGGGGTGATTATAAATAATTTCTGTTTTTAGATATAATTAATTGGTTGTTCGGAAATTCGGCCATGACAATGCACGTGACGTTTTCGGTTAGCGGAGAGCTAAATCTTAACGATAATCTCAAGTTACCAGTCTGGGGCATGGAATTTAGACCTAACGAAGCGAGATCTCTACTCAAATCAAAAACAACGACAAAAAAGCCTTTCTTATATAAATCGTAAGAAATAATATTTCCTCTGTCAAGACCTAATATCTCGAGTCCCTCGAAAAGAGAATTGTAACATCTAACGTGTTGATCGTCGTCAAAATTAGGCGTAAAGGGGATATCGAGATAATTTTGAGAATTTAAAGAGAATTGCATGAAATCGAGCTTGAAGTGTTGGAGATCCAGGGGGTTAGAAGTTGCTTCCCCTACAAATTTTTTATTAGTAACAAAAGCCACGACAGTTCGCGAAGGTAATTGCCCGGTAAACAAGCTGTCCCTAATGAAATCTTGCGTTCCGGTGGTTATTAAGAAATTTTTCATAACAATAGAGTTTACTTCGTAGCGAGCGTTTATTCCTGAATTTAAAATCTGCGCGTGAGCTAGCTGCAGTTCGGGATTAACCTCAATTTCGCGCGTAAACAAGGTGCATTCCGTTAAATCAATCTTATACTTTTTGCCCGTTTCATTGTGATTAATAGCAAAATCCGAAGAGCTTCGATGAAGTCTAATCCGCACCTCGATATTATCTAGTAAGAGTTTGGGCGTTTTGAACATATCCAAAAATAATTCGCCAATCACATCGCACGTCTTTGATTTTGCCACGCGTTTAGCGCGACGACCAATACCATTATCTTCTTTGTTAATATTGGCGTCTTCTAAAGCCGTCGCCGGATCGATAATGGTATCCAAATAATATAACATAGAAGTTAACCAGGAGTTGGCCGCCGTTTGTCCATAATTTAAAAGTATTTTAAAATAAGCCATATATGGGTACATATTATTAGGTTGCTGGACGGCGACGCCATTAAGAAATAATTCTACTTGACAAAATTGGTCACCGAAACTTTCTTTTCCGCATCTGGAACGGCCGTGCCGTCCTCGTGTAAAACGCGAAATTTTAATCTCAAAAGAGATTTAGTGAAATCATGATAATTGTTAGAGGGAGGAATGATAAATTCGATATATTTAACATTAGCTAGTGGGGCAATTGGATAATGAGCAGTCGTTTTAGTCCCGACAATATTATTGTTTACCACTGGCTTTTCAAATACTTCAAAATCGGAGAGAACACTTTCGTAGGTCGACATGATTAGTCTAGAAAATCGCGTTTAGTGCGTCGCTTGAGACGTTTTCTCGGGCTTGTTTTAGCAGTCCTCTTTCTTTTTCGGCCCGTTCCGCTCTGAGTGTTGAAAAATCTATCCACGCCTTTATGTAGTAAAGGGTGTAATTTTGCGCAGTAAAGAATTGAAAATTCCGGCGACACTAAAACGACCCCCCGATTGGAAAACGTTCGCGTGTAAAGCCGGAAGGGACGATCCTCTTTGGAAATACAGAGTATATCTATTGGGTACCATCGCTCAAGTTCTATTGACGTCTACGTCTAAAAAACAGTTTAATATATACTTTACCCACATTAAATGGGATATTTTCCCCGTAATCGGATTTTAGTTCAATTTCAATTTCTTGTATATCGCTAGTTGAAATTGGATAAAAGTGGATATTATTAAATATTTCCTGGTTCTCCTCGTCTAGCAGCGAGAAAGCCGGCATTTTTATGAAGCGTAACAGAGGGGCTTGACCACCACCCACTACTTGTTGATGGATAATATTGGTATAGGCAAACATGGCGTCGACGCCTCTCATAATATCAACGGGGTGATCCGATGTCTCGCTGTTGATATACCTATCCAATTGATTACTACTAAAACCTAACAGTCTCCCGAGTCCTCGAACGGGTGTTGTATTGGGAAACAAGATTGAAACCGTATCCCCTGTAGCACTAAAACGTCGGCCCTACGTCGACGGCGTTGAGTTGGGCCGGCGTCGACGAAAAAAGGTCACTTAAACGACCGATTGACCGTCGAAATGTCCTACCCATAAAGAAGTCGGCCGACCAACTTTTGGCAGACTGTCCACAGACTCATATAAGTATTATTAGCCGATTATAATAAAACTCTATAGAGCGTTCGTGATTTTGTATCCCCATCCCTGAAACGGGCATCTGTCCAACTTTAAAACGAGTACAGTTCCGACTTTGGTCGCAGCGTAAAACCGACATTTAACCGACTAGAAAAGACCTATTTTCCCGACTTTTGAAGAGAAATTGTTCCGACTTCAAACTCAGTGCTTACCCGACTTGAAATATGTTACTTCCCCTACTGTGAAGATGTTATTGTACCGACCTGGAACGAACTGTTTTACCGACTATATACACATTATTTTTCCAGCCTTTATACCACGGATTTTCCGACTATAAAAACATTACTTTCCCAGCCTTTATACCGCTGTTTTCCCGACTTATTCTCGCTACTAAAATTGTATAATTATCCGTCAAATAATCCCATATTCCGCGAACCCGATAATATACTCCAAAAACCTTGACTTCCTATGTATAAATTAACCTATTTTTTATTGATGGCTGTAATGAGTTCGAGTTACTAAGAACTGCATATATACTCTTAAAACTTTAAAGGTTCCACGCTAAATTTCAAGTTAATTATCAACTTACTAAAACCCCAAGATTTGTTCTGGTTTTTGAAGTTGTCATTTTATAAGCATTGTAATTGACACGTTTTAGGCTAACATTTTAAAGAGCCCGCTGTTTTTTTATTTTGAACCAGTTAAGCAAAGTTTACAACCCAAAATTATAAGGGAAAATTGTTATTAAAATTTATTTTTCATCATTGTTGTAAAATAATGTGAACTGAAACTTAGAAAAAAGTAATAATAGGTATGTTTCTGCCCAATATATACTACTACTATTGCAACGGAAGGCGTTGCAGACGACGGCTGGGAAAAAACAGAGACTAGCTTATGTCCAGCCAGTCGTCATCTGTAACTCCTCCCCTTTTTTGTATGTACCGACAGAGGCGATAAAAAACGCCGTTTTTTCATGCAACAGTTAGTTGCGGTTTGTTTTTCTTCCCGAACGAGTTGAAGTTCGCGCTCTTCTGGAACCAGGCTCGGATAACGTTCCGCGATAGGAATTACTAGTCGCGTCATCCGCTTGGAATTTGTTTTTGGAAGTTCGGATATCGAGTTAATAAAATCTTTTGTTTTACATTGAAGAAAAAGGTATGTGTTTTATTGATACTTCAGTTCTTCCGCTCGGAATGAGGTAGGCCTATTTTCCCTATCTTGGGAGCGAGTACGATTAGCTCATCCAAGGCGAACTATCTTAACAGCGGTTTAACTTCGATGAACCGACGCAGCGCGTTGAGCTGGTGGTCATCCGATATGGAATTTAATTATTTATTATTACGATCCCTTCTAGGATGGACTCTCCACGCTCTCTGTATCAAACTGGAACCCCACGGCTACGCGGCGGCACCCACCAAATATGCGCTCCCGAAGACTACCTCCTACACCCCCTACCACGGGAAATGCCAATCGTCTCCTTGCCTCCGGCAAGACACTTTGAGTCGAACGATGTCTCATCCACGCAAGCAGTTCCACGCCAACAACAAATCATTGAGGCCTCTCCATGCCCACCAATCCGTCCTCCGCATCGGGAAGAGGTTGAAGAGGATATAATTCTCCTTCACCCAACAGACGCGGACCAAGTGGAACCAGCACCACCAATGATCGAACCAGAACCGCTTTATGATAGACATCTCCAGCCACGAAACATTGATCTTCCCGTACTAGTGGAGCAGGCTGCAACCTTGCAAGAGACGATGGAGCGTATAGCCCAGCTCCTCCCCGTACCCTTTCCGCCGGTTCCGACCCTGGACAACACGTTAGAAACACCTGGCCCTGCTCCCATGGAAACGGATACTGCTAACGCCATTGCCGCACCCCTCGCGCCCTCAACTGAACCCATCCCTGTCGCTCTAGCCCATCCAAACACTGCTCATCACGACTTCGTCCCCAACGCTAACGCCACCGCCCCTCTCCCAGAGGATGGCGCTACCGCCTCTTTCCCGGCGGCTATGAATACGGACACTACTCAGGTGATGGACCCTACCCTCAGTTCCGAGATGGATGCCGGAACTCCAGGGAGTACGAGCCCTTGCGAAAATCCTCGCCTTCCCTCAGTACCATTTCGAGATACTCTCCCGTTGTATACTCAATATGAACGTATGTTTCAAGATTATGGCCACATTCCCATCCCACAGGACAAGCTATACGTAGTTTCAGATTACGACCGATTATTTGTCCAAGATCTCCCGTACCTTCGAGCTCCACCCCGCAACCGCACCCTTTTTCCGATTGCGTGGGAGGGAATGCTAGAATCGGACCGTGCCCGCTTGTACCCGGTAACACCAGGAGGATTCCCGTACATAACGCGTCCGGCTGCGACCTATGTATGCCCAGTGTGCCAGGCAGTCGGTCTCCACCGGGCGATGGTCTGCCCCCGCAAGTTCGTACAAAAAGATCGCAAGAGAGGCGTTACATCTTCTCGCGTGGACTATTCGGAGTATCCGGATCAGTGAAAAAAAAAACAACACTTTTTGTTATTATATATTTCATCTATTCCCCGAGCTGGTTCCAGACCCCCGTTTCCTTCTTTTAAGTGTGGGTGGATGCAACGGAAGTAGTTGCAGACGACGGCTGGGAAAAAACAGAGACTAGCTTATGTCCAGCCAGTCGTCATCTGTAACTCCTCCCCTTTTTTGTATGTACCGACAGAGGCGACAAAAAACGCCGTTTTTTCATGCAACAGTTAGTTGCGGTTTGTTTTTCTTCCCGAACGAGTTGAAGTTCGCGCTCTTCTGGAACCAGGCTCGGATAACGTTCCGCGATAGGAATTACTAGTCGCGTCATCCGCTTGGAATTTGTTTTTGGAAGTTCGGATATCGAGTTAATAAAATCTTTTGTTTTACATTGAAGAAAAAGGTATGTGTTTTATTGATACTTCAGTTCTTCCGCTCGGAATGAGATAGGCCTATTTTCCCTATCTTGGGAGCGAGTACGATTAGCTCATCCAAGGCGAACTATCTTAACAGCGGTTTAACTTCGATGAACCGACGCAGCGCGTTGAGCTGGTGGTCATCCGATATGGAATTTAATTATTTATTATTACGATCCTTTCTAGGATGGACTCTCCACGCTCTCTGTATCAAACTGGAACCCCACGGCTACGCGGCGGCACCCACCAAATATGCGCTCCCGAAGACTACCTCCTACACCCCCTACCACGGGAAATGCCAATCGTCTCCTTGCCTCCGGCAAGACACTTTGAGTCGAACGATGTCTCATCCACGCAAGCAGTTCCACGCCAACAACAAATCATTGAGGCCTCTCCATGCCCACCAATCCGTCCTCCGCATCGGGAAGAGGTTGAAGAGGATATAATTCTCCTTCACCCAACAGACGCGGACCAAGTGGAACCAGCACCACCAATGATCGAACCAGAACCGCTTTATGATAGACATCTCCAGCCACGAAACATTGATCTTCCCGTACTAGTGGAGCAGGCTGCAACCTTGCAAGAGACGATGGAGCGTATAGCCCAGCTCCTCCCCGTACCCTTTCCGCCGGTTCCGACCCTGGACAACACGTTAGAAACACCTGGCCCTGCTCCCATGGAAACGGATACTGCTAACGCCATTGCCGCACCCCTCGCGCCCTCAACTGAACCCATCCCTGTCGCTCTAGCCCATCCAAACACTGCTCATCACGACTTCGTCCCCAACGCTAACGCCACCGCCCCTCTCCCAGAGGATGGCGCTACCGCCTCTTTCCCGGCGGCTATGAATACGGACACAACTCAGGTGATGGACCCTACCCTCAGTTCCGAGATGGATGCCGGAACTCCAGGGAGTACGAGCCCTTGCGAAAATCCTCGCCTTCCCTCAGTACCATTTCGAGATACTCTCCCGTTGTATACTCAATATGAACGTATGTTTCAAGATTATGGCCACATTCCCATCCCACAGGACAAGCTATACGTAGTTTCAGATTACGACCGATTATTTGTCCAAGATCTCCCGTACCTTCGAGCTCCACCCCGCAACCGCACCCTTTTTCCGATTGCGTGGGAGGGAATGCTAGAATCGGACCATGCCCGCTTGTACCCGGTAACACCAGGAGGATTCCCGTACATAACGCGTCCGGCTGCGACCTATGTATGCCCAGTGTGCCAGGCAGTCGGTCTCCACCGGGCGATGGTCTGCCCCCGCAAGTTCGTACAAAAAGATCGCAAGAGAGGCGTTACATCTTCTCGCGTGGACTATTCGGAGTATCCGGATCAGTGAGAAAAAAAACAACACTTTTTGTTTTTATATATTTCATCTATTCCCCGAGCTGGTTCCAGACCCCCGTTTCCTTCTTTTAAGTGTGGGTGGATGCAACGGAAGTAGTTGCAGACGACGGCTGGGAAAAAACAGAGACTAGCTTATGTCCAGCCAGTCGTCATCTGTAACTCCTCCCCTTTTTTGTATGTACCGACAGAGGCGACAAAAAACGCCGTTTTTTCATGCAACAGTTAGTTGCGGTTTGTTTTTCTTCCCGAACGAGTTGAAGTTCGCGCTCTTCTGGAACCAGGCTCGGATAACGTTCCGCGATAGGAATTACTAGTCGCGTCATCCGCTTGGAATTTGTTTTTGGAAGTTCGGATATCGAGTTAATAAAATCTTTTGTTTTACATTGAAGAAAAAGGTATGTGTTTTATTGATACTTCAGTTCTTCCGCTCGGAATGAGATAGGCCTATTTACCCTATCTCTATTTTCCCGCGGCTTGCAACGATTCCCCTTTCACGGCCGGCCACTTACGCGTTCCCGGGGTTAACCGTTGCAAATGGTGCCCGTGCCCATGATTTTCGAACCCTGGGTTATCGCTTTTCCCGTTTCGCCGTCGCCATTTTTTTCGACGGGGTGGTCGGGCCCGCTTCGGCTTCGCTAACGTTTTAGTTTTGGTTTGAGTGTGAAGGCCACCATCTTGGACCCTCCCGTTCTGGAATATTCTAAGGCGTAGTTCCGATATTTGATTGTTTTACAATTATCCACTATTTTTACCCACTATTATTGCATCTCTAGTGGCATTGATTAAGCTGGGGTATAATTTATTTAGATATTTATATTTTGATTAGAGATTTTTGGAATTTAATTATCGGGGAAAATTCATTGTCGGATAAATTCAATTGTGTTTTAAACTTAATAATTGAATGAGAGAACCCGAATCGTGCCCAAGTTTTAATAACAAATCATATCGCGAGAGAAAGAACTCGGAATCCTCCTCGGTTTCTTCCAAATCATTGGAATCTTTTGGATCCCTGCTTCATTTCACTAAGCCTAATCTCGTGGTCGGACGCCTTTTACGCCCCCCTCGGTTAACCACAACAAAGATGGCTGATGCATACGATTCAAATGAGGAACCCCTGTGGGATGAGAACCCCGACTTAGATCCTGATAGAACAACTCAGTCTGAACAGGAAAATATATCATCTCAGACCAGTGCTCTAATTGAGGCAGAAAGACATAGGCGCGAAGCAAATTTAGCCCTTTTTAATCAAAGAAGCCAAAGTCCGGTCCCTAGAGGAAATCTAACAAGGCGAAACAGATTCGGGAGCATATCAGATCTCCCTACAGTACGAGTAACTCCTAGAAGTAGCCCAATTAGACCAACAACCGAATTAAGCGCTTACGCAGGGGCTAAACAGTTTATGCAGAGTTGGACTTCTTCCACGCGAATAAATCCCACGATTACGTCGACAGCCACAATGCCTTTAGCTACCCAAACGACTACTTCCAATCATGGAACCATCCCAAGGAGTAGTTCGGTTAGTTACACGAGTGCCCCGATACGATTAGCTAGAGCAAATCCGGTAGGACAATCGCAGAGGACCAACAGTCAACCCTCAGTAGCCCCTCAAGCAAATCCTCCGCCCCCTCATAGCTCTCAGCCACAAGGAACACACAGGGTACAGGTCAGACCCAAGGGACCCCAAATCCCCAAGCACAAGGAAATCCTACTACCGGAGGCGCCCAACAGGCTGCTTTTCTAGCGTCAATTTTACAGTCATTTTCTAATCTGGAAGTATCCAACCAAGGAAATATAAAGGGTTTAGAGCCCCCAGAACGATTAGCATTTCACGGACGAAGAAATGAAAGCGTCCCAGAATTCATTAGAAAATTTGAAGAGTATGTCAGCTTTCACAAAATGAGCGAGGACGATAAGATGCTTTTTATGCCGCTCTTATTAAGGGACAATGCCCTTTATTGGTTCCGTTCCCTTCCCCCTGGAGTAGGCTGGGCAGAGTTCAAAGGAAGGTTAAATAGACATTATAGAATAAAGGATGAGGGAGCCAAGGCTCGATTAGATTTAAAGACTAGAAAAAAAACCTAATGAATCTATAGATGAGTTCTTCGGTCATTTCATTCGAGTTAATCAGAGTTTGAGTCCCCCAATACCCGAGGACGAATTGCTCCTTATTATTAAACGCAATTTAAGGATGGAATTCAAGGGATTACTCATGGTCCTCCCAGCAAATACAATCACAGACTTACATGATATTTGCTTAAATATAGAACAAACCTTCGACTTAAATCCCCCAAGCCCATCCAAAAGGGAGACTACCCCACCTAAAAAGATAGCGCAAGACCCTATAGTTGTTAGAGAACAGGTAGCTCCCCCGATCGCGAATAACTCTCCAATGGGTCCAAGATGCACCCAATATATGGGACATATTACTAATAGGGGTATCCATCACGGAAATACTAACACCCCACTTCCGGACGGATCACGATCACCTACTCCTGCCCATACTGTTCCACAAGGTCCTCCCACTCAGAATTATCGAGCTCCCTTCCCGAGGCCAAACCCTCAATCTAGACAACCTCAACGGGACACAAGACGACGTCCTCTACCAGACGATTTCCCTCGTCAAACGAGAATTTTCGAGAGAAGAAACCCAGCCTACGAACCACGAGAACAACCATCTCGACAACGAGCTCTTCCTTCTATCCCGAGACGCCATTCAAATCCAGAGAATCAAATTCCTCAGCATGTCCAACAAGAAGCTCGTCCATTTACCTGCTTCAACTGTGGTGGTCAAAATCACTATGCAAGCGAGTGCCCCTCACCACGGGTTGAAAGGCAAAGAGACCAGAATCCGGGAAACGCCAACCCGGGGGGGAGTCACAGAGGACGTCTCCCTCCCGCGTCTCGATAGTCCCTAACAACGGTAATGGAATTGTGGCAGGAACGCCCCTTCAGTTCGCCACAATCCAACGAAGAGGAGACCTTCCAAAAAGGAATCCTCACTTAATTAAAATAAACTTTGAACATACAAGCCTACCTACTAGAATTGACAATGGGGCAGAAGTTTCAATGATAAGCTTGGATCAATGGAGAGCAATACAAAGGTTTAGAGGAGACATTAGGTTAGAGCCCAATTCGGAAAGGTCCGAGTGTATTGTTATGGGAAACGGACAATTTTCGTTCACAAAGGGTTCTACGATGTTAGACTTTGAAATAACTTTTGATCAAAATATTACCCGACAATTTAGTCAAGAATTTTACATCGTCCCCTCCTTACTTTGTGACGCAATACAAGGACAAGACTTCCTTGAGGACTGGAGAACTATCATTGATTTTGGGAACCTCACTTGTACCATAAATGGACTAACCCTGAAATTAGTTGAAGTGACAGAAGATCAATTGCCTCCATCGCCGCAAATGATTTCCAATGTAAATGAAGCAGTTGAATCAACCTCTCTTTCGCAGAAGCAAAAGAGGGAGTTGAAGGAACTCCTTCTCCGATTCCCAGAATTGTTTAGCGACAAGTTAGGGCGAACTAGCTTGGTCGTACACGAAATAAATACCGGTAGTGCTCAACCCATCCACAAAAGACCATACCGCGTAAGCGAAGATAAGAAGAAAATTATCGAGCGTAATATTTATGAAATGTTAAAGGACGGTATCATAAAGCCATCGACTTCGCCACGCTGGTCTTACTCTTCAATTGAAGAAATGTCGATTTGCTCAGTCGGAAGCTGTAGTCTTAGGGCATGTCATAAATGAGACGGGAATCTATATCGATCCATCTAAGGTAGAAGCCATCCGAAAATATCCTCGACCAAGAACTTTAAGGCAACTTCAACGCTTTTTGGGAATGGCCGGATGGCATCACCGCTTTATACCCCATTATTCGAAACTGGCCACCCCACTTAACCACTTGAAGAAAAAGGGAATCAGATTTAAATGGGGTCCTGAACAAGAAGACGCCTTCCAGAAAATCAAGGAAGCGATTTGCAACTCTCCACCTCTGGCTGCGTACAAGCCAGACGCCCCCAGTATCCTGACCACTGATGCCTCAGACGCAGGTTTAGGGGCTATGTTATCACAGATCCAAGACGAAGTTGAAGTTCCAATTGCCTACGCTAGCAGAAATCTTAGAAATGCTGAAGCGAGTTACAGCACATCCGAGAAGGAATGTCTCGCGATTCACTGGGCTATTAGACATTTCCGCCCATATTTGGAAAATAAACAATTCACGGTGGTAACAGACCACAAGGCTCTACAATGGCTTTTTGGACTCAAGGAACCAAATTCGAAACTTGTCAGATGGGCAATGTATCTGCAGACATTTGATTTCAAGGTTCAACACAAAAAAGGCGTTGAAAACGTCGTCGCGGATGCCCTTTCAAGAGCTCCGATTGGACTTTATGCCATGTCAGTCGCTTCCTCGGTGGAAGAAGAAGAGAATCCAGGCGCATCATCCGAAGAATCCAATGCACCTTCGGATCCGTCTCATCTCGCTTATATTTTGCCACCATACCCGCATGCGAACTTTCACATCTTCGACCGCGATGATATTATAACAGCTCAAGGAGAAGATCCTATCATCCGTCGCATTATTGAACTGTTACGACAAGATAATCCTCCGGAAAACCCAGATTTTGAGATGGTGAACCATCTAATCTACCACAAGGCGTCCGGAGTCCGCCCAGCAAGGATTTACTTACCACGATCTTTAAGAAGGGAAGCAATACGACTTCTACATGACCATCCACTTTCCGCACACAGAGGGAAATATAAGACCAAAGAAAGAGTCGGCTACAGGTACTGGTGGCCTGACCTAGAGAAGGATGTACGGCAATACGTCAAAGAATGCGTCTTATGCCAACAATATAAGATTAGCAACCGCAGAACTCCAGGACTCATGATTTCTACCGTTCCAACTGGACCATTCGATAAAATCGGAGTCGATATTATGGGACCATTTCCAGTCAGTAGAAGAGGATACAAGTACCTCCTTCTCTTCATGGATTATATGACAAAATTTGTCGAGTTAATTCCATTGAAAAGGATCACTGCAGATGCTTGTGCATTAGCCCTCAAGAACTTTGTCTGTAGATGGGGCGCACCAAAACAGATCCTCAGTGATCGAGGAACCCAGTTCGTGTCCTCCTTATGGCATGACACATGCAAGTTATTCCACATTGGTCCTATTCATACCTCCCCATATCATCCACAATCAAACATTACCGAACGAGTCAACCGTGTCCTGGGAGAAACGATCTCCATTTATGTCAAAAATAATCATCGGACATGGGATGAAACGTTAAATGCTCTCGCCTTTGCAATCAATTCCGCTCCCCACGAGACGACGAAACGATCTCCCTTTTAGAGAGCTGCAACTCCGTGGAAGAACTCCGAAACCCGCTGGGTTCCGCGTTTAAGCGATGGGAACTCCAGGAGTTGGAAATGTTTTTCTGAGATAAAATTGGAGTTGGGTGGCAGTGGAAGTTTTCGTGTGCGGAGTTGGGAGGCACTGGGAATAATGATATTTATAATTGCGGAGTTGGGAGGCAATGGAAAATTATCTTAAAACATGGAAATCTACGGAGTTGGAAAACTTAAGTCTGCCAAGTGGCAGGGCTCCAATTTAAAAGCGGACCTTAGCGTTATTTGTCTTTTGAAGCTTCGTACGAAATTCTTTGTTCACCCTTAACCCCACGTTACACGCCCCCTCAGTGAGTCTCTCACACAATGGGGCCGCGGGCGCTTTCCTTTTCTCTTAAACCCATTGACAAGAGTCTCCTTTCTAGCTTTGAGGCATATTAAAGTAAAGCAGTAGGCATATTAGCAGGCACAACTTAAAACAGAATGAACTCTTGTGTTAGTATTTCTTGATTCGTGAAGTTTGTGGACTTGTCCTTTATAATAGCATTTGCGAAGCGAATCAGTCCGATTTTAATTAAGTAGCTAATTTAAGAAACTAAGCGTAAAATATGACTGAACGACAACGCGTAGCGCCTTTTTCCCCAAATCTTAAGTTTTAAAGTCTAGAAGAATTGTATGAGTAAATATTATTCCTTATTTGAAAATCATAATTTATAAGCACTCGTGATATCAATCTCAGGCCAAGTTTGAAAGAAAACTAATGAGCTACACGTTTTACTTGAACTTTCTATTTTTCCAATTCTAAAGAGTAAAGAAATCTTCCAAAGACTAGAAACTAGAAAGGTTTTAATGCACGAAGTTAGAAGGAGTTGGGAGGAGTTTAAGAAATTTTATTTTTCATGGGAGGAGTTAGGAGGAGTTTAATAAATTTTAATTTTCATGGGTGGAGTTGGGAGGAGTTTAAGATATTTTAATTTTCATGGGTGGAGTTGGGAGGAGTTTAAGAAATTTTAATTTTCATGGGTGGAGTTGGGAGGAGTTTAAGAAATTTTAATTTTCATGGGTGGAGTTGGGAGGAGTTTAAGAAATTTTAATTTTCATGGGTGGAGTTGGGAGGAGTTTAAGAAATTTTAATTTTCATGGGTGGAGTTGGGAGGAGTTTTACATTTCGCATGGCGGAGTTCTGCGGAGTTGAAACTTTTGATTATGGCATTGGGAGGAAATGGAGTCATTGTTGTGTATCGCCTTGGAGTTGGAAGGAGTTGGAGGTTAATATTTTCATTTTGCAGCTCTCTACTCCCTTTTATTTGAACATGGGACGAGAACCCAGACTGCCCTGGGACATAGACATTGGTATGCCGCTCGAAGAATTCGAAGATCGTTCCGAGACGTTAAGAATCCTCCGAGACCAATGGAAGTTAACAAAGAACTTTTCAAATCTGGCCCAAGCCAAACAAAAGAAGTATTACGATCTCAGGAGGGAAGATCTTGAATTCGATGTCGGAACTATCGTTTGGAAAGTAACGCACCCTTTATCCAACGCCAATCTCGGACGAATGGCCAAACTTTGCCCGAAATGGACCGGCCCGTTTAAGATCATTGAAAAGAGAAGTCCTCTGGTCTATATCCTTGAGGACATGATTTCTGGGCAAAAGACCGGCCCCATTAACATCTCTCAGTTGAAGTTATACCAAACCCCAGAAGCCCCATTGGAAGGACCCGAGACATCCAGTTCCCCAGGAGAAGAAAGAATCGATCCGGAAAATCCTAACCAGGAAAGCGAGGAGACGCGACCAAAAGAAGTTATCTCTCCGCTAAGGCCAAGAGTATCATCTCCAAAAGGAACACCAACGCGAGAAATTCCTGAAGAAGTCGTCTCTACGGAAGGAGTTCGGAATATGGGAACCACCAGACCGAACACACCTGTTACTCCAGGAAGGACAACAGTAACACCACCTCCCGAAAGAACGCATACTCCCAACGTATCTCAAGACAAACCTCGACCACCCTCTGAGTCATTCGAGGAAGTTGTAGAAATGATCGGACCATTCCGATTTGTAGACCGAGTTCCGAAAAGGAAAACTCAGGAACTAGAAGAGGTTATTCCAGATGCTCCTCGAGCAGAAGTACCTCAACAGACGGAGATGCAACCAGAACTAAATCCATTACCAGAAGGAACAATACCTCCCTCCGCGACCACACAAGTATCTCCGAAGCTTACGACTGAGAGAACGAAGAGGGATCACCCTACCACAACATCGACGGAAGGGATCCGACCTAGGAAGAAAACCCTTCGGAAATTGAGTACGTCTACCGATGAAGAATGAGTATCCGACCCGGAACCGGAAGAACGGGGTCACCTGACAACCTCCTCCACGACTCCAGGGCCAAAAAGACGGCCATTAAGAAAATTGTCTAGTAGTAGTAGTCTTACTAGTGACGAACCCGAGATCCACGATCTCCGTAAAAGACGTCACCCGACAACAACGTCGTCTGGTATTAGACCAAAGAGGAAGCAATTTAGAAAGGCCTCCAGTAGAAGCCCACCGACTGAGGATCCCAGGGTTAGATCACGTCGACGAGTAGTTCGACCGAGAACTCAAGAGCAAGATGAACTGAGTTCGTCCTCCGAAAACGTGAGCCGAATTGCAAGTACCGGACGAAGAAAAAAGCGAGCCAGAGTGCCAACAACAGGAAGTTCTTCTACAAGACCCCAAGGGAAGAAGCAGAAAGCTAACACCTTGTCGACTAGCCCGGAAGGCGATCCTCCGCCTCCCGCTATAACAGAAGGATCTGAATCTTCGAGTAGTGACGATGACACTCGACCCCTAATAACTCCCTCCATTCCGGAACATAGAGCCACGAACTATGAAAAACCGTTGCGAAAGGGGTGGATTCGTGAGTTATGTTATCGCCATACGGTCCAACCCGGAAAAGTGGACATGGATATCTATTATTATCCCCCAGGCCGGAAGAGCCGTATGTTACGTTCCCCTAATGAAGTCAGTCAGTATTTAAGGGAGAAGGGCATACGAGATCTAGATCCGAGTGACTTTTGTTTTAAGAGAATGCCTATAGCCAAACCCCCTTGGGAGCGAGTACGATTAGCTCATCCAAGGCGAACTATCTTAACAGCGGTTTAACTTCGATGAACCGACGCAGCGCGTTGAGCTGGTGGTCATCCGATATGGAATTTAATTATTTATTTTTACGATCCTTTCTAGGATGGACTCTCCACGCTCTCTGTATCAAACTGGAACCCCACGGCTACGCCGCGGCACCCACCAAATATGCGCTCCCGAAGACTACCTCCTACACCCCCTACCACGGGAAATGCCAATCGTCTCCTTGCCTCCGGCAAGACACTTTGAGTCGAACGATGTCTCATCCACGCAAGCAGATCCACGCCAACAACAAATCATTGAGGCCTCTCCATGCCCACCAATCCGTCCTCCGCATCGGGAAGAGGTTGAAGAGGATATAATTCTCCTTCACCCAACAGACGCGGACCAAGTGGAACCAGCACCACCAATGATCGAACCAGAACCGCTTTATGATAGACATCTCCAGCCACGAAACATTGATCTTCCCGTACTAGTGGAGCAGGCTGCAACCTTGCAAGAGACGATGGAGCGTATAGCCTAGCTCCTCCCCGTACCCTTTCCGCCGGTTCCGACCCTGGACAACACGTTAGAAACACCTGGCCCTGCTCCCATGGAAACGGATACTGCTAACGCCATTGCCGCACCCCTCGCGCCCTCAACTGCACCCATCCCTGTCGCTCTAGCCCATCCAAACACTGCTCATCACGACGTCGTCCCCAACGCTAACGCCACCGCCCCTCTCCCAGAGGATGGCGCTACCGCCTCTATCCCGGCGGCTATGAATACGGACACTACTCAGGTGATGGACCCTACCCTCAGTTCCGAGATGGATGCCGGAACTCCAGGGAGTACGAGCCCTTGCGAAAATCCTCGCCGTCCCTCAGTACCATTTCGAGATACTCTCCCGTTGTATACTCAATATGAACGTATGTTTCAAGATTATGGCCACATTCCCATCCCACAGGACAAGCTATACGTAGTTTCAGATTACGACCGATTATTTGTCCAAGATCTCCCGTACCTTCGAGCTCCACCCCGCAACCGCACCCTTTTTCCGATTGCGTGGGAGGGAATGCTAGAATCGGACCGTGCCCGCTTGTACCCGGTAACACCAGGAGGATTCCCGTACATAACGCGTCCGGCTGCGACCTATGTATGCCCAGTGTGCCAGGCAGTCGGTCTCCACCGGGCGATGGTCTGCCCCCGCAAGTTCGTACAAAAAGATCGCAAGAGAGGCGTTACATCTTCTCGCGTGGACTATTCGGAGTATCCGGATCAGTGAAAAAAAAAACACTTTTTGTTATTATATATTTCATCTATTCCCCGAGCTGGTTCCAGACCCCCGTTTCCTTCTTTTAAGTGTGGGTGGATGCAACGGAAGTAGTTGCAGACGACGGCTGGGAAAAAACAGAGACTAGCTTATGTCCAGCCAGTCGTCATCTGTAACTCCTCCCCTTTTTTGTATGTACCGACAGAGGCGATAAAAAACGCCGTTTTTTCATGCAACAGTTAGTTGCGGTTTGTTTTTCTTCCCGAACGAGTTGAAGTTCGCGCTCTTCTGGAACCAGGCTCGGATAACGTTCCGCGATTGGAATTACTAGTCGCGTCATCCGCTTGGAATTTGTTTTTGGAAGTTCGGATATCGAGTCAATAAAATCTTTTGTTTTACATTGAAGAAAAAGGTATGTGTTTTATTGATACTTCAGTTCTTCCGCTCGGAAAGAGATAGGCCTATTTTCCCTATCTCTATTTTCCCGCGGCTTGCAACGATTCCCCTTTCACGGCCGGCCACTTACGCGTTCCCGGGGTTAACCGTTGCACTATATATAATAAACACATTCTTAGTGAAGATAGTCGTTAGATTATCTTAGAAAACAAATCTTTAATAAAACTTACACAATCGTAATGACATAATATTTTTCGAAGTTTTAAAATACTTCAATTTTTTACTATCAAGGCGTATACCTCTTTGAACAAAACAGGTAATAATACTGTACTTAACTTGAAACAGTTATCATAAATGGATCAAAAATTATTAGTAAATTATCATAAATGGATCAAAAAATATAGGTAAATTATCATAAATCGATCAAAAAGGTAAGAAAATTATCATAAATCGATCAAAAAGGTAAGAAAATTATCATAAATCGATCAAAAAGGTAAGAAAATTATCATAAATCGATCAAAAAGGTAAGAGAATTATCATAAATCGATCAAAAAGGTAAGAAAATTATCATAAATCGATCAAAAAGGTAAGAGAATTATCATAAATCGATCAAAAAATATAAGAGAATTATCATAAATCGATCAAAAAATATAAGAGAATTATCATAAATCGATCAAAAAATATAAGAGAATTACCATAAATCGATCAAAGAATATTGGAAAATTATCATAAACTGATCAAATAATATAGGAAAACTATCATAAATTGAGCAAATAATATAGGAAAATTATCATTAACCGATCAAAAATATAGGAAAATTATCATAAATTGAGCAAATAATATAGGAAAATTATCATAAATTGAGCAAATAATATAGGAAAATTATCGTTAATCGATCAAAATGTATAGGAAAATTATCATTAATCGATCAAAAAATGTAGAAAAATTATCATTAATCGATCAAAAAATGTAGAAAAATTATCATTAATCGATCAAAAAATATAGAAAAATTATCATTAATCGATCAAAAAATATAGGAAAATTATCATTAATCGATCAATATAGGAAAATTATCATTAATCGATCAATATAGGAAAATTAATTTTGAAACTTTCGAAGGAAATGAAATTTAAGGTCTGAAGTCCATAATGTGTAATTTCATACAGTTAATATATATGCACTTAAGCACTGTCTTCATCTTGAGTGCCCTCTCTGTCCACGTCATTTACATTCACTTCTCTTAATTCCAAAGCTTTTTTCCTGCGAACATCTCTTCCACCATCCCTGTCATTTTTGTGCTTCAGCCAGTTTTTAATCACACGTTCTATTTCAAGTTCTTGGGTGTTTCTTAGTTTTGGAGTTTGACGAACAGCTTCTATAGATTTTTTTAAATTATTTTGTAAAACATTTATTATTACTTCTATTTAACTTGTAAAGTTTAACCTTACCAATGACCATGAGCTTCATGTGTAGACTAGAAAAACCAATTTGGCCATTGCACCCTTTCTAGTTCATTTTCAGAACAAGTTTGTGGGCAAATGTGTTTCTCAGAATTCTTCGTGTACAATCCGTTACAGTTTTTCCTCCCCAAGATCCCAGTACTGATATCTATGAATTGGAAGAGATTACACTTGATGCAATTCAGTTATGAAAGCTTTATTATACAGACTATTTTCCCTTTTTCAACTGAGCTTTTGGCGAGAGATTCAAAATCAGGAGTTTCTCCTAGGACGTTATTGGTAATTGAGGAATACCGCCAACATCAATAATGGATGTTGGATTGTTGCGTGTAATAGCATTGAAAATGAGATCTAGTTTTTTGTCAACATCAGCAAACATGACATATACCGCCTGACGGAATTCCTCATCGGACACTATAAATATTGAATAAATTTGGCTGGTAAATACCATGGTTTTGCCTAATTCCCCTCGAGAAACATGTTTCAAAAGTAACTTTGAGCTAAACCATGGTTTTCATAGGCTAGAAATGATGTTGTGCTTATTACCAGTTGATCTCTGGTATAGTCTTCTGGTATTTGGTGTTGATGTACTAGGCCCATGTCTAGTAGAAGGATCATTTTGACCCAGTCTATCAGGTGAAGAATTTGGTCCACGTGTAGTGGGTGAAAAATTTACTCTTCGCCTAGTTGGCGTTGTTGATGTCGAGGCTGTTCCACGTCTAGTGGGAGTCGAGTTTGGTCCGCGTCTTTGTTTTGATGGCGTCAAGTTTGAATTTCGTTTTGTGGGCGTCGAGTTTGAATTTCGTTTTGTGGGCGTCGAGTTTGAATTTCGTTTTGTGGGCGTCGAGTTTGGTTTTCGTTTGTTTGGGGTCCAGTTTTGTCTTTGTTTGGTTGGCGTCCAGTTTTCTCCTCGTTTGGTTGGCGTCCAGTTTTGTCCTCGTTTGGTTGGCGTCAAGTTTTGTACTCGTTTGGTTGGGGTGTAGCTTAATGTAGCGCTGGAACGAGCTCGGCTGTATTCAACATTAGATCCAAGAAATGGGGATGCACAATTTGTTCTGTATCTTGTGACTGAAGAAATTGTTCTGTTACAAGTAGAATTTTGTGAATTGTCCTTTTGTCTTGTATTGGATTCTTCCATAGTAATTGAATTATATCGTCCCCGTTTCGAGGGTGAAATTGTTTCAGACGGAGTTCGTGCATTATTTCGATCAGTACATAAGGAGAGGGGGTTACTTCTTTCAAATGATTTCGCGGTATTATCTTGAACACTTTTATTTGGTTTAGAATTCGGTTGTGGTACGGACATTTCCGGTAAAGGCGACCCTCCAAAGACGGGTTCCTCATTATTTGACTCTAAAGCAACAATAATGAACGTATATAATTCAACCTAACATAAATAACTAAAAGATATTTTGAAACATACCAAGTGTTATATTTTCTTCAGCTAAATTGGGTTCTTCATTAATTTGGCCGGTTCCATGGTTGTAGTTTTCGTCTATCTCTATAATACATTGGTTAACTGAGCGCACTATCTCACCTGAAAAGAGTTCTCTGAAATTCTTATGCCTATCCACTAAATCTCCACGGTCTTAAATTAATATTGCCTACGTCATCAGTAACTGGGAATTTAAATAAGCTGAGGAGGGTGATAAATTTTGGTCACGAGCGACAACTTCAATGAAAATCGAAAACCCTTAAGGAGTTCAATTATAAACACCTTAAAGAGCGGCTGCTGACTGACGGCCGCAATTTTACTTTATCCAGATCCGCTCTTAAGGGCACCACTCCAAATGGGTTCTCGTCATTTCAGGAGTAGAAATAAGCCATAAAATCAAAACTACTGGTGTAAACCTTCTTCAATATATGGCCAGCAGAGAATATACATAGTTACATTGAAAATGTAAATAAATGAAATAAATTTTCTTTACCTGTAGGATTATTTTCACTTGAATTTATAATTTCAATGTTTGGTTCAGTTTGTTTATTCTTTGAAAAAGCTTGTTCTGGTATAAGGAATTCTTTTTGGATAGGCATAGGTTTTGTTGATTTTAAAAGCGAAGGGCTTGGTAAATCAATAAGTGGCTTCTTTTTAGGTTTTCCTAACTTGCTTTCTTGTTGTCTTTTATCTTTAATTGAAATATATGGCTTTAAATTCTGACCGAAACTATATAATATTATGGGAATACCTTTAGTGCTAGCTTTCTTCGGACGATTTTGCTGATTCTCTGCAGATTATATTTGGAAGTTTGAAAAAAAAATCACTAACACCATAAACTAGTGTATACACTGCCGCGTGAATATAGATAGACCCGCTACAGTAGTATTGAGGTCAATGTCAAAAGAGATTGGTCTTTCATTCACTTTCCTTAACTCTAGAGCGCCTTTGCTATAGCTCCTTCAACCGCTCTTTCATCAACACGTCTTTTACCCATCGTATGACGGCCAATCTTTTTTGATATTAAGTTTACAAAGGGTATAGCATGCGAATCCTATATTCGTGTAAATGCATGCTACCACTTAATAAATACCATTATCAAAATCTGATCCATTATCATCGCTTTCGTCGGTACTGTAACGTTTCGCTTTTTGAGACGATCTGTTCCGTTTCCCCTTGCCGCAATCAGATTCAGACGCTATATCTGAAGTAACTTCCGCTCTAATACTGAGTGTTCTAGCTTTCGAATAAGTTGCTAAATCAAGCATGTTATTTTTTCGTGAAAACCTTGGCATACGTCTAGAAATTTTCGCTTATACCTGCTTTGGCCAAAAGTTTAACTTGAAAAATGTTCCAAGAGAGATCAGCGTCTTCACAATTCTGAACAAGTTTCGAAATATCGCGCGATTTTTTGCCTTCAGGAGGCCAATAACTCGCAGAATCATTTTTTATGAGCCAAGATATCGGCACTATGTCAACTGTATCTTCCTTTATAAAATGCACTATGGCATACATCTACATTTACCGTGTTGAAAACATTCAGATTTAAAAACTAGTGTTTAAAATCGATAGAACGGGTTTGGAATATCAAGGGTGACCTAAAATCAGCCACCAAATTTTGGCCTCTAATAATCTTTCTTTTCCCCCATTAACTAATGAGTTCCAAGTTCGTATCTGCAGTTTTATACCTTTAATAGTTTAATATATGCATTAAAAATCTAATTGCTACAAGACTCCTAAAAGACTGATTTGACCAATATCTTTCCAATTCAAGACAGTTCAAGGTATCCCAAGACAGTTTAAGCATTATGCAGTAAAGGGATCACTGTGACCAAAGGTGATTTTTCTTTAGGAATTAGTAGGCATTTTTGCTTAAGAAGAGAATAAGAATATATTTTCGTTCGACTTGACAGTTTTGCGATGAATATTCCCAACTCAGAGGATTTAAATGGGTAATCGAAATGATCTTTAAAGAATTTGCATATTCTAGCACAAACAAAAATTTTTTGCTCCGAATCTTGGAAAATACCTTTAACTACCACAACCTCCCCGGTGTCAAGTAAAAAACAGTTGTCTCCAGGAAAAACTGAAATAATAAACTTAGGAGTCTCCATTTTCTTGAAAGACTGGCTATCTGGGGGTACATACTCGCAATTTCCATAGCATGGTCTTTTTAATTTGACAGTATTTTCACTTCGTGAGACTGCATATAATTTTGACTCCCCCATCCGTTTCATTAACTGTTGCAATGGTTTGTTGGGTGTTCTCAGACGTTTCTTTATAAAATGTAAATGGTTCTCAAAAGGGAAAGCGCTATAATTGTCAAGGGGTCCAAAGATATCAACGTCCTTTGCAACATGAGTTAAGGCATGGACATTCATGACTTGAAATTCATTGCCGTAAAATGAGCTCGAGGTATTAACAAATATATTTAAAAGCTCATTTGCGTAATCTGAATGTGACTTATGCAGTAAAGGATGTGCTAAAATATACACAGAACATTGCAAAAGCCTGAAGTGCTGTAGAACATCTGGCCTTATTATGCCATTCAGTACTATGGGACCAGTATACAAGAGAAACTGTCTTAACTCGGTGGCTTTCCATTGATTTACATGTTTCAAGGCGCGGGGCTTCCGGGCGAACTCAGAGGGTATATATGGGCGACAAAAATTAAGTATACTATATAATGATTCGACCTGAAGTTTACTGAGTCTCACTGTCAAGTTTCCACTCAAAAATTCAATGAGAATTCGTCTTGTAACTCCAAGACAAATTAAATGCATATAGTCTAAAGGAAATTGCTTAACAATGTCAATATTTAACTGGGCTAGAGGTGACAAATCTCCAGCTAAATGATGATGCTCATCGTCCATATTTCTAAAAGACTCGTCGGTCCTTTCTCTGGCATTTCTTTCATAGCGAAATAATGTAGTGTGCGCCGGTCTTGTTCCCCTTATTGTGCATTTGTCACAAGAATTATAACCTGTATGTCCTTTTGTTTTTTTAACAAAAGCCCTCGCAGGAGTATCTAGTATAAACGGCCCCTTTAGGTTGAACGTGAATTTTTTACTTTGATAAGAAAATCCATTTGCTTCTAATTGTTTTAAATCTTCAATAAGAGGATTTAGATATTCCTCGAGCCTTCCTGGTTTCACATCGCCACAAAAAACTCCAACTACGAAAGGCGTGCCAATCATACCTCTTGTGAAACTAAATACAGCTGCTAATATTGGCCAGAAATGTTTTAGTGAATTTTTATAAATAGGAAGACCATCTATATTAATAGCAAGCGATATTTCCTCTTCAAAGCTAGGGTTACTATTTAAAAATGTTTCAATTCCATTAGCGACACCAACGTGCCAATATTCCCCATTTGTTACCCTAACTACACCCGTAGATTCCCTTGGGGTTTTCAAAAGTGTTCTTGCATTACTAGGTATATCATGCCCATAATTCCTAAGAATGTGAAGTAAGTCATTCAGAGATAAATGATTAATTTGGTGATTAATTGCCCAATTTTTTATATCGAAGGCGATGTCAAGGTTAACATCGTCTTCAGAGGAACTGCTTAAGCTGTCAGGTTGTGTTAAGAAAGTTATAGAACTGTCTGAATCGTTATCATCACTGGAATTACAAGATTCAGCCTTTTGTGGAGAATCAACTCTAAATGCCAAACTTTCACTTAAATTATCTTGAACCTCTAAATGGTTTGATTCAGATAAACTGCTAGTATTTGTTGTAACATTCGTCTCATCAGAGGAATTTATCGAATCTAATATCTGTGGTCTAATATCTATCAGTCTAAGTTCATTATTATCAATTGGGGATGACATTTTATCTTTGGGTAAGCGGCGAAAAATATTTTTAATATATTCAGCTCTCTGGCGTCTTTTTTGTCTTGAACTTAGAGGTTTTTCCCACTTATAACTCCATCTTTTGCCCAAGCGGCGAAAAATATTTTTAATATATTCAGCTCTCTGGCGTCTTTTTTGTCTTGAACTTAGAGGTTTTTCCCACTTATAACTCCATCTTTTGCCCCTTTTATGTTCCATTTTGATTCATATATTTATCCGACAGATTAAATTGTTATCATAGACAATTTAAAATCATACTTCAGTCTGAAATAGTCCAAAAAAGCTTGACCGTTCTTACCAAGTTGGTATTCTTCCCCTTTTCCAGCTTAAAAGGATCAACATCAAAGAGACTTCAGTTGCAGATTTTTGACAATGTTTCTCTACTTAACCATTCAATTCATATAACTTCATGCACACAAAGATCGGTAAAATTTTCAGCTCAAACGTACCGGCTATCGCGAGCTCGAGTAAATTTCAGCCCAAGCGTATTGGCTATTGCGAGCGCGAGAAAAAACTGAGTATAGCACGACCAGAGAGGAGACACCACGACTTACTCACTTCGGAGAAACAAACTGCCCAAAGACTGTTAGCGTGGGAGCGGCCGAAGCGCTATAACATTGAGGTTGGAATATATATAGTCTAGAGAAACAATAGACTGTATAAGTCTAATTTCGTTTTATACAGTAAAAGTCATTTTAAAACTCAAAGGATTAAAATATAACCAAATTTAGCGGGTGACTAAGCCTCCCGCTGGTTACTTGATCAATATTATAAACTTAAGCTCAAGCGAAATACTTTTCACATTCGGACTTCAGTGTGTATCTCTAGAGAATATGCAATCCAGCCTCATTGGGCAAACTTGTTCTTCGAGGCCGTGTCTTCCCCTCCAGCGACCTTCGAGAAACTTCTCTTTCGATTTAATTCCAAGAAGAATGAGGAAAAGAATTTCTTTAAACGATTGAAAAATATCCACAAAGGCATTAAGTATTAACACATCAAACTGGTTGACACACCCTTTGAGTTAATCATTTATTAAGGAAATCTAAAATTTAAGACTATATGATGCACGAGAAAGTTAGTCAAAATAAACTCATGTCTATTATAGTTTTATAGGAGAAAAATGTGGACCGAACCATTTACAGCTTTCGAGGGTGAAAGGGTTATTTTTCAATTATATCAATTTGATGCGAATGCAAACAAAAACAAGAAAGTTGTGAGACTTAGTCATCTGACGTTCAACCTTAACATAGGACAAAATTCATTGATTGCTAAAAATATTTGGAAAATCGTTGTTTTAATAATTTTTTAATCTGTATTTTTTTCTGAATATCCCTGGTAAACTAAGGCTTTACTGGGATATAAAAATTCTAAACAAGAAGTGTAGGAAACTACCTCTAAAAGCGAGTTTTAACTTCCACAAACCTTTAATTAGGCTAATATTTTGGCAAGTTATATTGATTGTAGTGTAATTGAGGCTGATAAATTGCTTTGCGTTAATAAATTGACCAATTAAATTTAGAAATAGTCCAGAATACAAATTTATGAAATGCTCTAGACACCTTGCTTTTTAACTCCCCAATCACAAAATTTTTTTAAGTTATTTAAAAGCAGAAATGGACAAAGCTCTGGCACTCGATAATAACTCCCCATAGATCATAAGCGGTGGTTAGGTGACGCTTGCTTTTTTTCAAAATCGAAAATAGCCAATGCTTGCAAACGCATATCTGAAAGGCTCATTAACATGGTTTCTAAAAATCAGCTTGTAGCGTGAGCTTTTCGCTAGCGACAGAGCTCGAGAATAGTTGAAATTTTTTATTTACGTTTTAACAGGCTCAAGCGCAAGCTCCAAGAATTTTGATTTACATGCTTTTAAAAATGTAATTGAAGCTATGACTTGAAATTTTTCAGATTTTTGATCAGACTTATTTTTCAATTTTTGTTAAGCCTAATTTTTAAAACTTTAGCTAAGCCTAATTTTTTTGGACTAATTATTTATACATATGCTAGGCCTAACTTTATAATCGTGCTTGGCCTTATTATTCACAAACATATTAAGCCTAATTATTCAAATATGGGTTAAGCCTATATAGCAGTCATTGTTGTCACGCTATCAAAGACGCAACTTTTGTGAGAGAAAAAAGATTTCCTGGTTTTCTGTGTACTTAAAGATTTAAAATAGAAATTCGCGTATTGTAAAATATAGTGGTTCATCCTTTGTGCACAATAGAAAACATAGATATATATTTTTGTTGTTATTCTTTAAAACAGTTGCTGTTACTAGTATTATATTAAAAAGTAGACACCATCAAAATTTAAACCAATTTTAAAAACCCGCCAACCATACTCGGGACTATTGAATTCAGAATATTCTGCACCCAATATAATTTGTCTTGATATTAGCAGTAATTCAGTTATTCGTTTAAAAGAATAAATAACCCTATATTGCACGTTTCTTAATTTAATTTCGTAATTTAAGAGCGGCATGTTCAAAGTCAGGCGAATGTAACTGAAAGGTGTTGTTTAGTTATTTAGTTAGTGGGATGCACGGAAAAAGGCAGCGCATTGATAGTTCAAAAATCGGCGCACGAGGACGGTTTTGAAGTTCAGTATGAAGCTCACGTTCTGAAAGTAGTTGTGAAACGTATCTAGTAAGAGTTTGTTCCTGGCTTCCACCAGTCATACGCCAGAACCAGTTTTCGTGTACATTTACAAATATATGTATACATGTACTTATGGCAGACGATTCGATACAAGGGGCTTGCTTTCCAAATTACATAGACATCGTGAACACCTTCAATTGACCAGTATGTTCATGGACCTAGTTTTTTGGAAAACGAAATTCTGAAATTAGTTACTGCCAGGGTTTATTTCGGATTGTGTTGATTTTCTACGAATTACGGAAAGAGGAAAATGTAAGCTAAATTAGAAATGGCAGTGGCACATTATAGTGTCTCTGGTCACTGCATTTCACGTGTACTGATTTGGGCAGTAATTTCTCAAGTTTATGTGCCACTCTTCGCAACTTTATAGTGCATGCGAGCTACTTAGATCGTTATTGGATGCCCTACAATCTTAGCACATTGGAAACCACACGGAGTAATGCAAAATGAAATTGTATGTTTATAAAAAATATTTTAAAGGTGAAAATTTTTTCAAAACGGAATCTTGGCCAATATAGCACATGTCTATGTATTATCCAAGTCAAACTGGGGGACATCTGCGTTCAGAAGAAAAATCATAGACGCAATAGAGCTATCTCAGTTGTGACGTCAGTGCCTGGGTAAAACGTCACGGGCTTAGCTTTGGCAGTCGGCGGCCATGTTTGGTACCGCTTTGGTTCTATGGGCAAATAGCATGGGTGACGTCACACTAAGGCTTCTGAAATAGCTCTATTACCATGCACGGGAAACATCAGTCAAAACACTCAATGAGAGAAAAACTGTAGAAAGGAGAAAAATTTGGACTGGTCCCATTTTGGGATTTAGAGGGATGAAAGAACGTTTCAACAGGGAGTGTTGCTCTAATGTTAAAGAAACAGTAAGGGAAAAAGGGAGGGTGGCAATTTTTATCTATTTCGCTCGTTTCTAGCTAACGAGCACGCGCGAGTGGCGTCGGTTACTACACTGCCTTTTGTAGGCACATAGTTTGATGTACAGTACATCTAACGATGGGGGTATAGTTTGGTTTGGTCTGAAGGTGCTGGAAATGAAGTAGTATCGTTCGTCTTTTAAAAGGGAGAGCGGAAGAGGGATTGGTCTATGGTGATTCTCTAAGGGACAGAATTATTATTTGTCTATAACAGTACATTTCGAATGTACGATGCACATATTAATGAACGCACTTAGAGTGAAAAGGGATAAAATTTGATGAGGTGATATTTTTCATTCATTGTCGATTTTAATGATTTATTTATAACAGTACAATGCGGATGCATTGTGAAAATATTAATCAACAAACAGTAATATCTGTATGTCCATTATAAACACACAAATTTATCATATTGCCTTACCTAAAACGAAAAATTTCACTCTCTCTTTAAAATTTCTCATACTTTAAGCCATGACTTTTCTTAGAATCCGAACTTTCTATACAATAAAAAGTTCGGGGTTTACACAAAGAAAGAACTCAAGTTTGGTGTTTACCGAATTCTTTCTCTTTCAAACGCTTCGGGGCAGATGCCATGTGTATGCATCAGCATAAGTCTATGTTGTAAACTCATCGAGGGGATAAACCTATCAAATTTATAAGATGCGATAAGTATGCGTCGGCATAAGTTTATGTTGTAAAATTAATTGAGCGTTATGTGTGATCATTTTAGCATTGCTGTAACACATCGAGGGGATAATCACTACAACTAAACTTTCTGTTTCAATTGGTTCTGGTCACACTATTATAGTAGTAAGTGAAGTAAATAAATTGAAGTAATCACTTCAAAACAGTTAAAGGTAGCGCTTCGAGGGGCTAATCAAATTTTCTGTACCCCTGTTAAGTACGGTACGATGTGGTAACATGGGACTGCTTTATAATTAGAAGTTTTAGAGAACAATTCAGGCTTACAAAAATGACGTTTCCTACCCGTTACCGTTACCTTAAATATTGATGAAAGACTTTGGGTATTTACACGAAAGAGAATAAACACAAAAATATGGTAGGGAAAAGCTGCGTTTATAGAGGTTGTCAAAATGACTGACGCGATGTAATGTAAGGATTGGGAGTTTATGGAAGGTCTATAATTGATACATCTACCTACAAAACGATGCATTTTAAATTGCGAAACCCCACCAACCCTATGGCAAGAAAACATAAACAGCTAAGCCTTTTTGGCTATCGATACATCTTTAAAATAACCTAGCATCAACATCACCTCAGACTACCAGAGAGAAAATTTAAAGTTATCTCAGGTTTTGGGACTGCTGCAATGCAACAATTGTCACCCTCTCGATACTCGAAAGGGAGGTGATGTGCGCCAAACTCCCAACAGTAATCGGTCCCGCCACGAACCATTTGGTCCTACCATATAAAGGAAAGGCACTAAAAAAATACAGGTAACGACATCTGTAACTACTAAAATACGGTGCAGCAATTTATGTTAAAGTAAAAATTTATTTAACCAATTTTAAAAAGCAGACAAAATGAGTACGTTTTTTGACAATCACAGACAAATTAAGAAACGATTTTAATAAATGCTTTCCACCAGGGGGTGCACATAGACTCGGGAATAGAAAATTATTTAAATCCACGCATCCTCATATATTTGCCAACGTTTTAAAAAGTTGTGCAAGTGTGTGGAAATTATTGGAAACCTATTTCATATTAATTGGTTTATCATGCGAAATCTCCCCCTAATAATGCTTGTCCATTTGACCCATAGTTCAGCGCCTTATGGCACAATAAAGAACAAAAAAAGTTGTCTTTCTAATTTACATCAGAACGAGATCGTTGTGAAATAACATAGGCTATACCGACAGAATGCCGACCGAAACAGGGCAATCGTGAAACCTAGTCGGTGTTGCCAACTATATAAAGAACGTTATATCGTACTAGTTAGACAGCCGTATATGCCGATAAGATGCCAACTACGTATTAACAATGTATTCGGCACTGCCGACCCTTTAGCAGATATATTTAGGTTCGATTGGAAGGTCTCCTATTCCAACTTAATGCCGACTCTAAAATGAACTCATACCGAAAATGTACGGTTTTGCCGTAATCATGCCCCGGTATGTAACGTTATTTACTATATAGTCGGCTTCCCCACCCATCTGTAAGGTTAAGATTTCAAGTTGGCACAGGGTTGGCAAATACAACTAGACCCCTTCCCGACCGACAGACCTGTTGCCGACCAATTATCCAATGCCTCGTGCTACAGGGGATCGTTCAATTTTGAAACTGTCACGGTTCCGTCTACATTTTGCGTAAATTTAAGACTTTCTATGCGTCGGCGACATGGCTTCGCTCATGGCAACTAGGACATCGCTAATATGATAATATACCCCGGGAGGAATCTCGCACGCGTAAATGTCAACTCGTTTGCCTTGAGACCCGGGTAAATACGGCTGGTCAGCCATATTTGGGTCTTCTGGAAATCTATCAACATCGTATTCGCTAGTCCAAAAATTATTAGCCGCTGTCAGGGTTATTGATCTCAATCGGGGATTTACCAGAGCTACTCCCGAGTGACTGTGTTGAAAAAATTCTCCCTCTTCGGGAATTTTAAATAACTGGGCCATTGGTCCAGCTACCGATACGCGAACACCTGGCTCTATTTCGAGAAGAACATAGTATCTATTTTCCAACGCCGTTTTGAGAATGTACATTTTAAAATACTGGCGAGGCATATATTCTTGAACCCCCAATAACTGGTTTATAATTTTTAAATGTAAAGAGAAGGGGATTACTGCCCCGGTCGCCGTCAAATCGCAGGTATATTCGCCCGCGGGTATTTTGATTTTTGTGAAATTAGTCTTAGTAAATAGATCCATTAGCGAGTCATTAACGCGATAATTTACGAATGTGTCATTAGTTGTTTTGAAATGCGTAAAATTACGCTCTAAAGGTTTAGTGGATAGAAACGTCCCACCAACGTATTCAGCTTCTAAATTTTATATATCCCGCAAATCCTTTGGGAATAGCATTTAAATTTTTGCCGGACAATAGACTCTAAAATAACGTTCCGCTCCTTGTTTAATAACGCTAAATTCGGCCTGTTGCAATCTTAAAGGGTCAAATTGCGCGCAGTTATTTTGAGGTCTTCGGCGATTTCTTCATAGATCTTATAATCATCTGTCGATCTAAACTCACCTGACACCTTAAAAAGAAATAAAGCCAGGGTTCTTCCCAAGCGGTATAGCGCTTTATGGTTCTATAGACTCGATATTCTAGGTATGCGTTGTTTTCATTTATGGTAAATTCTTGTAACGTCATGCTCAAAGGACCAGATTGATTGAGTCCTGTGTAGTATTTATTGGGGTCAAGATCGAGCAATTTAACTAGTTGGGGAGAAAATTTAATTTCCACCCATTCCGGTGTTTTGAAATTATACATGATAGCATCACCCCAATTATCTATTGTGTGATATGTTACGGCAATTTTTTTTAAATACTAAACTTTCTAAAGTACGGGCTACGGCTCGATAAAGCCCTTCGGCGTTTTTCTCTGGCGTTTTACTGGCTCTAAAAGTTTGCGGTAAGAACAATATCTTATAGTTATCATAATCTTCAGGGTTAATTGGTTCAGGCTCTTCAGGTTTTATTGGCTCGGGCTTTTTTGCTGGGGTATCAACCGGTTGCGGAAACAAGGGTTTTTCATCAATTGGTTCGGGCTTTTTTGATGGCGGATCGATTGGCTCTGAAAACAAATCTATTTCCTCAACATCCGTTGGCGAGGGGGTGGGTGTAAGTGGTTCAAAAGTAGTGGGTTTCGGAGCCTCTGGTGCTGGAATTTTCGGAGACTCGGAAGCAGGAATCTTCGTGGATTCGTTAGCGGGGGTTGGAAGCTTTGGGGTTTCTGGAGTAGTTGGCTTAGCTGATGTTGTTGTAGTAGAGGTAGGCTTAGCTGTTGTTGTTGTTGCTGTTGTAGTGGAGGTGGGCTTAGCGGCTGTTGTTGTTGTTGTTGTAGTGGGCTTAGCTGTTGTAGTGGGAATGGGCTTAGCTGTTGTTGTTGTAGTGGAAATGGGTTTAGTTGTTGTTGTTGTAGTGGAAATGGGTTTAGTTGTTGTTGTTGTAGTGGAAATGGGTTTAGTTGTTGTTGTAGTGGAGGTAGGGTTTGCTGTTGTAGTTGGGATTGGTTTAGTCGAAGTTGGAGGTATCGGTATTGTCGAACTTGGAGGTAACGGTTTACTCGAACCTGGAGGTAACGGTTTATATGGGTCAGGCCCTGGATATGTTGGATAATAAGCCTTCGGTGGGTAACGGTTTACTCGAACCTGGAGGTAACGGTTTATATGGGTCAGGCCCTGGATATGTTGGATAATAAGCCTTCGGTGGGTCAGGCTTTGAAGGGTTTTGTTTTGGAACAGTTATTTTGGGTGGTGGTGGTGGGGGAGGGGTTATTTTGGATGGCTGTGGTTGCACCGGTACTACAGGCGTCGTTGGATCGATGGATATCGGCAGAAAGGGGGTAGTTCGCGGTAAAATAGGTATAGATGGCAGTAGAGGTTTATATTCTGGTTGAGGTTTTTTTTCTTATTGGCGGAACTTCGTGGCTAGTTTTACGTATATTGGCGGCCTTAGGAACGTACTTGTAATCAAATTTTTTTTTTAAACTGTCTCCAACATTCTCAATTTCGATTTCCACATAATTGGTAGTGTAATTTAAAGTTATATTTTTAGCATGCTTTGATAAAGGTAGTTTGGATATATAGGGGACGTTTTCGAAATTATTCTGCTTAAATTCGAATAAGGTGGCTAGGGGTGAATCACCTGGTATTTTAAACCGTCTATTTTCAGCTCCTAAAACTTGCAGGTAAACTGGTAAATTAGTATCTAGTTGATTTCCTCGCGCCCCGTCTTTATATTTATTAACTAATTTAAAAGATAATTTGCCTTTCAAATACGGGTGGCTGTTAACATCATCATTTAACAAATCGACAACATCTCGAGGAAGCTCGTACTCTTTGGTTTTGGCATAGCGTTGGACTGGTAACTCTAATTTATAATATTCAATAGGTTCACGGACAGCCACGTAATTGCCCCGATTTGAGTCACTTACGACCTGAATTTCAAACTTGTTAAAATCCTCGCTTATATTCACCCAGTGATTTGGAAATATGATTTCCGCTAACCCAACTTCATAGTTACTACTCAAGTTTAACGGCTGATGCAAATAATTTTTAAAACTTGACTGGGTATTATTTGGATATATATCTAAACACGTATTAGACGCTAAAGTTAAAAAAAAGTCGTCATTCATGACTAACGTTTGTTTGTCAACTAACCCCAACTTCTTAGACTAACTTTATTTTATACATAAAAAAGATTGCCAATGGCTCAGTGGACTGGTCAGGATTCGAACTCATCACTTTTTGGTTATCACATTAGTAAACCCTGCCTTTAGCCATTGAGCCATTGGCAATCTTACAAAACACTCCGTTGATTTTCATCAAAACGTTAAAATTTTTAAACTTTTAAAGTTTTTACCCTTGAAACATATACGTGGATAGGTAATCAAGCCAACCCAATTCCAATAAAAAAAGGACCACGCCCTGACTAGTTTGAGCCGGTTTGATGCAGTTATTATATAAGCCGTCCGACTTTAATAGTACCTTAAAGGGTGGGGTCGGTGGGGTCGGTAAAAAGTAAATTTCTTGAAAGCATTGCCTCGAGAGCTCTTCTAATATTAATTTTGACCTAGATATTTTTAGTATATAAGCGCTGTGTTTCGAAAAGAAAGTTATCAGTTGCCTGACTACGCTCTTATTAAATGTTATTATCTTAAAAAGTTTGGAGTATTTTTACAAAAATGACTTTACACGCCGATCCTGGACTCACGCAACAAAAGCTGCGTGAAAAGAGATCAAATTCAATTTTTCGAAATGTCTCTTTTCTGGCATCGCCTGAAAAGAGATCAAATTCGATTCATGTGCCTCGATTTACGCAACTTTTTGTATAGTCTTTGCCGGTACATTTGGCTGCACAAAAAAGTTGCGTAAATTTGTGTGAAGTCGCATGAAGAGAGTTTACTGATGGTTGTGGATTTTAACTTCATTGCAGCGTCATTTGCGTCCATACAACTGACTATCGCAATGAAGGAGAAGTCCTCATCTACAACCATCAGTATTGCGTTTGGATACTGTTCGCGACCAAGAATTGGCGCAAACAACCAGACCTGGACAAGAAGACCAGGCCCCACAGTGGCTCGGATGTAACTTCGTTTGGGAGGTAAAGGGTCAACGAAGAATGTTATGGGACATGGCCCGTACAAGCCGACAAGCCCCGCCCCACCGCATAAGATTCTGCGTACCCTGCACCAGCTGGAGCATGTTCTCTTCAGTGAGGCTCAACGTAGGGTCTTGACTTCGATATCCTTCTCAAACTTAACAATTTCACGGCATCAACGTGGTCCTCTTCAACGATCGATACATTTCGGGAACAAGAAGTAGCGAAAACAAGCAGGCCTCGTCGCAATGCCCACGATCTTCGAGAACCCATGGACGGATTTACTTGAAAAGGTCGTTTTCTAACAATCCTCGACTACCCTGCTTGTCTTTTATCAAAATTCATCCGGCATCGTTTATCCCACGCTGCGCCACTTGACGTCGGCCACCAGAAGGCATGAACAATGCTTACTGATGGTGGTCGATGTGATTCACAAGGTGGTGTGCATAAAACCTACGGCTCGGGATCAAGAAGTGCTAAAAACAACCTGTTTTGTTTACCCCGGAAGTATCGGTAAATAATTTAAGATTCAGCGTGTAACATGCTTTTACGTTGTGGGCAAACAAGCCCGCCCCAACTCAAAGAAAAGAAGTATTGACTTTCTTGATGACTCTGATAAACAATATCAATATTTTTAAGCCCTTTCCAACTTAAAGAAAAAAGTATTGACCTTTTTGTTTTTATATATTCTTGTTATTCTCTATTATTTTATTGTATATATTATTTGGGACTTGTTATTAAAAAAATCTTTATTCGTATATTTGTTTTTGTTTCTTAGACATATCTAGAGGTTTATTTTTATGGCGGGAAATTCAAACGAGGTAAATGTGTGAAAATCCTCCTAAATAGGCATAGCACTGTGGAAGGCAGGGTTGGTCAGGTAAGATTTTAGCCTAATCTTTGGTTGGAAGCTTGGTTTGAGTCTGGTGGATGAGGGTCTGGCCGCCATCTTGGGGTGGCGGCCATCTTGGATCCATGGCTATCTGTGTGGTTCCTACTACTATGGTGTACTTAAAATAGACTAAAATTTTTGATATATACCTCTATTTTTCAAATTGAGAATTAATCCCTTTTTTGTGTTTAATTTTGACTGTTTATACGCGTTATGAGGACCCTTGTTATAACGGTTATACAATTTTTCGCCTAAAATTTCACGAGCTATCTCCTATTACACTTAAAACCGCGCGATTTTTTGAGGTATTCTAAAATTATTATTATTATTAATATATCCAATTTTATGTTTAATTTGTCACTTTTACATCTAATATGGGAATATTCATTAACAATTTTCATGTGGTTTTTTTTCTCAGTTTAAAGGGAATTACAAAAGTGATAAAAGGATTGAAGTGTATTTATAGTCAATAAGTATATCTGTTATATTTACGACTTAATAGTGTTCTTTCCTAAGAAAAGTAATTAAATGTATAAAACAGTAGCATTGAAAATTAAGAGCTAAAATTGAAAGTCGTTAAGGCTTGCCATAAGTTTAAGGCGCGATAAAAGCCCGAAACCAGATTTTCAGCATGCAGCTAAAGGCTCGATGCTGGATAAGAAACTCGAGACTCGACTCGAAGCTCGAAAACCGAAAAAAGAGAGGCGGGAGGCTCGACTCGAAACCAAAAAATCAAAACTCGCACAGCCCTTATATATAGTACATTATATATCAAAAATCTTAGTTACGACACTTAACCAAGTTTACTATTATTCAACCAAAAGAAAAATAATGAAAAAGCGTTAAAAAAGGTTCTCATGGCGGATGTAGTAAGTCAAATTTAAACAGAAAATTTTATTTATTACAAATATCAATTAAACAGGAAGATATCAAAAATACGAAGCTATTTCAACTTCGTTATACGATATCTCAAAAATCGCATTACTTTCACCAAAAGCAAAAAACACGAAAAACCGTTGGGTCAAAGGTCCCCGTAAAGGGCTTAAAATCCTAAATTAGACACAAAATGGTGTAAATTATAATGTTCAATTAAAAAGGTATATATCAAAACTTTTAGACATCATACCTTACGAAGTTTACTATTATTCATCCACTAGGAAAATAATAAAGAACAGTTGGAAAGAGGGTCCCCACAGCGGATGTAGTAAGTCAATTTTAAACTCAAATTTTATTTATCACAAATTTAAATTAAACAAGTAGATATCAAAAATACAAAGCTCTTGCTACTGCGTTATACGAAACCTTAAGGAATGGTATTATTTCCACCTAAAGTAAAAAACCTGAAAAACCGTTGGGTCAAGGATCCCCACAAAGGGTGTGAAAATCCAAAATTAGACACAAAATGGTGTAAATTATAAATTTTATTTAAAAAAGTATATATTAAAAATTTTAGATACGACACTTTACGAAGTTAACTATTCACCTGAAAAAAAGTGTAAAATGGGTGATATTAAAATTACAATTCAACGGGAATATATCGAAAATAGATTTTATTTACTTACAAAGACTACTAACTAGAAATATTGTGAAATACCGCTTGAAAAATGCTCCCCATAGTGGATATAAGAGTTCAAAATTGAACAAAAATGAGATGTATTATGCATTTCAATGAAACAGGACAGGTAGATATCAAATATTCGAGGCTCTTTAAATGTGTTATACGATACCTTCGGAAATTATCCAGTTTTTATCTAAAGCAGAAACATAAAAACCCATTGGAAGAAGGGTCCATATAACAGGTGTAAATAGTCAGAATTAGACACAATACGGGATTTTATTAACATTTCATTTAAACAGGTTTACATCAAAAATTGTATTCATTTTTCGTGCGTTTGGTTGAGGAAGTTTTTTAATATTCATTAAAAGAAAAAAGACGTTAAATCGCCATCTTGGGTATAAAAATTTCACAGTTAAACTCAACATGAATCATAAATTCTTCAAATTTCCTTTTAAAGCAAAGAAAGTGAAAAATTGTTGTTACAAAAGTATTATAGATGTATTAAGTCAAATGAAACACAAAATAGAATTTACTCTCAATATCAACTAAACAGGTATTTATCAAATTAATGATTATTTTTAAGTGCAAAAATAAAAAATGACAAACCATTGGAACACTTTGCAGTAAAAAATGAGCATTGAAAATATTTCGATAAAAGAGGAAGTTATTAAAAACCCTATTCTAGGTTTAATTGACTATGCCATTCGTAAATATATCCTTCTAACCTTTGTCATTCTTTAGAGTGTATTAGGCTATAAAAATTGAAATACAGTATATTATACAAAAAAGCGAGTTTTTCTTCGCAGTGCTTAAAAAACTTCACATATAGACAATCACAGTTTTTTAAAATCACAAAGGCCCAGAAATTGGAAACTACATGTATTACAATTTGAATTTCAGTTTTATCAATACGAGAAATTTGGTTTTAATTGGGGAGTTCAAACATTTGCTATGATTCGAAATTTTACAACAAAAACGTCTAACTCGGAAACTATTATCCACCTCGTAATGTTAAGCTCCATAGAGATTAACATAACGATTTCGAATTCAGTATAAATAGAAAATATTCAAATTCTTTTACTACGTGCTAGAACCTATTTTATTGTGGATATGCATAAAAAACCTTTCTTTTAAATAATTGTTCTGGAAAGATTAAATTCTTGATTAGAATATCGAACCGAATTTTTCAGGCTGGAATGATATTTCTCTTTGGATGAGAAAAATTCCCAATTTTTAGCTTCCACAATTCATTTTTTCTCCAGCGCGCGTAACGGTGAGCAAACAAGACGAGTTTATAGCCCTTCCGCCTCCCCCCCCCGTCCCGACCTTCTGAGTTGAGACTGAAGCTTGTTTATGTTTCTCTCGGCGCAAGCGCGACGTTTTAAAAATATCTTCAGCAGACCGATTTAAAAGGGGGGTTGAGCAGGCAGAGCGTACCCGTTTCCGCTGACGTAGCACCCCCTTTCCCACCGGATCTATCTCTCTATCAGTCTACTGAGGATAGCGGCCCCTTTGACGCCCCTTTTGATATCGATCTATAATTATTAAGTACCGCAGCATTGGCTTTATGCACTTTTTGATTGTCATTAAATTATCTGAAACTTATTATAATTCTAGGAGAGTGGTACCTCTCTTACATAAGACTTCATACAGCCTTTAATGATTAATGAGGTGTTTTTTGATTGGTTTTAACCTTTTTCGAATTATTTTTACTGTTTTGAAAAAAATCTATAGAACAACAACCCGGACTCACAATATGTGGTTAAAATTTCGAAGAGATCCATCTAATAGTTTATTTTATAATAAGTCAATTTGCTAAGGGTGGTTTTCATTAACATAAAAATAATCAGCCTTTTTGGAAAGAAACTCGAAACTTCCCATTGAAATATCATGGGATTTTTTATTTAAAAAAAGCCAAATTCTGGACCGTATATTCCAAAAATTATAAATTCCTTAGGATTCAAAACGTTTTTAAATAAACATAAGATCTTTATATTAGGTCCTTTTCTACTTTTCATTCAGAAACTTTTATGTTAAGTATAATTAGTTTTAATTTTTCAAAAATACCTCGATTTACGATTTTTTCAATGATGCCCTGTTTTATCAGAAATTGACAGCGCGTTCGAAACTCGCATTTTTTAGCGTTTAGTGGTTGAAAACAAATTTGAGTAATTCTATTTAAAGTTTTATGGATGAAATACTCTATAGAAAGTTAAGTAAGCTTGAATCCAAGCGCTGTCTGTTCGCGAGTCGATAACCTCGGTTGAAATCTAATTAATTTTATTTAAGAATACAGCTCTGCACAAGTCTATGGCATTAAACTAAGGAGTAACATTGATTTCTTACTGTTTAAGACAAACAACGAAATTCTGATCAGAGGGGACACGAACTGTAACCTCAAAGCCACCACGCTATCGGCAAAGGCAAGACTACCTCTCAAGACACTGAGGAATTTCATACAAATGATAACATCCCCGATCAGAATTACCCTAAACTCAACAACTTTGATTGATCATATTTATGTAAATCACCCGGAACGAATCACAGAGGTCATAGTAAAGGCATGTGGAGCATCTGACCATGACCTAACATGGATCATAAGGAAGAAAATGAGTATAAAACTGCGTAAGAAAATTAACTCGAAATTCGTTCAAGAACTCCATACAAAATTAAACAAGGCTAAGGAATCCATTGACAGCCCAGAAAGGGGCCTACAGATGTTACAAAATGAAATAATTGACCACCTGGACAAGCATGATCCGCTAAGAGAAAAATATGTATCTACTAAAAGCGCCCCGTGGCTAACCTCAAATATAAAACATCATATTCACATAAGAGACAAATTCAAGACAAAGACAAGAACAGTAAACCATGCTCATAAGGAAAAGTACCAAAATATGTACAGGAAACAGACAAACTTAGTCAACGCTCTTATCCATAAAGAGAAGACAAGATACTTTAAAATTAATATTGGAATCGGCAGTAACGAAACGACCAATATTTGAAAAACCATTAAGCCAAGCAAAAGAATACCAAACCTATAACGGAGATGGAATACAAGGCCAATAAAAACAAAGATCCAGAAACTGTAGCAAACATGTTTAACGAATGCTTTGTGAACATAGCAGGGGAACTGCTAAACATGAAGAGTGTATCAAGATGATAGTTAAAGCGCAAAATTTGACTCACTTACAGCTGCCAGCGCAAAAGCTAATATTACATCTCTGCTACATAATTACCACCTAGAAGTGCTGAAATTCATGTACAGAATAAAAATTAGTTATTACCCTGACTTCTTTCAAGGATGGTTTCAAACAACAAATAATAACCTTAAAAACTCGTGGCACAACAAATAACTTCCATACGGAAAACTTCTCCAGATATAGAAAGAAAAGCTTGAGGCATTATTGGATAGAGCTCGGGAATAGACTCCCAATGGACATCAAACAAAAACAATCTTATAAACTTGTTATAGATAAGATAAACAATTATTTGAACAATCTTACTAGTCTTGAGTAATAGCAGAAAAATTAGAGCTTTTTAATTTTTAATTTTAAAATCTTAACTTAATCGCAAGAAACTTTTGTAAATAAGAAAATCATTAAAAGTATATCCTAAATAAAAGCCTATTATTATTATTATTATTATTATTTTTATCATTAAACTAGATTACCGATTAAAGGAAGTTAAGCTAGATTACCGATTGCAGAAAATTAAGCTAGATTACCGACGGCGGGTAATTAAGCTAGATTGCCGATTCGTAATAATTTCCAGTTAGTGTTTAAATTTCACTAACCACTTCTGCTATGAGGATCCTTTTTCCTACGTTTTGTATTATTTTTCAAATTGATGAGTAATAGTAAACTTCGAAGGTTGTCGTGTCTAAAATTATTCAAAAAAGCTATGTAATTGAAATTTATAATTCACACCATTTTCCGTCTAATTCGGTATTTTTAAATCCTTAACGGGGACCTTTGATCCAACGGTTTTTTATGTTTTTTACTTTAGGTGAAAATAATGCGAATTTTCAAGATATCATATAACGAAGTAGAAATAGCTTCGTGTTTATGATGTCTTCCTGTTTAATTGAAATTTGTAATAAATAACATTTTGTGTTAAAATTAGAATTACTACATCCGCTAAGGGGACCCCATTTCCAACGTTTTTTTTATCTTTCATAGGGATGAATAAAAGTTAACTTCGAGGGTTGTCGTGTATAAAATTATTTAAAAAAAACCTTTTTCTTGAAATTTATCATTTACACCATTTTTTGTCTAATTTTGGATTTTTAAATCCTTTGCGGGGACCTTTGAGCCAACGGTTTTTCTTGTTTTTTGCTTTTGGTGAAAATAATGCGATTTAATTAGATATCGTATAAAGAAGTAGAAATATTTTCGTGTTTTTGATGTTTTTCTGTTAAATTGAAATTCGAAATATTCAAATTTTGTGTTTAAATTTGAATTACTACATCCGCCATGGGGACCCTTATCTTAACGTTGTATTATTATTTTCATATAAATGAATAATAGTAAACTTCGTAAGTTGTCGTATCTAAAATTGTTTAAAAAAACCTTTATAAATTAAATTTATAATTTACACCATTTTGTGTCTAATTTTGGGTTTTTAAATCCTTTACGGGGACCTTTGAGTCAACGGTTTTTCATCTTTTTTGCTTTTGATTAAAATAATGCGATTTAATTAGATATCGTATAACGAAGAAGAAATATCTTCGTGTTTTTATGTCTTTCTGTGAAATAAAAATTTGTTACATAACACATTTGTCTTTAAATTTGAATTACTACATCCGCTATGGGACCCCATTCCCAACGTTTTTTATTATCTTTCATATGGATGAATAAAAGTTAACTTCGAGGGTTGTCGTGTATAAAATTATTTAAAAAAACCTTTTTCTTGAAATTTATCATTTACACCATTTTGTGTCTAATTTTGGATTTTCAAAGCCTTTACGGGGACCTTTGAGTCAACCGTTTTTCATCTCTTTTGCTTTTGGTGAAAATAATGCCATTTATCTAGATATCGTATAACGAAGTAGAAATATCTTCGTGGTTTTGATATCTTTCTGTTAATTTGAAATTTGTTATAAATCACATTTTGTGTTTAAATTTGAATATCTACATCCGCTATGGGGACGCTTATCTTAACGTTGTATTATTATTTTTCATATAAATGAATAATAGTAAACTTCGTAAGTTGTCGTATCTAAAATTGTTTAAAAAAACCTTTATAAATTAAATTTTTAATTTACACCATTTTTTGTCTAATTTTGGATTTTTAAGTCCTTTACGTGGACCTTTGAGCCAACGGTTTTTCATGTATTTTGCTTTTGGTGAAAATAATGCGATTTAATTAGATATCGCATAAAGAAGTAGCAATATCTTCGTGTTTTTGATGTCTTTCTGTTAAATTGAAATTTGTTATAAATCACATTTTGTGTTTAAATTTGAATTACTACATCCGCCATGGGGACCCTTATCTTAACGTTGTATTATTATTTTCATATAAATGAATAATAGTAAACTTCGTAAGTTGTCGTATCTAAAATTGTTTAAAAAAACCTTTATAAATTAAATTTATAATTTACACCATTTTGTGTCTAATTTTGGGTTTTTAAGTCCTTTACGGGGACCTTTGAGCCAACGGTTTTTCATGTATTTTGCTTTTGGTGAAAATAATGCCATTTAATTAGATATCGCATAACGAAGTAGAAATATCTTCGTGTTTTTGATGTCTTTCTGTTAAATTGAAATTTGTTATAAATCACATTTTGTGTTTAAATTTGAATTACTACATTCGCTATGGGGACCCTATTCCCAACGTTTTTTTATTAACTAAACTTTTAAATATATTAAAAATAAGGCATTGTATAGTACACTTCAAGTTACCCATTAAGTATTCAGAAATTGATTTCTTAGCTCCGTTATGGACTTTAAGAACATCTCAGTTTTCGTATATTCCGACGTAATGGAAATTAGTAATCTATAGGTGTATATATATATATATAATATACTTTAGAGGCGTTATGCTGTCATATCTTAGAGGCCTACATAAACTTAAATATTGCCTACACCTTATAATTTTATTCATACTATTATTATCATTTGATATTAAAAGTTCTTACATTTTTATTAATACAGTAATACTGGCAACACATGTGCCTTTCCATAGTCGTTTTATATAAGAGCTAGTTAAGATAGCAAGTATTCATGTGCTTATCTTCTCAAAATACGGAAAACGGTGCGTTTGTGTTTAATTTTTATGATCATTGTTAAAATACCGCTTTTATGGGGCCTTAACTCATACCGGAAGTAGTAGTGAGTGCTTTCTAGTTCTTGCGACGACCGATAAGGGGGCGCTATTATCAGTCCGTGTGTGACACAAAATCGGCAATGTGCAATTTACCGCCTTTGTGGGGACCACCTTAAAAACTAATTTTAAGCAATTAAAATCAAAAAATAATTAATTTGAGCATATGTTTTTTTGGGTTTAATGGGGACCGGGGTGTGCGTCCCCATAAGTGACTACGGTCACCACAGGATTGATGTGTTTTCTCGTCGCGGTCCTCATAAGTATAGTAATGCAAACGCACAAAAACTCACAGATAAACTAACAAACAATCAAAAAAACTAACACAGACATACAGACAAACACACTGTGTCTGTGCGGTCTGCCAAGAAATGTTGTTACTTCTTGATTACGTTTAAGAAATAATCAAAATATACGATAAAAATTAATTATAAACGTTTTAATTTGATAACAGTTTCAAAATTTAAAATGCACAATTTTTAAAAACCATGGGTACCCGTATATTTTTAAATTCATTTTAGTAGTAGTAAAGTAGTAGAAAAATAGTAGTAAAAGTTAAAATTTTAAAACTTAATTTCATTCAACGTTTAAAAGGCGGTAGAATCTCTTCGTCTTCGCTTGTTGTGCCTAAAATAAATTGAAAAACATTAAATCCATGGTATTAATCCTGCAATTGATTATTGCTTACTCTTCCGACGCTTCGACTTCATTTCCTTCTCATCTTCAGTTCCACTCTCCCTTTCATCCTTCGATGTAATGGTGCCCTCAGCTGATTGACTTATGTCCTCCTCTTGTTCAGACGACAATATTTTTGACGTTGCTGTGTTATATCAGCAATTTGTTTGTCTATTTTTTTAATTTCTGATAAATGGTTTTCTTTGTTCTATTGAAGTCGTTTACTTTCCTTTTCGTACATTTCAAGGGTCTGGGGTATGAGAGAGTATAGCCGCCTGTATACCGAATTAATTCGGTATACAGGCGGCCTTTACGTAGCCCCATTTGTTGCCCCCTTTTCGATCTATCTCGTTCCTCTAGATGGTACCGTGCCTGAAGGGGGAAAATATGGTGGGGGGGGGACGGCACGTATCACGTGATATTGTTGGCGGGAAATTTGAATTTATTTTTGGTGTATCGGTATGTGGTCACGTGACTTGTCGATGGTGACTACATTCAGTGTCCATAGTGGTATTATTTTGGTGTATCTTTAGGATACTGTATACATTTAGGGGATGATTTATTGGTAATTCTATAGGTTCAGTTGGGTCTTTCTACACTCACCCTTCTAGTAATGTTGTTCTTTGTATGATTTTGAGGTCTCTCCATGTATGTTTATGTTTCCCTTATATTTTTAGTATATTACAAGAACTAGTTTTAATTGAGATAAGGTTTACATTGAAAAAATGTATAAATTAAGCTACGACACGGTACTACAGTAGGGTGTATTAGTTAGTAATTGAAATACAAGGTTAAAACAATAGTACATTTTATTACCATAAACGTGGTATTACGGCAGTTTTTGCACAGTTTGGCATTTGATTAGAAGTTAAAATGAAGAAGTACTGCTAAAATACTGATCTTAACATTTATGAGTAAAGTATACACGAATATAGCTTGACTGTTTCATATATTTTCTAATTAGTACACATTTTAAGGGATATTTTTTCGAAAAAAGAATTACATATTACGTAAGGTGCATGGAGGAAACACATGATTTCTTACTAGCCTTGTCCCCCACAATTTCTCTCCAGAATTCGGAATTGAAATGACTCTTAATAGTTTACAAAATATCCGTTTGGGGCTACCCTCCAAATGTAGGTTATATGACATTAAGGGGTAGGAGGAGGTCGAACTTGGTACATAACAAAAGGATTTATCCCCATCTGTTTTTATTTATACGTAAACACGTTCAGACGTGTCTAGATTTGTTTTGAGATAGGGGGGGGGGGGCAGGGCCATTTGATTCCTTGTATTCTTATCAATGGAATTTATTTTTCTTTAAGTGGACCACCAACCAGATGGTTTAGGACCTTAAAAGGGGGCTTGGTCGAAACAGTTGTATTGTTATCAATGGAATTTATATTTAGTGATTTATGACTCACACAAACGTGTTAAGACATTCCATCGGCTTTTTATTTATACGTAACCACGTTCAGACGCGATGGCTTTTAGGGGCGTGGTTGAGCCAGTTGTATTGTTATGAATGGAATTTATTTTGTGATTTATTGCTTTAATTGGAGACTCACTCTACCACCAAAACATTTAACTGTTTCCAGGTGTTTGCCCCGAGGGCATTATTAGGACAAGTCTCAACAAGTTTAAGATGTTTCCGTTGCGTCAACAGAAAGGCAATATATCATTAGACCGAAGCATTAACATAATACGTACTATATTTATCAAAATTATCGACCACGTAATCAAAAATTTGTGGAAGGGTGGGGGTCAATAGATATCTTGAGGGCATAATAAAATGATTGTAAAAATAACTCACTCTGACACGCTGAAGGGTACGTTACCATTAGGGGCGGGAGGCTGCTACGTTCTCCCCATCCCCATTGTATGTTGTGAGTTGTTATGGAGTCAAGTACACAAAGGTTGACAAGAATAAGCCAGATCTTGGAGCTCAAACCCCTAAAAGCTATTTATTGTACTATTTATTTTATTGATCTTGGGAATCCTGGAATTCCTTAATCTTTGGTTTCAGAACTTTGACATAAAAATACGCCTACAGTCTAACATTGCAATAGTTAAGGACAATAAATATTTCGTAATAGCTACGTAAGAAATTTAGTATAAAAACCCCTGTCTAGATAGATTAGAGTATTATTATTCGAGAAGACCTTAAACTTACAAGATGGAAAATCAAGAATCGGGCAAAAGGAAGATAGGTATGACTAACGAACGTAAAATTAACGGGAGATTCCACATCTCGAAAGAGTTGTTCTTAACAACTGGATTTGTAAACGGTACGCTGGATCCCGAAGTTCGTCTCTGTAGGAAACAATTCTTAAAAAGCTTCGCCATTTCAACAAGTACATGGGAAAAGCTGATTACACGTTTGCCCGTATTAGCGGGTGTGACTGCCGCACACGAAACCAACAATTTTGAAATCGTGTTAAACGATAACCGCAACGAAAAGACCATGGTTGTGGCATACCATAACACATGTCACATTCAAGACATGTTAAGGGACGATTCTATTGTTTTGAACAGTATGGAAACAGAGGCCCTGAATCGCGTTTCGGGAGCTGTAAAGGAGCATCTTATTAAGATAAACGACCATGAAATTGTGTTTACACACATGGCCGATATTATCATAGGGTTTTAGAACGTCATTTATGATAATTTATATGGGGATTATGAACGCATACCGTGTTTGGATGGTCAACCCGAGAAATTCGACGCAGTGGTTGGGTACTTCACCAACTTTATAACGTCGTACCAGGTCGTGACGAAATTCAACTATGTTCTTCAAGAAGAAAATGTTGAAAACTATTTTTATAATTATAATTTATTTTCTGTAATTTCGGGTCAGATAACGTATTTAAAAACCCGTATGCATTTATTAACTCATTTTTAATTTTATTTGTATTTAATTTTTTATAACTTTTGTGTTTAAAATAAATTGAATCGAATCGAAAAACTGTTATATTTTCTAAATACATATTAGACATTTTAAGCTATCTTTTTCCCTTTACTTCTACTGTTTAAGCCTATGAAATTAGAGTTTAGAAAAAAAACTAAACTTTGGAGGTAAATATATAAGCTTAATTTAAATAAAGAGAGAAGTATATAAAGCGAAAACAAAATTTTTTTATTTTAAAAAAATATTTACAAAATTTTTTTTACATTGTTTTTTTTGGGGGGGGGGGTGCCGCCCCACCCCCACCCTCTCGTTCACGGCAACGAGAGGGTTTGCACGAGTGCACGAAAGCCTTCGAACATTATATTGTCCCGGCATTCGTACACCCGTGCGTGGCGCGCGGGGACTTCTAAAAATCGTACCCGGCGATACAGGTGCAACTGCGAGAGCTCCTGGATCACCCTGTAGAGAAGAGAGAAAAAAGAGGATTAATAAAGTATTGGATAACTTACCGGAACCCTCGACAGTTTAAGGCCAGGAGGCTAAAAGAGAAAAATTAAAATTTAGATAAACGAAACATAAAATAATGCGTGAAAACTCACTCGTGGGGAATGAAGATACAATTATTATACACGACCTGCCTAACTTGGTTTAGCAGGTCGTGCATAAAATCATCGTCCACCACGACCTCGGCGAGTATCGCCAGGTACGCCGTGATTTGATAGATTAAACTACGAATAAACAGAAATTATAATTTCGCGTTATATTACCCCAAAGATAAAAGATTCACTTACAAGTCCCCGTTGACGTATAAGTCGTCCTCTCCCGGCCGAGGCATCACTTGCCAGGGATAGTATATGGCCGGGAGAGGAATGTAAAGCGCTGGCGAGGGAGTTCTCGGTGGGTTTGGTGGAGGGGACGGACTAAGCGGCGGGCTCGATGGAGCTGAGCTGGGCTGTGGGGTATACGGACTAAATACCCCCAAGACAAAAACCCCCGGTCATAATCCCCCCATTTTTAAAAACGCACAAAATCCCCCCTCTCACAAGACAAAATCCCCCGGTCATATTCCCCCATCCTAGTTAAGAGTACAAAATCCCCCCACTCTCAAGACAAAATCCCCCCACTCTCAAGACAAAATCCCCCCACTCTCTAGACAAAATCCCCCCACTCTCTAGACAAAATTCCCGGTCATAATCCCCCGACACTAAAAAATACAATATCAATATTATTAAAAACACTGGAAGCCTCAGCGATCTGGTGGCGTAGTGGATAAGGCGTTGAACAGCGGAGAGAAGAATGGTGGGTTCGATTCCCCGAAGGTACGTGAGTATTATCAAAATAATATTTGAATAATTTCTAATTATTTCGTTCAGTTTCATTCATTTCGAGGGTATAAATAGGTTAACAAATTAATAATTAGTTATTAGCGTGAATAATGGAGAAAAATTGGAAATACGAAACAATTTTTGCTTTCGAATTGTTAATTGGTTGTGTCACGAACTTTCAATATTGACATTCAGTTTGACATTTTTTTTTTATTTTATTCGGGTTCAGTTGGGTTTGATAGGGTTAGGTTAGGTTAGGTTAGGTTTGTAATATTTTGGAAATATTGTAACAATTGTACGTCTTTTCCAAAATATTATTTTTAACATTTATTTTTTTCCGAAGAAACACTTCTTTTAAAATATTGAGATTCCCCCCGCCCCTTTAGAGACTGGCCTATATAGTTATAGGCTTAAAAATGTTTAAGAACTCTATAAAAGACAATGCATATTTTAGCACTTGCTCATTAAGCCATGGAAATTATAGCGACCAACAAAGGTACGCCTTTTCCAAAATATTATTTTTACATTTATTGGGGGAATTTGTCCTGGGCCGGGGGGAATTTGTCCTAGGGCTGGGGGTATTTTGTCTTCGGCATCCATTCGGGGGGAAATTGTCCGGGGGATTTTGTCTCCTACCTTAGGGGATTATGTCCTTTTCTTCTCTAATGGGGGGATTATGTCCAGGGGGATTATGTCCTACATTCGGGCTGTGGTGACGGGGTAAGCGATGGGCTGAGCCGTCGCTGTGGCCCAACAACGCAGCGAGGGCGTTGTGGGACTCTGTCCCCGGACTCAGGGGTCCCCGACGAGTCCGAAAACTCACAGGGTGAATATGGGGTGTCAATCCCGTGATCATAACTATAGAGCAAGATTTTTTTTAGGTCTTCTCTCAAAAAGTTTTTAAAAAAAGTTTTTTCTTACCATGTTGATGAAAGGACAATTGGTTCGTTGTGGTGGCTCATGGTTCAGAGAAAAAGGTGCCTTTGGGGGCTCAACCTCTTCATTTTATACTTTTTACTAGGGTCAAGGCGTGTTCGAGATCAAACACGTGACACCAAGATGGTTAGCATGTACAAGGGTAAATATTTTCGCGGGTAAAATTATCAGAAACCTCGCTATTGGACTTCAGTTCTTCAAGCATCTTTCTTTTTGGAGACATTTGGAAAAACAGCATTTCTTTGATCTACCGTACAAGGATCGTTGGTTTAACAGTAGAAATCATACCATCTCGAATAGTGACAGTCCTTGTTAAAAGCTTAAAGAGGCTACTATAGTGAAAGGCGGGATTATGTCCTTAGCTTTGGAAATGATTTCAACGCGTTCATGGCGTCTTACGGCCCTTTTCAACTAGTGTTTGTTCTATTGTGAGGTATTTTTTCTCGAAGGGGTTTGGGAGGGGTCGACTATGTTTAGTCTTTGGTATTCTTTTTAAGGCTCTTTTAGTACAATGCAAGTAAAAACATCTTAGCTTCTGATCCCGTGCTTACCTAACATGTATATACCATAAAATGATAAAACTCTTCTAACTCTTGAAGAAGCCTAAAAAAGCGTTCCTTTCGGACATAACTACTTCGCTGTAGGCAAAAATAGGGAATAAATTCGATAACAAGCTAACGCTATAGGGCAAGGTCCTATAAACATTTAAAAAATATAAGCTATAAAAAATATAAGCTATATACGGAATCAGTTGAGGGTACAACTCCTATTTGTATCTTACTACAACAGCTACAGGACAATGCAAATCTCGAAGAAGCTATAACACGCAGGCAATGGATGCTTTGTGAACGCAAGGTTCCACTCTTAAATTGGAATGAGTTCAACGCGTTCATGGCGTCTTACGGCCCTTTTCAACTAGTAATAATTCTATTGTGATATATTTTTTTCTTGAAGAGGGTTGTTCGGGGAGAGGGGGGCTATGTTCATTGTTTGGTATTCTATTTTAGGATCTTTTAGTACAATTCATGTAAAAACATCTTCGCTCCCAATCCCGAGATTACCTAACAGGCGGATATCATAAAATTCCTCTAGCTTTTGTAGAGTGCTAAAAAGTGTTCCTTTCGGTCATAACTACTTCTCTGTAGGTAAAAATAGGGAATAAATTCGATAACAAGCTAACGCCACTAGGGAAGGCTATATAAACAATTTAAAAAATGTAAGATATATACGGAATCAGTTGTATCTTACTACAAGCGCTACAGGGCCATACAAATCTCGAGGCAGCAGACCTGAGGGTTGATGTTTTGTCAACGCAAGATTCCACTCTTAAATTCGGTTTACCTTTGATGTTTGGTCGATAGTGAGTTTCTTCAGCTCTTGCAACCCCTCCCCCTTTTTCAATTCGGCACTTATAGAAGATAATGCCTAGTTCTGTGCACCATCTGTGTGTAACAACATTTTTTTGGAATCAATTGCTTTGCCACCGACAAAAGCGAAAATAATATTTTACATCTTCTGTAATTCCATAAATATGCATGGGAAACAAGATGCCTGGCCACTGTTAAGGCGTGAACCGGGTTTTCGTACTCTCCTCTTTTTTTCTCAACCTGTCAATATTTGACTGATTGTGTAGGCTTATAGTTTTGTAAGCTTATAACAAAGGATGCTTCTGTAGGAATAAATTTATAAAGACTATGATATAAAGTAAAAAGTTATTTATTTTCTTTAAAAGTATAGGTTCTAATAATAAGGATATTTTTTCAATTTTCATTTTAAATTGCATTTGATTTAACCTATAGTAATTTCTTCTATCTTCGTAAGGAAGATGATAAATTTTAATATTATTTTTAAATCTTACGTAAATCATTAAGTTTTCCTTTGATATACAAAGCGTTTAGTTGTTTTCTAACGTAAAGTTCCAAGACTAATCTTTCGAGATCCGTAGTTTTAACTTTAAAGGTATGATAAATTTCTTCCGTGTTTTCTTGGGGTTTTTCAGGTGTTTTTTCCTCGGTCGTGATTTTTATATTTTTGGTGTACGTCTCGGTTTCATCAAAGCTAAAGGGGATGTTTTTTGTGTGCCTACCTCTGATAAAGTTGCACTTAGGGAAATGTTTCAAATGTTCTTCGTAAGGATTATCGGTGGGTTTCCAGGCTAATAAAATGCCGTTGCATTTGAAGCACTGTACTAGATCTTCGGTATGTAACGAATAAAATCCCGCTCTGCTGTCTCTTCTTTAAAAGTTTCGAAATTAGGCTTTAGTTGCATATGAATTTAAGACTTTTGTTATATTTAAATGCCTAGTTTATACCTGGCTGATTAGAAGTTACCTATTCCGTAAACAAGTTCAGGCAAGGTCTTTGGTGGGTGGTCGAACCATTTGTTATCATTGGAATTTATTTTGAGATTTATTGCTTTTTTTAATTGTGTAGGCTGACTTCTCTCCTACACATTCATAGTGTTATTCATGACCGTGGGAAACTATAGGGTCATAGGTTAGCTTAAGGTAGAGTTGAAAGTAACATTTTGAAAAATGTACAATTGTTTTATGACCTGTTAGAGAAATTCGGAATGTTGTTATTTAACAGACTTGAAGATAACAAAGTGTGTTTTGACAATTGAGAATCTCTAGAAACGCTTTACACACCATGTTTTTTATTTATTACTCCCAATAAAGTATTGTCCCTTATTTGCGGTGTTTATACCGAAATTCTATTTATAGGCCACTCTTTTCTTGACATTTTATTTGACATAAAAAATCCATCGATCTTTTGTTATGAAAAATGGTAAACTGTTGACAGTTGTGTGTCAAAAATTCACAGTGAGAAAACAACTGGTGACTGATAAGCAATAAATCAGGCTATTGTTAAACAATTGAGGAATGTGTTCGTGTCTATTAAGAAATTTCGTTAGCTTAATGTAGCATTTTTTGGAAAATATACAATGGTTTTTATGACCTGTTAGAGAAATTCGGAACGTTATTATTTATCATACGTGAAGATAACAAAGGATATTTTCGCAATTGATAATCACTAGAAACGTTTTACGTACCATGTTTTTAATTTAGTACTCCAATAAAATTGTCTCTTATTTGCAGTGATTGTAACAAAATTCTATTTATAGGCCGCTCTTTTGTTGACATTTTTTATAACAAGAGCATATCCAGCGATTTTTTTTGTTATAAAATCGGTAAACTATTAACAGGCATGGGTCCGAAAGGCATTGTGAGAAAACATCTGGTGACTGCTAAGCAATAAATCAGGCTATTGTTAAACGATTGAAGAATCTGGGCTTGTCTATTAAGAAATTTAGTATAAAAGGGGCCTAGGAAATGATCAAAATACACAGTTGATCTTCAAACACCGAGAGATAAACATCGATCTTGAAACTCTTCGTACAACTTTGAACGAACTGACTATAAATAGACCCTGGCCGTTACGTTTAATATATGAGTTTTATTTTTACCTATGCGCCTATCTGAGACTAGATCCGTTGTACGGACCGCAGACTCCACCACAACTCGTAGTACAGGATGACTTAAATGTCATTCAAGCTTGCCTCGACTTACTTGAGTATATGAAAACAGTTGCTCGAGTACCAGAGGACTGTAATACTATAGATGAATTGGAAAACTTAAGGAATCTAATTCCTAGTCCCTTAAGAACTGAATACACAGATCGTCTAGCGAAACGACAAGAAGAAATTGAGCTGGGTATACAAGAAACACTAATCGCCGATTTCAACAACTCACAATATGACAAGGATATAGCTGAGTTTTTAGACGTAAACGATCAAGGACCACCCGAAAAGGAGATACTATTGAACGATACCCTACCGAGGAAGCACGGTTCTGCAGAGGCGCTTTCTGACGATGATATCGACGTACAATGGGGAGAAGGAGAAACGGACCAGCCCGCACCTATTGACAACCTACCTTCTTGCGAGATAATAGGTCAAAGTGAGAGATTTTACAAACATTTTAACATGTATGGTAGAGAGGTAGTTCTTAGAGTTACTGACGATCCCGTCGCTAGTGTATGTACCGTAACCAAATGCGTTCTTAGTAAGTATAGGCCTACAGATTACGTCCAAATTACTTTAAAGAGTGCCGCAAATATTTGCAGATCCGAACTAGAATTATCTTTTAGAAGAGCAGATCAAGTCGACCCCAATATTCTTTTTGACCAGCTTAGTGTTATGCTCTATGATGACGAAATGGAATCATTTTTCCTAGGTCCTATTAAAATTATTTTTAGCATTGTTAGAATACCGGAGGGTAAAGGGCGCCCTGTAGCACGAGGGATTAAACCTTTCAATCTATTCTGTAAAGATAGACGGGGTATTGTACGTATAGTCAATTCTGACAACCTGTGTTTAGCTCAAGCGTTATGTGTAGCTATGACTCATAGAGCTTACGCCGACGATACAACGGGTGACAAGACTCTAAAAACGCGATATGTAACTATACCTAAAATAGATCCAAAAGGCACACTACAAAGAAATGAGGCTTTAGATTTATGTTATAAGGCCGATGTAAAAGTTAGTGAGTGAGGGACTGCCGAATCGTTTGAAAGGTTCAAATCTTATTTAAATCAATATTCGATTTTCGTCTACAAATTCGAAAATAGCGTCGCTGTTTTGATTTTAGGCGAAAATGATCCATATGATACTAGGCCCCGCCTCTTTTTATTGAATGAAAATAACCATTATAACGTTATTACAAAATTAAGGCCACTTTTTAGCCACGACCGATTCTGCGAAAAATGTCTCATACCCTATTGGCGAATACAGTCCCATAAATATAATGACTTTTGTTTTAGCTGCATGAGACCCACTATCTGCCAAGGCTCCCAGATAGCTTGTGAGTCTTGTTTACGGAAATTGTTAGGCGATGATTGCTATCAAAGCCACTTAGCATCTTCCAGCGCTAAAAAGTCCCTATGTGAGCGCCTTTTTCACTGTAAAGACTGTTTAAAAATTATTGATTTTTCTCGAAGAACCGAAGCTCATACGTGCGAGATATTTTGTCAGGTCTGTAAGAAATATCAGCCGAGCAATCACTTATGTTATATATAGGTTATCAAAGCCAAACCTCTGGAAATGCCATCCGTTAAGAAACCTAGACCTAATCAGCCGAATCTTATGTACATTTTCTTTGACGTAGAATGCGTGCAAACGGAGGTGTGTCAGGAAAAGTTAGGAGCCTATGAACACCAGGCTATCCTATAAGTCAGCATAACCGTGTGTGGGTTTTGTATAGATGAAACATCCCTAAATTTTAACTGTATTATGTGTAGTCAGTTTGGTAAGCGTAAACAACAATTTTTAGGCGGTAATCCTATAGCTTTATTTTTAGATTATTTAATGCAATTGCATGCCGTTAAGAACGTCATCATACTGTCTCACTATGGTAGTAATTATGATAATCAACTACTAATTCGAGAAATCATATATAGAGATGAAAAATTCGTTCCGTCTTTGAAAATTAACGAAACTCGAATTTTAGAAATGAAATTGTTTAACTTGCTATTTCTGGATTCTTTTAATTTCATTCCTGTAGCTTTAGCAAAGTTTCCCGCTACTTTTGGTATACCCAACGCAGTCAAAGGGTATTTTCCACATTTTTTATTCAATGTAATAGAACTTAATTTTGATGTAAATAGACAAAATGAAACCAACTATGTTATAGAATGTAATCTGCCCCCTATCGAAGCTTATGGTTGTCAATATTTTACAAGGAAGAATTTAGATGCCTTCTTAAAATGGCATAGCTCCGAAGATAGTAAAGGTCACGGTTTCGACTTCCTGAACGAACTCAATTATTATTGCGAGAACGATACGGTTTTACTATTCCTGGGATGTATAACATTTCGTACACTACTGCTTAAAGTAACAGGCGTTGATCCATTTAATTGCGGCGCAATTACTCTTCCTGGCGTGTGGCTCTCACGTGTTTCGCCGAAATTATCTCAAACCTGATACTATAGGCATCATACCCGCTAATTATTATAGACTTAGCGAAAATCAGTCGATAGGGGCTATAGAATGGTTAGAGTGGACTGCACACAAAAGAAACATAACTATCCAATCCTCCTTTAGAGGGAAAGAAACCAGAATCCAAAAACGTAAAGTAGACGGATTTTGTGAAATCAACAATGAAATATTCGAGTATTGGGGGTGTTTCTATCATGGGTGTAAAATACACTTTCCTTTAAACAGAAACAAGGCTTTGCACGGAGACCCTGCGCAAACCTTGAATTCCAGATATTTTAGAAGCATGATCATGTTAGCCAAATTAGAATCTCTCAATTATACAGTAAATGTCAAATGGGAGTGCGCATGGCAGAAGGAAAAAGTAAATAAACCCGAAATAATAGAGTTTTTAAACCATAATGATATTATGCCTAAAATAGTAAAAAGATTAGACCCTCTTGATGCATTCTTCGGGGGGAGATGTTGCGCAACAAAACTATACCATAAAACAACAGGATCGGAGCAAAGTCACTACGTGGATTTCACAAGTCTATACCCATTCATTAATAAAACCACCAAGATACCTATAGGACATCCTGAGATCATATTAGACGATTTTCCTGACATATTTTCGTTTGATGGTCTTCTTGAATGCGACATATTACCGGCCCAAAACCTAATTCATCCCGTTCTGCCCGCTCGTATTAACGGAAAACTAACATTTCCGTTATGCTACACATGTTGTAAAACCCAGTTTCAAGGTGATTGCGAACATACTCCTGAACAAAGAGAATTGCAATGTACATGGGTAGTCGACGAGTTACGTCATGCAGTAGAGAATGGTTACACAATCACACGAATGTACGAGGCTTGGTCATACCAAAAGCGTATAGAAACCCATAAAGTGAAGGTCTTTACCGCCTGGGCTGAACGTGTAAAAGTAGGAGCCTCCTCTCTGTCGCGTTGTTCCGACCCCCCTCCTCGTTAGAGCCGGTACGATGCCGCTTCGTCGTGGCGGAAGATTAAATTCGCGTAGTGTTACAGAAGGTACATGAGTGAGTTGGCTACAAAATATAGCTCCACTAAATTTCGTAGGAGTTGCGTCGGCTGCTTATATTATTAGGCTAAAAAGACGAGTGTGCCGTCCAATTTCGGTAGTTGAAGAAACAACTTTCTTATCGGTTTCCGTTTGAATTGATATGTCCTTATTTAGTTTAGGAATGGGTATATTTATGATCGTTTGTACACCCAAAGTACGGCATTCTTTCACATAAAAATTGTATTGCGTACTTTGGTTTTTTGGCTTTAAAGCTAAAAGAGCAATCTGCTCTGTGGTTTTTTTCCGAGGCATTTCAAAAACGAATAATAATAATAACGGCTTTATAATATTTGTATCATTAAAAGAACTACCACGACAACTACATATTCTAAACTAAACTTAGTAAACTAGTCTACTTTAAATATTTATATAACAATTAAATTATCACCTTGGGAAGTTAGGAAAAAAGTCGGGGTACTTTAGGCCTTGCCGCCTGACTTAGCGTGCCGTGGCGTTAACGCGGTGACCGAAGAGGCGAAGACCCGAAGCGCTCCCGACTCCAGTTCCGGGGTTGTTTAAAAATAGCTGACGATATTTTAGTGTTTCTATTTTGCCCTGATGTAGCCGGCGCCGCTAGCGTCGCAAAACTATTTCTTGCTTGAGTATGACGTCTGCCTACGATTCGGATGAGGTAATGCAAGTGGAAGGTGATTGGTTGTTTAATCGGAGGAGCTTACTTAGATCCCGCGAGCTTCTCATTTTACATGTTAACCAAAGCCAAAACTTTTGGTCATACAAAGTGACACAGTACGATTCCGAAACAAACCAGGGAGGACAGTTTAAAGATTATGTTAATACCTTTTTAGAGTATAAAACCCTAGCTAGCGGCTTTTCAGCAGATTGCCAGACTCAAGAAGATAAGGAGAACTATGTCAAAAGTTTCAAAGACACAGAGGGTGTAGAACTGGATATCACTAAAGTAGAGAAAAACGAAGGTCTCAGATGCCTTAGCAAACTTATGCTCAACTCGTTTTGGGGTAAATTTGGCCAGAAAACAAGACACACCTCTACAGAACTTATCAAAGATGCCAACAAATTGTACGGATTAATATTAAATCCAGACTTGGAGGTTAAAAGTTTACTAACAATCAACGAAAACACCGTACTAGTAAAGTACGAACACATTCTAGAAAACGAGATTGTGCACAAACACACAAACGTAGTTATCGCTTGTTACACAACAGCTATGGCCCGATTACATTTACTAAAACATCTTGAAAAGGTCGGATAGCTTTGTTTTTATTATGACACGGATAGTTTAGTGTACCTCTCGCCAGACGGCGCTCATTTGCTACCCACTGGCGATTATTTAGGGGAGCTCAAAAATGAATTAGAATCTTATGGGCAAGACGCGTAGTGCTGGACCAAAGAACTACTCTATGGACATTCTAGACCCTAAAACCGGCAAAAAAACTAATATTATCAAAGTTAAAGGATTTTATTTAAACGCCTCTACTGAAAATTATATAAATTTTGAAACAATGAAGAAACTACTGGGAGTAAACAATGAAGGTGAGCCCCCAGTGAACTCGGTTCAAGTCCCTATTGGCCCTCAAATCAGACGTCTGCAAGATCACACTCTGATCACGATCAACCAGACCAAAACATATCAGGTCGTAGTGGATAAATTTAGAATAATATCTGACTATAAAACTGCCCCATACGGTTATATCAACTAGAATCTTTGACATTTTCCACATAAGTTACTTGTATATATTTCAGATACCTAAATGTATTGGTTCTATTGCGATTAAGCCTATCTGTTTATAGCAGACAATATTACAGACGACTATTGACAAAACAAAACAAGTTGATAAAATACTATGGGGTCGATGGTGGCGACACCAATTTGGACAAATTTCTCAGGGCTCTTCTTTCGTTTGACAGACTATAGTAGCAGTATTTTAATTAGTATCTCAAGTATTATTTTTAGTATTATTAACGAATTTCAATTATTAACATGCAACAATATTTTAATGAATACGCAGCGTTTTTGGTAATATTTTTGCATTTAGTAAGCTTTTTTAATTAGTATATATTAGCACTTTAGTATAAAAATAAGTATTGAATTGTTTTGTATAAGTGTAATTTTTATTTTTTGATGATAATAATAGTAACGTTTTTTAGTAATATTTCCATATTTTTATCAGTAATCGTATATCAGTATTTTAGCGCGTCAGAAAAAATATATTTTTTCGTCAATCCCGTGAACATTTTAGTTTAATAACTAGCCTGATATTTGTACTAAAATCGTATAATAAAGATTGTTGCTTTTAATTCATATTAAAAGGTAGTATTGCTATATTTTCTATGAAGGTACATGGGTATATATGCACTTAATAATCTCGCATGCAGTAATATTGTTCTATTTTCTAAGATGGTAAATGTTAATGTGCTTAATCATCTTTTTTTGAAGTTGTATTAATTTTGCAATTTAGTGAATTTGTTTGATATCAAAATCAGTGTAATTCGTATTTTCTAATGATGATTGCGGATTTTAATTGTATATCAATATTTTAGCGCGTATATATTTTTCAGTCAATCCTATGAGGATTTTTAATTTAATAACTAGTATTGTGCTTATTTGCCATGTATTCTATGTAACCCGTATGTCCTGATGGTTTTTTTTAGTAATTTTTGGCATTTTAGCTCAAGTAATTGTACTTATTCTCCAAATTCGTATTAAAACGAATGCGAATCAATTTAATTAATGGTGTTTTATAGAAGGTACATGGATATATATGTACTTAATAATCACGCATGCAGTAATATTGTTCTATTTTCTATGATGGTAAATGTTTATGTGCTTAATCATCTTGTACTACCCTTTTTTTGAAGTAGTAATAATTTTGCATTTTAGTAAATTTGTTTGTTATCAAAACCATTATAATTCGTATTTGCTAATGATGTTTTTAGTAACGATTGCGCATTTTAACCGTATATCAATATTTTAGCGCGTATGAAAAAATATATTGTTTAGTCAATCCTATGAGGGTTTTTAATTTAATAACTAGTATTGTGCTTGTTTGCCATGTATTCTACGTAACCCGTATTTTCTAATGTTTTTTTTAGTAATATTTCGCATTTTAACTCAAGTAATTGTACTTATTCTCCAAATTCGTATTAAAAACTAATGTAATCCTTATGTTCTGAGTTTTTTTAGCAGTACTGCTTCATTTTAACTTCTAATCAAATGCCAAACTGTGCAAAAACTGCCGTAATACCACGTTTATGGTATTAAAATGTACTATTGTTCTAACCTTGTATTTCGTTTACTAACTATAACACCCTACTGTAGTACCGCATCATAGGGTTAGTTGAACCTTTTTTCAATGTAAACCTTATCTCAATTAAAACTAGTTCTTTAGTATGACATAAACATACATGGAGAGACCTCAAAATCATACAAAGAACAACATTACTAGAAGGGTGAGTGTAGAAAGAGCCTACTGAACCTATAGAATTACCAATAAATCATCCCCTAAATGTATACAGTATCCTAAAGATACACCAAAATAATACCACTATGGACACTGACTGTAGTCACCATCGACAAGTCACGTGACTTCATACCGATACACCAAAAATAAATTCAAATTTCCCGCCAACAATATCACGTGATACGTGCCGTCCCCCCAACCATATTTTCCCCCATCTAGAGGAACGAGATAGATAGAAAAGGGGGGGCATCAAATGGGGCTACGTAAAGGCCGCCTGTATACCGAATTAATTCGGTATACAGGCGGCTATACTCTCTGGTATGGTGGAATACGTCCCAGGCTTCTTAGCGAGATCAGCCTGTGTGATAGCCGTAGCTATAAAATATTAAACATTATGTATCACCAAGGTTAAGAAAGTATAAAACTCTTACAAGTGCTGGGAATGCTCCATGATACTTCAAGGATATCGGAGTTTCCGCAGTTTGGAAAGAGTTGAAGCATATTTTTGGGCAGGCACAGAGGCTTCTGAAAGATTTCATTTTTCAGTAACTCTGCACTGACAATCCTAATAACGCTTGATGGAAGGTAATCCTCCAAACGGATGTTCTCTCCTTTTGCACCCTCTGTTTCAATTATAGTATTAATACTTTATCTTAATTGTTTAAAATTTCAAAAGCTTACTGATTAGTTTCACAACGAAACATTTAAATATTGTTGTGAATGGTGTGCACTGGTCCGTATAAAAAATCGTTTCTATTTTCTTTCCCAAATCGCAGACGGTTTTGGACAAGATTGCTCTAAAATTACACAGATGACAATAATTTCTTGAAGTATGCAGAAAAGTTTAATATACTCTTAACAGCGTCCTTTTATTAAGACGTGCACAACGTCGTGCCAAGTTACTCCTTCTTTTTTCTCGATTCCTCGAAAAGGCATTCATCGAACTATTACTTATTCAAAATTACATAATGATAATTGTAAAAAAGAATATTTTAAAACTGTATGAAATTCTGTTGCAAATAATTATTTAATCTTAATTATCGTTTATAATAAAGTTCATAGCATCTATAAACCAATGATCATTTTCATAAGCGTATTTATTAATTTAAACCGAACTTTGAAAAACCGTATTGTGACTGTGGAACGGGTAATCGCTTGAACTGACGCGAAAAGTAAGATCCCTTATAACGAGATGGAAAGGCTAAGCGTTATGCTTCCCGCTCGGGAAAATACCCCATTCGTTGTATGAGGTAGCATTCCTTAATGTAAGTTTTCAATTTTTAACTTTAATCGCAGATTGAGAATGCCTCGAATCTTTTATCGAATAAGCATATTTTTAAGTTCACATACACCAATTTTCATGCTTTAAGCCTCATGTGCATGATTATATTCAAGTAGCAACCAGACTATTAAAAAATGTGATACCAGGTGAAGTTCCCTTAAAATGTTCCTGTTTTTATCATTTTATCAAAAATCATTTTGACGATAAATAAATAAGAATTACGTTGATAGAATTTAACTATATTTAAGGAAACGGGGAGTTTTCCATGTTCAGTTTCTGTGGTTTTACTCGAAATAACATCTAATTATTGCTCATTACAAAAGTTAGTCAACATAGCACATATGTTCCATATTTTTGATAGTTGGGCACTCATGCTATTCGGAAAGACCATATTTAGCAGATATTTCTTAACACTTCTTATAACTCGTTCAACGTGAACTCGTACACTGGCAATATCCCTGGTAGGATTTTCTTCCTCTAACGATAAGTGCTTTTTATCGCCTAAGAATGGTGGAATATTTAAGTCCAATATTTTTTCCCTTCAATAAGTTTCCTAAAGTAAAGCCACGATCAGCCATGACTTTGTCTCCTGGCTCTAGTAAGTCTACTATTTTACTTTGGTCAGTAATTTCGAGATCTGACATCCGACCTGGCACAAGCTTGGAAACAAAATTTACAAACCCATTTGGGTTTATTCCAATTAAACCCTTTGCTCTACTATGGTGCTTGTATGAAGATCAAGTATCACTCTGTTGTGTAACCATTTGGTGTTTGTATAAACAACTCCGTACAATCAATAATAACTCGAGCTTAGAGATACAATTTTTTGAACTGTTCAGGCATCGCTTCATCAATGAGTTGTCTTGAGGGCCATTTTTTTAACTGTCCTAACCTTTTATCTAGTAGATCGAACCAAGTTATACAATATTTGGACACAGTTGAGACTGATATTTGGACACAGTTGAGACTGAAATTTCAAATCTGTATGCTAAATCCTTTTCAAACACTCCTACTTTTAATCGGCAGAGGACCAAGAATAACTGATCTCTGTAATCTAGTGCTAGTGGTCTTCCGGAACTATTTCGTTCTGTTTTTCTTTCAGCCCCTGTACTCTTATAATGAGTTAATGATTTTAAATCTGGTTCAATGAATTCATATAGATCGTTTAAATCCTCCATTGTATTAAATCCAGTATAAAAATGTAGCATAGAATTTCAATTGGAAAGCGAACGTAGAGAAAATTTCGTATTTTTCGTTAAATCCTTAATACGATCCTTCAAGCTTTCGTTCCCAGTTTCAAGTTTACCAATTTTTTCATTTAGCTTGAAAACCTCTGCTTGAACCTGAGCTACCTTTATCCGCGATGCTTTTAGTTTATTTTCCACTTGTAATATTTCCTTTCTCATGGCCACATTTTCTTGCTTCAATTTACCATAGCCATAAACCATGTTAACCAGCATTTCAATAGTTTGTCGTTGATCATGTATGATTTTGGAAAGATAATCGTAGTCTTGGTACAGGTTATAATTGTGTTCTGCATTTACACTCATGTCCATAGTTTCAGAGGGCAATACTGTGGTCTGAATGTCTATACCCACAGGAATGTCTTCTTTTGAATTTTCGAATACAACTACATAATTTGCTACGTCACAAATCGAATCTTCCAAAACGGTTAAATCAGGCTTGGTTTTATGATAACACAAGCGAAGAACGCTGGATAGCACAACCTTCTCCCGTGTACGTTGAAATGGTAACCACAAACCGCTTGGTGTCGCAATCCAAGTTCTATTTTTCTTACCTTAGTATGCCATGGTTTTTTTCACGTTCGCGACTGATTTGAGCTTGTTTAGTATTATCCTCTATAGCCTTAATCCACAACTTTCGCTAATTTTCATCTCGCGGGAAAGGGCTGAATGATGTCTCTGGGTTACGATATGTTGACGATTGGCAACCAGGCACACAACATGTTGTACCAGATCTTTTCTTTGACATTTTTCACTGTAAAAATGTATATTTTATCTTAGCGAACATAGTGGCCCATGAGTATTGTTATGAAAAGGCTGACATACTTTACTAGTTAACTTGTTTTAACGAAACTTAACTTTTTATAAATTTAATGGTTAAGTCTTCAATAATAATGTATCAATATTAAAAATTTACATATATTAACCGTACAACGTACTGAATGTATTTATATTTAAAAAAAAACAAGAAGCAATTCGTAAAAACGTTTGTAAGCCTTAACTAAGTCGTCTAATTGTAGCAGACGACACATAACAATCACCCTCTAGAAATACGGCCGACCCAAACCGATATTTTTACAGTAGTAGGACTTTGTGTGACGTCTCAGAAACAGTTCCACGTGACCAGCCCGACTTTGTGAAATCACCTATTTTCGATTTTGATGGAATGCATTGTAAATCGTACTGTTGGTAAAACGCTTCTAAATCATCAAATAGTGTATTGGAGAAATTTGGCTCCGTGAAAGCTTGTGACATAATCTTTCTTTCAGCTGGCGTTAAATAGAGTAAGAAGTCCTCCAAGAGCATTTCCTCTGATTTTTCTTGAATGCTTATTATTATTGATATTATTGTAGTGCGACAAATTTCAGTAGGGAAACTCTTCGTTATGGCAATATGATGAGCAAAAATTAAACCGTATGGTTTTAAATTTCATAGTCTCTTCCTGTCGACAAACTGGAAGAAATGGAACTTTAAAATATTCTCCTTTGAAAAGATCATTCAAGCAATTTTCCCAGAATAATGAAAACTCTTCTCTTGTAACTCCACCGAGATCAATTCCTTCCTTTCCAAGTAATGTGACAAAGATATTTTTCTCATCGTTTTCATACATCTTAAGAATTTCTTCGTAAAGCGTCTCCCTTTTGAAAAAAAGATTTTCCGCGTCAAATACTCCTGTGCAATGAAGCATTCCATCGATGTTATCTCCAATGCAAATATCAGAACAAATTTCACTACCTTTATTTATATCATTTATAAGTCGTTTTTTTAAATAAAAGAGCGCGTTACTCCTTACTTCTTTAGTGCGATTATAGAATAAAAACTTACTGACTCAATAAGTAACACTGGGCTTATTCTCCATTTTTTACGGATTTATAGGGAATAACCGTTTATGTGTATGTAACCTAGTAAATGTGTTAACACACGATTCTATAAAGAATATGTAAATAATCGAAAAGTCTTCAGGTGTCATTTTTTCGTTAAAATAAGGGTAAAAAAACTAAATTGATTTTTAACGATTCTACTACTAATTTTAAAACCAATCTTCATAGTGAAACATCTAGGAAATATCTCCTTACCTTTTCACGCTCCCTTTAACAAAAAGCGGCGGTGGTCGAGCTTTTACGCTCGTGGCAACAAAACAACTAATGGGGGCCAAATCGAAATCTTACGCATTTACTTAGCATGCTCATTGTACACTAATCCTTTCAAAATATTTTACCGAAGTCACATTTCCTTATTTGATCTTTCATGCTCTCAGAGCAAAAATTATACCCGGCCTAACAAAAAACAAGACAATGAAAAATAATTCTACTGGATGCAATCATAAAATGTTATGTTAGTTTATAGGAGCACTAGTGGTTATCTTAGAATTTATACATATCCATGGTTGCGCCATAATTGTGAAGACAGCCTATATTTTTCCAATATAACAATTACGTACTACGCAAAACTCAGTTAGCTTTTCTGTAATTGATATTTTTGCTATTTCAAGCTCTTCACAACTTCTTATAACTTTCGATTCGTGTAAATCCCTTTCAGTTGCAGATGCATCAGCTGAAAACAAAATTAAAACCTTTAGCTTGCTGAATTAAATACGTTTGCGTCTTGTGATACTACAAGAACTGTAACTAAACTTGGATGAAGTCTAAAAAAATAAAAACTATTAAAAGATAAAATTGAGTGGCCAAGTTATGACTAGTAGCGTTTTAGTAATCATCGCTGAGCTATGAGATGTGTTTTGAGTTGTCGAGGTTGGAATAGGCACTGAGCTTTGAGACGTTATGTTTTGAGTTGTCGAGTTTGATTGCATTGCGTTTGGTGTTATCAAACTTGATTTCTGAGGCTCATCGTCAGACATGTCTGAAAAATCACGAGGAACCCGTCTTCTTCTCTCACCTATGAATATTAGACATAATCTTCAAACTAAATGAAAGAGGCTTAAAAAATAAAAGTCTCTTCCTTATAGGGAAATTAAAGATGTTTCACATAAGGGGCACAAATTTGAGTGTGCCCTTTTATTCTGGTTGGGTAATTTAAACTCATTTCAAAACATGAAGCCAAGAATGGATATGTAGTTTATTAGGGAGAAGGTATTTAGAAGCGGCGATTAACTCTGGCCTACGTTTGGACTGGAGATAAAGCTGGAACTGAGGCGAATTTATAACTATAATAACGCACTCTATTTCAGAGCGCTAGCTTGAATAGTTTTTGAAATATAGTAAAATATGTGCAAAAACTGCAACGCGCAAAGACTTTTTTACAGTTTTTACGACGACACAACATTTCAATAAAATAAATGTCTCTGTATAGAGGAGCATATCTTACCTATTCCACGTTCCGCAAGTTCCTTCATCTTTACATCATTCAAAGAATCTCTTGGTTTTTCCAAACACGTGACTGCGACTGACAAACATTTTTTTTTGACTGAATTTTGAGAACTCACATTATTGGTTCGATATCTATCCAATCAGAAGTCCAGTAAATTAGCCTAATTTAATGGACTTCTGATCCAATTCATTGCGGCGTTCCTGAATCCGTTCTTGAATTTACATTACATTTTTGGGTATGCCCAATAGACGGTAAAAAATTCTTATCCAATACTTCAAACAACGAGCATATTTTCTCTCGTGTATCGAGATTCGAAGCTTTTAGTTTGCAGAATATTCGCGTGCAAAGTTTCGTATCCCGTTCCACGAGATAGTACTTACTCTTAGTAGAAACTTTGCAAAGGAATCTATTTAACCGTCTATTATCCTTATATCTATTCTGGGTAACTTACGAAAGTTCACATAATAACCGTCAGATGACGCTGCGATCGAGCCACTTGGCGTAGGCTTTCCGAACCTTCGTAAGTTATCCAGTGTCTATGAGAGTAGTTTCTAGACCCTTCGCCAGAGGCGCTGAACAGATATAAAGCTAATTTGAGGCTTTGATTTTTATAATTCTCTGATTTTTAAAAGGTTCCTCAGAATACACAAAACAGAGTCTGCAAATAAAACTGGGTCGAAAAGTATAAAATAGACCCAGAGATTTTTAAACAAAGTGTTAAAACACAGCTGCTAAGTGGGAAAAAACTTAGCAAAAAAGCCAGAAGGACCGCCGTAAATGATTTGGTGAACAACATTTTACAAGTTTGTCTGAGACCGCTCACAAGCCAGTTTATGGAGGTAGCCATGAAACTATATTCCATTTTTCCGGAGGCCATATGCGATAAACTGGATGGGGAGATTCTAGGTTGCGGGTACGCTAGTTTTGGTACCCAATTAAAAAACCCCATTGAAAATATGACAAGAGACAAAGGCAATAACATACTCAGAGTGCTAAAATCCCCCCCCCCCCAAAAAATATGTTTCAAGAATTGACCACTTTAATTCCCAGCCCGAAAATGAACTAGTTGGAAAAGAAGCTTCCTTGGTAGCTTAGCAAGAGTTAAAGGCTATGGCGCACGAATTGACCCCTAATATTGAAACAGTAAAGAAATATTTAAAAGACACCTATATTTTACAAAGGGACGATTGTAACGAAGAGCTCTATGGAAAAACACTCCATGAAAATTAGCCGTTTCTTTATGAAACAAAAGGCATTTTTGTCCACATCGAGATTTTGTTAGGCAAAGATTTGCGGGCACTATTCCATACGTTTTTCACAGAAAACGGGAAGAAGATTTTTGGGATTGTTCTCGCGCATCAAAAGCAAAGAAATAAAGGAGATCATGAAAAAATATGACACAAATTCTTCGTGGAATAGCCTTAACTCAATCTGTTGAATCATACATTTGGTGTTCAAACATTTCAATGAAAAATCAGAAAATATTTCTCCGTGCTTTGAGGTAAATTTTTTATATTAATTGTCTACTTACAAAGTGGTGTAAGACTAATTTTTTAACGGAAATTCAAAAAAAGCCAGGAACAAGTCTGAAGGAATTGGAACAAAAAATTAAAGCACACCCTTGTCTGACAGTTTCTGGTAGAAACCCATTACTAGGATAGTAGGTTAATAGATACATTTATGGAAAAAAACTTTCAGGAACTGATCTGTTTACGGCAGAAATGCTTATGTTATCGAATGATAACTGTATTGTGAACGATCACATTCAAGCTAGTGACCTGATTGATGCTTTGGCTGCTTTGCTTGGAATCTATTACATGACAAACATTAAATACCCTGACGAGTTTGTCTGTTTTATGGAGTTTTTTCAAAGGTAATTCAAAAATATATTGTAACAAGTTCGGAAAAGGAAAATATTATCTCTCCGAGACGGAAATTAAGAAGTCGGTGGTTCGAATCCAATCACTGACAGAAAAATAATTTTCCTCGCAAATTCTCTGAATTTGCGAACGCTGTCACGTGGGGTGTGACAGACAGACAGATACACACACACACAGAACATTATATTATCCATTTAAATTCTTCTATTCCATTGCGTGAGCAATTTTTTCTAAAGCATTACATGCCCTCTCCACAGATTGGCTTAATTCTTTCTTAAAGATCATTTTGTTATCTTCTGTCTCTCAACATTTTGCTTGCAATTTAAAAATTTCCCTCAGATTCAGAGAATTTCCCTGGGTTAAAACAACTTATCTTACCAAATAAGAACATGACAATGTAATGCAACTTCTAAAACCTTTGGGGGTTGGCGCAGCCTGATAGTTTGTGGCTGAAGATGTACTTGGCTCAGAGCTTTCATTGATAGGTTTATTCGGGGTTTCCTGTTCTGCAGTTTATTCAATCCAAAAAAATCGTTCCCTTTGGCTTCAAACACAGAAACATTTTATATTACCATAATTGGGAATATCTAGAAAGGCATTTTGTAGCTCTGCGTCCCCTGTTAATATGGTTGCCTGAAAATCATACTAATGAGTCTACCTATTTTAGAACAATGTAAAATTTAGTAAATTTGTTTCTGATATTACCTGAAATCCCGCTTCAACTACTGAAGTATTTCCTTCAATGGCCAACTAGACGTTGCTCTGAAGCGGTTAAATCTGAATTATCAGATTTATCTGCTTCACCTCCCCCAGTTTTTTTCAATGCTGCTGCCTTTCCTTTTAACATCGGATTTCCAATCAGTAAAAGACTATGCAATATATTAGAAAAACTATAATATTGGCATTTTATTTGTTGTTAATTAGGGTATTTTGCTATGGACTCGCAATAAGAAATGCACATATGCTTCTTCAAGGATCATGATGAGAACATTTTGACACTCACCTTTTTCCATTTAAGTTTATCTTTCATGGCGCGGCGCCTGAGCCTACGTTGTTTAATTTTGAAACCAATTCATCCCACAAGCTATCGGAAACAACTTTGGTAAATTCCGATGAGAATTTCTGAGTTATTAATTGTGGGTGTTTTTCCATGAAATCAACAATGATTTCTGTTTGAGCTTCGCTCACCCGCTCACCTCTTTTGCGAACCATGCTTTAAAAAAAGAATGTTGCATTTCTTTCTAAAGTTTGAAAGCCAAGAATTCATTCGCACGAACCTCTCTTCTTCGAATTAATATCAAATTTATGCATTATCTTTTAATGTGTTGACTGCTTCTTTCGACCTGCAAAACGAAGCTGCGCGATTGGTTGGAAAAATAAACGAAAACAAGTGACAAAAATATAGGTCTCGTTTTCCTTTCTCTCTTGTCATAGCACACTCGATCGTTCACGTTCGTAACGAGAGTCTACCGACGGATCCTTAGAATACCAATTTCTTTCTCGGTAGAAAATTCTCGTTAATAGTATTGTCGTTACACCTATCACCGTTAGAATTGTCGTTAGTCTAACGACTTTCTTAGAATCGAGTCCCAGCGCGAAAATTAACGAGCAGTAGTCTTAGTCTCTCTACTGACGAACCTGAACACCCTAATATTTGTAAAAGACGTCACCCAACCACATCTTCTTACATTGGACGAAGGAAGATGCCATTGAGAAAGTTATCTAGTACCAAGGATACATCTACAAAAGAACCTCAAATTGGTCCTCATACCCACCGTCAAGGAAGAGCAGAGATCCGCCCAAAATCTCAGTAACAAGATCACTTTAGTTCGTCCTCTGAAGAATTATACAGGATTGAAGACAGGCAGCGACGGAGAAAAAGAGTAAGAGCACCTACATCAACTAGTTCATCGGCCAAACCACAGAAAAAGACGCAAAAAGTACATACTCTATGTTATGTTTGTAAAACCAAAGTACAGATGGCGCCAGTCTCTTCATTGGCAGGGGCTTTTAATCTAGCTCTATTGCTTTCTCTCAATATAAGAACGTAGTAGACACGCGCTGCAAGCCAGGGTGAATAAACGTTACGCTCGTCGATAGAAAGAACCCTTAGTACTATTACTACGTAATAACAATAAAACTATTTAATGTATCATAATTATCCTCAGTATTTATTATTAGTCAACGACAATATAGGCTCAGAATAGTACTCTTTAATTATATTCCCCTACCTCGGAAATAAGGGAGGTAAAGATATTATAACTGGCGATGGTGATTCTCTTTGTCTATCGACCAAACCCTTACCCCGCGGCGGCGACTCAAAATGGCGGCTTCCTCTGTCACTTCCGTCAAACCTTTTGACGCTTTTTCCAGCGATTGGCCAACATACATCGAGCGGATTGAATTATTTTTTGTGGCCCACGACATTTCAGCTGCAAAACAGGTCGCAAGTTTTTTGACTTTGTTAGGCGCTACGACTTATTCTTTAGTGCGAAGCTTCACAGCTCTAGTAGCTCCTTCAGCAAAAACATTTGCCGAACTTAAGACGATATTAGACGACCACCTGTGCCCTAAGCCTTTGTTAGCTGCTGAACGTTTCCGCTTTCACCGATGCCGCCAGTCCGCGTCTCAACCCGTCTCAGCTTTTGTCGCCGAACTTAAACATTTGTCCGTTCACTGCGATTTTGGAGCGGTTTTGGATGACAGTTTACGCGACCAGTTGATATCCGGTTTGGCAAACGATGCCATTTTAAAACATCTTCTCTCGGAGAGCGCGTTAACTTTTCAGCAAGCCGTCGACATAACCGTTTCCATGGAAACAGCGGCTCGGGACACACGTGAACTTCATGGTTCTGTTTCTAGTCCTACCGTCAACGCGCTTCGTTCCGGTTCCTCCCGAGTCCCGCGCTTCTTCTCATCAGTCTCGCGCTGTATGTACAACGCTCTACGCGTCCCACCCGCTCTACGTTTTCCGGTTCCGATCGGCGTCCTGTTTCACCATCGGGTCGCGCTGCCTGTTTTCGTTGCAGTGGGAACACCCATACGGATTCCGCCTGCCGTTTCAAACGTGCTCAATGCAAACGCTGTCACCGACATGGCCACATCAGCAGAGTATGTACTACGCACACACGAGAAGAAACAATCTGGTTCTAGGAAACCCAACGTTCACTCGATGGCAACTGAGCCTATGGAAACTGATTCAGAACCTGAAGATGACGAAACCTTTCACAGTAGTTTGTATACCGTCACCACAGAACCCCTTCGGGAGGATAGACGAGTCAACGCTTGTGATACGACGATCCAAACGGCATATTCAGCCTCCTAAGCGCCTTAATCTTTAATGTGATAAAGAACTTGGATATATAGTGAATTTAAAGTTTCAGTTCTTATTTAATAATTCAAACTTGTTAGTGATATTTAAAAATTGTTGTTCCTATATATGTAAACAAATATTTTCAATAAGTCATAACTTCAAATGTAAATTTGGAGGAATGGTATGTTTGTAAAACCAAAGTACAGATGGCGCCAGCCTCTTCATTGAAATAGTCTTTTAATCTAGCTCTATTGCTTTCTCTCATTATAAGCCAAGGTGAACAAACGTAACGCTCGTCGGTAGAAAGAACCCTTAGTACTATTACTACGTAATAACAATAAAACTATTTAATGTGTCATAATTAGCCTCAGTATTTATTATTATTCAAAAACTATTTAGGCTCAGAATAGTAATCTTAAAATTATATTCCCATACCTCGGAAATATGGGAGGTATAGATATATTATTATTATTTGTGAGTAGGGGCTCGCGCCCTAGCACCGATGCCATAGGCATATTGTGCACCCACGTATTCAGGCCTTGAATAGACCCGTGGCCACAGCGTAGCGAAGAACTCGCTCCACCGTAATAGAGGAGACCCGCGAGGGTTCCAAAGTGTGTGAATCAAAATATTCTAGTCTAAGCGAGGCGAAGCAGTCGCACTCGCAAAGTACGTGAGCGGATGTTTCTTCCTTCTCCTGACACGACCTACAGAGAGGGTCGTCGGCAAAACCCATCAGATGGAGGTGCCTATTAAGCCGACAGTGCCCGGTCAAAAGACCGGTGGCCAGCCTAATATCCCATCTGCTGAGCGAAATTAGGTCTGTAGCACGAGACCTGCAGGGACCATTGACAAAAAGTTTTGTCTGTCTCTGGCCCTCCATGTTATGCCAGAGCTGGTTTTGTATGACAGTCAACCTGTTATGCAGACACCGTTTGACGTGCCTGTAGGGGATGGGGAGGTCCGGCTCCGGCCCCAAGAGCTTGGCCTCCGCACCCCTTTTCGCAAATCTATCGGCTTGCTCATTGCCATGATATCCGCTATGCCCTGGCACCCAGTACAACAGAACCCTGTTGCAGGATGCCAGTCGCGCTAGCAGATCAAGGCAGCTGCGCACCAGTTGAGAGGTAATCTGACACTGGTTCAGCGCGTTTAGGGCGGCCTGACTGTCAGAATAAATTCTCACAGTCTGTCCGGTATACCCTTTGTTAATACAGTAATCTGCGCAATAACAGATCGCGTCAATTTCCGCCTGGAACACACTAGCGAAGGTGCCCAGGCAAGCAGAAAAGCCGACCCTTGTGGTTTGGCAGTAATAGCCGGCGCCAGCGCCGGAATCAGTCTTGGAACCATCGGTGAACCAAATAGTTTCACCCCCAGTGCCAAGTGGCAGCAGGTTAGTCCACTCTGCCCGACTGGGGAAGTGGATGCTGAATGGCTTAGTGAAATTAAAACTGGTAACGGTTTTGTCAGAGCACATCGTTAGCGACGGCTCAAGTGCGGCGTACTCCCGAAAGAGCTTCGTATGGCTGTAATCCCAAAATCTTGGAACCCAGTAGCCACTATTGTTGAGCCTGTAGGCCCCCATGACAGCCTCCTCCTCAATGAAGAGATGAAGAGGAAGCATGTCAAGGAGCACCTCCAGGGAAGCAGTTGGGGTCGATCTCATGGCCCCCGTAGCACCAATGCAGGCAAGCCTTTGAAGCTTGCGCAGGGCAGCCTGCACCGTCTTAAGCCGGACCCTTGTCCACCAGACAAGTGCCCCGTAAGATAGTATGGGTCTGATGATCCCAGTATAGAGCCAGTGTACAGCCTTGGGGTTGAGACCCCAAGTCTGGCCGACAGAGCTCCTGGTCCTCCAGAAGAGCATCTTGGCCTTCTTGACGCACCGATCAAGATGCGGCTTCCATGTGAGTCTGCAATCAAAGGTCACCCCAGGTATTTCACCTCGGAGGACTTTGTCAGGACCTGGCGAAAGAAAGAGATATCGTTGAACAGATCCTTAGTATTCTTCCTCGTAAAAGGAACAAGGACAGTTTTATCAGGATTAACGGTGAGGTTAACCGCCTGACACCATTGCTCCACGCTAGAGATAGCAGATCTCATAAGCGCGGTAACAGTATCCGGGAACTAACCGGTGAAGACTATCGCTACATCGTCCGCATACCCGAAGCAGCTGAAGCCCCCAGCACCCCTGAGCCTCCCCAAGAGTTCGTCCACCATCAGGCACCACAACAGGGGGGAGAGCACTCCACCCTGAGGGCAGCCCCTGCTGGTAGTCACCCCTGGAGAGTCCCCAAGGAGGGACGCCGACACCTCAGGGTCGGTAAGCATGGACTTGATCCAGCGGCCAAGAGTGTCGCTGATGCCAAATCTCTTAAAAGCTTCAGTAATAACCGAGCTAGAGACCTTGTCAAGGGCCCCCTCTATATCGAGGAAGACGACCAGTGAAATTTTCTGAAACTCGAATGCCCTATCCAGGCAATTCGTAAGGCCGTGAAGGGCCGTCTCGGTGGATTTGCCTTTTTGGTAAGCAAATTGTGAAGAAGAGAGAGGAGTTACCGAAAGTACCTCGTCTCTAATGTACCTGTCCACCAGCTTCTCCAGAATTTTGAGGAAGGAGGAGGTCAGGCATATGGGCCTAAATGCCTTCGCCTCGAGATAGGAAGCCTTCCCGGGCTTGGGAATAAAGATGACCCTAGAGCGTTTCCAGTCACGAGGTATGTGACCGAGAGCAATGCAGAGTCTGTAGATCCTGCATAGCGGAGAGGCGATGTGGTCTAAGCCCTCCTACAAAAGCAGAGGGAAGACCCCATCGGGTACCGGAGACTTGTTGGGAATCGTGACAACCTGTCTGGCTACAAGCCAGTCTTCCCTCTTAGCCCTGTGCAGGACAGGGTAGAGAGAGTCAGGGTTTGTTGGATTGATAAAAGTAGAGTCAGGAAAATGGACCTCCAGCATGTGCTTGAGAGTCTCAGCCCCAGACTTAGTGTACACACCCTCCCGCAGCTTAATAGCATTAAGTCCATGTGTGCTGTCGTGCGCTAGAATCTTCATGACCCTAGCCGTAGCAGGGACATTGGAGACTTGCTCACAGAAGGTCCGCCAGGAGTCCTTCTTAGCAGCTCTAATGGCCCTGTAGGTGTTAAGGGACTGCCTGTATCCAGCCCAGCCACCCGTGCGCTTGGCTTTGTTAAAGAGCCTGCGCGTGTATTTACGAAGCCGGCTGAGATCCGCGTTCCACCAAGGGACAAGCCTCGAGCGGTTGACGGTCTTAAGTGGGCAGTTCCGGTGGAACGACTCCATGATGGAGCACTGTAAATCACCAGCAGCCCTATCAAGATCCTTAGGTGAAGTAAGTTTAGGAGTGTGACCCCCTCCGTAGCGTAGGATTAGGTCTTCCTTATAGCCGGCCCAATTAGTCCGTTTTGGATTGCGTATCTCCGTCCCCGCCGGGACAGAGGTAGTCGCGACAGTGAAGCAGATGTGCCTAAGATCCGACATAGACGGCTCATTAGACACATGCCAGTTAGACACGGAGGACACGAGGTTTTCCGTGGCTAGCGTGAGGTCAATGACCTCCCTTCTATTAGAAGTAACAAAAGTAGGTTCATAGTTTTGATTAAGAATATAGAGTTTACAACCAACTAAATATTCTAGTACATCATCACCTCTCCTGTTGCAGTCAGAACTGCCCCACGTGATGCGATGAAATCATCACCTCTCCTGTTGCTGTCAGAACTGCCCCACGTGATGTGATGAGCATTGGCGTCACAGCCAATGATTAATTTGTCCCCTCTCTTTTCACATTGATTGACCAAATTGATCACCTCAATTGTCGGGAGAGAGTTCGCAACGTGGCCAAAGTATGCAGAGGCAGCCGTGAGAGTCAACTTGGCATGCCCAGTGGCCAGGACTAGCTTCACGGCCGCCGTGTCCTGGGACGTGTACAGCGGTAGAGAGATACAACAAAGATCCCTCCGAACCAGGAGGATTTTGCCATGGCAAATCCACGGTTCTTGTATGAGGGCCAGATCAAGACCCTTTATAGCAAACCTCCTGCAGAGTACCGCAGAGGCCGCCTTACTATGGTGCAGATTGATTTGAATTGCACGTAGCGTCCCCATGGTCCTTAAGAGAGGGGTTCAGAAGGGACCTAGCTACACCTCATCGGTCACGAGAGAGCTAGTGGCACCTCCCCCCCGACAGGCAAGCTCCCAGTCCCAAGATCCTTCCCCTCATTAGGACCACTAGAACGCACATCGGCTGGATCCCGAAGAGTCCCATCCAATTCTTCCATTAGGGTGGACTCATCCATGGAAGAACAAGCTTCCGAATGAGCCACCCCCTCCCCCTCTGTGCCTAGAGCGACACCAGCGAGCTCCACAGCGAGACCCCCATCTCGCTACTCCCACCCTCTGCCGTAGACTCGGCTGCAGTGGTTTTGGTGGTTTCCGTGTGCTGTAGGAGTTTGAAGGAACCCTTGTCCACTCCAGTGAAGCCCACGAAACCAGCATTCTTAATGGCGTCCAGCGAGGAGCCATCGATGGACAGTACCCAGAACCGCACGGCCCTGTCCACGTATGTCCGAATGCATCTCCAATATTCGGTTGCAAAGCCATCGTTAAGGGCCTTTAAGCGCCGGAACAGCACCGCCGGCTCTTTGGTGATCTGGTCCCTGGTGCGGAACATTACCTTAAACGGCTTTGGGAGTTCGCTAGCTCTCATTACTGAGAGCACCGCATCCCCCACCACCGAGTAGGCTATGTTCTCCTTCAGCCATTGACCAGTGAACGTATCCTCACAGGAGTATACCAGGGCCCCGGCCGTCAGGCTAAAATTTGCAAGGCGCGGTAGACGGCTCCCCGAAGGTATCCCATCCAGCGCCCCTAGAATCGCCTTCTGGATTGGGCCCACGTCTTCCTCCGTGATGACCGCCTTCGGATAGCCTTTTTTAACAATGGCCATCTTTTCTGCGCTGACGGCGTCACTATAGGACTTAGCCTTTTTTGCCGCCGCCTGCGAGGTGCTGGGCGAGGTAGTCGAGTCCTCCGTTCTAGGCCTCTTCAATTGGGTGCCACGGGCCACCGCACCCCCAGCGGGGGTGGAGGCCGTTTCAGACCCCGATTTGGCCTTTCCCGAGCAATCTGTCGTTTACGGCGACGTCGCACGGTACGTTTCGAAGCCTTACCAGTCACACGCACTGATAAATCGGCACGAGTATCGCTGGATACAGGCCCTAGCGTAGTGGTATCAGTGTGGGTTCTGCCCTGAGCAGACCCCTGCACCGTAGGTGTTGTAGTTTTAGAGTTGTTTTTTGATGTGTTAGCCATGAGAATCCCACGAGTAAGGGGGAAAGTAAACGGTCACCACCCGGTAGTCCCCCACCCGGGTGGAAGGCTAGATACAACGGGGTGTCGCCTGGTGCCCCGAGGGGATCGTTAGCGATACCGCAGTACCATACAGCCCTCGGCACGATGCCTCAACACCTTGACTTTCGTCACTAGTGTCGTCTACATACGCGTAGTAAGCTGGCCCAACCACATCTAAATCTAAACAATTTAGTTTAAATTTTCTCCAATCCACTACGCATTCCAAATCCGGTGTTAACTGTCACATTGACCATTTCCCGACAAGACAAACTTTCATTTACTGTATCCATTAGGATACAATGGTTACAAATACACCTTATATGAAACAAATTAAATTTCAAATCCATGAAGCGAATCTAACGTACAACTAACCAATTTGTTTTGCCCACACGTTGCTTGGCATTACCAAGATCAATATTTTGATCATTTTCATCGTTTTCACTATCATCATCGCTATTAACCAAAAACTCTAGGTGGTCAATCAATAACGGCTCAAAAGCATATGGTAGGACACTCAAATCTTCAGTTGGTGGTTCCATACCCTAAATTATGTTCAAGACTTCATGGGGGATAAGATCATAAGACACCAACTTAACGCCTCCAAACCCCCATTGCATAACATTGAAAATATTGTTCCTTTTGCATTTCTAGATTATTATATCCGTATTATAGGTTCTTTAGAAAGATTAACAGATATATTTTCCAAAATATTTCCCTGATGTGTTGCCTACACATTGCAAATATTTTCCCGCATAATTTTAGCAGCATAAACTGTAAAGGATGCAAGTGTTGTTAGCAAAAAGCAGGCATATTTACACTAAGACTTGGCCACTGGAGAATTCGTTAGCATTTTTTCGCGAAATATTCGACGATTATGGGATTATTATCAGAAAATTTAGAATAAATGGCGTTCACGGACGTAAAAACTTACCAGAAATTAGTCAATTAGATATTTTTACCTCTCCGAGTGACGTAGTCCCGGAGAGGTATTACACTATCTGTGTGTCTGTCAGACCTCACGTGACCGCGTTCGCAGTTTACAAATCGGAGCAAACAAATCTGGGATTGCCAAGTCACGATATTTTTGATACGAACAAAGATGTATAATAATGATACAGTCAAAGAATATTGGTTATTAATTAGTAAAATGACTTAATTTATAACATAATTGTTCAATTGGCGATTGAATGAGAACAAAAGCCAGACTTGGCTCTACATGGGATCTCAGAACGTTTTACGGCGAAGAGGGCACGAAGCGAGGCTTGGCCCATTTTTGTATATGTTAATGTTTTTCATTAGATACCCAATTTCCGGAACGCGTTCGCGGTTCACGTAAAAATTTGGCCATTCATCTGCCAACACCAGTCTTTACTAACTGGCTTCTAAGGACCACAATCTGCTAGTCTTTGTCCATCCCACATGGACACTAGCCTGTACTTGCTGGCTTGTAAGCACCACCATCTTCTGTTCTTCGTCAATCCCACATTGACACCAGCTTCTATGCACCACCATCTTCAGATCTTTATCCATTCCGGCTTCTTCTCCAACGTTATCGTTTGGTTTTAAGATATACGCGGCGATCGGCTAGGGTTACGAGAAACGTCTAGCCTCCCAATGGCAGGGCTTCCACCAAAGGTTCACGCGAATGCGTTTTTACCTCTCCGAGTGACGATGACGTCACGGAGAGGTATTGCACTGGACGTGTGGGTGTGTGTCTGTGTGTGTGTCTGTCTGTCTGTGTGTCTGTCCGTTGTCACACCCACGTGACCGCGTTCGCAGTTTGCGTATCGGAGCAAACGTGTTCGCCATTTCCGAACTGCTTTCACAGTCACGGAAATGCCTCCTCTACTTGAGTTCTCACACCACCATCTTCTAGTCTTTGTCCATCCCACACGGACACCACACCAGTCTGTTCTTACTGGCTTCTAATCACCACCATCTTTTCGTCTTCGTCCATCCCACACGGACACCAGTCTGTTCTTACTGGCTTCTTATCACCACCAGTTTCTGTTCTTTGTCAATCCCACATTGACACCAGTTTGCACTTACACTGGTTTCTAACACCACCATCCACTGGTCTTCCGTCTAATCCACATAGACACCAATCTGTATCATTGGCTTCTACTCCATTATCATCGTTTGGTTTTAGGATATACGCGGCGATCAGCTAGGATTACGAGAAACGTCTAGCCTCCCTAAGGTGGGATCGCCACCAAAGGTTTTCGCAATTGCGCTTTTTCCCTTACTATTATAAAGGAAACTAATCGTATATGTACCCCAAAATTTGAAGAAAGCGGGCAAGAGGGGTACCCTTCACTTTAAACGTCAATATTAGCAAAGTTTGAGATGATAATAGGTATAACTTTATTTTAAACGATTTAACTATTATTAATGATAATTATTGAAGATTAAAATAATTAAAAATAATTATATTAATTTCAATATTAAAGATAAACCTTTCGTGCAAAGAGAGATTATAAATTCCTCCTATTTCTACCAAGGCCCGTGCATGCATTAGAGGAAAATAGCAATGGGGCGCTTTTAAAGGATTTTGCGGCGGACGCCAACTTACTTATCGGGAACTTGTCGTCTCTCTGCAAGGGTCGTTACACTTGGCAGGGCCCGCTTTCACGTACTGCCGTGGACTACGCCCTCTACTCAGCCTCCTTCGCGGCGCTGGTTAATTCTCTCGAGATAGACGAATCAGGCTCCAAAAGCGTTGGCAGTGACCACCGCACGCTAGTACTGGAGTGGCGGTCCCGCGGGGGTCAGCACGCGAAGCCTCCCGCAGAGCCCTCACCGACTCGACAGACTTGGGACTTCCAGGATGATATTGCGGTACAGGCGTTCTCTGCCTTCATGGAGGACTGTGCTGTAAATGGTCTCCCTACGTACGAGGCATTTACGAATGCACTTTCAGAGGGTATGTCCCTGCACTTTCGCAGGAAAGTCCTATCGTGTCGCTCCCGCAAAGGGTTCGCCCCTAAGCGGTGGTGGTCCCCGAGGATAGCTGAGTCTATTGCGCTGCGTAAGCGGTGTAATAGGACCCATCGCCTAGCTGTTCACGCAAAGGAATCCGTCAGCTCCGTTCGCCACAAATGGCAGTCGTACCAGGACGCTAAGCAAGCCACCAAACGCCTCATCCAGGCCGAAATTAGCGCCGCACACCACCGCACTGAAAGAGCGATTCTGGCGGCCGGCAAAGAAAAGGGCCGGAAATTCTGGCGCCATCTTAAAAAGCTGCGGGGTCAGGGCAAGCAACTACAGAAACAACTCACAGGGGTCAACTCCAAAACGGGAGGCCGCCTGACGGAAAGGTCAGCTATAATAGGTCGCATCGTCGAATACGTGCAGGACCTGGAAACAGACATCTTAGCTGACGCGTTGAGCACTCAGTCTCCGTCCCCGGTCTCTGAGCCAATACAGGCTGATGATATCTCTCGTGAGTTTGATCTTGCCGACCTCCTACGTGCTATAGCTCAGCTGAAATCGGGAAAAGCTGCTGGCTTGGACCTCGTGTACACGGAACCTCTTAAAGCCCTTGGTCCGAGGGCCACCGCGGCCCTACTCGACCTCATCAACTCGCTGCGGTCCCGCCAAACGGTGCCCGAATCCTGGCTACAGTCGCGCGTGTCCCTTCTATACAAGGGAAAGTCCAAAGACCCGTTCGAACTCGCTTCCTACCGCCCCATCGCCGTGTCCTCCATCATGTACAAACTCTATGCGATCCTTCTAAAGAACAGGCTTAGTCCCTTTCTGGAAGATGGCGATAAGTTACACACCTCACAGGGGGGGTTCCGCAAAGATCGCAGACTCGCTGACTGCCTCTTTGTCATAACGCAGCTCATGGATATAGCCCAACGATCCCACTCCCCCCTGGAGGTTGTGTTCTTGGATATCCAGAAGGCTTACGACAGCGTGCATAGGGATAGACTGTGGCCAATCTTGGCCGAAAAAGGGGTCCCGTCTGCGTTTATACGCGATATCCAGCGTCTCTATACTGGCTGTGCTTACGAATATACCCTAGACGGTTACACCACTCCACCGGTTCCGAGCCTTGTGGGCCTCCGCCAGGGCTGTCCACTTTCTCCTGTACTGTTCCTGGCTTATATTGACAAGCTGGCTGTACAACTAAGTGAGACAGACTGTGGAGCCACCCTCCCAGCTGCTGGTAACGGCGAGGCCGTTGTCATCCCAGCCATTCTATACGCTGATGATATTGTTCTGTTCGCCAACTCCACGGTTAATATGCAGCGGCTCCTCGACGTATGCACGGCCTTCGCTACCGATCTGGGTCTCCGTTTCAGCCAAGAAAAATCAAACTCGCTGGCGTTCCATAGAGAAGACGCCCCAGCAGATTATCACCTACAGGGCTTCTCGGTCGGAGAGGTTAGCAGCTACACCTATTTGGGTGTCCCACTGGCTAATGCCGACCACTACCTCTCCAGTGCCACCACCTCGCTCGCCGCGAAATGCAATCGGCTTCGGTGGGCCGTTCGCAACCTAGCCAACGGTTCCTACAACAAGTACTCAGTAGGACGCACGCTTTGGAAGGCTGTGGCTGTGCCTGCGCTCACTCACGGTAACGAAGTCCTCTGCTTCCCAACCCCTCTCCTATCAACGCTTGAACGAACTCAGTCCTTGGTAGGTCGCAATGCCTTAAATGCAGGCCCCATGGCCGCGTACGCCGCTATTCAAGGGGAGATGGGGTGGAGCACCATGGAATCTCGCGAAGCTAAATCCAAACTAAAATACCTTGGACGTCTGAAGTTCCTCCCCCGTACCCACCTGGCCAAACAGGTCTACGATTCCCTCCGGTCGAATGGTCTGGTCACGGCCTGGACGCTACGCGTGGCGCTCTTGGATCGCAAATATGGTAAGGGTACCGAACGTGGTACCGCAACCACGCCTAGTGAATGGGACCACCTCGTAGAAGGCGAGGGACGCGAGCATGCCCAACGCATCTGGCGCACCGCTGTTGCGAAAAAGCGGAGCTTGCGAGCGTACATCGCTAAACCGCACCCTGCCCCTGAACTTTTCTACGACGGCTCCCACGTCAGTGGGCTTCTCTTTCAGGCCCGCTCCGGGTCTCTCCTCACAGGAGTTCGTCAGGCTGACTTTGGCAATTTATCCCCGGCCTGCCGCCTGTGTGGCCACGTGGCCGAAGACGTCCAGCACGTCCTCCTGGAGTGCCCCGCGACGCTGAGTGGCCCCTCGGCTCAACTATGGCGTACTACCCACGCTGCCGACTCCCTGGAGGTTGTCCTGGGCCTAACCGGTGCTCCATGGGACCATCAACTGGTGGGGAGTGTGCTCTCACTATGGTTCCAGAAGAAGCAAGCGTGGAGGCGTGCCAATCTCCAAGATCCCCACGCTATATTGGACACTGGTTGTGCAGCGCCCCCCTCCGATTAGTGCAGTTTAGTTTAGTTTCGTTTTTTAATCTAATTTTATATATTTAATTAATTAATTAATCGTTCCTCTGTTTGTCGCTAGCATTGTTGTATATATTTTTCTCTAGTGTAACTTTGCATATATATTGTGTATTTTCAAATGCCGCGCTCTCCCGCCTAGGAGAGCCGCCCCGTTCTAAAGGGGTGTACCCTGTACGGCACTCTAATAAACCTGTAAACCTGCGATATATTTCCTTCATTGCCTCCTATATCTATCAAGGCCCGTGCATTGTGATATATTTCATTCATTGCCTCCTATATCTATCAAGACCCGTGCATTGCGATATATTTTTCAAAACAACAACAAAAATGGGAAGCTCCTCTCAAAAACATAATAATTTATTTTCTCTGTATATGAAATGAAAATATGGATAATATTGCGCTCCTTCTTTAATGGTATGAATCCTTGTGTGTCTATTAATATTTTACGTAGGAGTAATACGTTTTTAGCGAAGTCTAGAGAGGATAAACATAAGCGAGATTGTTTCGGAAAAAAAAATACTGCTTCCACTAATGGGTTTTAACTCCTTGTTACTGTTATATAGAGTAATCATGATAAAATCTTTAAAAATTACGAGAGGATAGACCTTTTTTATCCTCTTGCTTTATTCTTAATAAGAATATAAAACATTTATTTTGTATCAAATAAGGTTTTTTGGTGCTAAGATTGCTTTAAAAAATTCAAAACGGTTAGGCATTGGTAAAAAAGACAAATGATATTTTTCAAATCTAATAACGCCCACTTAGGTGAAAATTGCCCTTTTTTATCCGCGGGAGCCATTCTTAATGAGAATTTCGATGCTAGTAGGTTGTCAATTAAACTACCGGTATATTATTGTTGTTGGAAATTGGATATTAAGTCAAATTAAGTGGTTGTAAAGAGCCAGCACGTTTTTGCCGCTTCTTTTTGTGAGTGTTTGATTTTTTTATGTAAAATGGAGGAAGATAATGTTGAGAGTAAGGATGAAATGCGGAAGCGCAAAGCGCGGGAAAGGATGAGGGCAAAAAGGTCGACGATTTCATTGGATACTTAAGTTTTTATAATCTTCTCGACACGGAGAGGTTATATTTTGGTTTTCCCAACTTGTTATTTAATATAATAATATGGGAAAGAACAGCTAATAGCGTATAGCATACGGCATAACGTTGGTAAAAATCGGTAAATTTAATTGTTAATTGACTTTCCGCTCTAATTCTACAGCGCCTGTAATGGAACTCAAGCGTGTATTTTACGAAGAGAGAGCATGCTCTGAAACAAAAAAATAGACTCAGAATAGAATAATACCTTAATTTAATCAGTAGCTCACAAATAAGACCGGTGAAAATGCCTGCGTTGGAAAATTTCACATTTTCCGTGGGAGTAAGAAACGTACGTTTTATTTTCATCGAAAATAGTTCTTTTTAAATTAAAGCTGAATATTTTCATTTGCAGAGTTCTAACTTCGTATTGGATAGTCTGGAAGATGGGACTTTGGTTCCACGATCGGGTTATGCAGCCAATATATTCAAAATATTTTTGTCCGTTCTTGGTTTCAAGTAAATTTGTTTCTTTCTTCATAGAATAAAGGCCCGTAAATTTGAAATAAGATTGGGGTTAAAAAGTATTTTCTAAATAACCACATTTAGAATGTAGTCCAAATGCCGTTCCATAGATTTCTCAATTTGTTTTACATATATTATATTTAAATATGCAGTATATTTAAATTAACGTGTTCCTTGTAGATGTTACGAACTATTATACATTTCAAATTCCACTGAAATATTGGTTTTATGGCCGTATCTCACAACAATTACCAGGGCTATATAGTGGGTGGTTAATTTTAATTATATTTCATCGATTATAAGGCATATTATAAATGATATTATGCTTTTATGGTAGAACCCAACCTTGGAAGAGGTGTAGTTTAAGAAAAAAAGGTTTGACATTGATTCATTTACCCCTTCTGAGACTGGATTATTCCACAGGTATCGTCTAATAATGCCAGAAAAAAATGCGATTGGATCGCCTAATTCTAATGGAACTTGGAATGGATACGTAGGAATGATCACTAACGAAGTAGGGATGAACAATTTTTTTGAATTTTAACCTTCACTGACATCTAGCGAACTCCTACCAATGTGCAAATGTTTAAAAATTAAGAACTAAGATTTTATATCGATCTGTTATTGAATCGGAGTCTGAAGGCTGGTTTTCACCGCATAATTGAAAAAAAAACATCAACCTCGTGGCAAACCGTTATCACTGAAACTTGTAATATAAGAGCACGCGATCTCGTGGAGACCAAGGCTTACATTTCATGTTTAAAATTTAGGGCTGTCCGAGCCTTGAATTTTTGGTTTCGAGTCGAGTCTCGAGTATTGAAATTTTCCCTTATCGAGTATCGAGTATTTGGAAAATTTGTTTCGAGTATTTAACGAGTAATTGGGAATTGATTTTCTAGTGTTTTCACATATTCTGTTAATTTATCGCTCTCATAATAGACATTTGGTATAATTTTGATCATCGACAACTACTTCCATCAATTCCCAGACGGTATTAGTCTTCTTCCCTTTAAATTTAACTAACTTAATTCCTCATTAATATCTTCCTCGGAATCTCATTCCTCACCGAAGTCACTTGTAGCCAACTCGATACTCGAGTCTTATCGAGTACTCGCACAGCACTATTAAAATTACACTACAAGCAACCCGTAGACTTCCTTAAGCTTTATTTACTTTGTTAAAACTTTGTTTTTTATATAAATAACGATGAAGTCGAAACTCTTCAATAAAGTCTTCGGAACTATACGTTTAAACTAGAGGCCCCAAACAAAATCACTTAATAAGATGGTATCGAAGAAAATTATTGCAATCTAACGAGAACGGCTATGGCGTCATGCATTCGTCGTATCCGATAGGTCACCGTTCTTCTTTCCGTTAAAATTTGGGGAAAAATAGAACACCAATTCTGTTCTTGGCGCCCTGAAAATGTGACAATTTGGGGAAAGATACCTATGAAACGAGATGGTTAGGCCATTTAAAACGTTTGCACGCACTAGACTAGTGTCTGGCATTTTATAAATTTATTGTAAAAAGATCCCAGCTTTATTATGTATAATTAAATTTTCTTATTTTATAAATTAAAAAGTTGAAAACCCAAATAAACCTCATAAATTTAATTCAGGATAGATGACACTGCGGTACGTGTTACAAGTTCCGGTTCAACCTCTTTTCTACTCCTAACTCACATAAGTGCCCAATTTTTTTAGAGACGAGACGATTTTATACGCAAAGCTAGAGGTGAAATGTCCTCATAGTTTAGTGGCCCTTGATTATATTCTATAGGGTGGTGGAAGAGGGGTGGTAAATATTTCTGTTTTAAACATTAAACTTCTTCGCTCATCGCTAGGGGGCGGGAAAAACTAAAAAAGGTGCGGCACGCGGATTTTCTTGGGTTTAGACCCAGTGAAAACTAGCCTTTAACTGGATTCAACCATAGTGTGTGGAGAAATTGGTGAAAATGCACATATTAAATGGATCCACCAGTTTATTTGCATTAAAATATAACTTCCTTCTTCAACCTAACATTTAGGAAGTAGATTTTACGGGAGGTTTTATGGGAGTTCGGTACGATTTATTCAAGTTGGTAAAATATTCACCACATGCCTGGCAAATCAAACTGTCCTATCTTACAAGAGAAACTGCGAACGATCAAGAGAAGACCAGCAGCTTTTTATTTGATCCTTTACAAAACTCGGTTTGTTTCGTAAAAATTAGAACTGCTAAGTGTTGTTAAGTAAAACTTTTCAATCGCATAGTTCGATAATTACGCGATTGTGGAGTTTCATTTAAAGGAAAAGTTCAGGTAACATAACATTATACCTTAAAAGAACCGCCTTTTTCTAAATGTTAAACGATAAATATTTAAAAAAAATGAATGATCTCTTATTAAAAAATATTTAACATTTAATTACTCATAAAAACGAGGACTACTCTGGAATCCGCCATTGGTTTAGTGCTAAACCGAACCTCTTTCTTTTACCCTTACATCTACCTGTGAAAAATCAACCTATCCCATACGAGTAAGAAGTTCTCCTTGTCAGACACCACTAATAAAAATGTTAATTTTTTTAATTAGAGATAATTATTTTTTATATTTTACCTTTTATATTTTGAAAAAGGCCGTTCTTTTAAGGTATGATGTTATGTTACCTGAACTGATCCTTTACCAACAACGTTAGTAACAATATACAGTGCAACATTTACAAATTCCTAAATCACAACTGTATTAACTCTAGTTAAGGATGTTTTTGGGAATATTCTTCTTGACTTTCCCTTTCATGTTGCATTTGATTCAACACAATAGCAACCGGAATAACACTAGCCTAGGACTCCTGTACTGGAAATTAATGGCATTTGTAATGGGCAACGGACAAACCGGTTTGAGCTAAATCTAACAAAACAGTTAAACTATAAATAACGAAGCTGTTTTTCACAGGTATACTGAAGAATAACCTATTTGGCTGGACTGTTTTTTCTTTCATTATATTCATTGGATGCACGCTTAAAATTTACGGTTCTATATTATCAGCCAGCATTAACACCAAAGGATCAATCAATGCGATAAACACTGTTGAGGAGCTGGTTGGAGCAATTCGTAACAAAAACCTAACTATTGGAACTTACGCATTTTACAGAAAATATTTAATAAATGATTTAAAGGCAAGTTAAAACTATCAAATGTTTTAAAAACTGGACCTTGATAATTAATTTATTACAGAAATCTGGTAGGAGTGAGATCAAATTTTTGGCAAGTTATTTAGAAAAAAATTAGCATACTGTTGTAAATGACGATTTCGAAGCGTGGAAAATGATGCAAAATTTGAACTTTGCATTTTTAACGACACCAGAACATTTTTCGCAGAAATTGAGAGAACACGGTGTTAATGGAAATTTTCTGAAAAAAATTCATATTCCGAAAGAGCCCCTATTTATTCAAAACGTGGCCACGGCTTACTCAAAGTCTTTCAAATATGGTGATTATTTTAGCCAAACGTAAGTAAATAATGCCTGAAAAGTAAATACCATAATCCAAGAACAGTTTGCCATTTTAATATTAACTCTATTATGCCAAAAACGTTTCAACTTACTTTAACATTAATCTAAGTTCCTATTGGGTAGTTGAATTAATTGAAAACCTATCTTTCGTTTTCAATTCGAAAAGTGTGTCACGAATGCTAGCATCTGGAATTATGCAAAAATTGACTAAACATTTGAATTCCATAAAAGTTCAAGTAAATGCTTCTAAGAAGATATATTACATTGATATGGTCGACATGGATGCCGTATTTGTATCTCTTCTAATTGCGTACGGTTTCACACTGTGCATTCTCTTTGCAGAAATTACATACTTTCACTATAAATAATTCAACGATCTGTTAATTTACTGATTAAGAATACGAACAAAAGCTCGAGAAAAACTTTGCAATTTTGCAATACATGATCAAGATTGATGGCATTTAGTATAGATAAAACATTTTTGCTATAGCAGTAATGTGTAACATATTAATTTTATAATTTAGTTCTAATGTGTAACATGTACATAATAGAATTTCGCTGTAATGTGTAAATATACATAATCTAATTTAGCTGTAATGTGTAAATATACATAATCTAATTTAGCTCAAATGTGTAAGATATACATAATCTAATTTAGCTCAAATGTGTAAAATATACATAATCTAATTTAGCTCTAATGTGTAAAATATACATTTTAGAATTTATGTCCAATGTGTAAAATATGCATTTTAGATATTAGCTCTAATTTTAATACTATACATTTTAGAATTTAGCTGTAATGTGCAGACTATCCATTATAGAATTTAGCTGTAATGTGCGGACTATCCATTATAGGATTTAGCTGCTGTTATTGTTTATTAATTGACTAGGTTTTAATCATAAACACTTTTTTGTGAAGCGATAATTTTAAAACTGGATTTACATTACACTCAGAGCCCTACTCAATAAATAAAGGCAGGCTGAAAACTTCTCCAATCAATAGATAAAATTATACGAAAACATCTTGTGGACAATATAGCTGCGTCACTTAATAATAAATCCAAGTAAAAAAATTTCGTTATTTCCTTATATCTTAATCAACAATTATTTAATTTGATTAGGTACTGTTGATCCTCTTTGGTATCTTGTGGGGCCGTGGGCTTATAAGTCCCGATCTGGTTTCTGTTGGTCATAAACGATTATTCCCCTGATGAAGTGAAAATCAACAAATATGATTTTGAAGCCGAGAGTGTTGTGTGACGTGAAGATATATATTGGGATATAATCTGGTGACTCTCCCGTACCTTCGTTGTTCAGCTGGTCAACATCGATGGATATACCCCGCGTTTTTGTCATAGGTATTCTTGGTTGTCATGATTGTCCTTGACCAATTTTAGTTTTAGCCATTCTTTCAGTTCTAAATCCAGCTGATGAATACTGACTCTTCGGTAATTGGTCATGAAAGGTGTTCGACTTTTCCATTGGCTCACTTAACTGTGCTCGAGTCCTTCTGAATAGTTTATTTTCATTTAATAATAATAACAATCGAAGCTTTTTCTATGAAGGGATTTTCACACTAAGCCTGTGGCTTGTTTACAGGTGGGTCCCTTTACATTGCATAGAGGGCTGGTGGCTAGCCCCTATGCCACAGCTAACCTACAGCGCCCTATACTAACTATTACCGTTAACCTCAGCAAGTTTTGATGGAAAGGAGAAACCGGGTTAGACCGCGGAGGAAAACTACTTTTAAATGTAATGTAACCTTCGTGCTGGTCCAAGGGCTATAACCATTAACTTATTTTTAATAAATGACAGTGTATTGTGAAATTTTATGGAATTGTATTGTGTTGGTTTCATATTTTCGTACTTGATCTATATTAAAACCACCTTAACCTTTACGCCGCTAAATCTGGGTTTTTTTATACAGTAATTAGTTTCAGGGTTGGTTGCATCTTTTATTAAATCTCCGGTATATTTTTCTGCTCTGACTTGCATGGTAAAGAAAGTAAATTACTAACTTGGCCTATAGCCACGTTTTAACGATTAACCTTTTTCCGAGTGAAGCTAGAACAATAGAAAATGGTTTCCTTGGCAACAAGACATTCACCGTGGAGCAAGCATAGGAAATAGAAATTCTGATGATGAAAACTTGGACATGTGAAATAAAATGGCTTTACCAGTCCTCAAATCAGTGAGATACCTTACTATAACAACACCATCTATAGAAAAGAACGAAATAATAGCGTATCTCATACGACACTTAAGCTATGTTCACACTTGCACGGGAGTCGGTTGACAACTCGTTTGACCGAGTAGTTTTGGAACCCTATTTAATACCAGTTCAAAGCGATTTCAACAGTATTGGTTCACAACTTAAGACGCTCCTGTTAATGCTGTCTGCTATCTGGTGATAATACAATGAAAACTAATCTCATCCCAGGTGAAATACCCCGAGTTTCGTTCACACTTAACTTTGGAAGCGTTTTGAATCGCTTCGAATCGGTTTCTCGTGTAAGTGTGAACATGGCTAAAGTGGCTTTAAAGGGTTTCGATTTAAATTGACTTTCCGCTCTAATTCTAGAGCGCGTGTAATAGAACTCAAGCGTGTATTTTACGAAAAAAGCGCAGGCTCCGTAAAAATCACATTACGGGAGGGTGTAGGTTCATATCGAGAAGGGCCTACAGGCTCTTTAGAATACCCTGAAAATAAAATAAGACCAGTGAAAATGCCGGTGTTGGAAAATTTTACATTTAGCTTGGCCATAAGAAACGTGTGTTTTACTTTAAATAAATTGATTCATTGGAAAAACTTAAGAGTTTCAAATTTTCGTTTACAGAGTTCTAACTTCATAGTGGATAGACTGGAAGATGGCACTTTGGTTCCACGTTCCGGCTTTAAAACCATTGTATTAAAAATATTGTCATCCGTTCTTGGTTTCAAGTAAATTGGTTTCTTTCTTCAAAAATAAAGACAGCAAAATTAAAATAAGTTCTGGGATACTAAAAATTCTTAAAATCTAGAAGGCTTGCCTCTTTTAGCCCATAGTCCAATTACCGTTCAATAGATTTCTCAATCTGTTTGACATATACAAGGTATCTCTGATAAGTCTGCCATAAATTAAGGGGTTTGTTCTTTGGGTGATTTTGAGTCGAAAATGTTCTATGAAATTTTGCCGTCCGGGCCATTTTTTTCCATATAATTTGAGTGTGCATTGTCTTTAAGTTTTTTGGTAAACTTTACAGGTCACCCCTAAAACACTCAAATCATAACTCGAAAACAGTGACCTGGACGGAAAACTGACAAAGAATATTTTCGACTCAAAATCGCCCAAAGAACATCATCCTTAATTTATAGTAGCAGAAGAAAATAGGGGAAGTGGGTAGCTTGAGCAACTTCGCGAGGCGTCCCGTTTACGGATTTTTCGCGCCATTTCCCTCCCCGTGGGGGTGAAGAGAGATAGGATTTTTACGCGCATTAACACACGAGTGACGTGATTCTGTGGACAGTACGGTCCTACGCCTTCCAACTGACTAGAGGCGTCTGCTAGAGGCAGTGAGGCACTCAGGCAGAATGGCAGAGGCTGGAATCGAGTGGTAAGTACTAAATTCATAACTTATTTTAAAATATGTCTTTATTTTTAAATACAATGGTATTTCTAAGTTCCAGGGAAAAAATTAACTTGTCCGAAGTTTTAAACTGTGAAAGGGAAGAGTTCAAAGTAATAAAGTTGTATCCAAGTTGTTGTAGTTTGATTTTTAACATTGGGATTGGTTTGGGTAGATCTTACTTTTCCTTTCAACACAGCCTGAGTTTTCTTATCGGTAGTTTCCTTGTACGTTAAATCACACTGCGTACTCTTAACGACATTCATATTATTAAATAACCGAATTTTCGTCCTTAATTAAACCAATATCCGCATTAACCCGTTGCCTGACGTAACCCTAACTCAAACTGAAGCACAGCAGAAATATAAGCAGACTACACAAGTTAGTTCCACAGTTCGCTACATGGTGGCGTTCGCAATGAAATCTGGTACTATTTTATGCTTCGCGCCGATTGGCCAGATTCAAATTTTAAGGGTGGTAGGGGAATCGACCATTGTAAGTGAGAATCACTGGACGACTTGTATGGCTGAAGGCTACGGCTACCCACTTCCCCTATTTTCTTCTGATTAGAGATAATACCGGTTGTTTTTTATCTATGTCCAGATTCTATTTTCTATATTTGTGTTTTTTATGCATCGCGGTCATTCTTGTAACCTTTTATTTTTTATCGCGATGCCTTTAACTATATAACCGGATAACATTCTGATAACGTAGGTCAGTTGTTCAGTTGTCAGTGTTCAGTCATTAGCGTTCCCGGGAATTAACTTTAATGTTTTAATTAAATTAATAAAGAGTTTTTAACCAGTTAGTTCCAGAGTCGTTCCTGCGTCAAACAACAACAGATTCACTTTGTCAAGCAGCCATTGGAAAATTATTCCCCCCGACCGGTATATTAGGGGATATTTCACTAAAGGTAAAATTAGGTATACTCTTCTGATTCCAAAAATATGCTTAATAAATATCTAAATATGAGGGAAAACAGAAAAAAAACGCTTCGAAAGCTTGAAATTTAGGGAGCAGAAAACAAATTTGTGAAGAAGATTTTTGGCAGGTTTTTCTCCTTGATACGTCACTCACGGCATCTAGCGGAAAAGCGCCCGAGACTCCCGAAACTACTAATGCCGCAAAATCTGAATATAATAGGCTTAACGTAGCGCTGAGACACTAACAGGTGCGAACAGGCGTCACTTTACAAACATCAAGAGTCAAAATTTCTCCTTACTACGTTAACAAACGAAGCAAAATTTTAACAAGGCCTTTTCGAAACCCAATACTTTGATTGCAATTTTATAAATTGCTACAAAACCAAAGAAGGAAGTAAATATATCATGATAAACTAGGTTTTTCAATTATTTTTTCATATTTAGTTTGTGGATGACGAAAATCATGACACTAACACTATAAGGCGCTGCATTGCAAAGACCTGCACTGGCCGAGTTTTTCATGCTTGACCCAAGCCCGGGCCGGTTTCAGCATTTTGAATAAGCCCGAAACCCGGTCCGGTCCGGCCCGTTACATGCATTAACCAAGCCCGACCCGGCCCGACACATTGCATGAATTGAACGTAGTGCAGTTGTAATTTTTATATTTTTTTACATAAATTCAATTAATTCAATTCATATTTGCTTTAGCGTGTATTATTCATTTCTTTTGATAATTGTTCGTCGCATTTGTTCTTAGAAGCTTATACTCATTTAAATTATCTTTCATTTGAATTTTGGATTCAATGAGAATCAAGTTCGGCCCGACCCGAATTTTGAAAAATGAACAAAAGCCCGGCCCGGCCCGTTAATTTCCAAAATTTTAAAAGCCCGACCCGGCCCGGCCTGATACAATTTTCAAAAGTGGAAAGCCAGGCTCGGCCCGATCCGTGCAGGACTTTGCTGCATTGCAGTTTAGGGGAGTGAGCCATGTATGTGCCAGAAATTTTAGTCGAGAGTGGCAACAAGACGCATTGCTATAAATTACGAAAGCGAAAAGTAGTAACGTTCGTGATGCTTTCATACTTTTTGAAATCTCGACACCCAAGAAGGGGCCCTAATTGTCGAACTGCGGGCGGGCCCAACAAACGTCGTTACGCCCCTGAGCCTAATCTTGTGACCCTCATATTAAATAAGTCTTACTAATGATAACTGGTTTTTAATATTTAGATTTGAGGTTGTTACATTGATTTTATACAAGGGTTATTATTGGGAGAGATGGTTATGTTATTTACCCTATGGATGCCTGAGCGCGACCATCTTTCGTTATTACTGAGGGCTTAAGAGAGGCTAGCGTCAGACCAAGAGCCAGTGGCCTGGATCTTACCTCATAAAGTACAAAAGGTCTGACCATTGGAATGAGTTCAGTTTTGATGCTCATTAATAGATTTGGCCGTCTTACGCGTCACAGCTGGGGCATTTGAGGGGGCGGGGTCATGTTTGACCCTAATGAGGTATGATTTCTTACCTCATGAGGTACATGAATAAAAAAGGTGGCAAATGATAGAACTGGAAATGGCGATTCCAAATATATGAAATCTGACGTCATCAAAGGGGGCCATCAATAAATCAGATTAAAATGGTCGAATGAGGTATGAATTCTCACCTCATGAGGTACATGTATGAATCCGGTGTTGTTTGATAGATCTGGTCGTGCTAAATAACAGAATATAAAATCTGACTGGAAAATACGCGGCTTAGGTTTAATCTGACGGCCTGATTCTTGCGTCAGACCATGACAACTTCGTGCCTCATAAAGCTAGATTTGGGTCACGTGACAGATTAGAGTGGTTTCCATAACATTTATTTCGCACACTGAATTGGTATCTCTGTCCCATTGTCGCTTAGATCGTACAGGAAAGTATATTTTCTAACCTCCTTAATAAAGACTTCCTTATTAACATCTTACCTCTATATACTTCCATTAGATCATGAGTGAATCATATACTAGCTCCCTATAAGTTACTCAGCCACACTAGCCTAATGTATCCAGCATTTTCTTCCCGCCAAAAAAGTCTGCAGCCATAATGACCAATAACATCAATATAACATTCCAAAATGTTCGCGGTTTACGAACCAAGGCCGATGAATTTTTTGCCAATTTTCAATGTATCAATTCCCAAATATTTTGTTTAACTGAAACATTCCTTACCGAAGATTGCTTTAGCCCTGACTACTTCCCCAACAGTTTTACCGTACATCGAACAGACCGCCGCGGTTACGGTGGAGGATCTCTTATAGCCGTTTCTTGCAATGTTAACTGTCTCAGACGCCATGACTTAGAAGGAGACTTTGAAGCAGTCTTTATCGAAGTTTCACTTCCACATAAATCAAAATTATTAATAGGCAACTTGTACTTACCCCCAGCTATGCCGGCCAGTCGATACGAAGAATTAAGTACGCTGTTGTCATATCCTCTAAATACTTACAAGGGTGACATACTTTTGTTGGGGGACTTTAACATACAGAAAGTTGACTGGCTGTCACTCGACACGACCAGTTGCTCATTCTACGGGACCGCAAAGGCAAACACAATCATAGCCATGACCGAGTTCTCTAATCTAAATCAAATCAACACCATTGTGAACCACCAAGGAAATATCCTAGACCTATGCTTTACCCGTAACAATTGTGCAACTGTTGACCGCGGCATTCCCTTAGTGACTGAAGACAATTATCACCCCACGTTACTAATTACCTACCACTGCAGTTTGGACACACTACTGATAAAAAATAAAGCCAAGTACATCTATCACAAAGGTGATTATTACTCCCTATACAATTTCATCTCTTCGGCAAACGCGCGACCAATATATGACTCAGGTGACTGCGAATTAGCCGTGACGATGCTAACAAATATCTTACTCGAGGCAAAGGAACGCTATATTCCCAAGAAACAGGCTACTTCATCACATGGTCGATCCCCACCCCCATTCCCGGCATGGTTCTCGGAGGAACTAATCAAGGTTATTAAAAGGAAGAAATATCTTCACAGACAACACTCTCGCGCACCAACCACTAATTCCAGACTAGCATACATCGCTCAACGAACATTAAGCAAACGCCTTCTGCGTCGCGACAAATCGATCTACCATGATGCTATCTCCAACTCTGTCACTAATAACCCAAAAGCACTATGGTCCTTTGTAAACAGCAAAAGAAAATCTGCTCGTCAAAATCTAATCTTAACCAACAATGATGACTTAATCACAGACAACGAAACAATCGCCGCGATGTTCTCAAAATGCTTCTCCAGTGTTGCTTCCGATAACACAGATTCGACTATCCCCATCCCTGAACCACATTGTACTCCAAATGAGCTCCTTTATCTAACCATAACAGAGCGAGACGTTGCTGATGCCATAAGCAAGCTTGAACCAACAACTACAGAAGGCTTTGACGGCTTACCAAACTTTTTGATAAAAGGCTGCAAAGACCTGTTAATCAAACCTCTCACCCATATTTTCAACACCTCTCTTCGTACTGGAATATTTCCAGAGGCATGGAAAATTGCAGTAATTTCACCCATTCACAAAAAAGGCTTCAAAGGTCACGCAGAAAATTATCGTCCCATCTCCGTGTTAAATTCTCTCGGTATGACTTTCGATTATGTAATGCAGAAACACCTATACAATTGGTTCAAGATACTCATACCAGATACTCAACATGGCTTTGTAAAGTGTCGCTCAGTCGAGACCAATCTACTTGCCTTTACAAATTATGTTGAACCTATAGTTCGCGATCGTGGTCAAGTCGATACAATCTATATCGATCTTTCGAAGGCATTCGATCGGGTGTCACACCCCCGACTACTAAGGAAACTGGAAATGCATGGCCTAACGGGATCTTTATTGTCCTGGTGTGGAAACTACCTAAGTAATCGATCAAACGTCCTGAAATGCAATGGTTCAATAAGTACCTCCTGGTACAAAGCCACCTGCGGGGTACCGCAAGGGTCTTCCCTTGGACCACTCTTTTTTACCATATATACATACGATATCCCGCCAACTGTTAAGTCCTCCACACTTTTTCAGTTTGCCGACGACCATAAGCTATGCAGAGCAATTAACTCGGTTTCTGATTGCTTCGCTCTGCACAACGACTTACTTTTACTAAACCATTGGTGTACCTCAAATAAAATACCAATTAACGCCGACAAAACGGTCGTAGTATCGTACACTAGGAAAACAAACCCGATATACTTCAATTACAGGATGGACCAGAACATATTGCAGCGGCGAGGCGTCATCAAAGATCTGGGGTTCCAATTCGACAGTAAATTACTATTCTCCCGCCAAATCACAGAGATAGTTAACAAAAGTAACAAAATATTAGGAGCGTCAGTCAAACTATCAAAGCAAATAAACTCAGGATCCTGCTTCTTACAATTATATCGCTCACTAACACTCTCAGTTATATTATATGGTTCTATTATTTATGGCAATACCTGTCCCACCAACATTTCAAAACTGGAATCCATACAGAAAAAAATTATATATCTATACAAAATACTATTCGACAAAAACTCCACAAAGGAGTACAGCGACCATCTACTCAAACTAAAAATGGACACCATACAGGCGCTATTGTTCAAAACGGACATAAAATTTTTGCACAAACTCCTGACTGGTAGAGTCGACTGTAGTGAAATACTACAGACGGTTGCATTTAGCTGCAAAACAAGAACGCATAGGACCCGTCACCTCTTTTACCCCACAGCAAATACTCCTCCCAGTATGCTCAGAATGATGAAAGTTTATGATAAACATGGTAGTGATAATGACCTTTTAGACTCGAGAAAATTAAAATATTCTGATATTATCTTAAAATTTAAAAATTTTTAAAATGTAATAACTAAACCAAAAAAAAACAGATAAAACTTTCATGCAGTGTTCCGATCTAATTTAATCATCCTCCCACACTGTATTGTACACATGACCTATGTCCCCTGTTCGCCAACCAGCTGGTACCAATGTACTGTTTTGGGAACATTAAACAGTTATTATTATTATTATTATTATATGCGACCCCCAGTGACAGAAAATAACACTACTCTCGCCGCTTACGTATTTCCGGTAAAAAACCGGAAAAGGGGATCTACCAATGAAACTTCGAACTAAAAGGTAGTTAGTATAAGCAGACGACGTTTTAGATATGTTGTGATTGTTTGCGAATGGTTCAGAGTCGTATTTTTTCTTTGAAATTATTTTAATGGGTAAGGGTTGGCGCAATTAAAATGGCAGAATTTTGGATATTATTTGGCAAAGCCCAAATGAAAGAAACTCATTTAAATTATTATTTATTTTATTCCGTAGGCAACGTTCAGACTGCAGAGGCAGAGCTAAACAACAACTTAATAGTCATCTCGAAAACCTTACTAAACTTTTTAATAATGCTTCTAAAAGAACTAATAAAAAACTTAAAGAAAGGTCCAACATATTTTTAACGAAGCCTGTTGTGAAACCCAAATTATTTTTAAATAATCAAAAGAATGAATGTGGTGCATAGAAACCAAAACCTCCAAAACGTTAATACCATTTGGAACTATCATTCATCAATTTCAAGTTCTCGATATATTAATTTCAAAGCCCTAAGAGAGGGCGCCGTCTACTATCACTTTCACCCGCCTCTCTTCCTCTCTAGTATTCGGAAGAAAATGCTGGATACATTAGGCCAGAGTCGCTGAGTAACTTATGCTAGTATATGATTCACTCATGATTAGATACATTTTTCTTTCCTCGTGGCATGTTTCCGACCAAAAAAAAATACATGGCGGCTATCAGTCTATCTAGCGTATGCGTGCACTCTTGAAATTTATGACGTAGTCATATAACAATATGTTCAGTACCCCTTTAAATTTAGTGTACGTTCAATATCCCTTTAAACTTTAAAATAGATATTTTTGGATAGGCTAACAAAAGGTCTTCGTTACGAATAAGATGCATGTATAAATTACAATGGCTGGTTTTCCCAATGCGCTGGTTCCCTTCGACAATCTTTACAACACGTGCAAAGTAAAGCCGAGGGTTCAACATCCTTAAAACTTTCCAAGGGTTGAAAGACCAATATCAAGAAAACTTTCGATGGGCTCTACCCAAAAAGGTGAACGATTCGTCCCTACCCTCTTCGGCAAAGAGGTGAACGTGGACCAGCTCCTTGGTGACAAACAAAGGAGAGAAGTGTGTGTATAAGTGCGTACGAGAATTATAGCAGAAGAGAGTCGACTCTTGGAGCACGCGACCATGCCAAAACTCTGGGCCTAATTTTTAAAAAGCGGGTACCCTTACGGTCAAGCCGATGTTCCCGCCAATGAAGAAGCGGACTGTGAAAACGTGCGCGAATACGTGCTAATGGAAGTGATCGAGTGCCGTCGTTACGACATCGAAACCAACGGACTCCACAAATACGGTACCGTACTAAATTAAATTAATTAATGGGAACCAGCCAACCCACAGTAATATGATTCTTATGTTTAGTTAGCGAATAAGTTAATTTGTGTTTATGTTTAGTAGAGAGCTGCAGAGAACAAAATATCTGTGTCCGATCCGTTTCAATTCCGTAGACATAAGATATTTTTTCCTTTTTCCGTTCCGTTTCCAAAACTACTTCATTAGCTAATCCGTTTCCGTTCCGTTTCCACAAATCCTTCATTAGCTCTACCGTTTCCGTTCCGTTTCCACAAAATCGTTCATTAGCTTTTCCGTTTCCGTTCCGTTTCCATAAAATCGTTCATTAGCTCTTGCGTTTCCGTTCTGTTTACGTTTTAATCCGGCGGAACGGAACGGACTCCGCAGAAAACGGAAAAATTTCCTTTCGGTGCAGCTCGCTAGAGAGCTGCAGAGAACAAAAGATGTGTGTCCGATCCTATTCAATTCCTTAACCGTGGATAAAAAATGCGCATGAGGAAATTTCTTTTCACGCTATAGGATAGGCAACTCCCTATCTCGAAGGACAGCTTATTCTGTACATACGCTGTTACAAGATCGGTTGTCAGCGCATTGCTAGGTCTTTATGTAACCTAGCTCTGTGCGTGCTGACAAGAGACGAAAAACCTCAGGCCTTAGATTCAAATACGTGCAGCATGCTGTAGGCAATTTCACACATATCTGAAACTATGGCCTTGAGGTCCTTACACTCGAGATAAAAAACTCGCGGATACATTAAATGCTGAAGTTTTTCGTCTCGTGACATCTCGTACAAAGTTAAGTTACATAGAGACCTAGCTTTGCGCGTGCTGAAAACAGATGCTGTAATATGTATACAGAATAAGCTGTCGTTCAAGATAGGGAGTTGCCTATCCTAAAGAGTGAAAACTCCTCACGGGTATTCTTTATCCATGCCTTAACCATAACACATTTTTTTCCTGTTTCCGTTCCGTTTCCATAAAATCGCTCATTAGCTCTTCTGTTTCCGTTCCATTTCCACAAATCCTTCATTAGCTCTTCCGTTTCTGTTCCGTTTCCACAAAATCGTTCATTAGCTTTTCCGCTTCCGTTCCGTTTCCAAGAAATCGTTCATAAGCTTTTCCGTTTCCGTTCCGTTTCCACAACTCCTTCATTAGCTCTTCCGTTTCCGATCCGTTTCCGTTATATAGATCTTTCTTCCTTCCGATTCCGTTATAAGCCGGCGGAACGGAACGGACTCCGCGGAAAACGGAAAAAATTCCGTTCCGTGCAGCTCTCTAATGTTTAGGTTTAATAAGTATTTCATTTGTGTTTATGTTTAGCTATAGCCAAGTTATGATTTTTATGTTAAGTTAGTTAGTTTCTTTTAAGTATTGAATTAAAATTGATTATTGCCAGTTCCATGACTTTTGTGTATCTTAAATGCTGACACTTTTCCTACCATAAATATCCCCTAGACAATTGATTAACAGAATTGAAGAACCAATCCATTCCCCTTATATTACTTATTACTTGTATTTAAAGTTTGTCTAAAAGAGTGTCACATTTTGGGGGTCCGTCCGGGATTAAATGAATCGAACTGGCAAAATAAATATCTATATCCCCTTAAAATTAAACTCCCCGTAATGTCCATTAGTGGCAAAATTTTTTTTTTAAAAGTATCGAAACGTAAAAGTTAATGTCCAGAAGGACTTAAGTAATAGAAATTTAAGTAAGGTTAACTCTTAATCAATTAATCGTTTGTAATCGTGTGCGTTTCGGTTGGTGCCGGTCGCGTTATATTTACGAAAACCCCAATGATAAGATTAACCTCAGTTTCTCGCCTTCGTCACTTTAATTGATTCCCTCCCATTGGACCGAAATCCCATTCAACCGAAACCAAAGAAGGGAGGTCCCATTGGACCGAAATCCCGCACCTTGGGCGGTTTACGAAAAGTGGAGATAGCCATGAATGGCTGCACTTAACGTTAGTGTACACTGTCTAGTTATCTCCGATAAAAACGAAGTAGCAATGAATTAACCGTGGAATCGGTTTTAAAGGCTTATGTTAATTTAAGGGAAAGCTAAAATAAGCCGTAAACCGTAGCGTTTTCTTTAATGTTACTAAAAATAACAAAACGCTTTAACTTGAATAAAAAGTCTAATAATTTTTCCTCTGTTTATTTCAACTTGGTTGTTTCAAATTGAATAGTGTTCTAAAGTAAGTTTCCAATGGTATTTTCATGAAAAGTACGAAACATTTACGTCGCTCAACCTAACCTAACCCAACCTAACCAAACCTAACCTAACCAAACCTAACCAAACCTAACCTAACCTAACCTAACCTAACCCTAATCTAACCTAACCTAACCCTAATCTAACCTAACCCTAATCTAACCTAACCTAACAGAAACCTAACATAACATAACATAACAGTAATGTTTTGGAAAAGGCATATTATTTGAGAAGTCAATGAAGCTAAACATCAATATTCTGGAAAAGGCGTAGCATTGTAAAATGATTTATAAAATATTACTAACTTAACCTAACCTAACGTAACCAAACGTAACCTAACCTAACCTAACCAAACCAAACCAAACCAAACCAAACCTAACCTAACATAACATAACATAACATAACATAACAGTAATGTTTTGGAAAAGGCATATTATTTGTGAAGTCAATGAAGCTAAACATCAATATTCTGGAAAAAGCGTAGCATTGTTAAATGATTTATAAAATATTACTAACCTAACCTAACCTCACCTAACCTAACCTAACCTAACCTAACCTAACCTAACCTAACCTAACATAACAGTAATGTTTTGGAAAAGGCATATTATTTGAGAAGTCAATGAAGCTAAACATCAATATTCTGGAAAAAGCGTAGCATTGTTAAATGATTTATAAAATATTACTAACCTAACCCAACCTAACCTAACCAAACCTAACCTAACCAAACCTAACCTAACCTAACCTTACCTAACATAACATAACATAACATAACATAACATAGCATAACATAACAGTAATGTTTTGGAAAAGGCATATTATTTGAGAAGTCAATGATGCTAAACATCAATATTCTGGAAAAGGCGTAGCATTGTTAAATGATTTATAAAATATTACTAACCTAACCTAAACCTAACCTAACATAACAGTAATGTTTTGGAAAAGGCATATTATTTGAGAAGTCAATGAAGCTAAACATCAATATTCTGGAAAAGGCGTAGCATTATTAAATGATTTATAAAATATTACTAACCTAACCTAACCTAACCTAACCTAACCTAACCTGTCTTAAATCAACGTCACCCCGTTGCATTCGAATCGATGGGATCTCCTTATCTTACGCAAATCACAGTGGTTCGAAAACCCGCCGTTCCGCTAGTTTCTTATCTAGTTTGGCGTATTTCGGTTGAATGGGATTTCGGTTCATTGGGAATTAGGTCCATTGGGAGGATACCCTTTAATTGATCCATTTGTTTTTGTTTTTTGATGAATTCTCAATTTTATTTTTTTTCTTGAAATACCCATTTGTTTTTCTCTGACCCATAATTCCCGTAAAAATTTATGAATACCGAGTTCTGCAAATCTTGTAACCCTCAGCTTGGTAGATTGTATTGTTGCGAAAACTGTTATTCTCTAAACAAGGCTTTACAAACTAGTGCTAGGTTAAGTAGGCAGGTAAATCGTAGTGAAAGGCTAGAAAATTCTATAGCAAAGATGCCAGTAGATAACAATGCACAAAATGGAGGTCAAGGAGGGGCGAATGACGCTGCTACTATTCGCGCTCTTCAAGCGCAGGTGTCTCAATTGACCCAGCAGCTAAACCAGTTTATCGCCGCAGGCCTTAATCAGCCACAAAACCCCCCAAACCCCCCTCAACAGCCTCATGGCTTGCCAAATAGTTGGGTACCCACAGTATCGCCCCCTACATTTTCAGGTAGTTTAACCGATTGTAATACAAAAGAATTTCTTCAAAAAGCGCGGCAAGTACGCTTATCACGTGATTGCCCCGAGAATGTGTTTTTGAAACATTGGCTACCTACAATGCTAACAGGTAGCGCTTTTGAATGGTTTGTTACGCAACCCGCTTTTGCGAATTTCGATGATTTTTCAGCCGCGCTAACCGGGGAATTTCAACCTAGCGTTAGTGATGACGTAATTCTAGAACGCATAGATAATAGAACGCAAGGCGCTAGTGAGAAGACAGCTAATTACGTTGAGGCTATACAGGGATTAATGCGTAAATTGATAGAACCGCTTCCCCTCTCAGCTCAAATCCGAATTATTCGGAGAAATTTATGTCAGGACCTCCGAAAAGCTCTCGCAACCTCAAAATTTACTTCAGTACGAGAGTTAGTATCCGCGGCCACGTTGGTTGAACAAGCCTCTAACCCGCGCCGCGGAAACGAACGTCCTTCCGTCCCCGAAAGTACGCGTAGTAAGCCGCCCACTAATTCCGACACTGGCCATGGCGTCATATGCCTTTATTGTGGAGAGCCAGGGCACTACCAAAGTCATTGTAGGGCTAGAACAAACCCTCCTCCCCGTCAAAATACTTTCCATAGAAGTAATGGTAACAGCAATGGCTACCGTAACGGTAACCAGCGCTATGAAGTTTCGCGGTCAAGTAGTAACAGTAATGGAACAGGGAATGTAAACGGTATGTTAGTTCCCAAAACAATTTCTCGGGTCCTCAGCCAAATCAATCCCAACAGGGTAGGCGTGATGCTAGCGAAATAGTTTGTCTCAGGTGTGGGGTTAGGGGCCATATACGTCCCGATTGTCCGACTCTTAACTCCGGCCTTCCCCCACCCTCTTTTCCTAATGCCACTCCGGGAAACGCGTCAGCGGGGGCCTCGACCACGCGAACGCCCCCCGGCAACCAACAATAAAATCACCCTTTACTGCTAGCGCTATTCCTCTTACCAGGGCGAAAAATAACACCAGAGTACTTCCGAACCTTGCTAAAATCTAAATTAAAATTAATAATAAATCATGCATAGCCTTAGTCGATAATGGCTCTACTCACTCATTAGTGGATGACCGTTTTAAAAATATAATTCCCCCATTGAAAACAAATAAACGTAGATTACGTATTGGCCTTAAATTAGCTAATCGAACAAGGTTTAATACAACCGGAAGTGGAAGCGCTACAATTTCTCTCCCTGGTAAGGAGGTTCAAAACAATGTTCTATTTGTCAAAAATTTAATTTTCCCTTGTATTCTCGGAATGGACTTTGTCCAAGCCACCGGCATGCGCGTCGATTATGGTACTATGCGTTATACTTGGCCGGATTCGGTAACCGAAGAACGCCTCTTTTTACGAAATTATAATAGCAATGATGACCCTTCCCTAGCTCTAGCGTTACATAATTCTGAAGTTGATGAGGAAGATTTAAACCGCGCTCTTTCGACTGCTCAGGTATCACCCGAACAGCGGGTATTATTAGAAAACCTTGTTACTGAATATCAACATTTGTTTGCAAAGTCGCCGGGAATTACGAACGTAGCCTCCTATTACATAGACACAGGCGACTCCTGTCCAATATCATGCGCACCCTACCGTTATAACCCTAGGAAAAACGCTATCATTGATGAAATAATAGACGATATGTTAGCGAACGATATTATCGAACCCAGTAATTCGCCATGGTGTTCCCCCTGTATTTTAGTGAAAAAGAAAGACGGTTCAAATAGGTTATGTCTAGATTACCGTAAACTTAATGACGTCACGAGAAAAGATAAATATCCGCTTCCAATTATAGAAACTATTTTAGACTCCTTAAAATCTCCAAAGTTTATAACCACATTGGATATGAAATCCGGTTATTGGCAGATGCCCTTGGATGAAGCCAGTCGAGATAAAGCGGCTTTTGTTTGTCACCGCGGCCTATTCCGGCCAAAGGTCTTAATGTTTGGGCTAACGGGGGCGCCGTCTTCATTCCAGAGGATGGTGGACCGTTTGTTCTCCCCCCTTAGTAACGAAGGCGTCAGCGCTTATTTGGATGACGTAATCATCATATCCCCTAGTTTTGAACAGCACCTCGCGACTTTATCCAAGGTATTTTCCACATTGAAAAATGCCGGGCTCACTATAAAAGCAAGTAAGACGAAATTTTGTCAAAAGGAGGCGGTTATTTTAGGTCACGTGGTTACGGAAGAAGGAGTCAAGGTTGACCCCGCTAAAGTCTCCGCAACTCGCGACTACCCCGCCCCGCGGACTGTCAAACAATTACGTAGCTTTCTAGGACTAGCATCCTATTATCGTCGATTCATCCAAGGTTTTTCGGACATAGCTTCTCCGCTCAATTCATTATTACGTAAGGATGCCCCTTGGCAGTGGGCTGCGGAGCAGCAGAACTCTTTTACCGCTCTAAAACAGGCCCTTATATCCGCGCCTATCGTTTCCCCTCCCGATTGGTCTGTCCCGTTCGAGGTACTCACCGACGCATCAGGTACAGGGCTAGGCGCTGTTTTACAACAGGTTATTAATGGCAAGAAAGTAGTAATCCGGTATGCTAGCCGCTCCTTGTCAGAAACTGAAAGGCGGTATTCTACTACCGAACGAGAGTGTTTAGGTATAATTTGGGCGATCGAACAATTTAGGCCTTATTTAGAAGGGGCCCCATTTCAACTTTATTGCGATCACAGCTCATTACAATGGCTTCGCACCGCGCGCGATCCTACTGGGAAATTAGCACGGTGGCGTCTCAGACTCCAATCATATGACTTTATAATCAAGCATATTCCGGGTAAGCAAAACGAGGTTGCGGACGCGCTTTCTCGAATTCCCTCTGACGTTGATACCGACTTGCTGGTCGAGACGGAGTTAGACTCAGAAGAGAACCCCTCTACCCCTATTGTTGCTTTATGCTTAGAAAGTAGTATTGTTTTTGATAATGACGCAATCATTGAAGCTCAGTCTTCTGACGAGCGCATAGGCCCTGTTAAAAAGTATCTTGTAGACAAAGAAGCCCCTACCGAGTTATCTATTAGACAAGCAGTTCTTGACTCGGCTTCCAGATGTGAAATCATAGACGACATTGTTTACCGCGACGTAGCGCGAACCTCAAATGGTGACCGGTCTCTTAGAATTTGGATTCCTCAGTCACTTATTCCCGCTGTTTTACGTCTGAATCATGATTTGCCCATTTCAGGACATTTAGGTATTTTTAAAACTTTGCGTCGCCTCCAATCGCGTTACACCTGGGACAGTATGACCCGAAGCGTAACCCACTACGTTAAATCTTGCGAATTATGTCAGAAAAACAAAAATCTTCAGCGTTTACCCGCAGGGAACATGAAATCAGCCTCCCCTTCCGACCCCTGGCAGGTGGTAGGAATTGACCTTAAGGGTCCATACCCAACAAGCAAGCGCGGAATAACTGTCAGTGGGATAATTTCATTGGCTGAGACACCGGCGTAACGCCGAACACGACCGAAAAATAGAACACAACTAGCGCCCGGCCGAGCGGAAATTCCGTCGGGCTCGACGTAAAGATTTTTCGGTCGAACCCCTTTCTGCCGGGTCTCCGTCGTGATTTCCGCCGACTGCGAGTCGAGCTTAAATGTATCAGGTAAAATCAGCCCCACTGATGTCAAGTAAATTAAACTTAACTTGTTTGAGCGAGTTTTCGAGGTAATGTGGTGAAATATTTTTTACTGTGATAAATGAAATGAACTTAAATCGGCATCATTTAATAATAGAGCTATTTCAATTCGGGGGTAAGGAGAGTTTTTGAGGCGGGGTTTCGCCAGTCCCCGCCTAGGTGCCTTATTGTGCGCGAAATTTAGATTAGAGTTCTACAGTGGCCCGCACGGAGGGAGGGTGAAAATCGGCTCCGTTTATTGGCCGGCCCAACTGTGACGTTTCCCCCTTCAACTGATATAGCTCTATGTAGGCACATTTTATTTCACACTCATTCAATGAAACCTTCTAACGTTAAATTATTATTTAATGCAAATAAAGATACAAAAATGATACATTTTAAACGTCATCTGGTTCATCATCCGAATCAGTCTGATAATCAATATATACGGTTTCATCGTCATAGTCACCCTTCCTCCGTGTGGGCCACTGTAAAACTCTATGCTAACTCTCGCGCACAATAAGGCCCCTAGGCGGGGACTGACGAAACCCCGACTCAAAAACTCTCCTTACCCCCGAATTGAAATAGCTCTATTATTAAATGATGCCAATTTAAGTTCATCTCATTTATCACAGTCAAAAATATTTCACCACCTTACCTCGATAGAAACAGAGGCAACTCGCTCAAACAAGTTAAGTTTAATGTGCTTGACATCAGTGGGGCTGGTTTTACAATATATCACCTGCTACATTTAAGCTAGACTCGCACTCGACGGAAATCACGACGGAGACCCGGCAGAAAGGGGTTCGACCGAAAAATCTTTACGCCGAGCCCGACGGAATTTCCGCTGTGCCGGGCGCAAGTTGTGTTCTTTTTTTCGGTCGTGTTCGGCGTTATGTCGGTGTCTCAGCCAATGAAATTATTCCACTGACTACGTCATAAATTTCAAGGGTGCACGCATACGCTAGATAGATTGATAGCCGCCATGTTTTTTTTGGTCGGAAACATGCCACGAAGAAAGAAAAATGTATCTAATGGAAGTATATAGAGGTAGAATGTTAATAAGGAAGTCTTTATTGATGAGGTTAGAAAATATACTTTCTTGTACGATCTAAGTGACAATGGGACAGAGATACCAATTCAGAGTGCGAAATAAACGTGACCCAAAAATATCTACCGCCAAACTCAAAATTCAGTCCTAGTGTGAACAGTCTACAGCGTAAGGTAAAATTTCTACCGTATGCTGCGTGATTTGCGCCGGTTTTTTTCGGTAGAGTGGGAATCTAGCTTTATGAGGCACGAAGTTGTCATGGTCTGACGCAAGAATCAGGCCGTCAGATTAAACCTAAGCCGCGTATTTTCCAGTCAGATTTTATATTCTGTTATTTAGCACGACCAGATCTATCAAACATAACCGGATTCATAAATGTACCTCATGAGGTAAGAATTCATACCTCATTCGACCATTTTAACCCCCGTCTGATTTATTGATGGCTCCCTTTGATGACGTCAGATTTCATATATTTGGAATCGCCATTTCCAGTTTTATCATTTGCCACCTTTTTTATTCATGTACCTCATGAGGTAAGAAATCATACCTCATTAGGGTCAAACATGACCCCGCCCCCCTCAAATGCCCCAGCTGTGACGCGTAAGACGGCCAAATCTATTAATGAGCATCAAAACTGAACTCATTCCAATGGTCAGACCTTTTGTACTTTATGAGGTAAGATCCAGGCCACTGGCTCGTGGTCTAAGTCTTCGAAATTTGTGAAGCAGATGCGAAGTCAGTAGCCGGCGGCACTGCAGGCGAGATATCGTGACCTCTGTTGCGCGCGACAGGTTATATTTGCCGAGTAAAGCTGTGTTGTTGTGGAGGGTGTAACGAAAGTTCCGCTGAAGGCGACCCTCCACGGAGGTGACCCAATTCTCCTGGATGGCCTGCCGTTGGGCTTGGCGAAAGCTAAGACCATTAACAACCCCCGGGACTCGCTACGCAAGCTTTCTACTTTCGGTGGTTTTCTGTTACGCGCGATCCTAGCGACACTTGCGGTATATTGAGGAAACTTTTAGGGTCCACCGAATTTCCGGTTTACAGGTTCCTCTCTTTGCTTTTTAAAAATGGCGGATCACGAGGAAGATGAGGATGAAAATGTTAACGTGTAAGTTATTAAAATTATCATTTAATTTTTCGTTATCTCTTGTAATTTATTGGCATATTTTCTGTTTCCCTTGGTTGATAGGCCTCGGTCAACGCGGAAGGCCTTAGTTTTACAAGAAAATAGAAAGCTACAAGGTAAATCATTGTCTTAGTCCTTAGACTTAGCTCAGTCATATCTAAGACCATTAATAGTAGCACGTATTAATTACTTTATTAAGAATATAATTTTTTTACAGGAGTACTTGACGAATATGAATCGCTTTGTATTGAGACAATTGAAAGATTGAAAATTATAGAAAAACAAAAAACCTCAGATAAACATGTGTTGCAAGCCTTAAGTTTAGTCGTCTCGAGAGGTTTTACTAAGGATTATAATAACGTCTCAGAAGCAATTAAAAAAATAATCTTGAGTAATGATCAAAATGAGGTTTATGAAACACGGATGGGGCGACTTTTTAGAAATCGGTATCTTCAGAAATATTACCAGATAGTCTTTTTTGAAATGTGCAAGACCATGGATATAACGGTACGTAATAATCAACTTCATTTTATGTTAAATTTGACCCAAATAGAATTTTATTTACATTTCTTTCATTGTACATTTAGCAGAATTTACCAGTTACGTCTACAGTTGATTGGCGTATCAGATCACTGGCTTCAGCATTCATCCCAAGATTTCTTCTTGTTATTTTGCATCATCTAAAATCATCAACAGCTTTTAATGAAGAAGAATATCAAAAGGCTTGGAAGTTCAAAGAAAATTTATGCGAAGAATCAATCCACTATGTTGCAGGTTTTGTGATAAACAGTTTAAAAAAACAGCCAAGGCTAAAGAACGTTCCTTTAGAACTTTTAGAAAAACTTATTGGAAACATGAGCAAGAGTTTCAGCAAAAATGGAAAAAGCTATGAAAAGCTTTCGAGAATGAGAAATAGGGGTGGTTTGAAGAACGCAAAACGAAGTCACATTTAGTCTATTTCATTTAATGGCTACGATAGCTTTAAAGTATTATGATTCTGCCAGCGCAGAAATTAGGGCTGTGCGAGCCTTGAATTTTTGGTTTCGAGTCGAGTCTCGAGTACTGAAATTTTCCCTTATCGAGTATCGAGCCGAGTCTCGAGTACTCGAATCGAGTATCGAGTAGTTGGAAAATTTGTTTCGAGTATTTATCGAGTAATTGGGAATTGATTTTGCAATATTTCAGCACTTTCTGTTAATTTATCTCTCTCATAATAGACATTTGGTGTAATTTTGATCATCGACAACTATTTCAAATAATTCCCGGACGGTATTAGTCTTCTTCCCTTTAAATTTAACAAACGTAAATCCTAATTAATATGTTCTTCGCAATCTCATTCCTCACCGAAGTCACTAGCCATTGTTATACTTCGAGCAAAGTCTCAAACGAAAATTACTAAGCTGAATTTAAAAATAAATAAATAAAATAAAAGAACAATAATAATAGTCAACGCGCCTTTAACTGTATTTCACTACTTTTACTTCCACTGTTGAACCAGGTAGGAGCTACTACCCGATTACATTACACTGGCATTATGATCTAAACTACCCAATTAGCACTGACTTGCGTCTGTTAACCATAAATAGTGACTTTCTAGTAGATTTTTACAGCTACTACATCCCATTTTCAGAGCTAAAGGCCTTCCAAAAGACGGTTCGAGTATTTATCGAGCCTTGGTTTGATACTCGAAACTTTTTCGAGTTTCAGAAAATCTCTTATCGAGTATCGAGCCGAGTACTCGAGTCTTATCGAGTACTCGCACAGCACTAGCAGAAATTGTTAATGACAGAAGAACTAAAGTACAGACTGAATTGATTCACTGTGATAAAATTAGTCAGTTGTGGGATTCTATTTGGGGGTATTTACCAACAGGGTTTAAAGATGCAGCAAAGAAGTCTGTGATAAGCACATATTTAAATACCCATGGTAAAGCATTTACCAACTATTTAACAGAAAAATTTCAACGGGAAGCTGACAAAAGTACAAAAGCACAACCTAGTTTGCGAAAACCTTTGGCTCCCTCTAGTCAAAATTAAAAATAAAAACCTATTTTCTGAAGTGTTGCCTCCAATTGTTGATGGAATTATTCCTCTTAGAATCCTGCACTTTCCAATAATAGACCCTATTTGTGCCACGGTTGGATTGGTGTTAGAACCGCATAAACTTCTGTACTTCCCAAATTCTTGCTCTAAGTTATCTTGGTTAATTCTTCCAGCTAAGACATATTTAGATCCCTTTGAAAGCATGAACTTAACAACACCAACAATTGATTTAGCTGGAACAAATTATTTAGGGCATTAGTTTCTTCTCTGTGAGTTAGTCTTACCTTAGGTCTAAAATCTTCACAAATTAATTTTATTAAATTTATTTACCTGTAATTTTAAGACCTTCGCTTGTCTCACTACTTAAAAGCATCATTTTCCGTTGTTTATTTGAATATTTCTTAGAAGGCAAATTAGCAACTTCTTCTTCCCAGTCCAAGAAATAATTAATGAAGTCATTTTCAAGCCACTGAAATTAATTATAAAATTGAAGCACAAGTTAGGTTAGTTTAATAGCTTTGATTCTCACATTTAATCTTTTGTCATCCAAAAATTGAAAAGGTTTTAAGTCAGGATTTCGTGAATGGTAACAGTCAGTGAAATTAGTTCCATTAGTTACATCTGTGAAGCGGTTCATTAGGCGGAAAAATTTAACTGTTTCTGTAGCTTCTTCACCAATTTCGTCCTCGATACCACTTGCAACGGTTGCACTTAGGACCTGTGTTGCAAATTTGACACGCATTTTTCCATAAGATCCTAATTTGATGTGACTGAACTTCAGTTTTGGATACTTCCTTGGTATTCTTACGCAGTCTTTGAAATATAATCTTGAGACATGTTCCCAAAGAATATGTTTCTTATTTCTTAAAAGTGCCCTTGTTTTACTTTTCATTGCGCTACTTTCTACACAGTTTCTGGCAGTTTTCACTAAGTGTGGAGGATCAAAAATAAAAAATAATGGGCGCTCCGGTGTCTCTTTACCGCAATAATTAATGCCTTAGTGTGGTATTGCCATTGCATTACCACTGCTGTCATGGCTTTCAAAATTTGACTTGAAAAAGGTTCGATTTGTGCTAGCCTCCATCGCCTATGACACACAAGACTCCACAGTCCATAATTTCTAAACGTTCAATACATTCATTTACCAGGCAGTTTACTTCGCTGGCTTTGAGCCTAAAACATGGAAAATAGGCTAGGGTGAACTTCAGTTTTGATGTTTTGCCTTTTACCATGATTTGAAAAATGTTTGAGGCTAGTTCTACTTTATTTTGCTTTTTTGGGTCGTTAACTTTAACCAAACTTTTTAATTCATTTAAGGTGTCACCAAGGTCACAAAAACCCACCAATTCTCCCGGAGTTCTTTTGTTGCATCTGAATGTGGCGCGGCAGTACTTGTCGGGATGACAAGAACGTTTGCTATTCTTACAGAAAATAGGGCGTCTTTCGTACGATTTTAGTTTAAAGTTCTGGTAATAGAAACGGTCTTCCGCCGGGAGGGTCTCCGAGTTGATGTTAAGTAGGTACATATTACTGGTTGGTCCTAGGCGGGTGACGCTGGTAATGGTCTCGTTGGTTTTCCTTATCGCTTGAAGAATATGATCTTCAGTGAGGGAGGGAGGGAGGGAATCCTGCTATTACTCCTTTTATACCAGGTTCTCTGCTGGAACCTGGCCGGATGGGTTTGAAAGAAACCCCAAGGGCGTTTCTCCAGGTTTTGAGTGCGTTGAGTTGATCCGTCGTGAGAGGGGTAACCAACTGCGCCCCCCCACGGAGGACTTTCAAGTCCTTCACTCCTCCACGGTATTTTCGAGATGTTCGCAGAGCTGGATAAAGTTTACATCATGGAAGGTTCTCAAGTGCGGTTTTTTGCGTTCTTCCGGGGTGAGGGGTTGTCCTCTTGTTTCCTGGGGTTGGAGTATAATAGGTTCCAAGGGGAGCTCAGGTCTCTCCTGGTCCATACTTGTTGTGTCGTCTTCATGTTGGTCCGACGACGAGCCATCGCTAGAATCCATCCGGGAAGCATCGTCTGCTTTCTTACGTTTTTTCTTCTTGCCAGCCGCGGGCATGGCTGAAGCGAAAGGAAAAGGAGGGAGAGGAAGGACAGAGAAAGAGAAAAGAACAGAAAACAACTAAATAAACAGGGGCGAGCAGAGACAGAAAACACGACCGACCGCCACGAAATCGAGAAGTCCACTATGGCCAAACGTTAACGTAGGTCCGGACTCCGGAGTTAATCCCCACCGCCTCTAAATTACAACCAGCATCTCATTGGTTCTTGAAAACTCACGTCAGCGCGACACGAATGACGAAAATTACGTATTTTCCGACTGAGGAGAGGCGAAATAGCCCGGCCTCCTTTTACGTCCCCCTTGTATTTTGAAAGGGGGACTGGGACTATGGCGCGCGGATACTTAGGCATCTTACACCTTCTCCCTAATAAACTTGATATCGCTTCTTGCAATACCTAAGTCTTACGGTTAGCCCTAAAAACAATGTTATTGCTAAGCTTAATTTGAAACGTTACGCGAGAGGTGGCACGTGAGACAACCTCTTACCTAATTGTGACACTGAAAGGGAAAGAAATAAATTCCCGGTCATTTCGCATATCAAAATCGATTTTTGGGTCAACCTGGTTTTTCAAAATATTTAAAAAAACTTACATCTTGATTAAATGAGAACCAGTTTTAACGAAATGTGTCTTATTTTAAAAAGAAGAATTTTGGTACTTTCGTAAATTGGATTTAGAAATTGTAGTTCAAATGAGACTTGCCCTTTAAATGTACTTCATAATAAGGCGAAATATAAAAGGTCAGGTTTTATCGAACACTTTCAAGCCGTTATTACAATTCTAATCTTTCACCTTTTAGTGGAGAATACAATATCTGTACCTTCCAACAACTAGCAATTTCTAAATAGCAGTTTCATATCCATCTTTCATCATTGACGCTATTTTAAAATCAACGATAACATTTTAGATTTGAATACGATATAACTTTATTTGGTATCGGCAATTTTCAAGAAATTCAAATTGGACTTTCGCTATAATTTCTAATTTCAAACAGAAATTCTAACTTCACTTTTTCCCTAGTCATAAAAATAACGACAAACTATTCTGTTCGCAAGTTTCATGATGAAACTAAAACCATATTTTTCAAGTTAAATTAATTTTATTTAAATTTACACGAGAGTGAGTAATTGTTTAATCGCATTCGTGTCATAAGTGCATAATTACCCCCAATAAGTTCAAGAGTAGATCGCAACACGCAGGGATTTTGTTGGTGAACTATATTTCGAAGTAAATAAAAAGTTTGGATGCATAATGTATTATCGAGAAATTTAGATTTGGTGTGGTGACGTTCTTAATTTGCATCATTAAAGTTAATTAGTGGAAGATTATTTCTGGTATGAAGACGGCTACTGCTCCTGACAACAACATGAGACGAAAGTAGAAAGGAACGCCGACGCTACTCAGGTCCAAATCAACCGCGGTTTTCAACGGTTTCTCTCACTTGAGCTTTTCAATCCTGTAATCGAGCTCAAGGTCCAGGAATTTGAAAACTTTCGTTTCGAAATGGGTGCCATGCTGCGATTGAACATTCGTCAAATCAACTTATAATTTTACCATAAAATTTTTACCGACCTCAGTTGGAGGAACTCGTGCAGTTGCGGGCTGCTTCTCACCCAAGAGGTGTTGAACATGGTGTGTAGGTAGTCGAAGGAAACTTCCTGTTGCGAAAAATAAAATCCTCCTTTGATCGCCGGTAATAATTGTCCAAAGTAAAAATCAGCAGTTCGATCGTTGTGATCGCTGCTATCTTCCCGGAAATAATGGGAAAGAACTCATCAAGGAATCAATGAGTTAAATCGTCTTCAAGTTTCTTCGGATCAAGTGCGTCTAGCCATGCCTTAATAACACAGTCCTGGGCTTCCTGTAGATACGCGCCAAGACGGTCAGAAGAATAAAGAAACTTAACGTACAGAAAGACGTTCATCGAAACTTGGAGTAACATGTATGTTTGCTTAGTCATTGCTGGTGTAACTTCCGATTTCATGAAATCCGAGAGTGTGTCGGTGTATTCATAGCTTTCCGTCGAGAACTCCGTCCGCATGTAACAACCCAAGTAAAACAGAATGAAAGTCACTCCGATCAGCCACGACGAAGCCAGCAGTCGACAAGTAATGTGGGGCAAAACGGAGGGAATCGCTAAATAGGGAACAGAATCATACAGTTAGCATGTGTGATTAAAGAGCCAGCCATCTTTGGTTATTGAAGCATCACTATTAATAAGGACTGGAAACAATTACGGTTTTAGAACACTAAACCTTAGAGGAGATCCGGAAAATCCAGTGGTAAATTTGAGTTAAGCCTTGGCCTACGAACATTTGTTAGTTCTTAGTTGCCACACACCGTGCAACCGCGTCCCTTTTGACTTATTTTGTGACTTTGTCCCCTGACTTGGCCAGGAAGAGCGGACCTAATCCTCTTAGAGGCGCACCGCACAAAGGGCCTTAATGCGCCTGACCTGTTGGGGACATTGTTTCAAGGCAAAACACTGTGATATCTTTCGTGGTACGTCTAATTATTAGATCGTTTCCTCTGACAGAGAAGTTTCTCTGGGATGGCGGATCGCTGTGAGGCTTGCCAGGCCGAAGACTGCCCTATTAATAGGGGTAGCGGAAAACTTAACACCTGGATTGAATGTTGCCATTGTGCCTTTTGGTACCACGCTGAATGTGTGGAGGTTAAACCAGCAATGGCTGGTAAACTCACCGGTACATGGAAGTGCCCAACCTGTAAGTCCCCTCCAACCAAAGGAAAGAAATCCACTGTTACTAGAAGCCAATCTTCAGTCTCCTCCAAACTCTCCCAACCGGTAATCGAAGACGTGGTCTCGTGTACTGATGAATCTTCTCAAATGGTCCCCGTGTCGGGTACAATTAGTAAAGAGCAAACAGCACTGAATTTCAACATGGCTACCTTGCAGCAGGTGCTTGGTAAGGCTATTGACGAGAAAATCACTGCACAACATTCAGCTGTGATGGCTAGGGTGGATAGCTTGGTGACTATGAATACGGCTCTCTCGAGCAAAATTGACCAAAGCCTGGATCGTATCCAATCTACATTTATGGCGGAACTATTAAGTAGAGATACGCTGACTGTCAATCGATTTGAGCGGATTGAGGAACAACAGCTGAACCTCTGTACGGAAAATGCCGAGCTGCGTGAATCAGTGGTAGAGCTATCCTCTAGGGTTTCAGCTCTCGCAGACAAGATGGCTTCTAATAACGCAGCTAGCCAGGCCAATGCACCCGAAGCAGATAGGCGCCTCACTATCATAGTTTTTGGAGCTCAAGATACGGCTCTTGATGTCCCGGCTAGTGCCGAAGGATGGCTGCGGACCAATCTGGCTATTCCTGACGATCAGGACTTTTCCGTTGCCAAGTGTGAAAGGTTTGGCCGCAAGAAGGCTCCAGATATTAAACCGTTCCGGATTATCTTTCAAAATATTCAAGGGAGGGATGTAGTCCTTAAGCATGCCAAGAATCTCCGGAATCACCTACACGAGCCTACTAAGAAAGTGTCTATTCGCCCGGACAGGACAATGCATGAACGCATGCTACACTGGTATTCACGCCGACAGCGCCAACCTAAGAAAGCTCCAGAGGGGCTTGGGAACCATCCCCTAGGTGATTCCCTTGCCACCGTTTCAAAAAACTGATATCCGGGGCTATTGGGGGGAGGGTAGTCGCACCTAAAAGTCTAGGGCGACTGCCTCCAATTTGGTTGGGCAATGGCCCAGCCCTGGATACCACCCCATCGGAACCTGTACATATGCGATGTGGGGGAACCACCAATGCTGTAGAAATAAATATTAGTGTGAATAACTTTGTTACCTGTGATAAAACTATTAAAGACCAAATACATAATTTTCCCTATCAATCTAGTCGTCGAACTGTACCTAGGGCTCGTACACGCAGGGGGAAACGGAACAGCCAAAAATCTCCTAAAATTTCCGGAAATACCAGGTTTGCTTTTTTAAATATGCAGGGCTGTAACTCTGAAGTTAAATGGGCCGAAGCTGCTAATGTTATACGTGATTGTAACCTGAGCTTCCTATGCTTGGCTGAGACACATTTGAGAAATGGAATGCAACCACCTTCCCTAGATGGGCTAACCTGGGTGGGCCTCAACCGGTGGGGAAAAGATAAAAGGGGTGGGGGACTTGGCGTCCTGTCACAAACGGACAATCCGGTAACTATGGTCAGGACTTGTGTAGAGCATATGTGGGTAAAACACCCGTTTTTTCCGGAAATGGCCATTGCGGTCGTGTACTGCGCAACTGGGACTGACAGAACAGCCTGGAATCAAACTATTTATAGCTGCCTCGCTTCTGATCTTCTCACACTTGATAACGCTGGATACTCCCAAATTTGTTTATTAGGAGACATGAACGCACACATAGTAGAACTAGACGGCTATGAATGCTCTAATGGTAAGCTCCTGCGGGATTTTGTCACCTCGCAGGACTTATCACTGGGTAATTTGCACGAAATATGCAAGGGTAAAGTAACATGGAATGGTAGAGAAAGTCACTCGTCCATAGATTACGTTCTCCTCAATAATGTCATCCTCCCCTTGGTGGCGACTATCGACGTAGATGAAGATGGGACGCAGAATCTGGGCAGTGACCATAATCTAATTACTATTCAACTACACTTAAATCCTGCCACACCCATGTCACAGCAACCGTCTGCAACGACTAATGGTCCTAGACACGACACTTGGCATTTCGACAATGAAGCAGCGTTGCAGCTGTTTACTAACGACATGGAACACTGGGCTATGACACTGTCTAGCCCTCCAACATACGATGAGTTTACGGATGCTCTGCGGAAAACGATGGAGTCCTCGTTTAGGAAGAAAAAATTAAGTTTTGGTAAATCTGGTAGGTACCGGCCTAAAAAGTGGTGGAATAGTGAGGTGGCAGCGGCTGTTAGAGCGCGACGTCTCGCTTGCCGAGAACACAGACAGGCAAAGAGTAGCAGGGCCCCAGTAGAGGACATCCGTCAGAAATGGCAGGTCTATATGGCTTCCAAAGCTACGTCAAAGGCACTCATAGCTCGGAAAATTCGCGGGGTCAACAATAAAATGGAACGGGACATTGTAACAGCCGGTAAGTCGCAGGGGAAGAAGTTTTGGCGTTACATATCACAATTGCGTGAGACTACGAAGCCTTCGGCCCAACGCCACGTGGGTCTACATACAAAGACAGGGCCAGTGGCAACCTCCATGGCGGGCATCTCTCACCGGATTGTGGAATACATTTCAGATCTAGAAACGGAACTCCTCTCGCGCGATACTACTGCACCTGACAATCACCCAAGGGGGACCATAGAACTTACTGACAACATCCATCTTTCGGAGTTACACCGCGCCCTGACCCGTCTCAAACGGGGCAAAGCTGCAGGCCTAGATGGTATTTATGCCGAAGTGCTAATGGCATTGGGCTCCCAGGCGCGAATGTGTCTATTACACTTATACAACACTGTGTTAAGAAGTCCGGCAATACCTAATAGTTGGAAGGAATCTAGGGTGACGCTCATACACAAGGGCAAAGGTAAAGATGAAGCAGACTTAGATGCATATCGCCCCATTGCTGTCTCTTCGACGATGTACAAAATATATGCCATGATTTGGAAGGAACGCATTAGTATTTACTTAGAGAATAATAACCTTCTTAGTGACTGTCAGTTTGGTTTCAGAGCGGGACGAAGAATAGCGGATAATCTATTCGTGCTCTCCCATTTAATAGAATACTATCGCCATAAAAAATCACACATGTACTCTGCGTTCCTCGACCTTGCTAAGGCTTATGACTGCGTCCGCCATGACCGTCTCTGGCAGACTCTTGCACGTCTGGGTCTAGGTCAAGATACCCTAACTTAACTTCAGAAGCTCTACACGGATAATACCTATTGTTATAGGGTTATGGGGGTCACTACTCCGCCTATTAAATCGTCAATAGGACTGCGGCAGGGATGCCCTCTCTCTCCAATCTTATTTATAGCGTACATCAATCAACTCGCTGAAAATATTGTTGAGTCTGGCATAGGTGTTCGACTCCCGTATGTAGATTTGTCTGCGCCGCGAACTGACCCATGGTTCATTCACGTTGAATGTCTTCTTTTTGCTGACGATTTGATACTATTGGCCCATTCGCCCACGGATCTCCAATCCCTTTTGAACTTGTGTTCGGACTTTGCCTCAGAGAATGGTCTCCAATTTAGTGGGGCCAAATCAAAGATCTTGGTCTTCCGTAGAGGAGATGATGATGTTCCGAACCTATACGAGTATCACCTACAAGTGATGAGGCTTGAGGAGGCCTCCGACTATGTTTATTTGGGCGTTCATTTTTCAACCAACGATGATTACCTTCAGGAGCATGGCCGAAAGCTAACTCAGAAGACCACGCGACTACGATGGGGGGTACGAAATTTAGCGGCCCACTCTTATAACAGCTTCTCCGTAGCTCGCACATTATGGAAGGCGGTGGCTGTCCCGACCTAACATATGCCAACGAAGTACTTGTCTTGCCCAAAATCATTGTGTCGACACAAGATCACGCTCAGAGGGATGTGGGACGGACAGCCGTCCGGGCAGGTCCGTATGCACCCAATGCGGCGATTAAAGGGGAGCTTGGGTGGAGTTTGATGGAGGAACGAGAGGCAAAAAGTAAACTAAAGTACTTAGGCCGATTACTGTTAATGCCCGGGAGCATGCTCCCTAGTAAATTATTTCGTGCCCTGCGACAAGACGGTTTCCGATCAGCCCTCTTCGCGAGGATAGAATCCCTTGACCGAAGGTATAGTATTGGTACTCACAGAGGCCAAGCTACGACAGAAAAGCAGTGGACGGATATTGTTTCCGCAGAGGTCACTAAGGCTGCTGAAACACACTGGCGTGCCGAAATCAATAGTAAACGAAGTCTACATATGTATCGGCTTAAAGAAAAACCCCAATGTGAACCTTTTTACGATGGTTCTATGGCGGGCGGCCTGCTGTTCGATGCGAGGTGCGGGTCTTTGTTAACCGGTACTAGACAGAATGCCCTATTTGGCATTTCACCAGACTGTAAACTATGCGGCTTCGTGGTGGAGGATCTACACCATATACTGTTAGCTTGCCCAAGTACAGCCATAGACAACGACATTCAGAGTTGGCGCAATACGTTTGACGTCATGCCTATTAGCGCCCTTTTGGGCTTCGCTGGGGACCACTCTCACTTAGCTATGGTGAAACATATTTTGTTCGGGTGGAAACGCCTTAAAGACACGTGGCGCCGCCAGCATTTATAACATTTATAATATTATCCACATTTTTTTTTTAGTGTACATATTTATTTCCCAATAAGTTACTGAACTTACAGGTGCCCAAAATTTTGTAGCTTGTGCCAGTCTCTATTTACCTGTAGTTTGTGTCTATTATCTTTTATTATTATATATTTTTTTTTCCCACTATTATCATTTTTTTTCCTTAAAACAGCGCCCCCACTATACAGTGGTGAGCCGCCCCGCTCCAAAGGGGTTGTATTTTACATACATGTTTTGCAATAAATCTTGAATCTTGAAGCCCTCGCACCAAACTGGCTCGTGTGGGAGTGAATTCTTAATAAATGTAAGCGAGCGCTTAACCGCTTACGTTCGGCGCAGAAGAGCGACGCGTTCTCCCAAACATTTCCCAGGGTTTCTCGGGCCATTTTCTTGACAACTTTCTTGGTGGGCAACGACTTGTATTTGTTGGTTACGATGGAGTGAAGGAGGAGTAAAAGTGACAGAATCACCAGAGTGGACACAATTAAAACCACAACCTAATTGAACCGAGTATGGAAATTAATGTATCGGGTAGTGAGTAAAGTAAATTGTTAATGAGTGAAATCTACTGGAGTGTCCATGTTTAAGAAGGAAAAGGAAGTGGACGTGGCACTCTTCGGGGGCGCCGAAAGGATAATAGTGTTTGTTGTTCCATAGGGAAATGACCGGGTGAATATTCCAGATGGCCACCGAGAAAAGAGCGTGGCGTGTCAAACGTGAAGATATGAGTCTTCTAAAACCATCGCGAGGATTAAATGATTATATTTTGTAAGCCAATCGTTTCCGTATTAGTCGTAAATCACTTACGCTGAAATTATCAGTTTTCTCTAAAGTGTAAACACAATCCCATTCGACCCTTTAAATGAATTGACAAAATGAAATGTGTCAAATCGTTACTGTGAGATTTTTATGAGTACAATTAATTAAAGTATTCTTAAAACGAGCGAGGATTAGTTTATCGCGTTAAGGCGATTCTTTCTCACTCGACAAAATTAATAGTCGTGTAATAGAATTTCAAATATGGAATTTACTTCATGTTCAGGGATCGTTTTAAATAATCCGCCGTTATTAGGAACTGGGTTGATTTGCTCTCAAACCGCCACCAGAACTGACAAAAAATAAAAGTGCAAAAATCTGTTTCTTAATTCCGAGACCCTGATTAAATCTCGCCTCAACAACACGAAAGAAATTTTTTAAACTCACTTTAAATGTCGCATACCGAATTTCAGTCTCATTGCCGAACCTATTATTTTTTAAACCCGGTTTTTAAAATCGAGGATAAATAACATACACAGTTTGAAAATGCAAATTATATACCTGTATTTAAAATATCGATTATTTCCAAGTAGGGGTCGGACTTTCTATAATATTTGCTATTGCTATATTGATTTGTGGCATATTTATATATACAACAACAGATAGGAACGTGTAAATGCGTTTATACTCGCCTACAAATTGTTGATAAACAATTATCTACAAACATTGAAATAGCGGTACATGTGCATTCGCCCGATCTTGATAAACAGTAACATTGGATATACTTTACGAGTTGTGGTATGCCAGGGCTCGACAATTTATATCGCTAAACAAATTAACACGCTCATTAAAATATAATATGTTGTTCATAAATCGTTAACTTCTTTTTTATGAATAATTGTTTTTAGGTCTCTATAGATAGTATGACGATCTTGTTAGAATCGTGAAGACATTCATAATTATACGCCTACTAACCTGGGGTGTGCGCGACTAGAACCTATTTTCAATCCAACGTTAAAAAAAGTAAAGAAATTTTTAAATTGTAATTATTCATGGGAATGGTCATTCCGTAATACAACGGAACGATTAAATACATAGTTTTACGTCGCTTTCGCCGCACTTGATCATGACCGAAGCTCCTACCTTAGAGCCTCATATACCACAGTTAGAAACTCCAAGCTCTGCTAATGCATCACGCCTGAATCCTCGTACCCTCAGTGACGTGTGGCAGCATTTTAATATTCTTCTCGAAACATCAGATGGTAAAACAAAACGCGTTGCCAAATGCAAATATTGTGAGAAGTAAGTATTGATTTCTTTGGTTATTTAAGTCGGTGTCATTCTAACTAAACCCGAACACGCCAAACATTAAAGGGAATAGTCGACAACATTATTCTGTCCTTAGTGTAACCTACATGAAGGTTCTCCAATAAATATTAATTACGTGTTTAGTGTTTCTTATTCGGAAGGGAAGAATTCCATTATAGCAACTGGTAACTTGAAATATCACTTAGAAAAGAAACATCCCGAAAAGATCGAAGAGTACCTAAAGTCAACTGTAAGTGGTAATCTTGGTTCACCTCATTGCTATTGTGTGCCCATATTTAATGTTATGATGGCCTGGAACTAAAAGGTTTCTTACAAACTGAAAACCAAGCATCGAGACTAACAATGGGGCAACCTGGCTGAATTTGGAAGGCCCTTTATGACAAACACTTGACGGGTTCTTACTAACTGAAAAGCGTGAAAGGAGGACGTTTGCCAATTGGAGATCGACAATACAGTATATCTTCGTTATTACAATTATTGATCTTCATTTTGCAAGAACCCTTTTTCAGTTAGTAATAACGCCTCAAGTTAAGGACCTTGCCGCTCGGGACGTTCGCCACAATCCCCATTGCCAGTCTTGATGCTTGCTCTTCAGTTCGCCAGAACCCATTTCATTGGAACTCGGCCTTTAACCCATATCAGAATGTTCACGTAGTTCGAATTAGATTGGTTACTCAGTACACCAACTGAATACCCATGACATTGAAACGTTTCAAATGGTAAAACGTAAACAAGTGTTTATAGCCTCTCAAGTTATCATGGTTACGGCCGGTTTGGTGACTTTAGTTTATTGTTTGAAGGTCATGGCAACCGATTTTGGTGATGAAAACTAGCATTGGTCGTGCAATAGTTCAACCTGCATATGTATTAATATTCCCCAGTTAGTGTGTAATTAATATCTTCTATTAGATGTACTTGACCGCCATTGAAAATGCAAAACAGAAACTGTTGCGATGGATCGTTTTAAATGACATACCATTTGACGAAGTTGAAACTTCAAGTTTTAGAAATTTTGTAAACGCCATTGACCCAAAGAGTTCTGTTGTATCCAATAGTATAATTTTGTCGGGTAAAACTATTAAGAGCTACGTAATGAAGGCATATGCGGAGGAAATACCAAAAATTAACGCAATTTGTGAGGTATACATTTTAAACGTAGCTACGGTTAATATGCAAATGGGCATTGACGTCCACTTTCGTATTTCAAAGAACATAGATGGTCAGATAGCTTATACCCTAGACATTTGGAAATCAACTAACCGCATACCCTTTATGGGTGTTACTGCCCATTGGATTGACAAAACATGGGGCGTAAGATCGATTTTTCTAGGCTTTATACACTTTCCTGGAAGACATACGGGTGTAGAAATATGCAATGTTTTCCTAGAGCTTATGAAGGAGCGAAACATTAATCAAGTAAACCAGTTAATTGTTATATAAGGACTCAAGTTAAAAGAACAAGTACCACCATTTCAGATATTTGCTATTACTATGGATAATGCGTCCAACAATCAAACCTTCTCCAAGGAGCTCGCCGAAAGAAGTGCCCTTCTTGGATATCGATACTCTATGCAACATAGGCTTCGTTGTTTTGCTCATGTGTTGAATTTAGTCGTGAAAGTTATTCTGGACACGTTGAAATCTAACCCGAAGCACCAAACGGAGGAGGAGTATGGATTGGACGATGAGTATGGACTGGACGATGACGAATCTCTCCGGCTGTCAAATGATGCCCCTATTGGGAATGCAATAGTCAAGGTACAAAAATACGTGGTCTGACTATCATTTCACAGCCTCTAATTAAGTGTCGATTTTGGTCGGGAATCTCCTTGCTTTTTGTGTCTGATCTATGGTCCAAGCCAAAACGGTAAATCGTTCGCCGCTTGTCTTCATTAAGTATCGGTGCTCGATGGGCCGTGGTATTAATTATGGTTCGGGGTCAGTAGGTCGTGGTCCTTATCGTGTTTCGGTGTCAGTAGGCCGTGGTCCTTATCGTCGTTCGGGGTCAGTAGGTCGTGGTCCTTATCGTGGTTCGGGGTCAGTAGGTCGTGGTCCTTATCGTGGTTCGGGGTCAGTAGGTCGTGGTCCTTATCGTGGTTCGGGGTCAGTAGGTCGTGGTCCTTATCGTGGTTCGGTGTCAGTAGATCGTGGTCCTTATCGTGGTTCGGTGTCAGTAGGCCGTGGTCCTTATCGTGGTTCGGTGTCAGTAGGCCGTGGTCCTTATCGTGTTTCGGTGTCAGTAGGCCGTGGTCCTTATCGTGGTTTGGGGTCAGTAGGTCGTGGTCCTTATCGTGGTTCGGGGTCAGTAGGTCGTGGTCCTTATCGTGGTTCGGGGTCAGTAGGTCGTGGTCCTTATCGTGGTTCGGGGTCAGTAGGTCGTGGTCCTTATCGTGGTTCGGTGTCAGTAGGTCGTGGTCCTTATCGTGGTTCGGTGTCAGTAGGCCGTGGTCCTTATCGTGGTTCGGTGTCAGTAGGACGTGGTCCTTATCGTGGTTCGGGGTCAGTAGGCCGTGGTCCTTATCGTGGTTCGGGGTCAGTAGGTTGTGGTCCTTATCGTGGTTCGGGGTCAGTAGGTCGTGGTCCTTATCGTGGTTCGGTGTCAGTAGGTCGTGGTCCTTATCGTGGTTCGGTGTCAGTAGGCCGTGGTCCTTATCGTGGTTCGGTGTCAGTAGGCCGTGGTCCTTATCGTGGTTCGGTGTCAGTAAAACGTGGTCCTTATCGTGGTTCGGTGTCAGTAGGCCGTGGTCCTTATCGTGGTTCGGTGTCAGTAGGACGTGGTCCTTATCGTGGTTCGGGGTCAGTAGGCCGTGGTCCTTATCGTGGTTCGGGGTCAGTAGGTCGTGGTCCTTATCGTAGTTCGGTGTCAGTAGGACGTGGTCCTTATCGTGGTTCGGTGTCAGTAGATCGTGGTCCTTATCGTGGTTCGGTGTCAGTAGGCCGTGGTCCTTATCGTGGTTCGGTGTCAGTAGGCCGTGGTCCTTATCGTGTTTCGGTGTCAGTAGGCCGTGGTCCTTATCGTGGTTCGGTGTCAGTAGGCCGTGGTCCTTATCGTGGTTCGGTGTCAGTAGGCCGTGGTCCTTATCGTGTTTCGGTGTCAGTAGGCCGTGGTCCTTATCGTGTTTCGGTGTCAGTAGGCCGTGGTCCTTATCGTCGTTCGGGGTCAGTAGGTCGTGGTCCTTATCGTGGTTCGGTGTCAGTAGGTCGTGGTCCTTATCGTGGTTCGATGTCAGTAGGTCGTGGTCCTTATCGTGGTTCGGTGTCAGTAGGACGTGGTCCTTATCGTGGTTCGGGGTCAGTAGGTCGTGGTCCTTATCGTGGTTCGGTGTCAGTAGGTCGTGGTCCTTATCGTGGTTCGGTGTCAGTAGGTCGTGGTCCTTATCGTGGTTCGGTGTCAGTAGATCGTGGTCCTTATCGTGGTTCGGTGTCAGTAGGCCGTGGTCCTTATCGTGTTTCGGTGTTAGTAGGCCGTGGTCCTTATCGTGGTTTGGGGTTAGTAGGTCGTGGTCCTTATCGTGGTTCGAGGTCAGTAGGTCGTGGTCCTTATCGTGGTTCGAGGTCAGTGGGTCGTGGTCCTTATCGTGGTTCGGGGTCAGTAGGTCGTGGTCCTTATCGTGGTTCGGGGTCAGTAGGTCGTGGTCCTTATCGTGGTTCGGGGTCAGTAGGTCGTGGTCCTTATCGTGGTTCGGGGTCAGTAGGTCGTGGTCCGGTGTCAGTAGGTCGTGGTCCTTATCGTGGTTCGGTGTCAGTAGGCCGTGGTCCTTATCGTGGTTCGGTGTCAGTAGGACGTGGTCCTTATCGTGGTTCGGGGTCAGTAGGCCGTGGTCCTTATCGTGGTTCGGGGTCAGTAGGTTGTGGTCCTTATCGTGGTTCGGGGTCAGTAGGTCGTGGTCCTTATCGTGGTTCGGGGTCAGTAGGTCGTGGTCCTTATCGTGGTTCGGGGTCAGTAGGTCGTGGTCCTTATCGTGGTTCGGGGTCAGTAGGTCGTGGTCGTTATCGTGGTTCGGTGTCAGTAGGTCGTGGTCCTGATCGTGGTTCGGTGTCAGTAGGCCGTGGTCCTGATCGTGGTTCGGTGTCAGTAGGCCGTGGTCCTTATCGTAGTTCGGTGTCAGTAGGTCGTGGTCCTTATCGTGGTTCGGTGTCAGTAGGACGTGGTCCTTATCGTGGTTCGGGGTCAGTAGGCCGTGGTCCTTATCGTGGTTCGGGGTCAGTAGGTCGTGGTCCTTATCGTAGTTCGGTGTCAGTAGGTCGTGGTCCTTATCGTGGTTCGGTGTCAGTAGATCGTGGTCCTTATCGTGGTTCGGTGTCAGTAGGCCGTGGTCCTTATCGTGGTTCGGTGTCAGTAGGTCGTGGTCCTTATCGTGTTTCGGTGTCAGTAGGCCGTGGTCCTTATCGTGGTTCGGTGTCAGTAGGCCGTGGTCCTTATCTTGGTTCGGTGTCAGTAGGCCGTGGTCCTTATCGTGTTTCGGTGTCAGTAGGCCGTGGTCCTTATCGTGTTTCGGTGTCAGTAGGCCGTGGTCCTTATCGTCGTTCGGGGTCAGTAGGTCGTGGTCCTTATCGTGATTCGGTGTCAGTAGGTCGTGGTCCTTATCGTGGTTCGGTGTCAGTAGGTCGTGGTCCTTATCGTGGTTCGGTGTCAGTAGGTCGTGGTCCTTATCGTGGTTCGGGGTCAGTAGGTCGTGGTCCTTATCGTGGTTCGGTGTCAGTAGGTCGTGGTCCTTATCGTGGTTCGGTGTCAGTAGGTCGTGGTCCTTATCGTGGTTCGGTGTCAGTAGATCGTGGTCCTTATCGTGGTTCGGTGTCAGTAGGCCGTGGTCCTTATCGTGTTTCGGTGTTAGTAGGCCGTGGTCCTTATCGTGGTTTGGGGTTAGTAGGTCGTGGTCCTTATCGTGGTTCGGGGTCAGTAGGTCGTGGTCCTTATCGTGGTTCGGGGTCAGTAGGTCGTGGTCCTTATCGTGGTTCGGGGTCAGTAGGTCGTGGTCCGGTGTCAGTAGGTCGTGGTCCTTATTGTGGTTCGGTGTCAGTAGGCCGTGGTCCTTATCGTGGTTCGGTGTCAGTAGGCCGTGGTCCTTATCGTGGTTCGGTGTCAGTAGGACGTGGTCCTTTTCGTGGTTCGGGGTCAGTAGGCCGTGGTCCTTATCGTGGTTCGGGGTCAGTAGGTCGTGGTCCTTATCGTGGTTCGGGGTCAGTAGGCCGTGGTCCTTATCGTGGTTCGGTGTCAGTAGGCCGTGGTCCTTATCGTGGTTCGGTGTCAGTAGGCCGTGGTCCTTATCGTGGTTCGGTGTCAGTAGGCCGTGGTCCTTATCGTGGTTCGGTGTCAGTAGGCCGTAGTACTTGGTCACGTTCAAACCATTTGTAACACAAAGTAAAGTGCCAGGAAGCGGTTCTCTTACAATATATATTGCCCATTTTCCCGACATGTCAGATGAGAGTTGCCATAGTCCACATTCGATTATCCATCTTGAAGGAAGAGAAACTGCACCACTTAAACAAGTCGTTTGGAATCAAGGACTTATCACTTGTATTAGATGTCACACATCGCTGGAATTCCACATACGACATGCTCAAAAGGGCTCTGACTTTGAAACCGGTAATGTTATGCATATTTCGGAATGTACTTATGTGGTTGTTTTGTAATGCATTTATATATAGTCATTACAATCGCTCATGAGAAGTGAAAAGGACCTCCTTAAATATAATGTTTCTGATGCAGAATGGACTCAAATCAAAGAATTTGTTGACGTCTTGAAGGCAAGTTAACGCTCATTGACATACGTTTTAAAATCGTCTTATGTTTGTAAAATATATCCAAGGACTTCGAACTGGCAACAAGACGAGTATCGGTTTCCAAGTACCCTACCATCTCAATTGTTATGCCTGTTTATCATTGGCTGCAGGACAGGTTAAAGGATACAATAAGCAAAACTGATGGACCTCTAAAAGAAGCTTGCTGCCTTGCCCGAAATAAGCTAGAGGAATATTCCGAACAATCTAACGTGGAGGCTCAGTGGATAGCAATAGGTTATAAAGACGAAATAGGAAACGTACTTTTACTCGCAATACGATCTCGTCCCACAAAGAAAGCATGTCATTATATTCATAGAAATAACTTTATTTTTATGAATATAACCACACGCTTTCTCTGTTGGGTGAGACGGCACCTCGAGTAAAAGTACGTTACCCTCAATGCTCTATTCTATGGCCCACGGTAACTGTTGATGTCGCTACAATATTCCTTCTATCGGCAGTTGTAGATCCAACCCTCAAACTGGATTTCTTCAAAGATCATTATGATAAAACATCTGTGAAGAATATTAAATCTGCCGTTTTAAACACGTTCAACAAGTTTTATGACGCAAATAGCGGTCCGGCAGAATACCCAGCTTATGCTTCGGACAAATGTAGTTCAGACCTAAATAATGCAATGCTGTCGGTATATCCTAAGCGAGCCAGGAAATGTACCAAAGGTTCAGAACTCCTACTATATTTAAAGGACGAACTAGCGTCACCAAATTCGGATATTCTTGAATGGTGGAGGGTAAGTGGCATAGGAAGGTTCGATTATTTCCTGTTGAGTATAAAATTAGGGGTGTGCGAATACCACTTTTTGGGTATCGAACCGGTTATCGAATACCAAAAAATTTTCCTTATCAAATACCGAATCGAATAGTTTATTCCAAATCGAATAACGAATAGTTGGGCCTTGGTAATTTTTTTCCTTCCCGATTAATCGCGAACAGTTAAGCCTAGTAACCGCGAATATTTAACCCTAATATTCGCGAATACTAGGCCAACTATTCGCGGTTAATCGGGTAGTAACCCTAATATTCGCCAATAAAATTACGAAGCAAGGAGAAGAACATTTAGAAGCTCCTAAATTTCAAAATACCTCTCCTCATTGGTGGTCAAGTATTTCTTAAAATTTTCCTATGCACTTGCTGGTAGTTTTTGATGGGAGACAAATAAAATTGGGATGATATTTTTTTAAATAAGGTGGGTCTCTCTAGTGCCAAGGACCAAAATTTATGGTAGTCGAACTTTAACCGAATAGTCAGTTCGGTATTCGATATTCGAATCGAATAGTGAAAATAGGCTTATCGAATACGAATCGAATTATTCGGTTCGGTATACGATCGAATTATTCGATTGAAACGGTTAACCGCACACCTCTATATAAAATGTCAGATGGCAATAGAAACTGAGATCTCTCATCACAAACAAAACCAAATTCCAATCCAATTTGTCCCATAGATTAATGAAACAAAATATCCCAATGCTGCCACAATGGCGAGGGACTATTTGTCAATCCAAGGGTCATCCGTGCCTTCAGAAAGAACGTTTTCTAAAGGAGGAAACCTAGTATCACCCAAGCGTGGATCGTTAAAGCCAGATACAATTTCAGCCGTTATGTGTTTGAAGTCATGGTGGACGGCTTCACTATAATGCTTGTTATATAATTACAAATATGAACATAATAAAACGTTTTTGAACCTATTGCTAATCCTTCGCTGACTTATTTGAAAATAGGTGCATCATGGTTTATACAGAGCTTTAAATCGCGTTAACGTTAGCAAGTAACTATCCAGTGTTTAATTTGTGTACAAGCGAGCTGGATCTCCGCACTATTCTTATGGATGGTTACGTGGTAATAGATTAATACGCTATTATTGTAACACATCAGTTACATGAATTCGTAGAAAACAATATCTTTGCGTGTAATTTACTATAAATCTCATCTGAATTTACTAAGGGAAATGGTGTTGTTCATGAATATATGAGCGAATATTGGAAATGGGTGTTTTATTCATCGTTATAATATTATATACATCTGCTTACGCATATATATATTATTGTTCATAAACAATTCATATTTGATTGGTACAGCTTGTCATTTTCTCCGTTTATATTTCCTTACGGATAGAATAGCATTATCAGTTATTCATAACCCTTTGTCTATAAGTAATTTGTACAAGAGACTATGAGTAATTTAATGTAATCTATAACAGAGTCCAAGCCCTAGAGTGACTGTGAGAGAATTGTGGTGAGGTAACATTTTTCTTTCTTGTATTTTAAAAGGATGGGGATTATAATAGTAAGTTTAAGCATTGCATTTAATTGTACAGGTAAGGTTAAGCTCTGTGAATTGTGGTTTATGTTTGCTCGATATATTTAAAGTGAGAGAGAGGATTTTAGTATTGCCTTAATTTAAATTGGAGGTTTAATACTCCCTTTAAAATTCCTGTCACCCGTCAGCAATAAGGGTTTCACTTGACGCATTTTATCTCACTCCCCTAATTCAAAATTCAAAGTAATCGAGGGGAATTTTTAAAAGCAAAAGGAACTATATACCGACGTAATATTTGGAAAGGTGGTGTTTATTATTAGAAGAACTTTTGACCTTCCTTATCTGATTGAAGTCCGACAGGCTTAACATTTTCAAATTTCCCGCCAGAAATTTCCGATAAAAAAATGGCGCCGAGAAGAAAAGATGACGTCAGAGAAAAACAAAATGGCGCCCAGAAAAAAAATGTCGTCGATACCATCGATACCATTGAATACCACTGAGTTAGAACCTACATTTACAACCAACTCAAACACCTGATCCATATATATATATATATATATATATATATATATATATATATATATATATATATATATATATATATATATATATATATATACATTGTGTAACAATGTAATATTTTAGAATTATCGGAAAGAACATAATGCCGATTTTATAAGCATTATTGCTGTTTGGTTGAATTCGTGTACATGTGCCAGGTCCTACGTGCAGGTTGACTCCTCTTGATTGAATGCCGACTAATTTCTTCCTCTAAAAGAATATTTTAAATTATTTAAGTGCTAGCACTTGTCATGTAAGGAAACTTAAAAGAAAAAAAAAAGTTGTACAAGAACAGCTATTCTATAGTGATATGGAGCACCAATTTGAAATAAAGAAAATGTAAATCCTAAATACAAATTCTTAAATCCATAGAGTATTTTCAATAAAGGCATGCAAGACTTAAGTTCGTGAAATTGTATTTTTAAGAAACTAAGACCTTATTTGAAATGACTCTTTCGTATACTTCTAATTTCTTATCTAATGCGGTACCCAAATTTTCAAGTCTGAAAGGCTCTCTTGGCAAAATTCCCCGGGACATTTTCCTTACATCCTCGGAAAGAATGCAAAATAGCCCCACTCGCCAGTACTCTCTAGACAAAACCCTCCGGTCATAATACCCCGTCGTAGTGAATAGTAAGGTCGTAAAATACTGCAGGCTTTTGTGTGAACTGGTTCTGGTGGCGTAATGTATAAACCGTGCTTTTCGGTTTTTTATCGTAAACACATTTTGGGGAAATTTATCCTGTGGCTGGTTGTATCTTGTCATCAACATCCATTTGGCTATTGTCCGGGGAATTTTTCCCATATGTAAGGGGAATATGTCCTACATTCTATCTAACCAGGCATAGAGTTAATTAAATAAAACGAAAATTTTAATCTCTGGACATAAATAAACAGTAAAATTTAGGAAAAACAAAATTACTGCCTATACAAACAAAACACAATAATTTAAATAAAAAAGGATAATTGTAATTGATTTAGTAATAGAACTTATAAAATAATAATCGACAAGCTCAGAAATCTTACCAACTTTGCAAAACACAATGTCCAAAAATTAAAAAAAAATATTCGCAAAATAGGCATATTATTATTATTTAAATGAAAATATTAGAGATATCTTACATGCTCTGCAAAACACAATGTTTAATAATAAAATAAATCGGAAATATGATTTAACTAGTCTTTTTACATATTTAAAAATTATAAATCAAACTCTAGACAATTAAAAAATTAATTTTTGCAATAAACAGAGAAATCTTACCGCCTATATAGACAAAACGCAATAAAATAAATATGAATAGTTGTAATCAAATTAGGAAAAGAATGGATAGATTGAATTTTAGAAGTAGGAATGGAGAACAGAGTAATGTGGGCGCGTCAAAGTCCTGGACCCCCCTCCACGGGACGGGGGAGGGGGTTAGGACTGTTCACGAGCTCGAGCCAGCTCGGGCTCGTGACGAGCGAGCCGAGTTCGAGCCGAGTTCGAGCCCAGCCGAGCCGACACTTTTGCGGCTCGACTAATTAACGAGCGAGCTTTTTTATGGTCGAGCCGAGCCGACAGGTATCGAGCCACTACGACTAGCGAGCCGGCTCGCGAGCTAAGTCACTGAAATATTTCTTTCCTTTCAGTCCTTCTTCTCTCCACCAATAGCGTTCCATTGTATTTTTACATGAAATAAAGCGTGGGAAAAATCTTTCGTCTCTAACCCTGAGCATATTTTACCGAGCGGGTTTTACTGAACCACTACATTCCTAAACATGGGATGGTATTTATAGTCGTTCTCAAGTTTGACGTTGGTAGTAGCAATTTTACTAAACATGTATATATTAATCGAGCCAGCTCGGCTCGAGTCGAGCCGAGCCGCCGTTTTTTTGACTCGAGCCGAGCCGAGCTTTCAAAAAGCTCGCTCAGCTCGGCTCGTTAACAGTCCTAGGAGGGTTATGAAAGAAGAGGCAGGACATAGCGACAGAGGTAAAAACGAATTACGAATTTTTTTGCCGTTCCTGTCAGCAACGTCATCAAAACGTAGTTTAAGTGAGTGAGCCAATAAGATAATTTAAACTTTTCGTTACGTGTTGGTGGGAGAGGCTCTATACTGAGCTATGAGTCGGACTGAAGCAAATACTAACCGTTCTCCATTCCTACTTCTAAAATTAAATCTATCCCTGAATTAAAAACTAGTTTATTGATGAGCTCAGAAATCTTACCAACTTTGCATAACGCGATGTGCAAAAATTAATATATATATATATATATCGTTAAAATAGGCATATAGTTTATAAATAATCGAAATAATCCAAATAAAATAAAAGATCACATTCTATGCAAAACACAATGTTCAAAAATAAAAAATATAAAATATACATGTTATCAAACTAGGCACACAAATAAAAAGTAAATATTTGCGGTAAACTGGGCAATCTTACCGCCTATACAGACAAAACCAAAATGTTTAAAATAAAAAATAATTCTTATCCAATAATGAATAGAATTTATAAGTAAATATTTGAAAAGCTCAGAAATCTTACCAACCTTGCAAAACACAAGGCCCAAAAATTAAGAAAAAGATACGCATATTATTATTATTATTATTATTATTATCCTCCATGTTTTTCACGCATAACGACATTAATAGTGCTATTACCAAACTCCCCAACAAAAAGTCCACCGGCACGGATGGTATACCAGCCTTTATTTTAAAAGGTTGCCATGACCTCTTACTACAGCCGCTTGCCCATATTTATAACTTATCTATCACGAAACAGACATTCCCTACCATTTGGAAAGAAGCGGCGGTTACCCCTGTATTTAAATCTGGCGCAGCTTGTGACGTTAAAAATTATCGTCCCATATCTTTATTATCCACACTTGCCAAGCTATTCGATATGCTTGTACATACTAAATTACAGGAGTGGTTTAATACCTTTCCAAATGATTGTCAGCATGGTTTCGTACCGGGGAGGAGTGTTGACACGAACCATGCGGCATTCATGGACTACGTGGCACCGGAGGTCGAAAGTCGTGGTCAAGTCGATGTCATATATCTCGACTTGGCCAAGGCTTTTGATCGTGTTTCCCATGACTATTTACTGGATAAAATGCGCATATTGGGTGTTGGCGGTGAGCTTCTTGGTTGGTTTAGTTCCTATTTACACCAAAGAATTAACCGTATTAAGTGTAATGGTGTACTCACCTCCGTTGAGTACAAGGTCAATTGCGGGGTTCCACAGGGTTCATCTCTTGGCCCTTTGTTATTTAACTTATACGTATACGAATTGCAATATTTAATTAAATACTCAAAATTAATTGCCTTTGCGGATGACCATAAGGTCTGTAAAATAATTAATTCCTCTGATGACTGCGCGGCTCTCCAAGCTGATTTAAACGTAATAACGGCGTGGTGCGACAGGAATAATTTGCCTGTCAATCCTACTAAGTCCCAACAGGTCGCTTTCACTAGGCGCATAGGTAGAAAAATATGCTTTCCTTATAAGGTTGGGAACTCTCCCATTCCTCGAGTGTTAAGGGTAACCGACCTCGGTGTTATATTCGACAGTGCCTTGCTTTTTCGGGAGCAGGTAACCTGTACCGTAAATCGTTGCCGTAGGACATTGGGAGTGGCTTTAAAACTATGTAGGCCCCTCAAATCCCTTAAACACTTCCGACTGCTCTACCTCAGTCTTGTCCGCTCACGTCTTGTATACGGTTCGATAGCTTGGAGTGGCTGTAGTACTTACCTACGGAAATGCATAGAGGCCGTTCAGCGTAAATTTGTTTCATATGTCCATACATTCTTCTTGCGTAATCTAGATTACGACTATCTTAATTTATTAAATCACTTGGGCCTTCCGTCCATAGACTATCACTTATCAATGATAGACATTAAATTCCTACATAAATTAATTCATGATCAAATTACATTGAGTGAGCTACTTGCTAAACTAAACTTTTTGGTTCCCCTTCGTCTTCGTAAAAACGTAACTTTTCATGTGCCTTGTAAAGATCTAAATCCAATCTATCGTATGCAAAAAACTTATAACAATTTTTCTAACCAGTTCGATATCTTTTCAATGAAACTTAAACAAATCTGTTAGCCAACATAGTTTTTGTAATTATTATGTAAAAATGTAAATATCCTGTAATTGTATTCAACACTCTACTGTGCATAATCTAGTGAACTACTTGTATAGTTTTTTTTATGCACAATAAAAATCAATTTCATTCATTCATTATTATTTAATTGAAAAAATCAGAAATATCTTGCACGCTATGCTAAACACTATTGTTTAATAGCAAAATAAATCAAATATTATTAAACTAGTCTTTTCACATAATTAAAAAATATAAATCAAACTCTGGACATAATTAAAAAATAAATTGTTGCAATAAAAAGAGAAATCTTACGGCCTATACAGACAAAACACAATAAAATAAAAAGAACAAATTATGAGCAAAGGAACTAATAACTAGATTATTGACAAGCTCAGAAATCTTACCAACTTGGAATAACGCAATGTGCAAAAATTAAAATGTAAATATATATATACATTGTCAAAAACGGATTTACGTAAGAAGAACGTTGAACCTAGTAGATTCCCTACCCATCCTCGACTACTTTGTATGTTTTGATGGGAGTGGTTTATTATTTCAAAACTCGCGCTGGCCATCTATCCGCCTTATTCTCTCATATATTGGGCTTCAACATGAGTTAATAATATGTCGAAAATAAAAAAATCCCGCCAGTACGGCTCCTCGATCTCGAGTCGTCGGCTGCTTTTTCACCCAGGGAGTGTTTTAGTCGTGAATGTTAATGTTTTAACAATTTAACATTAAATCATGGCGTTTGTGTCAGTACTCAGACAAAAAAAAATGCAACAACTCAAATTAACTCAATGCAATTTGCCGATATTGATAAAGAAAGCTAAAGATAAGAGTTGTTATTGAGACTTGAAAACAGAAAATTATACAACTGAGCTAAATCCAATCCACTGATCTCTTAACTATTTTCTTAACCGAGGCTACTGAGCGAAATATTTGGCTGCTTAAATAGCTCCGATATCATTGGCTAGCTTCCACTACACGCGCTTTCGGGGAAAAACCGGAAAGAAGAGTAAATAAAATTTTCGTTCACGGGGCGGCGCGGGAGAAAACGCTGGAATATAAAAATGAATTGCCTGAGTAACTTATAGGGAGCTAACATATTATTAACTCATGGCTTTAAATATAGATACTGCATAAGGCAAGTAAATAAAAATTATAAGGCAAGTAAATAAAAATTATAACTTATAAATGTACTACAATAGTAATTATAGTACAAAATAAGGAAAAACCAGATACTTGAAGAAAATACTGGAAAAAAACATCAATAAATATATTCTATTAATTCTACTAAATCGGCAGTTATATGGCATTGTTGTCCGTTTTGCTTTTTTACCACTGGAGCCATTTGGAAAAAAAAATATTTAACCACGAAAATAGAGATAACAATGACATTTTCGACCTCTAGAAACAAAATTTGTGGGTGGATTCAAAATATAAGCAGACGAAGTTTCCCAATAAAGTATGCGAGGGTAGTACAAGAGGCTACAGCTATGATCCGACGTTCTTAGTACATAAATCGGTTTCTGATATTGTTAAAATGGGCATAAAAATATTAAATTATCGATATGATCCGAAAAATCTTACTTCCTGAACAAAACCAAATGTTTAAAAATAAAATAAAACGAAAATCTTTTGAAACTAGGCTTAACACATAATTGAAAAATATATATTTGCTATAAACAAAGATATCTTACCGCCTATAGGGACATAGTACAATGTTTAAGTTACACAATGTTTAAAAATAAAAAAGATAAATGTTATCAAACTAGTCATACAACTAAAAAATAAATATCTGCGGTAAACATTGAAATCTTACCGCCTATTCAGACGAAACCCAATGTTTAAAATGAAAAAAAACTAGTTATCAAATTATGAATAGATATATAAATAAAAAATTGAAAAGCTCTGAAATCCTACCAACTTGTATAACACAATGTCAAAAAGTGAATATATATATTGTCAAAATGGGCTAATATTTATTAAATTTAAGATATGAGATATATATAGTTATTAACAAGAACGAATTCGGGATACCTCGAGAACGTTGAAACAAGACAATGCTGGCACCATGAAGTCATACTTTTCATAAAAAGAGGGAGGGGCTTATATTTTTGGGGAATATTCTAGCGCCCTCTAGGCTCTAGATTATCATTTATTTCACATTCCCTGTACTGAGTGACGGAAAATGGAGTCTGACAGGGGCCAGGTCTATTAGTTAGAGTGTTGGGATCTGTGTCATGAATAAAACTGTTAAAATCGTTAATGATGAACTGATATATTTAAAAAGAGTGGACCATAATGAAGTTATAAAGAATCTAGATTTTTCTACTAGAGAGCCAGATTTATCTGGAGCAAAATCATTACAACGGACAACGCCAAGGCTTAAGGCTAGACAAGCTGAATGTGATTTATAACCCATCGATGGCGCTAAAACCGGATTTTAAGGCGTTACCTAGAACGACGGCGGTAACAGTTTTCGAAAGAAGTACGACTCCCTTATGGTATCCTGAATTTGTTCTTGTTATGAAAAATTCGAAATAATAAAAAAAATCTTACATCCTATGTGAAACGCAATATTTAAGAGTAAAATAAAATAAATTTTATTTAAACTAGTCTTCTCACATAATTAAAAATATATGTTTGAAATATAACAGAGACATCTTACCGCCTATGCATTACACAATGTTAAAAAATAAAAACGATAAATGCTATCAAACTGAGCAAAGAATTAATAAATGAATAATCGAATTCAACAGAATTCCTACCTCCTATGCGTAACAGAATGTTCAAAAGAAATATTAATTTAAATTTATGCTCAGACTTGGCCGAGTAAATAAAATGAGCATGGAAAAAAGAAAGAAGAAGAAAAATATGGCTGGGTCCACCCTCTTATTTTTGACAACATGTGGGAGGATTCACTGTTCGAAAAATGAGTCCAATCACTTTCCCAATTTGGGTGGCAAGCGATATAAGGGTCCAAAAATGAAAGCTTTAATCCGAAAATGGATGCCTTCGATTCTTGTTGCTAAACCCAACCATACTAACTCAACATAAACGCCCTATAGGCTAGACCCGAACAAAGAGGGGTTAGTATAATAATGAGTTAATAATATGTTAGCTCCCTATAAGTTACTCAGGCAATTCATTTTTATACTCCAGCGTTTTCTCCCGCGCCGCCGGCTTCCCAACTATATGCGACGCTCTGTGGCCGCCACGTGAACGAAAATCTTATTCACTCTTCTTTCCGGTTTTTCCCCGAAAGCGCGTGTAGTGGAAGCTAGCCAATGATATCGGAACTATTTAAGCAGTCGAATATTTCGCTCAGTAGCCTCGGTTAAGAAAACAGTTTAGAGATCAGTGGATTGGATTTAGCTCAGTTGTATAATTTTCTGGTTTCAAGTCACAATAACAACTCATATCTTTAGCATTCTTTATCAATATCGGTAAATTGCATTGAGTTCCAGCATTTTTTTGCCTCAGTACTGACACAAACACCATGATTTAATGTTAAATTGTTAAAACATAAACATTCACGACTAAAACACTCCCTTGGTGAAAATGCAGCCGACGACTCGAGGTCGAGGAGCCGTACGAGCGGGTTTTTATTTTCGACAAAAGAGAGCGCAACATTCTGATTTTTTCCCGCGCGGGCGAAATGAGAAGAAATCGCTGGATACATTACGCCTATGGGGCCTGAGTAACTTATAGGGAGCTAACATATTATTAATTCATGGTATAATATAAAAGGGTAAAGGTAAAAAGGGCGGAGTGAAATAATATTTCTGGATTACCTTCACACCTATTTACATAGACATGCAGTAATTTCCTTTTATTGATAAGCAATTGCAGAAGTTAGAACAAAATACAGACAGACACGTTAGGTCACTCGGAGAAGAGAAAATCCACTCGTCCCTAACCCCTACTATACTTCAGAGAGTCACAATTGAAATATCTTTCGATTATTTACCTCAAAACGACTTCTCTATCCCGTTTTTATTAACTAACGATATCAATACTCGTCCTATATCAACTTTGGATTGAGTTTCATGATACAGTGGAGTAAAGTCTTAATTACTCGCTTTTTGCATAAACTATGAAATGTATCCTGTCTACCGACTTCATATGCAATCTGTGTTACTCGTCCTATAAAAACTTTGACTAGAGAGGTTTTTCTCAAATAATTTGAATAAATAATTATGTGTATCGGGAGTTACTTTTCACACTTCCTGTTGTATCGTTTAAGGAGACTTTTTCTTATTATAATTTGAACCTAGCTATTATTGACGTTTGACGCCTAGAGTATGTCTCTTTCGCGAGTGACTGAAAGATCTCGCAGATTGGTGACGACTGATGTTATAATAGTGGTCAGTGTTTACATGTGTCAGTACAGTTTTCAAGATTTCCGTAAACTGTGGATATGGTCCGGAAATGGAGAACACTTTCGTTCAGATTAGGAAACTGCGAATGTGGTCCCTTGGGAGTAACAACAGACCAACAGACATACACACTGACAGATGAAGACGTCATGAACTGGACCTCTCCATAGCACTGGCACTCGGTGAAGTAAATAATCAAGCCTGTATATAGGCTTCACATGAGTCCAATGTTGTTCGACAATTATCCAATGTCGCTTATATATTAGGCAGAGATCGGTTAAATATCACATCAATATGGGCTCGATATTAGTCCAATATCGATCAGAAATTTATTCAATGTGGTTATCATTGCAGCTTAATATCCCTTAGATATTAGTCAAATATGGGCTTGATATTGGAATTTTACGAGTACATTTCCCCAACTTGCGTAAAATATGGATAATATGCTGACCATTTCTGCGTAATAATTGATCCCTTATGATGCTGGATCCAATTTTGGATTAGACTCCAAATCAGGCTTATCATTTGATCGTCCCTTTTTGGACACTAGTTACGTTATCCAAAAATAGAGGAAAAACTGAGCTGTCTCAGAGTCAGCTGTTTGGAACCTTTACCTTCCAAATTGGGACAACATTTTTTAACAGTGTTGGATGAGATAAACATGTTGGGGAACTACTGGGGCCGCAGAATGAGAAAACATGACTACGCAATTAAACGAACCTTTTATCATCCTCAAAACTTCACCAAAAAGCCTACATTTCAACCCTTATTATCCAATTATCGGATTGCTTGAAGCCGGACACGTTTCTTCTTCTTAATATTTTTCCTCCATGAATGTATCACGGAGCCATAAATGAAAAAAGACGGATGGAACTTTCCACCCATACGTCAAGTTTGGCACGTCTATTAAACCACCGGTTGATAATAACTGCGTAAGCATAACGAGAGTAGACTATGGGTAGCTCTGAGTAAGATAATTTATTCCTTCCTTCTAGTTTGAAGTATGGCTCCCTAAATCATGTACAAGTTAACCGATAAATCTTACTCTCTATACAAAGTGGAACGTTTCAAAATGAAAACAAAATTGTTATATTCTCAAATTAGACGCACTATTCATAATATTGCACTTGGCATATTCAAAGAATACTTACTGACTGTTAATAGCTGGGGTTTTCAGGCAAATGTAGAGAAAAATGTATTTCTAGTTGAAATCGTAAATTGAGCAAAGCAGACTAACTTACTATCTGTAAGAGAAAGAAATTAAAGAGAAACGTGATATTAAAGATGAGATAATTATTAAACTAAACAAATAGTAAACTTACTATCTATACGTAAAGAGTATCAGTGAAATAAACAGAAAATATTTTATGGAATTATGACATTTATGTCATATTAACCATAGAACTTATTTTCAAGCATGAATTAATATAATAAGAAGGGTATACTTACGAACTATTCACAACGCAAGTAAGTGAAACGATTTAATTGTTCTTAAACCTTATATTGTAAATTTAATGCAATAAGGAGAGACACTTACGGCCTTTAATACGGTGTTTAAAAGAAATAAACCAAATACGTGTTATTAAAGCTCAGTAATTCGAATAAAAAACGGAACTTAGCCTCTATTCATGGCGCAATGTTTTTCATAAAATAAATAAAATTTATTGTGACTAAATCTAAGCGGTTTTCTACGAAGGAATATTTGGGTTAAGACGAATAATTTAACATCTAACCATAGCGGAAGAATTTAAGTCGAAAAAGCACCAAAAATATTGTATGTTCTGAATTCACTCGCAATGAAAATAGCAAGCTTACCCTCTGTTACAAACGAAATGTTTTATTAGAAAATAAAGAGAAAAACTAGTATTTAACTAATAAATAATAGAAAATAAACGGAGACAAACTTACTGGCTTTTTCATGTCGTGATTCTATTTAGAGAAATAAAAATATATCATGTTCTGATGAATTCATTGTTAGAAATCGATCTGCTTCTATCTATTCACGCTACAACTACCCCTTGAAGCTTAATTATAACACTTAGAATGAGGCTGTAGAAGTTGTAGAACACAAAAATCTATGGTAGCCAATCTCAGATCAGAACATGTATCTTATAGCATATTTTATTTCTATACAGGGTGGTAACCTTGGTCGGAGACAAGTCTCGTAATTTCTCCTAATAAGCGAGATAGTAGTTACCTTGAAATTCGATATTCTCCACCAGACTAAAAATGGACAACATCAGGATAAAAAGAATCAAAGATGAGCGAACGAGAGTCTGAAGGAATGACATCTTTGTATAACTGTAAAAAAATCATGTTTATGGAAAGATAATTGCGATTTACTAAAATCTAAACGTCCATCCTTGGATATTTTGTTGGAATGGCGCTAAACATCAATAAATTACATGACTAAGAAGTATTGCAGGTAGGGACTGAAATGTGCTAAAAGGTTCATATAAAAATTTAAAACTTACATAGCAATCTATTTTAGTGTTCTTTTGAACTCAGTGTTGTCTGTGAGCTAGAATTTCAATGACTAAATCTACAACCTCGATTTTTCCGCCAATACCTTTACTTTATGGCAGATGTAAAATTTCCATAAAACTCTGGAACTAGAGAGTATAGACGCGGTGTACTGGCGTCAGTTGTTTGTGGGATTTGAATAACTTTCCCATTTTTTGATTTTTCTCTCAATCTCGTCCCACCTTTTAATGTTGGTGTGATCAGGGATAGATGTAATTTTAGAAGCAGGTAAAGGCAAGGCCTAACTTTTCGGTATTCAATTTGGAATAAACTATTCGATTCTGTATTTGATAAGGAAATTTTTTTTTGGTATTCCGTAACTAGTTCGATACCCAAAAAGTGGTATTCGCACACACCTAATTTTTACCTCTCCGAGTGACGTATGTCAAGGAGAGGTTCTAATTTCGACGTGTCAGTCTGTGTGTGTTATAAGCCTTTTCTTTATGCTCTTTAAGATTTCATGGGGGTAAGGTGGGGTGTTTGATTCTTATTAGAGGGGTTAAAGTATAAACAACTACCTCTTTTTTACTTTTTGTGCGCCATCTGGCGACAAAAAGTTATGCATTTATACCGAAGCTTCACTACCCCCACTTTTACCCCTTTTTAGTGCCTTTCCCCCCTATATTACCCCCTTTTTTCCCCCATTATAGCCTTAACCCCACCCTATATATATTCACGAGTGAGATTGATGATAATTATAAATAATGATGTTTCAAGTAAGTTAATTGAGGAATTTACTTTAGATTAATTAATATCATACTTTAATTTAATTAATATTATATTATACTTTAATTTAATTAATATTATATTATACTTTAATTTAATTAATATTATATTATACTTTAATTTAATTAATATTATATTATACTTTAATTTAATTAATATTATACTTTAATTTAATTAATATTATACTTTAATTTAATTAATATTATACTTTAATTTAATTAATATTATACTTTAATTTAATTAATATTATACTTTAATTTAATTAATATTATCATGATACTATAGTTTATGATAACTTTACAAATAATTATGTAGTTTAGTTAAGTTTAAAACTAACCGATTGAGGAAGTTACTATAGGGTTGGTACTGGTAATTGTGAACACTTTTTGCAAATCTTTGAATAACTTCCGTGAAGCTAACGTTAGACACCAGAAACTTTCAGGATATGAAATATGATTCTTTAGACACAATTCGCTGTTTTCAGCTTTTTCACTCACTTAAATTTTGCACAATATCCATATCCTATTTCCCAATACCCTTAGAGGACCCCAAATGTGAACAATCGCTGGTAAATGTAAACACCCTGACCCTAAATACTGAAGGAGGTAGTGACTGAACACTGGACCCAAATGTGAACAACAATGATAATCAAATGGGAGGAATAAAAAAGGCCCTGGGAAAGGACAGGGTTGCCACAGTACCTGGAAATCCTGGAAAATCTGGAAACGTCTGGGAATTTAAAAATGGGCCGAAAAGGTCAGGGAACCGTCAGGGAATTTTAAAAATTTCAGCAAAGTCAGGGAAAAGTCAGCGAATTTGATTTTAGTGGGTAAAACTTCTGGGAATAAGTCTTTATTGAAAGAGTAATGAAAGTTTCTCCTCATGCTCTCTCAACACAGAAAACTCTAGATTAATCCTTAAAAATGTCCAGAATTGTTTTTGTATAGTAAATGCTCTCTTAGACTGTTATTTATAGTTAAAATGTTTCTTATTTGTTTTGTGCAACAAATATATGGGAAAACGTAATGTAGAGAGTTTATTTAATTATAAGCACTTAAAACGTGCTGTAAACATTCACACTTTCGGCCTAAAAGGTCAGGGAAAATCTGAGAAAAAGGTCAGGGAAAACCTGGAAAAGTCATGGAATTTGGTTCTGAAAATTCCGTGGCAACCCTGAAGGAGCTACCATTACGTAGGGCCTAAATTCATGCACCTAGATTAAAGTTTACGCAGATGTGATAAGTGATAATAGGATAATATAGTTAAAACAATACTCGAGTCAAAATGTTTAATTTGTTGAGAAGTCCTATTTATTTCGATAACTCGCATAACAGCTGTCTCGTTTTCTCGCTTTGCCGCCCAATAAGTAGTGGTAGCTACCGCCCTCTTACCGCTAAATTGATAAATTTACTAATGGCGCGAAATTTGAGTCTTTTTTGGGTCAATGATGTATTTTAAAGTTAATATTATCCGAACGTAGATTCCTTACACCACTTTTACTTTTTATTTTATAATAAAATAGCTTAAAAAGGATTCTAATTAACCTTGAAACATTTGCAATTTTTACTTGGTTTTTTCCAACTCTATTTATAAAATCGAATTCCGAATCGAAACCACAGATATTAGTATCAATTTTCTAGCGAAAAACGTGATCTATCTAACGATTAAAGGTTTGTTATCGTGGTATTATTGTAACTCTTGCTAAAGCTTATTCCCCGATGGTATTGTATTAAGCAACACCTAAAATAGGCATCAACTTAAGTTGATTAGTCCGAGTTGGTGTGTATATAGGTTGGTTCATCCACGAACTCCTACAATAATTGGACCATTTTTATCGTAATTCTCGATATTCAATCTACAAATAGAGCCCTTTTAAAAGGAATTTAAGCCGCCCAAAAATTAGCTGCAAAATTTTAAAGAAAAAATAGAATCGTTCACATTTACCAGTACCAACCCTAGTTTAATAAATATTATTCTGTAATTTAGTTAAGATAAAGTTCTGTAGGTTAAGTTTAAAATGAACCTAATGAGTAAGTTACTGTAGTTTATTACTAGATTTATTTTATTCATAATAGGAATGCTATTTTATAAACAATAAAAAAAAAACCCGAAATTCTAAATTAGCTGGGGTCATCTTATAATGAATATAGTAATACTAATTCTTGTCACTAGACGTCGCACAAAAAGTATATGGCCGGAGCCATCTTGTTTCACTAATGATTCATCCTCGTAAACGCTAGACTAGATGTTAGAATGCAGTCAGTTGTGGGGAGCCATTTTAGCGGAAACGAGGGGCTTATAAAATTTCTGAATCAAAAGTGACCGCGTTTGATAGTATGTGTCAAGTGAGAGTCAAAATAGATTCTAATCCAAATTTTAATATTCAACACAATATTCAATCTTGTTCATAAATTTTCACACACTTTTATAGGGGTCAAAATAAAGAAATTAAACAAAAAAATCAAACTTATATCTAAGGGAGGTTTGTACTTTATAACCTCTATGGAATGTCTCCTTTAAGTTTAAAATTTAAAATTTAGGGGTGTTTGGGTTAAAATCGTGCAGTTATGCATTAAAATAATAATGTTCAAAAATAGAAAATTAATATTTTTTAAATGAATCAATCCGTCAATCATAATCCAAGTTCTTTAACCATAGTTTCAAGCCACTTAATTAATAGTTTCAAGTTTTTTAATTTCTTACGCCAAGTAGCTCCTCTTCGATATTCTTCTTAGGGGTTCAGGATCTTTTTTTTTCTTCTTTCACGATTTAAGGGCTTTAATTCAGCATCTTTTTTTCTTTCGCGATTTAAGGGTTAATTATGTTTTTTTCTTTTCTTTCTCGATTTAATAATAATACGCGCACTCTCTTCTTCTAGGGGTTAAAAATAAATTCTCCGAAAATATTCAACTTGATGAAAAATAAAGGTATCAAATGAATAAAAATGAAAGTATCGAATAAAAAATAAAGGTTTCGATTTAAAATAAAATCTCCGCACGTCTTAGCAGGGAGGAGAGACTTGAGAGGGAGTCTTAAAGTGAATAGGCGCGTTCATTCGCTTCGTGGCTAAAATTCGTCTCTCTCTGGCGCTGACTCGGGGCCTCTTCGCGGTGTCCGCGCGCATGCGTCAAATTTAAAAACCGGCTTTGAACTAGCAGGGGAAGATCGTGTTTGAATATCTGCCATGGTTAACTATAAGAGGTGTTGTTTTTTAATTGTTCAAGTAACCCTAAGTATTTAACAAGACCCGACATGGTAAATATCATTTTCAAACCATTTCCCAAACCAAAAACAAAGCTTGAAATTTATTGAAAGTGAATAGAAGCTAGTGGAAATCGGTCTTCCACAAGCTAATATCCATCTTTTACATTTTTCTATCTGGGTTTTTGGCGAATACCTTGAATCATTCCTACAACCGTTACAAAAATAATTTGGCATTTTTATTAAGCCTCGGTTTCCTCCCAACAGACGTTGATTGTTGGTTGAACAGCGTGAGTGGGGCAGCAGTCGATGGAAGCGGATAGCGGAAGCTGGCGGCAGAGAGAATTTTTAAATTCTCTCTGCTGGCGGTAGTAAACGACGTCACTCGCGCCTGCGCGTTAGCTAAAATTGTAGAAAGGAGATAAAAATTCCTACCCCCATTTTCTTTCCCATTTGCCACTGTATGACGGTTTTTTTAGCATTAGATCAACACTCCCTCTAACGTTCCTTACTCCCTGGTCTTAGAATTTCTTTAGGGTGAGCCGACAGGGTCTCGTTTAGACAGTTCAGGTATCGACTGAGTGTGGGACAGGAGAGACTTCGTATTTATAACTTCTAGGTTTCGCGAGGATCTCTGGGACAATGACGTTTGTTGATTGACTTCGGTTTGGCGAATAGTGGACCATATTTATGACGTAGCCGGGCGGATTCATGTTATCAACGAATAGGCAATATAGATGTATGTATCGAAATGTTCATATATCATTTTAACTAGACGTCGCAATGTATTTAATGTTGATTATTGTGTCTCTAATCAAATCTTGCCTCGGGTCTTTAAATGTAAGTTACTTGGGATTTTTATTTCATGTGATTTAAAATGGGCTGATCATGTCTTATACATTACCTCTAAAGCCAGGCGCTTGACTGGTTTAATTAATAGAACTTTTGGTCGTTCAAAAGCAGCTGTTATAGCGTTTAAGGCTCTGGTAATTCCTGTTTTGGAATATGGGTCTGTGGTATGGTCTCCTCATTTTCGAAAGGATATTGACAGTGTTGAACGGGTCTTGAGACATTTTACTTCTTATCAATTGAACCAGTCATGGTTCAATAATGTGCAAAATTGCAATAGAACACAATATGGTGATCGTTTAAAAACACTGAATTTTTTACCTATGTATGCACTCAGACAGTTTTCTAGTCTCGTCTTTTTATACCGGGTAATCTACGGTCATTATACCTTTCCTTTACTAGATTATGTCATTATTAATGAAAGGCACGAAATTTTGACATTTTCCATTGGTAAAGCTAGATGTGATGCACTTTTTCAATCATTTTTTAGCCACATCGTATATATACGATGAGGCTATTAGTTTGTCCCGCGAGCCTGTGGGTGTGGGTGTGGTGGTGGGCGTGGTGGTCGTAGTAGTTTTTCGCGATTTGGAATGTGGTCAGAGTTACCCAAAGAAATAGTTAGTCAGAGCTAACCGAAGAAATGGTTATTTTATTGCTTTGGCAGTATAAAACGTTTCGTTCGACATTGAAGGGAGAGTGAATGTGAGAGAATTGTGGTGAGGTGATATTTTTCGTTCGTGTATTTTAAAAGGATGGGGATTATAATAGTAAGTGCAAGCATACATTTAATTGTACAGGTAAGGTTAAGCTTTGTGAAATGTGGTTTACGTTTGCTCCATATATTTAAAGCTAGAGAGAGAGAGAGGAATTTAGTAATGCTTAATTTAAATGAAAGGTTTAATACTCCCTTTAAAATTCCTGTCACCCGTCAACAATAAGGGTTTCACGCTTTTCATCTCACCCCCCGATTTCAAAATTCAAAGAAATCGAGGGGGATTTTTAAAAAGCAAAAGGAACTATATACCGACGTTATATTTGGAAAGGTGGTGTTTATTACTAGAAGTTACGTCGTTTCTCCATAAATCGAGAAGAGTTTTAAAAGAAGGTACTAGCTTGGGGCAGCATTCCTTTCCTTTCATTCTTGTAAAAGCTTCAAAACGAAGAGACGTTTATTTTTTTGGTGCTAAGATATTGCGGAATATTTTTCTAACTTCTTTTAACAATTATTTAGTAATTTCTTATTATAATTAATAATTTTTTGTTGTTGTTGACGTTCGTTTAAATTGTCGTGTGTGCGCAGTACATTTTTATCGTTTCCTAGTTCGAATTGAGGAGTAAAGGATTGAACAATCACAGTAGGTAAGGTAAGGTATAGAGGGGTTATCCACTCATTAGGGTAGGTATAGAGGGGCTATTCACTCGTACGATGTGGCTACTATTACGAGCCCTTGGGTCGCCTTGTTTCGTGTCGTTAGGTATTGGAATTCTCTCCCAATTGACATAAGGTGTAGTGATACGCTAGCCTGTTTTAAATTTAAATTGTATCAAAAAATTTTAAATGACGATTGCATATTATAATTATTTTTAATGCCTCTTTGATTTTATCTATATAACTATGGTTTAATATGACTATTGGTTTTTATAATTTTCTTTGTTTTAATTTAATTTATGTATTTTTTTTGTATTTGTCTGGGTCAACAAGCTTTGTACTGGGAGTTTCTCCTTTTCTTGTTGGCCTCCAATTTATATATTGGGAAATAAACATTATTATTATTATTATTATTACGATCATAGTAGTACGTGTTCCTCTTGGGTTTTGAATAAATGGAAACACCCAGCATTGTCCATTCACAGTGCAAGTGATACTATGATCCTCGTAGTTCAGTTTTGCACCTACATCTGTCATCCAATCAGATCCCAATATAATCGAAAAGTTTGCTTTCTCAATTATGTAAAATTCAATTTCCATAGGGGGACCCATTTCATCATCTAATTGTACAGGAAGTTTAATTGGGCCTTCAGCTTTAAGAGGACTGTTAGGGGAAGCTGAAACGAATTCTCTCGTTTTCAGATGATTAAAGTTCATTTCTGGGTAGGCTTGTTCAGCGACATTCTTGACCATAAATGATGTACATGCTCCCGTGTCTAGGATTGCAGCATAATTGCCATTGGGTAATTTTAGGGGTATACTTCCAGTTGCAGGGACGAAATTACGTATCACGTTAATTAAGTTTTCATGTTGTGGGACAGTTATCTCAACCGTTCTTTTAGGAGTGGTATTTTGATCTTCATCTATTCTTCCTCTTGATTGATAGTTTTGTTTTAGGGGACAATCCCTAGCCATATGATCCGTAGAATTGCATACAAAGCATTTGAGCCTAGCTGATGGAAGATACGATTCAAGGGGTAAGGTTGCTTCTTGTGTTCTACTTCTTTTTGGGCAGTTATAAACAAAATGTCCGTATTCCTTGCAATAGTTGCAGAATTTGTTTATGAAGGGGTTTCGGGGTTCGTTTGTTCCTTGATTTCTAGGGTGTAAAACTCACATCACTGGTTGAAGTTGTTTCACTACCTCTAGAAGTTCATCAACTGTGGTACATGTTTTCAGATTTAATAGGGCTTCATATTCGGGCATTAATCCAAAAATTATATGATCTAATCGATCTTGCTCAGAGGGGATAGAGGGTAATTCATCATAAATATTTATCATATTCTGAACATAATCTTCAGGGCTCTCATTGGGTCTTTGTCTTCTTGTTTGGATTTTTCTCTTGATTATTTTGGAATAACCATCTCCCAAATATTTTTCTTTAAACTTATTCTCAAAGACAGTCCAGGTATGAAAATGATTAATATTTTTCCAATACCATTTCTTTGCTTGTCCTTTGAATGCTAGGGGTATATGGGTCAATAATTCTTGAAGTGTTACGCCTGTTATCATCCCATACTCGTATGCGCTACTTTTTCTTCGTCAAAATTGGAGGGGAGGGATACTTTCTTTCCTGTTTCTTTTTGGTTATAAGGGGTTGATGTAAATATGGGGTCTAATCTCTCTTCCTCTTTTCTAGTCTTTTCGACTCTTCTAAGATTTTCAACAAAGGGAGATAAAATAACGTTTTCTTCGGGTGTATGGATATATTTTATATGCGTACGTTTCGTATTAATTTGATAGGTATCAGATTCCGAACTCGAACTTGAGTTAGATCTCAAAGATGGGGGAGGGAAATTTCTATAGGTTTCTTATGAATCTTTCAGGCTATCTCGTAAAGCAACAATAGTCTCAGTAAACATTTTTTGGAAATCAACATTTTGTTGGATAAATTGTTGTTGCTGGGAAGCAAAATTTTGTTGCATTATTTGTTGCTGGGAAGCAAAATTTTCTTGCAATAATCGATTTATATCATGCATATAGTTAGATTTATCAACATTGGTACGTCGAAATAAAACACTTATCTTCATAATAAGGTTTCTCAAGAAGTTCAATATCTTATTATATAAGAACCCTACCATTAACAAAATTATGTTAATGGCGATATATAATACTAGATCTGACGAGTTAAGGGTAGTGTCCATCATTTTGATTGCTCGATATTTTTCAATATTTTTCAAAATATAGGGGTTTTTAATAATAGGGTTTTTTAATAATTGAGCCAACTTTGACTCTCTTCAAGACATGTCGAAATCCATCATATTGATAGGATTCCGAAGTATCGTATCCTGCCGACTGCGCCAATTTATTAGCCTTTTCTTTATGCTCTTTAAGATTTTATGGGGCTAAGGTGGGGTGTTCGATTCTTTATAAAATATAAGACAAACACCTATCTCTTTTTTCACTAATGATTCATCATCGCTAACGTTAGACAAGATGTTAGTATGCAGTCAGTTGTGGAGAGTTAAGGTCTTTTAACGGGAACGAGGGGCTTATAAAATTTCTGAATCAAAAGTGACCGCGTTTGATGGTATGTGTCAATTGAGAGTCAAAATAGATTCTAATCCAATTTTTTAATATTCAACACAATATTCAATCTTGTTCATAAATTTTCTCACACTTTTATAGGGTTTAAAAAAATTAAACAAAAAATCAAACTTAAATCTAAGGGAGGTTTGTACTTTATAACCTCTATGGAATGTCTCCTTTAAGTTTCAAATTTAAATTTTAGGGGTGTTTGGGTTAAAATCGAGCAGTTATGCACTAAAATAATAATGTTCAAAAATAGAAAATTAAGATTTTAAAAAATGAATCAATCCGTCAACCATAATCTAAGTTCTTTAACCATAGTTTCAAGTCAGTTTATCAAAATAGTTTCAAGTTTTTTAATTTCTTACGACAAGTTGCTCCTCTTCCATATACTTCTTAGAGGTTCAGGATCTTTTTTCTTCTTTCTCGAGTTAAGAGATAATTATGAATCTTTTCTTTTCTCGCGATTTAAGGGTTAATTATTTTTTTCTTTTAATATTTAGCGCACTCGCGCTCCTTCTCTTCTTCAACTTAGGGGTTAAAAATAGATGTCTCCGAGTTTCTTTTACGAAAACTTAAGGAATCAAATTGACGAAAAATAAAAGTATCAGAATGAATAAAATAAAAGTTTCGATATAAAATAATACTCCGGACTTCTAAGGGTTTCTTAAGGGTAAGCCGACATGGTCTCGTTAAGACACTTCAGGTATCGACTGAGGGTGGGACAGGAGGGACTTTGTATATATAACTTCTAGTTTCTCGCAAGGATCTCTGGGATAATGACGTTTGTTGTTTGACTTTAGTTTGGCGAATAGTGGACCATATTCATGACGTAGCCGGGCGGATTCATGGTAACAGCGAATAGGCAAAACTTTTTGTTTTGGGACCAAATACGGATTGGTCAGTTTAAGGGTTAAAAAAATGTTCTAGAAGTTTCTCGGGCCAGGTACCAGGATAGTGACTCAAGGTCTTGTTGCTTGGGGTCTAAATCAGCGTGACATTTCTCTGGGTTCTTGGAAAGAGTTTTCGTTGCTTGGTATTTCATTTTGCACTATGGATATAGGGGTATAGGATCGTTCTAGAAAGTTCTGTGTCAACATTGAGGGGCTAGTTCCTCATCTATTGTACGAAAGAATTTCTTTTCAGTTTATTTTAAAGGGATAGGTTTAAGTTTAAAGGGCTAGTATTATCTTTATAGTGTTAATTTAAGGTTTTTCGTTGTTAATTCTATGATTAATTGTAAATTTAATTAGATTTTTGGGTTAAGATGGTTACAGTGTAGGTAACACAAATCTCGATGTATTGCATTTCGGACAAAATGTTGATAGTTTTACGGTGTAGCGAGAGGGGGAGATCTTTATCTTATATTTGAAAAGAAACTTGTAAAGAAAGTGTCCCTCCACGTTACAAAGCAAATCCTACGCTGGATTTGGTCCGGGTCTTTCGCTAACCTTCACTATTGGGGGTTGCGAGTCCAAAGAGAGAGTAGGTGTCTAGGGGAATTATAATGGTCACTTAGTTGTCTAGGGGATTTCGATTTTAATAAAGGTAGACTCGGGAAAGAAACGATACTGGTTATATTTAAAGAATGCAATATTATTTATTAAATCGGTTGTTCAGGAAGTTAAACGAAACTTGCTTTAGGAGCATTTTAAGAAACAAAATATTATAAATTGAACAACAATTAATTACCGCGAAACGCGTACTTGAAATTAGACATTTAATATTTTATTTTAGTATTTAATCAATTATTTATTTAGTTTAATTTTAGTTTAAGCACTAATTACCAGAGTAATATTTCTATAACTTTTAAATTAATTTACCAGAGTTTTTAAATGAAAATAATAAATAAGGCCATGGCCATGGTACTTAAGTGTTTGGCGGAGTCCTTTATTTGCAAAGTCCGGGGACTTTCATGGTGCTTTTCGCCGGCACCCAGAGCTCGACCAGTTGCCTCGGTCGGGAAGGGTTAAGGTCTTGTTACCTTCGGGTCAAAAAGAGATCTCTCTTCCTCTGTGTAACACCGTGGTTTTTACCATATCTTTCTTTTGGGGGGTTAAAGGCTGGTGCCAATCCAAATCGAGAAAGTCCGAAAACACGTGGTTTGTGTCCATTCCCATTTGTGACCGTTAGAGCAGCGTCACTTTGCCCATCCCATCTTTATGATACCGTTGTTAGCTCCACGGCTTTTTAGTTTTTTAAAAGATAGGAGTACCGCGCACCAATTCCGAGAATCCTGAATTGCATCCTTAGAGCCATGCCGCGAAAAGGTCAGCCAACGATGACAATTTACAGAACCAATTGTCAAGGGCGAAGGGAACCCTTGCCCGCAATAAAAATTAAGTAGTTGAAGGAGAGTGCCTGTCCAGCAGGGCTTTCTTTCACTTCGAACTACTGGCGGCATATCTTTCTCGCCACTTTTGATGTTTGGCGCGACCACCAACACACATATATATATTGATATTTTCCACTCTGGTAATGGTTCTTATATTTTTTTTTTAAAAGTAAACCTCTGGTAATGGGTTTTAAGATAAGCTTAAGTACAGAAATATATTTTTAACTCTGGTTGTAAATCTTATTAGTATACAATGTGAAAGTGAAACTTTTTCGTATCGTATCTTTCCAAAGAGTTATTGATGGATATCGCATATGGGGAAAAGCAGTTCTATAGTCATAGGGATGGTAGGTAGCTTTTGAACTCGTTACTCCCCGTCGACAAAGGTTTCGCGAGTATAGAAAGAACCCTAATTGGCAAAATTCTACGAAATTACTAAATTTCAGTCGAGGTTCACGTTTTTATGTTACAACTCTCCCCCCACGTAATGTCGCATGTCCCCATGAGACCATTTGGGTATGCCCCGTCGGACAAAAAAAAGGATGCAAATATATACATAAAAAAATTATTAGAAGGGGATAAAAAGTATCTCAAAATGTTATACATGGCGCCAACAATAAAATTAGTTCGATCAATTAATAAAAAAATGAGGCCTCTTGTCGTATTAAAAATTTGGGAAACTAAGCCCTTATATGATATACGCTGGCAAACAAGGATCACGTAATTCACGCAATCAACCAGCTAAATAAAAAAAATAAACATCATCCCTGGGAGTTTAAATACACCCCCTATTGGAATGAAATTTCACGGTTGCAACGTCAAATTGAAAATTGAATCCCGTGGGCTTAATATATACCTCTAACAGGGAACAAATTGAAATGGCCAAAAAGAAAAAAGAAAAACCTCGCTAACCGGAAAAATCTAACTACGATTTGACATAAGTATAAAACAAAATAATAATAAAAAAACTAAGGGTCAGAAGGTTTGGTGGCCTTAACGCCGTACCCTTCCTGAATTTGGGTCCCTGGGTCCTAAATTATGACCTCCATAGGGTTTTAATTCATGCACATTGGGTATATAAATATCGGGATCACATGTCCCGGGGGCTACGTCTGAGTCTTGCAGGGCAACATCAGTACGGGGCACAAATTGCCTTAACTCTCTAATATGATACGTCCCTTTGAGAGAACGACCTTTAAGGTTTCTAACCTGTACGTTAAGGGGGAAAATTTCTTCGCAATGCGAAAGGGGCCTACGTAACGAGGGGCCAGTTTACTAGAGAAATATTCTCCTGATTTCGAAAGGTAGTGAGCCTTTTTGGTTACAAGAGTGCCTTCGTCAAATTCTATATCCCGATGATGTTTATCGTATTGCGCCTTCTGGGAGGCTTGTGCCGTACAAATATTTTCCTGGGCTACTTTGAGGGCATCTTGAATCTTGTTCTGTACAGTCAAACCATAGACCCTAGAGGTTTCGCCACTATCATAATAGTTAGGGTCCTGTTTAGATCGAGTACTGGCGGCAGTACGCATTTCGCGTCCAAACATGAGATATGCGGGGGTGAACCCCGTTGATTCCTGAACGGCAGATCGTATGGCCATAGCAAATTGCTGCAACCCTCTGTCCCACTCCTGTTGATCCCCATAAATATAAGAAGAGAGCATAGTACCTATCGTTCGGTTAAATCTCTCTGTGGGGTTTGATTGGGGAGAATATTGAGACGTACACTTGTGCTTTACCTGAAGCTTTTCAAAAACACCTTCAAATAATTTACTAACAAAACAACTGCCGTTGTCACTCACCACGGTATCGGGGAAACCGTATCGAGTAAAAATATCATCCACTAAATGACGCACTATGGGGGTGGTTGTCGCTTTCTTAAGAGGGATGATTTCCACCCACTTTGTAAGGTAACAGGTAACTACTAGGATATACTTAAAATCTCTTTTCGAACGAAGAAAGGGGCCTTTCAGATCCATTGATATAACCGACCAAGGGGTCGTAACCGCACTGGGCTGCATTAGTCCCGGAGGGGCTTGATTTGGGGCCTTCCTAGTCTGGCAAATCTCACAAGAGCGACAAATATTTCTTATATCTAAAGTCATACCAGCCCAAGTGTACTGGCTTTGAATTCTTTTGGAGGTCTTTTTGATCCCGAAATGACCAGAAGACGGAATATCATGACTGATATGAAGTAAGCGGGCTCTAAGAGCCGGGGGAACTAAAATTTTGAAGTTATCCCACCCGTATTCATCAATTTTTCCCGTGTCTTTGTACAAGATTCTTTCTCGAATATCACAAGTGGGTGCTATATTTTCCACCCATGTTCTCAACTCATTATCTGGGGGTGATGTATTTTCTTCTAAATAAATAATTAAGGGTCCCAATTGTTTGTCGGCACGCTGGGCCGCAATGAGTTCCTCATTGTCAAATTTAACTAAGAGCTGAGGGGTATCTTTAGCACTTAAAGCAGAGATATGACCAACTTCTATGGATTCAGGTATTCTAGACAAAGTATCTGCTACTACGTTGGAGGTACCGGGGACGTGATTAATGGTAAAATCAAAGGCTTGAAGCCTAGCGTTCCATCTGGCAAACTTGCCCGTAGGATCCGGTGCCTTGTGTAGCCATTTTATGGCGCTATTATCGGTATAAAGTTCAAAATGGGTCCCTTCAACGTAAGGGCGAAAGGTTTCTACAGCAAATAATACTCCTAGGGCTTCTGGTTCAACGGCGGAATAATTTCTTTCGTCGGCATTCAGGGACGCACTAGCATATTGGATGACTCGTCTTTTACCGTCAATATTTTGGCTTAAAACTGCCCCAAGACCCACTGACTGGCATCGGTGTGAATTATAAATTCGTAATTGTAGTCGGGGGTACATAGAATTGGTGCAGACCCTAATTTATCCTTCAGAATGTTAAATGCTACTTCCTGAGAAGTAGTCCACTGCCATTTAGTGTCTTTCTTTAAGAGGTGGTTTAAGGGGCTGGACACCTTTGAAAAATTTTCAACAAATCGCCGGTAATATGATGCCATACCTAAGAATCTCCTCAATTGTTTAATGTTTTTAGGGGCTGGAAAAACTCTAATCGTAGCCGTTTTATCGGGGTCTACCTTAATACCGGATACTGATACGACATGCCCTAAGATTTTACATTCATTTTGGCAAAATTGGGTTTTAGAAGCTTTGATTGTAAGGCCAGATTGCCTGAGTCTATTAAAAACTTCCGCCAAGGTTTGTATGTGACTATCGAAATCTCGAGAAGCTATAATAAGGTCATCTAGATATGCACATACGCCTTTATCTGACAAATCTAAAAATAGGGAGTTAACCATTCGCTGAAACGTGGCGGGCGCGTTAGTCATTCCAAACATAAGAACTTTGGGTCGAAAGAGCCCGCGGTGCGTTACAAAGGCGGCCATATCTCGATGCGGCTCATGAATGGGTACTTGCCAGTAGCCCGCTCGCATATCTAAGGTGGTTATGTATTTGGGGTTATGAATTGACTCCAGGATATCATCGATACGCGGTAGGGGATATACATCGCGCCGGGTAACAGCATTCAATTTGCGGTAATCTATACATAATCGGAATCCACCATCCTTCTTAGGAATGATGATGATAGGGCTGGCCCATGGGCCATTGCCGGGTTCGATAATATCCTGGCTAATCATTTCGTCTATAGCTTCGTTTATAAGACCTCGTTTAGTTTTGGACACGCGGTAGGGTGCACTCATAAAAATTGGCGTTCAATTTTGAACGTTTAGGCGTTCAATGCCTTGCCACTGTGGCAGCACGCCATTTCGTTGAAAATTGAACGTTTGGGAAGCGTTCAAATTAGAACGCAATAATAGCGTTTACTCTAGAACGCTTGCTGCGTTCAAATTAGCGCGCAAGGATATCGTTCAAATTAGCACGCTTTGTTCGTGCAAAACTAGTCGCTTCGACGTTCGTTTTAGTTAGCTTTGTGCGTTCAATAAGGGTCGTTTTGGCGTTCAAATTAGGTAGTTTTAGGCGTTCAAAAATGGCCGTTTTGGCGTTCAATTTAGTTAGCCTTGTGCGTTCAAAAAGGGCCGTTTTGGCGTTCAATTCAGCTTGTTTTAAGCGTTTACAAATGGTCGTTTTGGCGTTCAATTTAGTTAGCTTTGTGCGTTCAAAAAGGGTGTTTTGGCGTTCGAATCAGCTTGTTTTAAACGTTTAAAAATGGTAGTTTTGGCGTTCAATTTAGTTAGCTTTGTGCGTTCAAAAAGGACTGTTTTAGCGTTCAAATCAGCTAGTTTTAGGCGTTCAAAAATGGCCGTTTTGGCGTTCAATTTAGTTAGCCTTGTGCGTTCAAAAAGGGCCGTTTTGGCGTTCAATTCAGCTTGTTTTAAGCGTTTACAAATGGTCGTTTTGGCGTTCAATTTAGTTAGCTTTGTGCGTTCAAAAAGGGTGTTTTGGCGTTCGAATCAGCTTGTTTTAAACGTTTAAAAATGGTAGTTTTGGCGTTCAATTTAGTTAGCTTTGTGCGTTCAAAAAGGCCCGTTTTGGCGTTCCAATCAGCTTGTTTTAAACGCTTAAAAATGGTAGTTTTGGCGTTCAATTTAGTTAGCTTTGTGCGTTCAAAAAGGACTGTTTTAGCGTTCAAATCAGCTAGTTTTAGGCGTTCAAAAATGGCCGTTTTAGCATTCAAATTATCTAGCTTTGTGCGTTCAAATATGATCGTTCTTTTGTTCAAATCAGCAATGCTACGCTTCGGGCATTAAAATAAACGACATTTAGCATTTCGTCCACTCACTCCGAGACCACCTGAGGGATAAGTTAGCCTTAACAAATGAGATTGAGAACATGTATTTATATTACTCTCTACATCGCACAATATTGTCTCTGACTATGAGATATAATTAATTTGAATATTTAACGTTATTATGGTGAAAAGCAAGTTATAGATGATTAAATAAAATGCTTTATTTAGAAATAAAACATCGTGTTTTTCTCTGTATAAACCTGAAATATTTTTACTATTCAAAATTTCCCGGGATAAAAATTATATAGGATACACCTCTACGCATAAATAATTATGCATGTAATGATGTTTGAACCATTTTTTAATTTGGTATTTAATCATAAAATAAATATCAATTATGCCATTAATTTATTTACAGCGCTAATAACGGGATTAGACAGCTTCGTGCCATCGTCAATTTTGAAAATTATTTTTTGAAAATACTCCAATGTTTTCTTTAAGCCCTTGGGGTATTGCAATTGAAAGGTATAAAACCCTGAAAACCATGACACGATAGCCATTTTAATTGAATCCACCTCAAAGGATTCACCTTCAATTATTAAATCGTATGTCGACGAGAATATGTCTTCATTATAGAAAATTAACGTTGGGGTGCTATCTTGGGCATCCTAAAAACCAACATTATTTTAATTTACAGCATAAGGACTTCCTGCTCCCTTTCATTTATAATCAACTTACGTCAAAACAGCACAAGAGTTCTAGTTTCTCGTTGAAAATAGATGGTATTAAAAGCAAACACACATCAAGCTCTCTTTCTAAAAGGGAATACGTATAAATACTTATTAAATGTTATAATAGTTCCATCAAAAACAAAATAATTTGAAAGATAAAATTAGATGTGAAACTGCGTATAGGTGATATTTTGAGTAGTCTCATCTAGTTTGTCTTGTAATTACATGTACTGTACCTTGAAATGCGTCGGCAGATAAAGTTTCTTCACACTGTTTCAGCAAGGAGTGAATTTTTTTTGTTAATGGGTTTTTGCTCTTTCTAGTCAGCTCAATTATTCTTTTTGTAATTGGTTTTATATGGTGGAGCAAAACCTTTTCCGCAGATGGTCGAATATTTTGAATTCTGTCAAGTTCTTTCACCAACTAAGTAGGATTTAAATTATAGGTGTCATAGTTCGATTCAAAAGTGGATGTCCATGTACATTACCTGGTTTTTTTTCCTTCAAAATTGCGAATTTTCCGATTACTTCAATAGTTTGGTGGGTAAGCGCAAATTTTTGGCGGAACATGCCTGTTCTAAACATTTTTTCTTCAATCAAGTTTTCATTTCTGGCGGCTGGAGCTTTCTCTATTTCTTTGCCCAAAGACTTTAGATGAAATTCTATTGAGTCTGCATCCTCAGCCATGCTAGACATTAACTGAAACGTGGGCAGGTTGTGACAAATTAATTTTGGGTTAACAACTACACAATTTTGTTTAAAAAATATATTACAAGAGGGGTAGGTCGGTTTGTTGCCAACTTTTCAGGTACTTTGGAATTTTGGGTTCAAAACCATTACTTTCTTCTAAAGGTCGCTTACTAGCGAACAGTGGTGGGAATTTGTCGATTTCTTCCCTAGACCAACCATCCCCTTCTTTGACGCAGAGGGCGACACCGGCAAATCCCGCTTCACCTTCTCAGAAGCTTTTTGAAAAATTCTCTTCGCTCCCTTCCCCGTCCAAGAGTAGGGGTGTTGGAGAGAAGGAAGGGGTGAGTAACTCAGAAAGGCTGAAGGTCTAGGGTTCGAAGTGGTATTCCCCCTTCTCAACTGTAGGTTTCTCCCCTTAGAACAAAATTTTTCCTTCTTTGTAAAAGAAGCCGCTTGCCTCGGAAGGAAAGTTTACCTTCTTTAGAAGGAAACCTACTATGCTTGGACGAAAGATTCCTAGAGACGGGACAGCGCCTTCTTTTTCGAGAAGATCTCCTCTCTCGGAACCCAATCTTCCTTCTTTTGAAGGGAAGGCCAATGTTAAAGAAGGTAGAGGAAAGAAGAATATTTGCGAATTCACATTTTAGATATAAAAGATTTATTAATCTCAGAAAATTAACATTAATTTTTAAGGCAAAATAAATAATTTGAACTACAGTAAAAATTAAAAATATATAAATATATTACAATTATAAGCAATATTTAATAACACATTTCACTTTAAGAAATTTTTTTCACGGGCTGCACGATGGTGGCACTGGTAGGGCGACCATGAGATATAGGATAGAGTCATTCAATCATAGAAATATTTAAGTGTAAATGCTCGTATAGTGCTGTGCTACTACTAAATTTCTCTTGACGTCACACTCTCATATCTCTTACCTCGGTTTTGGACTTTGGTAAGTGAAAATACTCTTTTCCCCGGTATACTCCTATTGGATAGAATCCCGTTGGACCGAATTCAGATTTCTAAAATTGTAGCCAAATTTAAAACAATTTATAGCCCAAGGAGCGATTTTCTGCTGAATGGGAATATTTATATGGAAGAGCTTTCGACTGAATGGGATGGGTTTACACATATAAAATCATAGCGTTTTCTTGAGTTGCCGAGCTCCAGTAGCGCAATGGATAAAGTGATTTGGATGATCGAAAAAGTTAAGCAGCATCGAATGCCGTCAGTACATGGGAGGGAGATCTCTTCCGTTAGGTTAGGTTAGGGTTAGACAATTTCAAAAAAGGAAAGGTACTTACTGAAATTTATTGAAGAACGTTATTGGTGAACATACATATTATTTGCTCCAATATCAAGAAGTTTAATAAGAATATTAATTTTATTTTTTGACCTGGTCTGGTCTGGTTAGGTTTGGTTAGGTTTGGTAAGGTAAGGTAAGGTTAGGTTAGGTTAGGTTAGGTTTGGTTAGGTTTTGTTAGGTTATGTTAGGTTTTGTTAGGTTGGGTTAGGTTAAGTTAGGTTAGGCTAGGTTTGGTAAGGTTAGGTTAGGTTAGGTTTGTTTAGGTTAGGTAAGGTTAGGTAAGGTTAGATTAGGTTAGGGTTGGTTAGGTTAGGTTTGGTTTGGTTAGGTTAGGTTTGGTTAGGTTTGGTAAAGTTAGGTTAGGTTAGGTTAGACAATTTCCAACAATGAAAATTAATTACTAAAATTTATTGAAGAATGTTATTGGTGAACATAAATATTATTTGCTGCAATATCAAGAAGTTTAATTAGAAAATCAATTGAAAAATAGGAATCAAAGAAAAAATCATGATTGGAAAACCGCCGGTATTCGGTCTAATGGGATTCGGTCGAACAAAACATTCGATTCATTGGGATTCGACCCAATGGTAGACAATTTTTTCCCCGGAAGGGCGATATCAATAAAGTAAGAGATAGAGGGTTATGATCATGGATAAAGGATGCGCGTGAAGAATTTGTTTCCCTATTTTGGACTACAGCTTATTCTGTTTATACTCTGTTACAACATCGGTTGTCAGCACGCCCAAAGCTAGATCTCTATGTAACGTAGCTTTGTAGGTGCTGTCAAAGAGACCAAAAAATTCAGGATCTTCAGGATTTAAAATATCCGCGAGTTTTTTAGTTCGAGTGCACGGATCTCTATGCCTAATTTTCAAATACTTATAAAATTGCTTACAGCCTACTACACGTATTTGAAACTAAGGCCTAGAGGTCCGTGTACTTGAGCTAAAAAACGCACGGATATTTAAATCCTGAAGTTTTTGATCTCTTGACAGCACGCACAAAGCTAAGTTGCATTAAGGAATAGCTTTGCGCGTGCTGACAACCGAAGTTGTAACAGAGTATATACAGAATTAGTTGTCGCCCGATATAGGGAGCTGCCTATCCTGTAAAATGAAAACAATTTCCTCACGCGCATTCTTTATCCATGGTAGTGACGTTGTCATATATGGGAAAGAAACCACTCTATTAAACGTCGTCAGCTCAGGGCACAGCCGCCACACAATTTAGATTCTAGAATCTAGACTACCAATATTGACGTCAAGTCCCCGTAACTAAGCCAAACCCCTCTCGGTATCATTGATTCAATACTACCATAAGTTAATAAAAACTCTTTCATAAGTATGAAAATTTCTAACTTTAATTGATTTGCTTCTGCTTAAACTAAATTACCTCAACTCGTAAGTCGTAACTGCCTCCAAATAATAACACGGAGCTCGGTACTTCTACTTTCTTATAGACTTATTACTAGCCTTTATAACTACTACTAGTAACCTTATTAAAAAAAATTCTTTCATGTTTTCATAATAACAAAGGAGGCCGTAAGAAAATAGACACATCGTAAAAGATAAATAAATTTTCAAAAATTAAAAATTATAATTTGTTCCATCTGTAGTATGGCGATATGTTTAACAAATTTCCCTACTCTGATATTATAATCTAAGGCAATGTCAGCCTGTAGACATCTCGGTTGTAAAAGGTAATTTTCCAATTCTCTCATAGGGCTGCGTTCATTACATGGTACGGTGGCTTCAAGGTCTGACCTATTAAACGGCGAGTATGGCTTTGGTTCTGTGTCAAACCTTAGGGTGGGATCCTGCGCAGCTTCGAGTAACACACTCTCTCTAATGAAAACATGTGCGCTTGTCTTTGCCACGCACTTGAAGTTTGGATACAAATTTATCCATACTGGTTGTGTATAAGAACCTTAATATTTGAAATATTAGTATAAACATGACTTATATCCATGTCGTAACTTTTATTTTATTAATGTTAATTATGAACATGGAATTGTATTATTGACGTATCTATAATCAAAGTGAATCAAATTGAATATTATTTGTAGCAAAATTTAATTCTTCAAAGTTGGAAAAGCAACAGATCAAAATTTTACCATAATAAGAACTGATCTCTGCCTAATGATGTTCGATATTTATAATAAACATGTACATAGATAATGATACCTACTCTCAAAAAGTATGTTTTTCTGGGTTGGATCGAGGAGAGAGGCCATTATGTAAAATGGGACCTCCAACGTTGAAGAGAACCGTTTTTTAAAGTTTTCCAGGACTCCGATCTTTATATCTTCGAATTTTTTCGTTTCCACCCTGAAATCGTCCTGGAAAACGGTCAAAAGAACCCCTATAACGCTTGAGGATAGTGGACCACTCTTCTGAAAGAAGTCTGTTGAGACCTTTAAAGGTTTCAGAATCTCGAGGAGTTCCTTCGCGTCCTCGACGTCCTCTTCCGTTGGCAACGGAAAGTCTATTTTAGCTGGACATTTCGGGTCTTTTTTGGCTTTATTCAAAGCGTAAACCAATGCTTTCAACATATTATCCTGGAATATATTTGTATATTGTTGAAAATATTCTCTATGAGAACATGCTTGTCTAACTTTTCAAATTGAAGTTAGACAAAAAACATTCAGAAGTTCTTTCTAGAAAATATGGACCCTTAAAATAAACTTACCTTTGTGAATCGTTCCAATCCCAAAAAATAGCGCTCCAGCGAACACCCCCTATCATTTTTAAATCAACGCCGCCACTTCTTGATTTTAACTCTTCTGTCCATTTAGGCAATTTGCGAAAAAAGTTTATCCAGTTTTGGAGATTTTCAAGTAGCTCTTTCGAGCTGTCATTGGCCTTAATGGCATCGTTTACAACTAATAGCAGGGAGTGTGCTATGCAGCCTTTTCTCTCTCAACCGTCGTCAGCTCATGTCGCCTTTAGTGTTTGGTCTTCCTCTTCTTCTTCAGAATCCGAATCTTGCGCTCCGAAAATAGTTGCCAACGGATTCCAGGCTGGGATAAAAATAAAATGTGCACAACGTGAAATATTTATTAGCCGTGCAAAATTACTATGATTAAAGGGCGCCACAAAAGACTTGCTGGGTAAAAATATTCATCGGCCCGCCGCGAAGCTAGCATCTAACAAAGAGAACACCGCAAATCTCGGTGGCTCCCCTTTAGGTTACACATAAACCAATTGAATAAAAATGCCTGTTTTTGTTTACCTTCGTCGAGTTTTTTATCAGAATCTGTTTTGGAATCGCTGCTTTGATTTGATCGTCACAGATTAATAAGTTGATGCTTAATATTAAAATTTGTAAGTTTATGCTTAACATTAAAATTTGTTGATACTTAAATCCGCAATTTTATGCTCAATATTGAAATTGTCCGTAATTATGCTTAATATTGAAATTTTCCGTAATTTTATGCTTCATATTAAAATCCATAGTTTTATGCTTATTATTAAAATCTTTAACATAATTCACATATAGACCTAGGTTTAATATTTCATTAGGGCAGAAAGTTAGTAATTGCAATCAATTAAAAAAGCATACTTGTAATTACTACATACTAGTGACTTAATAAATTGAAAATGTTCAGTGATCATCATCGATTCAATCAAATTCACATCTTCAAATACATAAATTTTTCTTTGGTGGAATAACATCATCTACCGATAGTTCCTCGTATTTGATTTCATAATAGAGCTGTACTACCTTACCTATCAGAACTTCTTTCCCATTGAAAGAAGCCTTAAAACCTTCCACGGGCTGTTTACATCACGGAAGAAAAACAAAAATTCCCTTCTTGGGCAATACCTATTCCCTCCCTCCCCCCCCAAAACTTCCCTTCTTTGCCACTGTCCCTTCCCAAAAAAGGGAGGTAAACATCCTTCTGAAGGGATATTTCTTCCCAAAAAAGAAGGTTCACCTCCCTTCTCGAGGGAGTACCTTCCAAATCTTAGAAGGGAGGCTCGCGATAGCTAAAGCTCCATTCCATGCATTTTTCGGTCTGGGGAAGGAAGGTAGGGTAGTAGGAAGGAAGTTGTGTCTTCTTTTACCCAATCTTCTTTTCAAAGAAGGCGCCCTTAAGCTTCTATAGTGTTGCCCTCTCTTCTACGGAAAAGAAGGGTTAGAAGGCGTGATAGCGCCCTTCTAAGGAAGATTCTTCTGAAAATTCCCACCACTGCGGTAGACTACTGTCGAGTATGTCCGTCATTTGTGTTTTTTCTTCGTCTGAGAGGGCATATTCCAGAAATAAGCTATATACAGTTTGAAGAGTAATAACGTGAGCTTCGAGACCTCTATACACGTGGCGACCCTCTATGATTTGCCGAACAGTTGCTGGTCCATATACCTAGGCTACCTCCCACGGTACATCAAGACCGCTCCCTTCAATATACTTGCCCAAGCATTTTAGTGAAGCTATTATTACATGCAAAGCCCCCAAGCGAATGATCCAATGTTGTTTATAGTCCTTAATTTTAACTGCCCGGTCATATAAATCACCATCGATGGTAATAATTGGTCTACAACTGCTTCCCGATACATGTGCGTTAATTTCCTGGGCATGCGTCAGAATTGTTAGTAAAACTGGCCATTCAGTTGGACTTCTGTTGTACAAGGGTGCTACAATTCCGACATTACTTTGACCGACAGATTCTGCAACTCTAGAGTGGAAAGCTGCCCAAGTTGGAATCTTTTTAATATCTTCGTGCACTGTACTGGGTATGACGTTTCTATTTCCACCGTTCTGGCGCTCATCGGATTCGTGATTATCGCTGTTTTCTTGATTGTTTAAATTAAGGTCACGCTCTTGAATTGAGAGGTCGCTGTCATCTTCTGTAAAATTTGGCGTAGCCTTATTTTTCTGATGATATTGTTGTACAGCTATCGATGCAACTTTTAACCACAGTGCAGATAGTTCCATGTTTGCCTCAATATTGCCATCGTCGCCATTGCTACCGAAGCATACCGGCGCTTTATGACAAATGTTGGGATTGACTGGCTTTGAGCATTTCAAATAATTAATCTTCATTAAATTAGGCATGTTTTTCCTTTGTTCCAAGGGAAGGAAAGAAATTTTCTTCCCAAGAACTGGTTCTTGGCTGGCATCGCTTAGTTTTTGGGCAATTAATAGATCGGCCCCGTGAAAGGATCCAGCATCACTTCCAAAGTCTATATTGTCAATAGCAAAGATTGCTCTGATTCCTTTTTTAACAAAGGGTGGTATTAACATGCCACTGTTCCCCAATTTCGTCTCAGTGATAATTAAATCATTCAGGTTTCTTGTTATTCTTTGGACGTTTTCGTAAGTCACTGACAGATTTAAATCGTGAAACATTTCCAAATCTTGTTTTGATCTATTCCGCTGGTAAAGCATTAATGCGGTTCCGACCGATAATGGAGTTTCTTGTTGCTTTTGAAATCCTGCAGTGTTTGATAATGATTGATATTCAACTTGCCGTTTAGATTTGAAGCATGAGACAACGTGTTGAGCCAATATTTTAGAAGATGTGAATGCTTCTTCACTTCCTTTGCCAACAAGTGAATTTTTAACACCAACTACGATCCATTCCATGAGTTGTTGAAGTTTCACTAGAGTTTCAAAGTCTGCGAAGGATCCGTTGAATTTCCACTCTTTCATTTCAGTTATTTCTCGTCTGATTATTTTAGCTGCTTTCATAGTACATGCAATATCGTTTTCGGTACATTCCTTACAATATTCTTCTTATATTAGGTTTTTAGTGTTGGAACAAAGAACAATTTCGGGTTTTGGCCCTCTTTTTATAAACTCGATATCTTCTATGTTTATTTGCAAGAGAGACTTGATATGACGCTTGAAATGGTTTTCGGGATCGTACGGAACTCCTTTCTCATCCAGTAATGATTTGTACTTAAGATCAAGAGAGTTCATATCGACATGGGGTTTGGGACAGGTTTCAGTTGGTGACAATGCGTGTCTAATAATGTTAATTAATTCCAAGTTACAAATGGCTCTTTCAACTTGCATGTCGGGAATTATTTCTCCAGCGTTTGTACATAATTCTACATTTCTTGTTTCGCCACGAAGACAGTCGCGGTGATATCGCATATTTTGTGCGAAAGCGTCTTTATCTTCAAACAAAAATGATAATCTTGCACGAACAGTTTCGCTTTGACTGAAATTCTTAATTAAAAGGAATTTTTTCCCCATATCGTCAGAACTAACTTTAAACGTTTCCGCGTTACTTGATACTTGACAAAAAATGCACAGATTTTCATTAAATGGAGTTCGAACGCGTTTTTGAGTTTCACAAATTGACACATTAGACGTTGAAGTTTGTTGTTGTTGTTCACTATAGCTTGGTCTTCCTCTTTTTTTGGTTATAGCTGTTGTTTCCGTGGCATTTGCTTGTTGCTGCTCGTGGTATTGTAAGTTTGCTTTGTTACAAAATGCCTTGTAGCACTTGCGATGGTATAACACCGCCACGGTTTCGGAGAAAGATGTAGACTGAATGCGATCGAATGACTCCACATTTTTCCCCAAAGAATGCCATCGAGATGAATAGTTCTTAATTGTGACTAGAGATTCGTCAGTAACTTTAGAAATTTGACCAACGCCTTCTTTGATGCAAATTAAACAAACTTTCCCTCTCGAAAATTCCATTTTACTAAAACTAATTTTGAAATATCACTGAAGGCAACGATTTAAAAAATTCTGAGTATAGTAAAATGCTCAAACTAGTGCTTAAGCGAACTCACGTGCCCGAAAACATGGGATGACGAAACCAAAACTGAAACTAAAAAGTTACTCTCCTCTTGTGAGAGTGCCATCTTTTAACTATCGGCGCATTTTGAAAATAATATCAATTATAAAATATTTTCCTCTCTAGTATTTCCTACGTCGAGGATATTAACAAAAAATTATTTCAATCGTAGTAATTATTCGGGTAAATTCATTCAAATTATACCGCAATCAATAACTTATTCGTGAAGGAAATGTGTTGCTAACATGCAGTGTTTGTTAGAACTATTATATCAGATACTATATTTGCCTAATGTACATATAATGTCGACAACATATTTCAAAATTTTTCCTTTATTTAAAATATTAAATCTAATTGACCTTGGCCTCAGAATTTTTATATGATAAGCTAAATAATTATTTTAACATGTGTTTAATCTATTCCACTTGGAAAATAAAACTTGGCAAACTTTCCCAAGTAATGTCCTAATACTTACAACTGCTACCTGACTATAGGCCATTTCATCCAAAAAGCATTATGAAGAACTCTCAAATTATAATCAGGCAACTTAACGTTAAAAACGCCAGTTTTGGTCGCGCTGATATTTTCTAATAAATTAGTGAATCCATGATATAATATCGCAAAACGAGTTATGTTCTAAATGTTATCAAAATTACTACTTAAACTTAATTATTTTCCATGAAAATCGCTTAGCAGAATGAGAAATGTTGTACCTTTCATTGTAGACCGTTCCGAAAACTAACAACGTATAGCTTTTCTAACATCCGAATAACCGGATTGTCTTTTTTCCAAAAAATTTCCCATGTTATTTCTATGGGAAAAATTCCTGTTTTTCATAAAGAGGTGTCATTAATTTTCTGGAAATAAAAACCACCCTTAGCAACTTTACATTTTATAAAATAAACTAATGCATGGATCTTTTTGAAATTTTAACCACATATTTAGGGCCCGAATTGTAGTTATGTGGGATGTTTTCAAAACATTAAACTTAATACAAAAAAAGTTACATCCAATCTAAAAACCACCCATATACATTAAGGGCAGTATGAAGTCTTATCTAAGAGAGCTACCGCTCTCCCAGAATATCCGTAAGACTGACTTCTTGTCTTTTGAAGCTCGATTTTCCACCTTCGTTAAAAATGGCGGCCTTAAATGCAATAATATACCTCGATGGGCAACGCCGGTTGTTTTTTTTTTTTTTGCTACTCTATAGAGTAACCTTCATACGCTGAAACACAACACAATTGCAAACGCTGTGCTGTTTATCGTTTGTAGGGGTCTCTTTCTCTCTTTTTTTTTTGCTCTATTGTCCAAAACAGCCATAGTTTTCAAAAAAAACAAATTCTTAAGTAAAGTGTTTAAAGGGATAGTTATCACGTTTAAAATGTGCTGGGAATAAGAAAACTTGCAGAGTAAAGCCGAGAAAGCGGGAAATATGTTAAAGTTATCCACGTCATAAAATATTTTCATGTCATAAGAACTTGCGAATAATTTCACCTGTATATATATATATTAATTGAACAATATGTCTTCTCAACCATCCTTATGAATTCGCGGTCGAAATATTATTCGCACAATATCATTTTCAGAGCATTTCTCAACATCCAATTCTCAAGCGTCCAAACATTTATTACCGAACGTCAAATAAGTTTTAGTAAGTATTTTTATCATCCCACCTATTTTGCTTCTTAAATTTTCTCTAAGTATATTCTTGAAACAATGTCCATCATTCAATACCGCGGCTCGTCCAACTTTTAATACCGATTCAACACTTAACGCCGTCTGCCGTAAAATATCCGTCAAAATAATTATCCCCAAATATCCACCCAATGTATTAGCAACTAGGAAATTATAAAAAATCATTAAACATTTACAAATATCTATCTAAATTAAACAAAAATGTCTTGATTAGAATCAAGACCAAAAACGTATCGATCAGACTGAGGTTATCACTTGACTGAAAGATCAGATATTAATTTTTCTTTTTAATTGAAACTTAAAGGCATGCTTATGAAAAAACAACGTTCCATTACCGTTTTCCGTTGAAATAAATTATTTTACTGGTAATCAATTTCAAAAATTTACTTATCTCGGCTTTTCGACCACAATTCCATTCCCCGAAAACATTTTATGATTACATTAATTACTTTTGGAAGAGTACGTGTATGGATTTGCGTTTTAAAAGGTTCCTAAAGACGTTACATCCCCATTCGTGACCGGCACGCTTCGCAGTGGAACATTTTTATTATTCTAAAACCAATGGCGCCAAATTCAATAGGGACAGTAAGATTTTTACTCGCGGTTTTGCAAAATGATGTAATATCAAGTGTACTTTAGTCAACCGTCGTATTGTTCTCTTTTATAGCTCAGGTATGATTAGTGTTACTACCCAATTTCTCTCTCTAGTTTCTAACAATGGTTAGAGACTATTTGATATGGCACGGCACAACGTTATATACATTTGTAAATTCTAAGTAGGACAAAAGGAAAAAGAATCCAGTTTTTTATATTTTAGTTTGAAATAAATAAACTCATGATAGTAGTTATAATGAACAGAAAGTCAAGGGAATGGCACCGGATATGAGCAGCAAAATGAGAGTAAAGAAAAGTTAAGGGTATTTTCAGTTATGTCTATGGATAATTATAGTATCTTTCGCCAAATGTCGGATTCATTTTATGGATTCTAAAACCACGCTTAGCAACTTTATTCTTTATAGAATAAACTATTTGATGGATCTTTTTGAAATTTTAACCACAAAATTAGGGCCCGAATTTTAGTTCACTTGCAAAATTGCAAAGCAGCAAACACAATACGAAAAAAGTTACGTCCAATCAAAAAACCACCCTTATACATTAGAGGCAGTATGAAGTCTTATCTAAGAGAGCGACCGCTCTCCTAGAATTTTGTTTTTACCGCAAACTTTTAGAGCCAGTGAGACGCCTGAGAAAAACGCCGCGGGGATTTATCGAATAGTAGCGCGTACTTTAGACAATTTAGAAATTAATAAAATTAAAATAACACGTCATTGAGTAACTAACTGGGGTTAGTACTTTAGCGTCCGAAGCTGCGGGATTGACAAGTAGGGTAATTAGCGATGCTCGAAACGCCAGAATATCACCTCGAGAATCAATTAAAAGAAATGTAAAATAATCTATAAATTCCCTACTACATAAAGGCGTCGATCGCTTTGTAAATACTCAGAGTGGGACGGGGCGAAAACGAAAGAGGACTGTTAAAACAAACATAAGCGCCTGAATCTAGTCGAGTTTCGAAAGTCCCATGCGGATACACAGCTTCTATGGCCACGGGAGGATCAACCTCACAGCAACGCACATCCATTGAGCCAAATTCCATAAGAGGCTTTACTTTCTTGGCGCGGCGGAAAGACGGTCCCCTTCCAAAACCTGTTGCTGCGCGACTTCTTGTTCGTCCGGACAGGTTTTGGCACTTAAATCATTCTGTTCGGGCTTAACCTGTGAAGAAGTCCTTAATCTATTGGTATTTTTTGCTTTAGATGTCGTAACCTTTGATTTCGCAGCCCCGCAGGTGGTTTAGTCAAAACCGCAGCTGTGAGAGAATTTCTTCTCCCATTGGCTTAGTGGAATAGACTTCGCTAATTTTTTCTAGGATATATTGAGCTAGAAGCGTTCGCTTGTAAAATTTCTTCTGTAACGCGGCCCTTCTCTATGTCGTCGTTAAGTACATGGATGCCTATTTTGGGGAGGATATTTTTCTTGAAAATAGCACCAACTTCAGAGTCAGTGTAGGGAACGCGTAGTTTACAGGAATGGAGGATTCCTACCATTAACACAAGGAGACCAAACGACTTAGAGTGGGTAAAATCGTCTGCTATTTTACGCTCTAATTGGCCTGGTCTCCTTGGGCAAATGGTATGAATCCTCCTTGCATGTAAACTATGTATAAACTTATTTCTGTAGCGTTTAAGATTGTATATTAGTCGTCTGATGCTTTCTACGTAATGTCAAGTACCTTTGAACTAAGGTAAAACAGCTAGCAAAAATGCTGCGTCACGCCATCTTGTTTATTACACAAACGCGTATTTTTTTGTACATTAATTAATCCATTTAATTCGATCCTTCCTTGTTAAAAAACCTATTTAATATACAGGGTGATTCTAAAATGGTGGTATAACAGGACTACTGCGGGTTCTATGAGCGATTTTAAGTCGAAAATGTTCCATGACATTTTGTCATCCAGGCCACCGTTTAAAAGTTATGATAACGATCATTTACGGATGACCACTTAAAATTAATTAAATTAAACAAAAGCCAAGCGGGTTGAATACATTTTTTAAGGGGACTCACGTGTTTAGTAATGGCGCTCGCGATTTACTTCCCCGTGAACTCCATAAAGAAGTCCTCCACCAATGTAAGCTTGAAGATGGGTTCAAATGGGAAGATTCATGCCGAATTGAGAAAAACCTAACCCAATGGGGAAATGCATTGAAAATTTAATAAAAAAGGACCAAATGGGAAGATTCTTGCCGGATTGAGAAAAACCTATCAAACAATCAGCAAAGGTTTAATGTTTTATTTCCACTCTCTTCTGAGAATCGCAAAAAGTAGTGAAGCTTTTCAAGCAAAATTACACAAAATTACATTAAATTTTGTTTAAAGCGGATCAAAACTTAATTTTAACAATTTGATCGTCAATGGAGTAAGAAGTTACGGAACACATGGGCTCTACTGCAATGTAACGTAAAAATTGTTAAGTCAGAAGCCAAATTAAGAAATGAACTAAATGTCAGTTTTTGGCGGTGTAGCGTGTTTTTCCTCATGGAATGAGAGTCTGACTTGTTGTTCTCACATTCGATTCTCAAAACTTGATGAATAGCTGGCTTTTGTTTGCTTTCGTGGCCGGATTGCAACTAACTGTAAAGTCAGTTGGAATTTGGAATGAATGAGAGTCTGACTAGATGTTCTCACATTCGATTCTCAAATCTTGATGAATCGCTGGCTTTTGTTTGCTTTCGTAGCCGGATTGCAACTAACTGTAAAATCAGTTGGAATTTGGAAGGAATGAGAGTCTGACTAGATATTCTCACATTCGATTCTCAAAACCTGATGAATCGCTGGCTTTTGTTTGCTTTCGTGACCGGATTGCTGGAAATGTCCCCCTTCATGGTCTACGCACAGCCGTGATCGTCGGACTATGGAAAAGCATGCCCTCCTTGTCTCGCCACTTTGCCTGATGATGTCAAACGCACCAAGGATTCTCGCGCGAAGGGTTTCTTCGTCAGGGACTTCCTTTGCGTAAACTTAATCCTTCACGCGGCTCCAAATGAAGTAGTCGATTGGTGTAAGGTCTGGCGATCTGGCAGGCCAAGGCGTTGGTCCCGCTCGACTAATCCATCTTGGACCAAACGTCTCGTCTAGATATGCCCTCACTTGACGGCCAAAGTGCGGCGGTGCCCCATCGTGCTGAAACCAGAGTTGCACACGATCAGCCAATGGTGGTTCGTCCAACACATCTTGAACATCTGTTTGCAAAAACTCCAAATAACGTTCCGCGTTAAGACGAAACGGAAGGATAAATGGACCAATCAGGGTGTCGCCTAGCATACCGGCCCAAATGTTTATACGCCATTCTTCTTGAAAACTTGCGTTGCGAATGAGATGCGGATTTTCGTGAGCCCAATAGTGCAAGTTGTGTAAGTTTAGAATGCCCTTCCTTGTGAACTGTGCCTCATCCGACCAGAGAATACGGCCACGGAAATGGTCGTCCGCATCATGTTGTTCCAAGAGCCATTGGCAGAACATTTGACGCGTTGGAAAATCGAGGGGTCGCAATTGATGCACTCTTTGGTAATGGTATGGGTGTTGATCATCCAGGGTTGGAAAAAATCCGGATACTTTGAATAAAATCCAGACCAGTGGTTTTTATTGGATTAATCAGATTAAACCGGATTTTTTTGGATTTATCCGGATTTTTTAAAAACACGAGTCATTTTAGGTTTTTTTGAAGGCAAAGTACGTCTGTTTAGCTCTTATTTAAGCTTTGGGGCACTCCCCAACCGCTAACCCTGGTTCCAATATAAAATCGTCTGCAAGTTTAACTGCAAAAATGTTTTCATGAAATCTATTTCTTTCCCGAGTGCACGAGCCTAACATTAGCGCGGCTCCAGTGGATCCCTTGAAAGAGGACTTTCCTTCTAAACTCGGGGTTTGGCTTGGTAAAGGCTAGTGGGCGGGATTTATACATGCACGTATAATTCTCGCCCACAAATGCCTCTAGCTTTCCCAAGCCAAAACTGGACTGCTGGAGTTCGTAAGGAAAGTCAACTTGTAGGGGATCCACAGGAACCACGCTCTGTTTTAAGTTCGACTAATGCTGGTAAAATATTGTAAGCTGTAACTGGACAGTAACTGGTAACATAACTATTAGTTTTATCATTTAAAATAAATAATCTTTAGTTGTCGCTTCCTATACGTTTGCCTTGTTTCTGGTTGTATTTTAATTATTTTTATGGCACAAAATTGATTTTTCCCCATTCATAATTAAGCCGGATATTTTTGGTGGATTTTTTTTAAGTGGATTAATCCGGATTAAACCATGTGGTTTAAACTGGACTGGATAGGTAGTTGCCAACCCTGTGATCATCATGGTGAATGGTTCGCCAAACGATCGGCTAGAGAATGTTGAGCATTCTGCTAACACGTCTAGTGCTGAGAGTGGGGTCGTTAGACACCATATCCAAAACATTTTCCTCGACTGCCACTGCTCTTAATGCTGGACGTCCACGATCCACCCCTTGAATCAAAACGCTTCCAGTTGCCCGCAATCTTTCCTGTGTTACCCAGATTACGCGAGAATCTGGGTGACGCCTATTTGGAAACAATTCCGCGTAACGACGCGATGCGGCTTCGTAGTTTCCTTCACAATAGCCTAAAGCTAGTATCATATCGGTGTATTCACCGGTTGTATAAACTGCCATCAAAAAGCGGTTTTCTAAAACTTGGTTTTTAAAAAAGCGGGTTGGTTTCGTTCACTGTCTGCGCTGTTTAAAATCTAATTTGAAATAGGCTTAAAAATTGTTGGGTAGATCGTAGTCACTTGACTTTAGCACGGTAAAAGGCTACACGTGCCATTACAAAATGTTTAAATGATGGCGCGCGACGGCGAATATCAGTTTGAAATTTCAAGAAAACCAAGGCTTAGCTCAAAAACACAATAAAAATAAAAGTAGCTTTAATACCCTTCCAAATTCCAACTGTCTTTACAGTTAGTTGCAATCCGGCCACGAAAGCAAACAAAAGCCTGCTATTCATCAAGTTTTGAGAATCGAATGTGAGAACATCTAGTCAGATTGTCAGACTCTCATTCCTTCCAAATTCTAACTGATTTTACAGTTAGTTGCAATCCGGCTACGAAAGCAAACAAAAGCCAGCGATTCATCAAGTTTTGAGACTCGAATGTGAGAACATCTAGTCAGACTCTCATTCAACCAAAACACGCCAAACCGCCAAAAACTGAAATTTAGTTGATTTCTTAATTTGGCTTCTGACTTTACAATTTTTACGTTACATTGCAGTAGAGCCCATGTGTTCCGTAACTTCCTACTCCATTGACGATCAAATTGTTAAAATTAAGTTTTGATCCGCTTTAAACAAAAATTTAATGTAATTTTGTGTAATTTTGCTTGAAAAGCTTCACTTCTTTTTGCGATTCTCAGAAGAGAGTGGAAATAAAACATTAAACCTTTGTTGATTGTTTGATAGGTTTTTCTCAATCCGGCAAGAATCTTTCCATTTGGTTCTTTTTTATTAAATTTTCAATGCATTTCCCCATTGGGTTAGGTTTTTCTCAATTCGGCATGAATCTTCCCATTTGAACCCATTTTCAAGCTTACATTGGTGGAGGACTTCTTTATGGAGTTCACGGGGAAGTAAATCGCGAGCGCCATTACTAAACACGTGAGTCCCCTTAAAAAATGTATTCAACCCGCTGGGCTTTTGTTTAATTTAACTAATTTTAAGGGGTCATCCGTAAATGATCCTTATCATAACTTTTAAACGGTGGCCTGGATGACAAAATGTCATAGAACATTTTCGACTTAAAATCGCTCATAGAACCCGCAGTAGTCCGGTTATACCACCATTTTAGAATCACCCTGTATAGTTTTTGAGTGGGTTGGTTTGAAACAAATTGCAATTGGTAAAACTGATTTTACGTTTCAGAAATAAAGTGTAAAAACTGGATTTTTTAGAGATATTTGCTGCTCTTTTTTACATTGGCACATTCCATGAAGTATTAGTATTGATTTTAGAATGAAAGTTCTTCGAAAGTACCTTACATTGAGGATAGATCTCCTGTAATATTTCTCCATGGTGGCAGATTGTTAAGAGGCAAAGAAGAAACGGAATTTTTTTCTTATCGTAATTCTTATCCCACCACAAAGATCCCTGACTTGAGGGGGGGGGGTTATAAATACGATTCTATGCTCGAGCTAAGGAGTTTCTGCTTTACTACATGAACAGTCGAGTCGTAATGTTTATGAATATTTATTAGAAATATCGTCGACATTTTTATTTTGGAGCCGTATTTGAAGGTGTTTCGAACCAGATATATTCCTCTCCACCCAGATCAGACGATATTCGAAGATCTATTGAAGAATTAGGCAAAGTATTTAACGAATTTGAAGATTTTTCGCCTAAAAACGCGACGAAAGTTAAGAAAAAGAATGGAATAAATCTAGAACTAAAGAAAAATGAGATAATATCAGTATTAATTAAGTTTCTGAGCTAATTTTGACTTGAAATTAAGCCTAAATATAAACCTGAAATAAGTGAATCTAACCAAAAGCAATGTCACGTCATTTTTTTGCAGCGCGAAATTAGATCCTGTCAGGCTGTCTTTAGACATACTGGATACGGTTCTGGCCCAATTTGAAGACGAAATTAATGATTCCAAAGATAGATAGGACAGGGTTGGCAAGTTTTAAACAAATTGTTTTAAACTTTGGTTTAAAACTTGTTTTAAACAGCCATGAAAAAAAACTTTAATTTGTTTAAAACGTTTTAAACAAAAAGTTTAAAACATGTTTTTTTTATGGAGAAAAATTTCGAATATTTTTAACTCTTTTTTTATTTGAAAATGAGCGAAAAGATTAAATAATAGAAATAATAAGCTCCAGTCAAAACCTTCCTTTATTCGACTGTTTCAAATGTGTGTTTAATTGTTTGGAGACCCTACCAGTTGTTTTATCCATTACTAATCTGTATTGAAGACTGTTATTCAAAAATATGATTAAGGATAACTTATTTTGTCATCTACTTAAAGCAAAGCAATAACATTTTTCCTATGTGGTTTCTCTACACGGTTGGTACATTTTACTGTTCTAAAAAGATTACGCGTAATCTATAAAGCCAGGCCTTTGACAATGCTAAAATTAATACGCCTAATCCGAAAACGGAAAACATGAGCGCCTACAAATAAGTAAGGGGTGGTGACGTTTCAAATGTATGATGAGTTCTGACCAAGAAACTCGGAAGTACGGAAGCGGAAATGACTGAATAGTGGCCACAAAAGAAATCAGGCATTTAGACATTAGGGGTTAAATGTAAAAATTTACGCATCACACTCATTTTGTATCCGCTATTAAAAAAATTATATTTTCCTTTTGAAAAGATCGTTTGCTCTTTTTTAAACAGTCAGTAGAATTTTTCAAATATTCAATATTGTACCCTCAACACGTACTCCCTTTTAAATAATTAATTTCATGATAAAATGTTTTCCGAAAATCTAACTTTAAATCAATAAAAACACAAATTTTTTTAACTAAGTTTTTGCCAACCCTGACAAGGACCCTTTCTTACACCTTCAAATTCTAAATTTTAGGAGCCCTTGATTTTCCTGTTTGACTTTGCAGTACATGTTCGTTGTACGTTGGTCTAGGGGTATGATACTCGCGCTGGTTGCGAGTGGTACCAAGTTAAATCCCGGAAGGTCGCGTCTTAGAGCTTCATATTATAAATTTAGGAGTATTTTTATTTTCGTGTTTTACTTCTCAATACGTTTCGTGGTCCGTTGGTCTAGGTGTATAATACTTGCTTTGGGTTCAAGTGGTCCCTGGTTTTAATTCCACACGGACAATTTCTTACACCTTGAAATTCTAAATTTATTCAATATTGAACGCTCAAAATAATTAATATCATAAAATAATTTCGGAAAATCTAATTTGTTCTTGAAAATGCGTAAATTTGTAGTTTTTTCAATCAATTTGGAGGGAATAAATCGACTAACTGTTAAGTCAGTTGATTGAATTAAATATTGATTAAGGATGAAATTAATATAAATAAAGAAAAATTGCAATATCGGGACTTCAGTCAATTGATAAACGTCACTCTTATCGTTTGTTTTTTCTGTCTTGGTCCAAACCAAGACCTTTTTTAATCAAGTAGGTTGTGAAAATAAGCGCCTTCGCTAGCGGGAGTAGTGGCTTAAATGGAGAGCCGCGATATAGACTATTAGATCTGGAAGAGTGATTTAAACATGTTTAAAACTAGTTTTTTTTGTGTTTTTTTACTGTTTTTTCTACTTGTTTAAAAAACAGTTTAAAACAAAAATCGTGTTTTAAACAATAAAAAACACAACTTTTGTTTTTTTTTTTTAAAACTTAATTTTTGCCAACCCTGAGATAGGATTCTTCCAATGATGAGGACAGTTTTGACGAGTAAGTTCAGTACAAACTTTTTATAAATATGATTTCAGTTTTAATTGTTTTAAACTCTAAAATGCAATAAGAAAAATGAAGCAATCTGAAGAGATTGTCTTTCGGTTTTTTATCTTTGCTAGGTCAACAGAGATAGGAGGCAACGAGGTGGAAAGAGAGTCACAAAGATCAAATGATAACCTAGCTAGTCCAACATTCAAACAGGTTAGACTAATTAATTAATTATCCTAAGTTTATTTAAAAGGTTGGTCTGTAATGTTTTTTGGGAAAATTAAAAAAAGGGGGAAATTTTTGTTTGTTTGTTTGTTTGTTTAAATAAATGTTTAGCAATTAAAGTTCAACCGCTCTAGATTTAAGGGTTAATAAATGTTTCTTATATTTAATACTACACTAGAAGATTGAAAATCGTAAGCATACATGTGTAGGTATTCCCAAGAAACGAGCGTTTAATCTTGCCAATGCCAAAACCTGGCTGGACCAACGCAAGTTCTCGTAAGAGAGGATTTGCGCGTAAGTATCCTTACCGCTGTTATCGCTAACTCCGCTCTTTCGCCAATGGACGCTAGCCAAGCCCATAAAACTGACACTGCAGTAAGCATTCAGTTAAATAGGCCTCGTTCGCCTCCAACTATTACTACTCCTAATAGTCCCGTTAATAGGACGACCGTGCCTAGTGTCTCAACAGCGCCTAAAAAGAAAGTTTCCTTGTCGGTTGATCGTTTGAGAATGTAAGAAAATGTTAGCAAGATTGGCGGTAGTGGTATCAATAGAAAAAACGATGGTTCAACGGACGACGGTGATAGTTGCAAAATGTTTCCCAATTTACAATCGTCTTCGACATTTTCATTGGCACTTTTCTTCTACGATAGTGCTTCTCCAATTTTGAAGAGGCAACTTCCTTCACTGTTAAAGACACGAGTCCAATCACTGTCCAAATTTGCCCAAAGTAATCCAAGTTTTCAAAAAACATATTTACAAAGGCCACGTGATGTTGCCGAGAAGGGACATCGGGTGTGGGCTACGCTTGTTCCCTGTGCCCCATCATCAAGTACACCCGGGTTGTGGAGGGACGCCAACCCCAGAAGCGGCAATATTTGGTGAAGGATAGTGGCAGCATTTGTGATAAAACCCTTATTAATAAGCACATCATTGTTTGTGAAAATAACATTGCAAATAATAGCTCGATTCTTAGAACTTCTACCGTTGTTGACCCTTCCACGGATAAATCGAGTGATGTATGTTTGATACCACCACAAAATGCGCGCGAATCTTGTTCAAAGTGAAGAAATGTTGAGCCTTGGAGAAAGAAGGCCTGACTAGGTTGAACTACTTCCCTACGCTTCCGCGTTGTTGGAAATTCAAACCGTAGCCGAAATTGTAGTCGTGTCAGAAGATTCTAAATTAGCAACGTCTTCTTGCGTTGTCAGTCTGGGATACGTTAATCCTAGTGCTAGCGTTTGTTCAAACGTAGAACTTTCACCCGAAACTGTTGTTCTCGTTTCCTCCGAACCAATTTGCAAAAACATTGAAGAGGAAATCATTGAACAAGATGATGAAAATATCTTGGTTTATAAACAACTTTGGATATCCAATACCGAAGTTGTTGACTCGTTGGAAAATGCCAGTGATAAAATCGAAAATTGTTTGCCATCTCTTTACAATGCCGCTGTGACCCAAGCATCTCCCCGCGCATTTTAACACGAACCACCACGTTATTTGAACAGGATGAGTACGCTAAGCTCTTTCTTCAAGATCAACATTACCAGCGCGCTCCACCAAGGAACAGGGAAATGTTCCCGGTAACGTGGGAAAACATCTCCCAAGGCGACTTAGTGCGCCTATATCCGGTCACTCCCCAAGGATTTCCGGGTATCACACGACCCCCCTTCACTACAAATGCGCCGCGTGTCAGGCCGAAGGCCTGCACCGCTCCGCGTTGTGCCCGCGTAAATTCATACAGAAAGATAGACAAAAAGGCGTGTTTAACACCCGAATTTCATTTTGATTTGAAAAAAAAAACCACTTTTGTTATAACGGGTTAAGTTGGACCCCTTTTCGTTTTTTCCCTTACATTTTTCTATCCTGTTTTCTTCTTTTTCGAGGGGGCGTTTGCAGCGGTTTCGTCTAGATACCGTTGCAGACGACAGAGGGACAGACATATTCTCCGGAATATGTCCGCTCCTTTGTCGTCTACGTCACCTCCTTCTTCCTTCTACCTTCTCCCCCCCCTTTCTTTATTATTTCATACTATATAAGCCGTTACGGGAAAGAGCCCGGTACTTCTTTTTCTTCACTTAAAGTCTTCGGGGAAAAACTCTGTCACGCGCCGCGCGATAGTTCTTTGTACTCGCGCCGTCGTCCCTCGGGAATCTCGCAAAAAGTTTTTCTTTGTAAAAATTTAAAAAGATTTCATTAAATTCGTTTTTGACTACATTTCAACATGAGCCGAAGGTATGAATAATTTCTTTTATTGAAATCCAACGGGAGGAAGTTATTTAATTAGGCCCATCTTAGAATCCCCGTGTTTTAAGACTTAACGTTGTCACAAGGTCCCCCTTTGTTAAATCAGGGCTACCTAACGTCCTGTAACGAAATTCCCCTTTTCACGACCGGCCAATTTAATTTCTCCCAGGGGCAGTCCGTTGCAACGTCCCTATTGAATGTGCTGCCATTGTTGAAATTTGCACTAAAATTTACAAAAGATTTCACTATGGAGCGTACAGGGCATGAGCGGGGATATGTTAGCAACCTATTAACGACACAATGTCATACACGTACTCTCTTAAAAGTGATAATAAATGTAGTTATAAAATGTTTTCGGGGAATTAAATTGTGCTCGAAAACCAGAGTTAAGTAAATTTTTCAAATTATTGAGAGGGAAAAAATTTACTACCAGTAAAATAACTTTATTCAATGGAATAGGGTGACGGAACATTACTTTCTTAAGCATGTAAGTTTTAATTAAAAAAGTTTCAATATCTGCGCATTCAGTCAAGTGATTAACCTTGTTCTTATCGATACTTTTTAGGTCTTGATTAAATACAAGACGCGTTTTGATTAATCTATTATGACACGTGTAGATGGATACAGCGTCACGTTATCCATATATTGCTTACTGTCGTTTTACTAATACCAAAGCGATACGCAAGATCTTCCTCTAACAATCCAACTCTGATCCGACAAAGGGTTAAAAACATTTGATTTTTAAAATCTAGGCTAGCAGGTCTCCCTTTCGAACATTCATTTCGTGGAGTTTTTCTTTCGTAGGCTTTTGCACTATTGTAAAAAATCAATCTTGGCAAATCATCTTTTACAAACTCAAATAAATCATTGAAATCTTCAACAGAGTGAAACCCAGTATAAAACTTGAGTTTTTGAGCATTTGTAGAAATATTATCAAAACTGAAATCTTGAGCACTCTTACTTTTGGTTAATTCATCCTTTTTCACTATCAATTCTTCCAATTGCTTTAGTTTGTCTTTCAGATGCCAGTTTTTTTGTTCTTTTCTTGACAGTTTATCTTCTAACAAAAGTATTTTCGCTTCGAGCTCTCTGTCACTTCTAGCTGAAGTAAACCTTCGTCCCCCATGAAACCCCTCGCTCCAATATGTATGGTCTAAAATATTTTATGCGTGTTATAGATATTTTTTGAAACAAAATGAAACTAACAATCATACCTGAAATCCTTTTCCTTTTTTGGTTTGGCATTATTTCGGTGTCTACAGTCTCAAATGCGGCTACTTCCGGAACATCGCTATACTCTATAGTAGTACGAATTAGTTTTCCTTGAGGAAACTAGTAGTCACCAATATAAATTGGATACAAATCACCGCTTTTCTTCTTGCCACCTCTTTGAAAATGTAACCCAAACACCAAATGAGTTTTTGCTGGCACCCAATTCAAAGGATTTTTGACTGGAGTAAGGACCCGGGTTTTCGTTTTACTAACACTTGGTCTTGGCGAATTACACATTTTTAACGCCACAAAACGAATTCTTCCAATCCATTCGTTTCTAATTATTTCTTCTTTTGGGAAAAGATGGTAACTAACACCCTCCGAAGACATTATTGCTGTAACAATTTGGGATACAACATGTATTACCCGTCTTTCTGTTATTATTACTCATTTTCAAAACAATCCCCGACCGATCACCCGCGAGCAGACGACATAAATGAATCTTACGTTGACTGACAGCCATGTTTACTATAATTACCCTAAAAAGCAAGGACTACATGAATAACGACAGTTTCCCGTCCAACATCTAATAGGATACAGCCTCCATGTTACGTCTATGACAGAATTTTATGGATCGAGCTATTACGTATTTTCTCCGTCCCCGTCAGCAACGTCCTCAAAACGTAGTTTAAGTGAGCCAATAAGATAATTTAAACTTATCGTTACGTTATGGAGGGAGGGGCTCTATACTGGGCTATGAGTCGGACTGAAGTAAACACTAACCGTTCTCCATTCCTACTTCTAAAGTTAAATCTATCCCTGCTGAAATATAGTAGGCGGTAGGGACGACTGGATTTTTACCTCTCCGAGTGACGTATGTCACGGAGAGGTTCTGTAACGATCGTGTGTGTCTGTCTGTGTGTTTGTTTGTGTGTTTGTGTGTGTGTGTGTCTGTTGTTACACCCACGTGACCGCGTTCGCAGTTTCCAAATCGGAGCAAACGTGTTCGCCATTTCCGAACTGCATTCACAGTCACGGAAATGGCTCCTTTACTTGAGTTCTCACACCACCATCTTCTCGTCTTCGTCCATTCCACTTGGACACCAGTCTGTACATACTGGCTTCTAATCACCACCATCTTTTGGTCTTCGTCCATCCCACATGGACACCAGTCTGTACATACTGGCTTCTAATCACCACCTTCTTTTGGTCTTCATCCATCCCTCATGGACACCAGTCTGTACATACTGGCTTCTAATCACCACCATCTTCTGGTCTTCGTCCATCCCTCATGGACACCAGTCTGTAAATACTGGCTTCTAATCAGCACCATCTTCTGGTCTTCGTCCATTCCACTTGGACACCAGTCTGTACACCTGGCTTCTACTCCATCGTCATCGTTGGGTTTAAGACATTCGCGGCGATCAGCTAGGGTTACGAGAAACGTCTAGCCTCCCTAGGGTGGGTTGTCCACCAAAGGTTTTCGCAATTGCGGTTGTTCTTGCTTTTAGCTGTAGTTCGACCCCCTTATATACTACCTATTTGAGTAAGGTAATGCAACCGGCGTATGCTTCATTTCAAACGCCAATATTAGTCAAGTCTCTCAAGAATGTCTAATTGTTCTTTATCAACGCGATGTAACGCTCAATAAGGCGAACAACTAACGATGAAAATATTTAATATTAGTTATATTTATTTTAATATTTAAGATAATCTTGTTTCTCAACTCAAAATTAAAACGGAAAGAGTTAAAAAGCAGTCTATGTTTTAGTCTGTGTATGTCCGTCCGTTAGTGCATCGCGTTAGCAGTTCGCTTTGTTTTGTGGAAAGAAATCCTACAAAACCTTAATATTTGGTTTTCTCATAATGTATAATTAATATATGGAAATATTTTTCGTAATTTCGATGCCTTTAGTGGTTTTGTAGCTATAAAGCTCTGTTTCATTTTGATATCCCAAGAACTTTTTTTAATATTATTATTTGAAATCGATGTTTATATATTACTTAAGCTATACTACATCTGTTTATAGCATAATCCTTTCTAAAGTGATTTCAAGAAGAACGCCACTATATTGGTCAAATGAACTTTCATCTGTCAATAGGCCTAGTGAACCATAAAGTAAACGCTAGGTTTTCGTTTCTGTAATGCAGAGACATTAACGGTTCAGAGTGAGCCGAAAGTTAATTACACTTTTAAATAATCAGGCTAAGATTTTATAATCATGGTGGAAGTCTGGGCCGCGTTGAGCAGAGCTCAGCGCTGTTAGCAGTGTCCTACAGAACGGGATTTTGGTTATGAATTTTGACGGCACGGTGCTCAGCGTTGAGCCAGCGCGGTCACCAAAGAAAATAGTCAGGTTTTTGGATAACGTGACGTAAAACGCGTAGTTCTCAGCTTGGCGAAAAAAACATGGAGGAATTAATACAAATAGCTCTTGCTGATTCTGATCATAGAGACTAGAAACCCCAAGGAGTGGCTGGAATGCCTCAACTTGTTGCCCTTTTTCATGGTACACGCAATGGGTACACGGCGACTTCCGCTAAGCAAAATTAAACGGGCCGGAAGCTCTCATGTACCAATTTATGAGCAACATATTATTTGCGCTTGTAGAGCGGGGGACCTGCCACTCCTTGGGGTTTCTAGTCTCTATGTTCTGATGGGACTATAGCTATTTATTTGACGTGAAACCAGTTGATCACGCGAGAATTTTAAGAGATATGTTAGTTTCTATGTTTAATTATAAAAGTTGTTCTTATCTATCTCCATAAATATGTTATCATACAATTTTTGTTAAGCCTTTGTACCTTGCACGCTTTATTGCGCTAGCTTCATTTTTAAAACACCGATGACCGGAGAAAAGCTATGACGACAGATCTCACCGGTAAACGTTTTCCAAAATCCGCTGTCTTTTTTGGTGAGCTCTGCTGAACGCAGCCCAGATCAGTGAGAGGTCTGATCGTAATCGGATTATAGCTTCGTGTTATCATGATTTTAATGGTGCACGTTTACTTTCAGTGTGTGTAGCCACAAATTAGCTTTGGTGTTATGTAACTTTAATCGTCATGTTGACAAACTAAGAAAATTGTTGAGGTGAAAGGAGAGGATAGTGTTTACATGGCAACCCTGTTGTGAATATGGCTTTGAACATAGAGGGTATACAGTTGAGGAGTAGCAAATTGGGCCTTTACAAACACGTAAAGGTAATATCCCTCCAAAGTTTTATCTCTTCATTTCCCGTTTTTCCCCCATCGGATGATTTTAATGTGTACAAGTATATCCTTATTGGATGTAAAATGTCGTCTGATTTACAGTATATTTTCTATGCTTTGTATACTGCTTTAATATTTCATAAATTTTAACTTCAGTATTTGTTCATAAAAAAAAAGAAACATTTCCATAACTGGGTAAATAAGTTTGTAGGTAGTCCTTCTCTTGACTCGGAGAGGTAATATTTTGGTTTTCCCAACTTGTTACTTCTCCTGAGAGACAGGCTTTGCACCTGACGTGTCTGTCTGTGTTTTGTTTTATCTTCTGCAATTGTTTATAAATAAAGAGAAATGATTGCATATCTAGGTAAAAAGGTATGTTGGTGATCCTCAAATATTATTTCACTTCCCCTTTTTACCTTAACCCTTTTATATTACACTAACTTCTCTTTTTTCGAGTCTAGGGCGTTTATGTTGAGATAATATGGATGGGTTTCGCACCAAGAATAGAAGACATCCATTTTCGAATTAAAGCCATTATCATCCATTATCCCCTTCTGATGTTACACATTAATTGTTGTTGCTTTTAACGCGATTTCGACGATACAGTAAGCGGTATCGCGAGATCCCTATGTCGAAAATATCACAGATATACACTTTTGGTGCTTGGAGGAAAGTATTTTGCTATAGAGTCCACTAACGTAATAACTATGGCTTTTTGGAATTGGGTTTTATCGAAAAGATTGTGACTATAAGTGAGTTTGGCGATCTGATGATAAATAACTGATACGGACAAAAGCGCATACATGTTAAATTCTAATAAAACATAATAGTGACAATATTGAAGATGAATGTCTACTACAAAAAAAATGATTTGGATAATTTTACGAAGCTTAAATTATAAAATATTACGGTAAAAGTTAGACTTCGAAGCAAGTGAATTTTAGAATAGAAAATATTTTTAATTTAACCGAACAAAGAGTACGAGCCTTTTTTCTACATAAAGTTTTTTGGAAAATTTTGCCGATTGAATAAATTTGTCGGTTAAATTCTTACTAAGATTATTTAATCTCAAAAAATATCATCTAAAATTGTTGTTTTGTTTAAATGAATAAACTTCTGAATAGTATTCGATTATTTGTAGTTAACCGTATTTTTCGAAAAAAAGCGATCAAAAAACCCCAAGCCCTATGCAAAAATAATCTTTTCACCGGTTTTATATGAAAATAACGAAAACGCGCTCATAATGTGCTTCTCGACAAGATACGTCAATTTTGAGTGGTTTTTAAAGTCGAACCAAAATCTTATTTATCGCTCGATTGAGATGAAATCGCTTTAAAAGAGCGTAATAGAGGCCAATAAGCTGAATTTAAACAGAAATTTCTCCAAAAAAACCTTTTTCAAAGTTCTTTATCGAAAAAAATCGAAGTTTTTTCGATTAAAATATGAAATCCGTACATACGATATCCTACTGAAAATGAAATTTCAGTTTTTTCAATGGATATCGCCTTATATAGTGGTTGAATTTCGGTAAAAATGCAAAAATAATCTTTTCACCGGTTTTATTTGAAAATAACGAAAAAGCGCTCATAATGTGCTTCTCGCCGAGATACGTCGAGCAGATTTGACCATATAAAGCAACAAAGAGAGAAAGCTCCTCCATTGAAATTCAAGACTTCTCAACTGAATATGCCAAAATAAATCGGTCATCTTGTAAAGGTTGTGAAGAAACAATCGTAAAAGATCAAGTTCGCATTTCAAAACTTCACAGACAGTGAAAAAGCTAGACGATTTGGTCCACTGCCAGCGTGGTATCACGTTGATTGCTTTGTACAAGCGAGAGAAACCTTTGAGATTTTAAAAGATGGCTCTAAAATACCAGGATTTAAGACACTCGGTGTTGAAGATCAAAAGGCCATCAAAGAAAAAATAAAGAAAATGGAAGTGACTCCACTAAAGAAGTCCCTAATGAAGATCTGGGCGAGAAGAAAATTCTTAAGGAACAGTCTCAGTTAATTTATAAACATCGTGACGCGCTTGAAAAAAATCTTAAAATAAAAGAAATGGTGGAACTTTTAGAATAAAACGACCATACAATTCCTACAGCAAAATTCACGATAGACTTTCCGATATCATGACGTTTGGGTCTCTTGAACCTTGCCCAGAATGTGACGGTGGACAATTCTCAAATGATGGTTATCACTGTAGTGGAAATGCGAGCGAATGGAGCAAATGTACAAATGTTACAAAACTACCTGGAAGAAAGCCTTTCCAGATTCCAGATAACCTAAAAGAGGAATATCCATTCTTAATCAGCTACAAATACATAAAGCGAGACCGTTACTTTCCTACAAACGCACCCACTCCAAGTACACCAAAACGTTTGCCATCAACCTCGGGTATCAAGAGAAAGCCACAACCATTGTACAATGCTAAAATAGTAATAGTTGGTAATCTCCGAAGTTCCAAAGATGCTCTGAAGAAAACCATAGCCCGATTAGGAGACAATGTTGTCTCTCTAATTGACAAAACTACAGCTTGTGTTATAAATACCAAGGAAGATGTTGAGAAAAATATCAAGAAAATTCGTGAAGCTAAGGAACACAATGTTCACGTTGGATCTGAAGACTTTTTTTAAGTGCTGTGGAAAATGGAGGTTTAGTTCTTATGATCAAACAATACAGCATAGCCAGTTGGGGTGGAAATCCTAAAGACAGAATTAATTCTTACGCTGCTGAAAAAAGACTCAAAAGTGCGGCTGTAGGAAAAAGTGACTCAACATTCTCATCTGGAAAGAGCACGAAAGTTAAACTGACAGTGAAAGGCAGCGTAGCTGTTGAACTAGATTCAAATCTTGAAGCCATCACACACTTGTTAGAAAACGAAGAAGGAGCTTTCAACGCTGTTCTCGCAAAAGTCGACATTACTCAAGGATCTAATTAATTTTACAAGCTTCAACTTCTAGAGTCAGACAAAGGACACAATTACTGGGTGTTTCGGAGCTGAGGACGTGTTGGAACTACTATTGGTGGAAACAAGACGGAACAGTTTGCCACTGAGTATGTAGCTTTTGCCGAATTCAAATGGCTTTACGAAGAAAAAACAGGAACTCCGTGGGAGTTTCGCCACACTGCCTCAAAGGTTCCTAATAAAATGTATCCACTTGACATTGACTATGGCGCCGAGAATGGAACTTTAGAACAACTGGTAGTAGGATCTGGATCTAAACTTCCCAACGCCATCCAAGAACAAATTCGCCTTATCTTTGACGTGGAGAAAATGAAGAAGGCCATGTTGGAGTTTGAAATTGATCTAAAGAAAATGCCATTAGGAAATTTTTCGAGAAAACAAATTGAATAGGCGTATTCCGTTTTGACGGAACTCCTGGCTTTACTCGAAAATGAACGTGCCAATAACAAGAAAGCCAAGCTAATAGCTTGCACCAGTAGATTCTTTACGCTAATACCTCATGATTTTGGAACCAAAGTGCCCCCTCTTTTGGATAATGTTGAGACTTCGCCAACCCTATTTTATTCCCGTTTTTAAAATATGACCCTATTTATGCCTATTTTTAAATTAAAATTTTATTTATATTTTTAAAATGTGACAATATTTTATTTATATTTTTAAAATGTAAAACTATTTTAGTCCTATGTGACGCTATTTTATCTATATTTTTAATCGTGAGACTGTTTTATTCTTAGTTTTAAAATGTTGTAACATTCCTATGTGATAAGAAAAGGTAATTTTAAATGTAGACGTGCAAACAATTCCCTAATATTCTAATAATTCGTGATTTTCAATTACCCAAGCCGAGGGGTCGGACAATATGCCAAAATCCCGTACACAGAGAGCAATATCGTTTCGAAATCACTTTTTGACTTCGAAAATCACCTCTAAAATCTTGAAATCATGAAATCATTTTAAAATCGTAAAATCAATCCGAAAAATTCAAAATGATTTTTAAAAATGTAAAATCATCCCACATATATGAAATCAACCCTGAAATCTCGACAAAACTTTAGAATCACTCCAAGAAAATGGAAATCGCTGCCAAAAATTTTGAAATCACTGCAGAAAAATTTGAAATCACTCCAGTTTTCTTAAAATCATTTTGAAAATCACAAAATCTTTCCTGAAATCTAGGAATCATTGGTAAAAATCAACCCCACATTTGGTCATGACTCAAGTTTATATTTTGTTTCTAACCGTGGGAAAATTTTTTTATAGCTCTCTCGCTAAAATTCTTTCTAAAGAGGAACCAATCCGAAGTTAGCATTTTGCCCAGTAACAAAAAATTCCCCTCTAGATTCTTTTAGTTCCCCTTTGTTGTGAACCCTTGTGAGCGTACGTATGCTTGTTTCTCGCGTGGAAAGTAGTGTTTATGTATTAACTTTTTATTGATATTAAAAATGGCGAAGTCAAAGTCAGAGGCAACGTTTTTGGCTAAGTTAAAGGACTGTTTACCGGACGACCTTCACCGTTGTCTTGAGAACACTGGCTACAGAACAATTAACTCAATCGCAAAACTATCAGATCTAAAAGAAATTGAAAAACTACAAAAATTCATAAGAGACCACTGGAAACTATATAGTGAAGAAAAGAACCTAAGAAAAGAGGGCATGTTTGGAATATTTTTTAACAACCCTGAAACGTTTGAATTTCTACCAGGACACATACATTCATTGCAAGCTTTCGGCGAAGAAGCTAAAAGTACAATTGTCAATTGCGAAAAAGGTCCAGAAAGGAGCCTTTTAAGCCATCAAAAGCGTAAAGGAAATCAAAACAGCAGTTTGAAAGGGAAAGTTCCGCAAAAGAAAACAACTGGACATAGTGTTGTTGAATGTGGCGAAAGTGATGAAGACAGAACGGTTGTAGAACATACTGACGCAAATATGAACACTAATGTTATTAGTATTACCGATGACACTTCTCAAATATCATGTGATCTAGAAAAAATTCGTGAGCAAGAACAAATATTTCTTACAACAAAACCATTTGACGGGTTAGATACTACAGTTTTAAAAGAGGGTGTTGATTACCAAGTAGTAAGTACCACGCTGAATAAAACCATGTCTTTAGGAAAACCGGAAAATAAGTATAAAATTAATTGCCTGAAATGCGGTAAGAAAAGTATGGTCGTTAGAACTCAATCCGGTGGTTTCAGTTCGTCCAACTACTATCGACACGTGAAATTTTGCATGGTTCTTTACAAGCAGCAGCGTGACAAAATGAAACAAGGTGTTCTTCCCTTTACAACGAGATCACTTCCAAGCTCTAGCTCAGAAAACAGAGATTCGGATACACAAAGCGTCTTTGTCGTTGATGATGAATCAAATGAAACTAGACCTATACCACAACACATAATTCAAAACCAAGCAAGTAAAGAAAAGTCAGTCTCTGAAGCGATGCAGGATTTTCAGGAAACCCCCCCTTCGACAAGTTCCATCGGAGGGGGGCGACCAACCCACGAATTAATGACAAACGTAGGGTCCACCTCGAATTCCGGAGCTTCACAAAGAACGTTAAAAAGAAAAGGATCTTATAATTACTCTAGAGCGGAAAGACAGAAAAGAAAATTAGCAAAATTTGACCCTTCCAGCCAAGATATTCGTGACTTTTATCCTACTTTGAACAAAATAGAGCATCTTTTAAATGAAAACGAAAACCTTACGAATACCTTAACTGCTTTAACTCCTATAGACTCTGTTAGCGATTTAAATAGTTCGAGCAATCAAAAAAATTGTAAAATTAGCAACATCCTTAAACATTTATACGAAAATGCTTCTTCAAAGGTTAAGCGGCATACTACCATCATCAAAAAATTTAGTGTAGCCTTATTTATACTGGCTGGCTCTTTGGCATATTCCCTGTTATCGCTAAATTTGCCATCTGCACTACCGTCATTGAGGCAAGTTAGAAGATATTTAACTGCTGAAAAAAAACCTATTCAAGAAGGTGAAATTAGAATCAAGAAACTTAAAGAACACATCGAGCTGTACAAAGTTCAACATAAATACATTTCAATCAGCGAAGATGCCACTAGGATAATAGCAAAAATTGATTACGACATTGTAACGAACTGCTGCGTCGGATTTGTTCGTCCACTGAACGAAAATGGGTTTCCAGACTCTAATTCCATGGAGTTCAAAAACTTTGAAGAAGTGGAAATTTTGTTTCAAAGAGAATCTAAAGCGAAATACGCTTATGTATATATGGCTCAACCATTACAGCCGAACGTCCCACCAATCTGTTTATGCGTAATTGGAACGGACAACAAGTTTACAAGTTCCGATATTCTTAAACGTTGGAAATTTATTGAAACAACCTGCAAATCTAATAGTATAACTGTAGTTGGGTTTTCGAGTGATGGTGATCCCAGATTATTAAAAGCAATGATATCACAAAATAAAGTAGGGCAAAAAGTGATTAGTTCTAATCGAGGTTCTAGTCCATGTCAACAGTCTGTAGACTTATCTTGGTTCGCCAATTACAAAATAAGATATCCTCTATGTTTCCAAGACGCTGTTCACGTTGGCACAAAGTTACGGTGCCGCCTGTGTAAACCGTCTATAATCTTGCCCATGGGAGACTACGTCTGCAGTACGTCGCACTTGAAATTTCTGATGGAAAATTTGCCCAAATCTGTTCATGGACTCAAGGAATCTGACCTAAACGGGAAGGATAAGCAAAATTTTTCTGCTGTCGAATCTATATCTTCTTTCAACGTGGAGAAATTGTTAACAGAAAATGTTCCCGACAGCGACGCTACGTCCTTATTTTTGAAAATAATTAGAAATACAACCGTGCCCTTTTTGTCTAAAAAATGACTGTTTTAGAAAGAATAGAATCGCAATGGTTGTCTGTCTTTTTTCTACGCTATTGGAAACTGTGGATAAAAACGAGCGTCGATTACAATGTCTCGGATAATTTTATTTCGACTAACTGCTATCAATGCATCGAACTAAATGCTCACGCCCTAATCGCTTTGTGTTTGTTAGAAACAAGTCCCGAGAAGAACATTTGCTTCCCTTTCCTATTGGGTTCCCAGCCTTGTGAAAAAATCTTCCGTGCCGCAAGAAGTATGACACCGAATTTTTCTACTATTACAAACTTCACTTTACACGAGTTTTTGAGGAGAACACAACGGTTAGACGTGCAAATACAACTAGCAAGAGAAGAAGGTTTTATCCATCCTAGTCAAAAAAAAGATGGAAGACGAAGATTTTCAAAAATTGAATGTACCCGATTGGGGAAAGATTGTAGAGATAGTAGAAAAAACTAAAATTGAAGATAAAAAACTTGCCGAACATCTAGGAATGGCATCGGTTGTAGGCGCGACGGATGAAGAACTTTTAGAAGGTGCCTTTCCTTTGTACAATGAACCCATAGTCAAGACGACGCGTGTAAATGTAACCAGCGATTCCGAAGAGGATGTAGATTGTATAGAGTTACGTGTACCTCAGAGCAGCACCCAAGGCAGTGCCGAGATACCTGTGGACGACAATATGGACGAAAACAATCTAATTGAAGATATTATTGCTATCAATCCTTGTGAGTCATCTGCTGATAAATCTCGAATAAAGCTTAGACGCCAAGCTGATAGTCAAGGGTCACTGCCAGTATACGAAACGGAAGGAGAAATCCAATTGGATGTAAAATCTCCATTTACAACCTATGTGAAACAAAACGGAAGGAATGTTTTTATTCGTAAGACAACGGCTTTATGGCTACTTAACGGAAACGAAAAGTTATCAAATGACCGACTAATAAGAGTTCAAGAACAAACAACTTTAAAACAAGTAACAAAACCATCGAAAGATGCCGTTACCCCCTTCAAATCGCAAAGCTTGAATATTGGAGATTTATGCGCATTTAAGTATCAAAAAACCTTCATAATTGGACGAATTTTACAGTTCATCTACTCAAAAGGAAAATCTCAAAGAGAAAGAAGCTTCCAGGGAAATTATGTAAATCTTCCTCCAAAGAATTCTATAGGAGTTTTGTGCAACTGGTACGAAATTACCAAAGAGTTGATCGATGATAGATTGGTGCTTTAGAGATCCGATACATTTACTCACGGATACTGTGACATTAAAAAATATTTGTGTACCATTCCGGATATTTCAGTCTCAATTGTTAACCTCCAAATATGCCTAGACCAAAAAATAATCTCTAAAATTAAATATCTTAAATAAACTTTTGGATAGACTTTTACTGAATATGCCAGCTTGCATTATTATTAGAAATATATTTTTGATGTGTGTAAAACGGTGTAAAATAGTTACAGCATACAATAAAAGAAATATTACATGCAAATTTAAATCATTTAATCACTGCCCTCCCCCCACAAAAGAGGAATTGTATGACGAAGATATCTTATATTAATGAACTTTTTCAGAGACTCTCTTCTCAAGATATAAATTTGCAGTTCCTCTTTCAAAATGACTTACCAAGTTATAGTCTCTCTAGACCTTTTAAGCTCCAAACTCTTAAATAGCTTAAAACTATAAAATAAATAAGAAATCCATTAATCACTTTAGAATTCCAAAATCATCTTGAAATTTTGAAAATCACTCTATAAACAGCGAAGTCATTCACAAAATCACTTCAAAATAAAAAAAATCAATCCAGAAAACTGAAATTCAACTTGAGATTTCTGAAATCACTCCTAAAAATTGCAAAATTCACTCATAATTTTCAAAATCACCTTCGATTTCTAAAATCATGAAATCACTCTTAAAATCATGAAATCGCTCTTAAAATCATGAAATCACTCTCGAAATCATGAAATCAGTTCTTAGACTTCCAAATCAATGCAAGATTTTGAAATCCCGTACAAAATTTCCCGTACGGCCGACCCCTCGACCCAAGCTCATCCCTCTTCCCCACAGTTTTTCTGGCTTTAAAATTTCGCGGGGGAAAAAAGGTTCTGAAAAGCGACATCTATGCGCGGTGCCGAAATACGCTTGACCCCCATCCCGCCTCCCGGAGAATGCGCGCTCAGGAGTCAGGCCTGGATTAATAATGTTGGCAAAGGTTGAGATAATAAAATCCAAGGTAGAAATGCTAGATTTCCTTCTTGAAGTGGAGATCGGTCACAAGATAGCCAGTGTTAAAGAGGAAGGTGGAACGAGTCGAACGACCAAAGATCCAATAGATCAACATTATGAACAATTGAAAACTAAAATTCATGTATTAGATAAAGAATCCGAAGAATTCAAGACATTTGTAACATACGTAAAGAACACGCACGCTGAGACTCACAGGAGTTATGAACTTGAAGTAGATGAAGTATTTAAAATTGCTCGTCAGGGAGAACGCAAACGCTACCAACCATTCCAAAAATTCCATAATAGAAAGCTACTATGGCATGGTTCCAGAACCTCAAACATGGCGGGTATCTTGTCTCAAGGCCTTCGTATAGCTCCACCAGAAGCTCCGGTTACTGGTTACATGTTTGGAAAAGGAGTTTACTTTGCAAATATGGTACTACACATAGCCTTTTAATAAAGAGTTAAATTATAGGTTGTTAACTTCAAATATTTGATTCTTTTAGGTCTCTAAAGGTGCCAATTACTGAAAAGCCAGTCGAGACAACAACACTGGGTTGTTGCTCCTCTGCGAAGTAGCTTTAGGAAATATGCTTGAGCTACCTCACGGGAAATTTATTGCAAAATTACCTCTCAATACACATAGTACGAAGGGAATTGGACAAACCTTTCCAGATCCTGAGAAAAGCATTGTCAGAAGTGATGTGGAGATCCCATTAGGACCCCCCGTTAAAGGCCTGTCCAGACTGACACATTTTGCGCGTTCGCATCTTCGCTTCGCTTTGTTGTCAACATCGCTTTAGTGTCCAAATTGGGTTTTCGCTACTTTGAGTCTCATATCGCGAAGATGCAAATTTCTTGCGACTAGGCCAAGAATTTCGCGCCTTCGCGAGAAAAGCAACAATCTCAGACGAAGGGAAGGGTGGGGTGTGGAGGGTGTCGATTTTATCACTTTTTCAAAATGGCGGAGGCAGCGTGCAGCTCAGTCGAGTCACTATTAATAAATATGGTCAACGTAGATGGCGCAATGATTTCTCAAATTTCTTTGGCTCTGAGAATAGGAAAAGCAAAATATTTGCGTGTATCTAAACAGTTGGGCAAATATTTTTCATGTACTGTTAAGAAGATGCGAATAAACGAAGGCGCGAACACGCGAGTGCAAGCCCAATGTGAACAAAGCTTAAAGCTAAAATTAACTCCAGCTTACTCCACAACGACTTCATTGTCTATGATACGGCGTAAATAAATATTAAGTACCTTTTAAAAATGAAGTTCTGTTGGAAGATCAGTTGAACCGAATAAAACAATAGGCTATTTAATTAATGCAAAACGTTTATTTCCGAACATAATAATACTGTTAAAGGACAGACTGGATTTTGGGTAGGATATACCTTAAGTTCTTAGTAGTACGTGATTACAATCAGATGTCCATACCCCCCTCTCAGTATTTTCAATGAATATTTAAAAACTAACAAATTTTAGACGTCACTAATGAAACTAATTTATTACGGGAAAACAAACGCACCGCGGTTTATCATTTCCGACAATAAGGGGCAGAGAAAGACGCGCGCACTCCGCGCAGGCACTCTTTTTACAACATTTTATCATGCCTCTAAGTAGAGAAATGGCTGCTACTCCTATGGCAATAGTGTTTGTCTGGCTCCCCTTAATGATAGCCTTTACTCTCTCCGTATCATTTATCACCTCAATTTCAATACAATATTGTACTGCCTAGCCTAACGTTTCTTTTATCCCTTTTAGAATGTTTCGGGACTCAAACCGCCTCTATCTCATGAGAGAGAGGGAGAAAGAGAGAGAGAGAGTTTGTTTTTCAAATGGATAGTTTATTTACAATAAATTATGAGATACTTAGTTACAAATGAGGAAAGTCGTTGGTACAAGTAATCAGGGACAAAAGGTACAAGTAATCAGGTACAGCAAAGGGGTATTAAACCCCACAAAATTAAATCAAAAAAGGGGGGAGGTACGTTAAATTATAAACAAACAATATTGAATTAAATCAAAAAAAGGGGGGAGTTACGTTAAATTACAAATAAACAATATTTCAAAAAACCAAAAATACACAAGGGAAACAATAGTAACAACAGTGAAAGAAAAATAATCGAATCTAAAATAATCTAAGATACTAATCAGCCCGGGGCAAACCAACAGGGCTCCCTCTCAAAACCCCAACGGGAATTGAGGGCAGGCAATGTATTATGGGAAACGGCACGGATGCTGTTAAATCAAAAATCTAGTTTTCTCTTTTTTTAAATTAAACTTGTAAGCGACCCTGTTTAAAATACTGTATAACTAAAAAATATTCATGTCAATCCTTCTTAGAAACCTTTTTTATCGTTATTTGGCCAATCATAAATTTGATCTTTGAACTCTTAATTGTTTACCTCGTGAAACGATTATCTTAAAATTTTAGTCGCAATATTTTATTCAACCTAATAAGTTAGGGATTCGTCTGCGAGTCCGCTTTATGAATAAATTCTAAATTGTAACTCGGAACTGACTTCTTTAAGCTACTATTAAAGATATTGTTTTTGTTAACTTAACTCAAGTCGTTGTTGGCTATACTATCCTCATTTTAAATCCGCGCGTGTCGAACGAATATTCTCAAAGTTCCATCTAGAAACTTTCGGACTTTTTCAGTCGGGTTCGAAAGCAATTTAAGCTCTCCCAATACGAGTGACTAAACTTTCGCGCAACAGATGCGTTCCGTTTTGTAGCGTCCAGCGACCCTAGAGGTAATTTCAGAAATAACTTTTTTGGTGAAAAAGTCAAACGTGTTTAACGTCAATGAAACGCTGGGGAGATCATTGTAAAATTCCGTCAAAACCACTAAAAGGGTGACGAACACAAAGTTGCAAAATGTGTGAGCCTGGCCAGAATGGGGAATTAAGGACCAGGCCTCAGCATGAGTATGACGGTGACCCACCCAGCGAAAGAGGCGATCATTAATGGAATTAAAAGCTGATATTGTAAACGGGCAAGTAAAATACATATGGAGAAACGTTCCGTCACAGGGACAGAAAGGGCACGAGCGGGAATCGAGGCTTATTACTATATGAGTGAGACGGGTGGGGTGGGGAAGCGACCCGTGGAGGGCTCTCCAACGAATACACAAGTTTGCGCGGGAACTTAACCTGGAAAGCGTACGGCCATTCCACCAAAGGGAATTGGGAGTCAAGTTTGCCTCCGGTGGGGCGATAGGCAATATTTAACAGAAACGGTTCGCGATAAAACACGGGTAGAGATGGCAAGTACGGGGGAGGGTAGCAAAAATAACTTTGTGGAGTCTGTTTCCCGAAACATACTCAGTGGATATACATAAAGCATCACCAGTCGAGAACTGCAATGTCTGGGCCAAGCCGCGTGGCATAAAGACGCCTGGAAACGAGTGAATCAGTGAATGAACCACATTACGCAAACTTACAATTACCAACCGGGATGGAGGCCGGTTGCGGAATAAAAACCCCTGAGGGAGTCACTTGCCGTAGGGATCAAGGAGATCACCAAGACATCTAACCCCAATACTAGATAAAACGCGGAGCGATTCGAGAGGCAGGGGTTGGCCAGTAACGGATTTAATAATGGGAGACCCTGTAAGAGGTAATGCTAGAAAACTGGCCCGTGAACACAAGCCAGGATTAACTTTCAGGTTCAGGCGAAACCAGGAGCGAAGAGCATCAGCGTAGAAGGGTGCACGGCAGGTGACTGAGGACGAGTCTAAGAGGGCGAGTTTAACTGACGGGAGATCGGGTAAATATTTATTGAGGAGGGCCAATGTGAGGGGTGGTGGGGGGGCGAGTAAGAGCGACTGTAAACTATGAACGCGGAAGGCGTCAATTTTGCTAGCTATATGGACCAACCCCAAACCCCCGTCACTGCGTGGAGGGTAAAGGGAACTGGATTTTACCCAGTGGACACCAGCCCAAAGGAAGTCAACCAAGAGTGACTGCCACTCGGCAACAAACGCAGTCGGAGGGTCGATGTCACAATACTGAAGCTGCCAATTGATTTACCAACAAAACGCTACCCGTGAGCGAGCACAGATGGCGATACCTACACCACCGGCCCAGAACACCAGTTAGACGACCGGTGAGCTCCGGCCAGTTGTTGGATAAAAACTCCGGTGAGTTACCCAAGTAGACCCCGAGGAACTTACCCCCATCCACTCGAGCCGGGACGGGAAGCGGGACATGGGGCGAATCGTGCAACCAACGTCCTCACCACAAGACAAACGATTTGTCGTAATTAACCATGGCTCCCGAGACCCGAGAGTACTCCGAGAGACAGCCATGGAGAGTTTCGAAATCCCTAACATCTCGGAGGAGGGTCGTAAGATCATCCGCAAAAGCGGCAGCAATAATCTGAGCATGAGGTGGATGGTGAACTCTGGGGATGGATTTCCGCAAGGTGACGAGAAGGGGTTCCAAGATCAGAACAAAGAGAAGACTCGAGAGGGGGCAACCCTGTCTAATTCCGCGGGAGAAGGGGATGTCACGAGTAAGATTATTATTTACCTTAACACGAAAACGTGAGCCAGTGTAAATAACACGCAGGAGGTCAATAAAGCCAACCGGAAAACCATAACGGGGCAGTAGGCGGAATAAAAAGTCATGATCGACCCTATCAAAAGCCTTGCGGAAATCGATACTAACCAGAGCGAGTTGTTCGCGGTTCACATTCGCTAACGAAATCGCGTCTCGTAGCGTGGACAAAGTGTCGTAAACTGTTCTGCCGGGGATCGAGTAAGTTTGGCCATCATGAACCAGGACTTTAATGACGGTGTTTAGGCGGCAAGCTAAAACCCTCGTAAACATTTTGTAATCGGAGTTTGTAAGGGAGACAGGGCGCCAGTTCGTCAAGTCCAGTGAATTCCCCGATTTTGGGATCAAGGAAATCACGGACAAGGAAAACCGGTACCACAAGCCTGGATGATTGCGAATATTGTTAAAAACGGCCAGTAAAATGTCCCCCAAAAGGGGCCATAAGGCCAAGTACAGCTCAACAGGGAGCCCATCAATGCCGCTCGATTTTCCACGAGAAAGCAATTTAAGTGCAGCTGTTAGTTCGCCGAGCGTAAAGTCTTGCACAAGGGGTTCAGACTGGTCACTATTGAGGGAGGGAAGGTCAGCTACAAGGTCAGAGAAATCATGCATGTCGAGGGGGTAGTGGATCGACTGTAAAGTTTCGTATAAAAATCAATGACCACTTCTTTGATTGACTCAGGGTCATGCAATAGGACCCCGGCGGAGTCATAAAGACCTGGCATTAGGTTCGTGGCGATGGCCCGTTTCTCCATACGGTAAAAGTCGCGGGAAGGGGTGTCAACTGCACTAAAATGAATTTCCCTAGCACGTCGAAGGGAGTCTGTAGTCTGATTTAACAGTAAGGTATTGAGAAGTACAGAATTCGCCTGCCCTTCAATGGAATCAGGGTCAGTGGAGGCTACAAGGGACTCAAGGTACACAATATCTTTGGTATCACGGACTTTTTTGTTATGCAAGAATAACAAACAAAATCGCTTTATCTCCGGCCTCAGAACATCAAACCACCACTGGACAACAGGGAGCAGGGGCGGTTTGTTGGCAATGAAGGACCGGAGGCTGACAGGTAAACGTTGAATAAGTGGACCGGGGAGGCAGAGCCAAGGGAACCAGCGCATAGAGTGACGTAAATGCACCGACCCCTAAAAGAGTCTGTCGCGGTAACACAGTTTTGTAATGTGGGGGTAAAACCGATAGAGACTCCAGAACCGCGAAAGGGTTCATCGGCAGAGTGGTGGAAAATGTACGACCACGAATTCCAAATATAAGATTGGAAAAAGGAGTAGAAATATTAGTTTCTTGTAGGCACACTATTGTTGGTTTAAAGCGGTTCACGAAATCACGGCACCGTACTGACGTAAAATCAGTACCAACACCTCTGGGGTTAAAGCTAAAAATTGAACAGTTCATCAAAAATCCAAATTACAAAGAAACTTCAGCGGGGGACTCGGGGAGCAGTTTTTTAATCGCCGCTGAAAGCCTGTAGTAGGTGTTTCGCGTGTTTTTCCTGGAGGTGTCGGAGGCGATAGCCTGAATCGCAGGGTCGGTCATGGCCACGACAAGGACCTGACGCGACAAAGATAGTATAAACGGCGCATCGTTCGCATAACGTTTGCATGCCTCGCGGGCAACATCAGCAGGGGCATGTATTGCCTCCGAAATGAACGCGAGGACGGCATCCATTGGGAAAACGGCCGGGAAGGCCCCCTTAGGGTCCGCCCAGGTGTTCGTGGTAGAGTCATAGGAGTACCGAATTCGCGAATTATTGCGGGTCTTCTTAGCCTGCGGGGCTTGACGCGTGGGGGCAGGCATGGAGGCAGTATCGAGTCTGCGTTTGGCACTACGGCTTTTACGCTTTTTAGTAACCACAGTTACAGAAGGGTCAGAGTCAAAGTCAACCTCACCATCAGTAGTAGCCTCAGAGTCTACGTCGAAGGGAGAAGGCTTGGATGCAGTGTCAACCGAATCAGAGAGATTTGCAACGGTTGGCCGGGTAGAGGAATCAATGGGAGTACTAACCATAAGTACATCCTTAGAAGATGGTATCGCAACAGGAGCAGGTGGTGGCGTAGTAACAGCCAAAGGGACCATTGGTCCAGCGGGTTGCGGGGGGGCTGTAGGCACAGCGGTCTGAGAGAGAGAAGAGAGAGAGAGGAGAGAGAGAGAGAGGAGAGAGAGAGAGAGGAGAGAGAGGAGAGAGAGAGAGGAGAGAGAAGAGAGAGAGATTTGGGGTTGCTTAAGTTAAATTCGTTCCCCTCCAATCCCTGCCTATACAAAACGTAAAAATCTCCTTCATTTCATTGTATGATTTTTTTCACTTGACCCATTTAGTAACCGTCTCAACCGCTTGGTGGCTGCACCGCGACAGAAATTTCAAAATTTTCTCTCTTCGGATCTTAGCGCTATACGAGTTCTAACGTCACAGTAGCCTGCGGAAGATGCCAAGTCGTAACCCATGTTTGTGTACTTAGAGGCGTGATAGACTTATGGTTCACACTAATAAAATTAAAATGATTCTGCTAGTAACCAATTTCATTTAATTAAATAATTAATTAATACTGCTAAAATTAAATACCAAAGCGGCAAGATACACTGCGTATTTTTGAAATCATCTTTGAATTCTGAAACTTATCTAATGTATTTAAAATCTGTTAATTCGCGTAATTTATTTCAAATTTGGGTATGATAATTACAAAGTGCCGAACCCCTCGCGGGCTAGAAGCCTCCCAACCCCTATTCCCCCTGTAAATTTGGTTAGTCTGTCGCTTCTAAATTCCAAACAGTATATCTTTCAAATTGGTCTCGGTTGTCCCATTTAAGGGACCTCCTGTAACGACGTAATTTTCAGTTTTAACATGGTTATATATATATATATAGCTTGCTTGGCTATGTTTCTAGAATATCTTAATGATTCCAAGTGTTGTTGCCGAAATTTAATAGCGACTTATTCGACGGTAAAGCATGGTTTTCACTTGACCGAAAAAAACTACTTTGCAGCTGGACGTCAAACGTCAGATTTGTTTTTTCGTTGTCGCCCAGCGCTATAGCGTTTCAATACAATTTCTGAATTATGCAAAGTTGGATCATTTTCGGCTAATTTGCATGGCTTAAAGTGCGATTTTTGATACAATTTCTGAATTATGCAAATTTGGATCATTTTCGGCTAATTTGCATGGCTTAAAGTGTGGTAACATGCTACTTTCGGTCAAGGCTTAGTTTTATTTTAGATAGTCTATGTAATTATAGTCTTTATAGTGTCTTTCTTCTTTAAACACTATTTTGATGCGGCTTAATTTTTGCATAGCGTAATTTAGATATTAGAGTGAAGATTGAACTTAAATCTGGGCGATTCTTCCCGAAGGGAGAGAATTGAATTCCTAGATAAGATAACAAATTATCCTTAGTAATATTATCCAATGCTTGGTTAGATAAATGAAATTTAAATTTGGAGTCATGTATGATTTTCTTCCTTTAGCCAAGCGTCGTCAGAACAGTAGCCTTACATTTCCTAGTGTTAGAGCCAATCCGCGTAATTTCAAAAAGTTCAGTTAATAGAATGTTCATCCCAGGTTTACTGGATGAAACTAAAATGATATCGTCCGCAAAGCATAAGATATTGCACAAACGATCAACGAGCTTCAAACCGATGTGATTTGGCAGTGTGCAGACTAGTTCGTCCATGCACAACTCATGTTTTTTGCAGGGTACGTTTAATAAATTCGGGTCTCTCCACATATTTCCATCTATTTGAATGAAAATTGAGTCTCGTATGCATCTTTTCTCAAGAAACGGACTGTTGTTGTTGAAATATTTCTAAAATTTCGGGTTTTGGCGTTATTAACACATCAACCGAAAAAAAACGTATTTTCTCGGGGTCCAATTCGGAGGGGAAAAAGGCGATGTCAGAATATAGCATTCCAAATTATATGAGCTATTTCTAAGGACTAGTGTGCAGGCCTTCTATTGATACCAAAATATTTTGATATATTTGGTTTTCTCTACGATTTCCACGCGAAATGCTGATTTCATGATTTTTCGTAAATTTCAAAATTTTTAAAGGAATTCAAAATTCTTTAAACAAGTTGTCAAAGATGAAGCTTTATTTGTAGCAAGATTATTTACTATACAGTATTAGATTTATATATAGACATGTTTTAATGCCAATGCCTTAGTAATTTCCAGTTCGTTTTCTGTTAGTTTCAAAATCCTAGCTCTTGAACCAGTGGTTGTTGGATCTGATACTAAGAAAAAAATTGAGATTAGAGGAACATGTGAAATATCATCAACAAAAGGCCTAGAGAGATGATTGGAATTCAGGTATCGTTTCATATACTTTATCAGAAAATCATTATCTTCCCTGAATGTTTCGAGTACTAAAGCAATGTACCAATTTTTATCGTACATCGTATCGCAGCGACATAATGCCCAATTGATATGTCACCAAATTGAATGAAATTCTTTGTTTGCGCATTTCCTTGCACGACTTTTACTTTTGATCCAAATTCTTCTTCAGATATGCGGTACACCATTATTTCAAATTTTGATACTGGCACAAATCTGTGGTTGCTTTGGGTACCTACAATAGTTGAAGCTTTAGATACCCTGTCGTCAATCTTTTTGTGATGTTGCTGGACATCATCTTTGCTAACGTAAATAAATTTATGGACTGTATGTGCACCTCGGCCCATTCGAAAAACGGAATTGGAGTAACAATTTGCTTCTCTTAGGGCTATTGAAGAGATTCTATAGTAACCAAGCGTTTTACCGTTCCTTCCACATGAACTTTTACCATGACTGGTTGCTTCCAATCTGCGGTAACATTGAAGTCAGCCTCATGGTTACAAAGGTTCAACAAATTTTTCCAATTTTTGTATTATGACGCAGCTCCATCTCTGAAGTAATGAAGGCGTTTTAATTTGGAAAAAGGTTGAGGAGGCGGTTAACGAATATATTTATGAAACAGTGAACTGATCCAGCACCATAGTCCATTTCGTCACTAATAATGCACGCGCTTAAACAGTTCAAATTTGTTTGAACTACGTTCTTTCGTGTTAAAAAACCCTTGCCAATTGGGGTTGAAAACTTGCTCAGTCGCGTTGATTCTGGCAATAAAGAACTTGAGAGTAATTTAGCTACTTTCTTGGGTCATATTCGAGGAACTAAGGACTACTGGTATAAAGTCCTTAGAAGCGTTTTAGCGATGATTTGGGAATTTGGTCTTCCAGACTCGCTTTTGACTTTTAATCCGGCCGAATACGATGATATGGAACTGCACGATCACTTGAGAAAAAAGAATTCAGATGTTCCAGGAGTAAAGTCGACGACGGTGGCTGAATGGTTGAATTTCGACCCACTTAGCGTCAATTTGCACTTTCACAACAAAGTGCGGTCGCTGTTAAACAACTTTGTCTTGTGTAAGCAAAACCCAGTTCTTGGCATGATAGAAAATCATTTTTGGCGGGTTGAATACCAATCTCGAGGTTTTCTTCACTACCACATGCTTGTTAGTTTTCGGAATACTTCTAAATCAAGAAACATTTATTAAATGAGAAACTTACCTGTTTTTTGCTTTTTAAATAATTAAGTCTAAGTATTGTACTTTAACTAATTAAAAATTAATTTTGCCAAATGCGAACGCGGTGACAGACAGACACACACTCACAGACACGTCTAGTGTAATACCTCTCCGTGACGTCATCGTCACTCGGAGAGGTAAAAGGTAGTTCAGATTAACAACCAATAGTAAACGAAATTATAACAACTTTTTTTTTTAACTTTGACTTGGGAATATTCATAAAAGGTTACAATTTAAAAAAAAAAAACTTTTATTTTTTTACATTTGACTTGGGAATATTCATAAAAGGTTACAATTTTTAAAATGTTAAAGTTAACAAACAAAAGCGGTCTCTTACTATGGCACGCCAAACAGGACATAATTCGCCTTTATTTTCAAATATAATTCAGGATTTTCAAATAGAATTCAGGATTTTCAAATATAATTCAGGATTTTCAAATATAATTCAGGATTTTCAAATATATTTCAGGATTTTCAAATATATTTCAGGATTTTCAAATATATTTCAGGATTTTCAAATATAATTTAGGATTTTCAAATATAATTTAGGAATTTCAAATATAGTTTAGGATTTTCAAATATAATTTAGGAATTTCAAATATAATTCAGGATTTTTAAATATAATTCAGGATTTTTCAAACATAATTCAGGATTTTTCAAAAACAATTGAGGATTTTTCAAATATAATTTAGGATTTTTCAAAAACGATTGAGGATTTTTCAAATATAATTCAGGATTTTTCAAATATAATTCATGATTTTTCAAATATAATTCATGATTTTTCAAATATAATTCATGATTTTTCAAATATTATTCAGGATTTTTCAAATATAATTCAGGATTTTTCAAAAACAATTGAGGATTTTTCAAATATAATTCAGGATTTTTCAAAAACGATTGAGGATTTTTCAAATATAATTCCGGATTTTCAAATATAATTCAGGATTATTCAAATATAATTCAGGATTCTTCAAATATAATTCAGGATTTTTCAAATATAATTCAGGATTTTTCAAATATAATATAGAATTTATAAAAAAATGACCAAAATATTGTTACGTGGCATACATCGAGATTACGCTGAATGCAAAGATTAAATGCCGCACGTCGAGATTACGCTGAATGTAAAGGTTAAATGGTGCACGTCGAGATTACGCTGAATTCGAAGATTACGCCAACATTACGCTGAATTCAAAGATTACGCCAACATTACGCTGAATGTAAATGTTACGTGGCGCACATCGAGATTACGCTGAGTGCAAAGGTTAAACGGCGTACGTCGAATTTGCGCCAACATTACGCTGAGTGAAAATTTTGAACTGATGTGTACGTCGCGATTACGCCAAATACAGATTTATATGGCGTAATTGGAGATTACTCCAATAATTTTCAGCACGTTGAGAAAACCTAATCATTTTGTCCTGCGTGTACAAAAATTAGGTATTTCATCAGCAGTCGATTCTATACTAAAGTTGATGCTGTATTTGTGTCGGTAATTGATCTTCAGTAAATATTTAATTTGATATTGTAGTAAAGTAATATTTATACAAACCATAAGATAATTTTCTTATTAGGGTCAATCGTTTTAATATCTTTGGAGCGCATAAAGCCTTTTTGAGTAAACCTGTCACTGTATTAAGGCTTGAGATTACTGAGACTTTTGCTGTTCTCTTTTTTTCGGTTCTGATTTTAGAGTCGGACCTTCTGGTTCAATTTGCCTGTCGGTAAACAAATTGTTCTGAAAATTTGAGTAAACAAACAGTTTTAAATTTATAGTAATTTCTAGAGATGGACCGATACCAGTTTTAACCGATACCGATATCATTCGATACTTGGGAAACCTATACGTACCGACATCGATATTTTACCCGATCCTTCGAATAAACAGATATTAAACCGATACCGCTATATTTATTACCGGTATCAATAAGAAAATAGATGCTATAATATAGGTTGAAGAAATGGGCCGATACCGATCCCATATCGGTATCGGTACCGATATTTGACTTTAAACGATATATCGGTATTGGTTGAAAATGAACCGATATTTTTCCTTAAAAAATATCGGGTAGAAATATCGGTTCATTTTCAACCGATACCGATATATCGGTTAAAGTCAAATATCGGTACCGATGCCGATATGGGATCGGTATCGGCCCATCTCTAGTAATTTCACATCTCTAGAACTCATTGGGTAGTAGATAGAGTAGGGCGAACACGTTAAAACAATTCGAATTTAAGCATGCGCAGCGTTACTAAGCTAACTTGATCCATACTAAGAAAAGCTTATTGACTCGCTTATTGATAAATATTTGTCACCGCGACCGCTGTTGCACTTTTTACGGTCTGCTTTCAAAAGTGTCAATCCATTTTAGCTTGCAGTCTAGGCAATGTTTAGTATATTAGTCTATGAATCTGATGTCAGCTCAGTTCACAACTCCACATGCTCTTAGGAGAAATCATAGCACACTCGTTCAAGCGCATGATCGAGTTGGCTAGGAGAGAATAAAAGGCTTCCATCTCCGTTGTGGCCACGTCCATCGGAACAGAAAATATGACACGAACAGTAAAAAAAAAGCTACAACCATATTTCAGACCCAACTCTTCCATTAAAATTTGTGAACGATATTGGCCTATGAAACCGTGTAACTTAAGGGTGAGTAAAACTATTTTAGTTGAAATAGGCCTACATGATTTTCAAAAATACATTTGTATGAAAAGAAATATAATATTAGAATTCACACCAATGTATGTAAAAAGTGACTATACTTCAGCCCCCACACGATGAAACGTTTTAAAAGTCACATGAATTATTTTCATAAATATTCTGATTAAACTAGGCTTACGTTAATAAATCTCATTAATCACACTTAAATTATATTATTCAAAATAGTGGATGTAGCAATGAGTATTCATTAACAAAACTCTGTTAATTCGAAATGTGCAAGCAGATAATTAGTGTTTATTTAAAAAAAAATTCAACATATGGTTAATTGCCGCAATGAAGTCCCTTTTTTAACACAGTCATATAGATATGGGATCACTGCTAATTTGTATTATTATATTATGTGTAGCAATGTTAGGCTGTAATTAGTTTCAGTTTAGTAGGGAAGTTACATGGGTTTTTCATCCGTTTCAGATTCAGAATACACTAGTAGAAATAGTTGTATTTGCTTTTACGCCATCTGCATTACAGACTTGAAAATATTTATTAATACATGACTATTTTATCGAAAATGGCTTACTCTCCATTACACGGTTTTATAGGACTTCACGAAGTTCAGATGAAGAGCTAGATCTGAAAACGGTTATAGCAATTTCTTTGCAGTTCGAGTCCGTCGTAATGGCTGATATCTCCTCTCTCTTCCAGCATAACGTTCTGGCAATTGACTACCATTGCTATTTTTCTAGGGCGGAGAAGTAACGAGTTTTTGCTTTCCCGTGGTTAAAAGACCTATCGGCTCTGTAAGAGAATTTGAATGCAAGCAACGTCATGGACACTAATACGAATGACAACCCTAAACCAAATCAAGTGTTTCAAGCCCTTCAACAGGTGGTTAGTAATGAAAGCTTTATGAAAGTTTTGGCTGAAACCTTGGTGTCACAAAACCAGCCACCTATGGCGTCCACGCCTAGTTCAACTGTTTCGAACAATGAAAGTATAATGATGTCCCTGGCACAAACTTTAGCAACACAAAGCCAACCGTCGAATACTCAAGCAATAGCTATCGATACAATGATGTTTTCACCCGATCGTCATTCAATGGGCAATCAAACAGGGGAAATTCAAAACCACATGAGAGAACCTTTTCGGCCAAAGCAACCGAAACGTACTGTGGCTGCTAAGTATAATCCTACTGGTTCTTTAATGACAACGAGATCAAGGAAAAAGTAATCAGATATTCATTCATAATATTATTATCACCAGAAGGTTAAATATTAATGTTTTAGGATGAAACAAGGAGCTACTGCTACAATTACCAACAGATGCCAGAAATTTAGAAAGACAGTCATTCTGTTGCAAGGACCAACTTCAAAAGAAATACCAAAAGGTGAAGCTCGAAAATTTCTGTTCAGGAATGGATTTGCAATTGAGGAAGTTAGTTTTGACAAGTCCTGGTCAGCCAACGAAGTATTAGGAAAAATTAGGAACTGTTTCCGTGATGTTTTACCAGAAAGTGTTCAGTAAGTACAAAATTATTATCTTTAATTGAACCTAATTCGACACTTAAACTAAAACCCAACTGCAACAAATTCCGTTTAATTGTAAATAATTTCAACCGAAAGTGTGCAGGTTTTTGAAAAAATTTTGGATACTCTTATTTCAGAATGGAACTACTTTACTCTGTTGGTTGTTCCCTACTACCACCAAAAATGGAAAATAAGGACACACTATTGGATGGGGAATTCGTTCATCGAATATGGAAACAAAAACCATTGTACGTCAGGCCAAGTGAAGAATTAATAGACGATGGTGTTGACAATGTCTTAGATAAAGCAGATATCTCTTCTGATGATAGTTCTATTCCCCTAATTGAATTTGCCAAGAGCAAGGAGAAACCAAATGACAAGCCCTCCGTTGTGAATGATGAGATGTATCCGATAGTTAATTTGGTGCAAGATACACAACCTTGTGATCAGAGTCATGCTAATGACAATTTTGAACAAATTAAAGAACATTTGACTGAAATATCTTCAAACCCAACCATACGACATTGTTCAACTGAAAATTCCAATGTTAAGCATGAAAAGGAGCAAAATCAACAAAGTTTGTATGAGCAGTTTATAAACCTTTTCGATGACGAAGCACTAAACGATATCGGTGAAGAAGACACTTTAGCTGAAGATGACGAAGTTCATGAAGTTAATCAGGATGTAAACAAAGTCAACGCTGATCTTAAATCAATATTGCAAGATTTGGCTCTCAAATTAACCAGGAGAAAATGGTTTTTATGTCAGTAAACCGCAAGGCATTTTTGGAATGCACCTTAAGAGCGTTCAGAAGGCCGTCCTACAAACCAGAGTACAAATTAAATGTCTGTTTTACGGAAAATTTGAGAAAATCATACGATGGCAGTACCAAACAGGAGACATTAGATGCTGGAGGACCCACTCGTGAGTTTTTGAGACTTTTGGTGAAAGAGTTTGTCAATAGCCACGTCTTTACTGGACCAGAAAATGCTCGAATGCTAAATCCCAATAGTCAAGCTAGGCAGCAAAGATCTTTATTATTACGCTGGTATGGCTTTCTCAATTTCACTAGTGCATGGAGGGCTTGGCCCGCGTTGCCTGAGCAAAAAGACTTTCAACTCTTTGTTCAAAGACCCATCTCTTTTGGAACTCTCATTGGAAGACATCCTCGACTACGATTTGAAAGCAAGCTTGCAAGAGATTTCAAAAACCGAGGAACTACAACAATTACAAGATGTCGCCGAAAAACTCTACCATTTGAGAGTTTTAGCTGGATCTACAAAACCGATATTGCAAATCAGTGACAAGAATAGTCTTCTAAAAGATTTGCTATACTACTGCGTCATTACCAGTACAGCTGAACCACTTCGCAGATTCACTGAAGGCTTAAAAACACTAGGAGTTTATCAAAAAATTGTTGAAAACCCAGAAGCATTTGAAAATCAATTTTGTTATGACGGCACGGAAATCACCGCCACAGAGTTATTCCAGCTCTTCTCTGACATCGACTACTCGGAGAGAAATACTTTAAAATTTGATGCGGAGGTCAAAGCACTACAGTATTTCATGGATTACACCCTTGACTGTGAAGAGGGTCTTACGGCTTCGACTGTGAAAGAAATTTTAATGTTTGTGACTGGTAGCGAAGGGCTTCCTCCCCTTGGCTTTGATAACACTCCATCCATCGCATTCGTACACCCTCTAAACAATACTCCAGAGGAAAGGAAACAAGTAAGTGTTCTCCCACATGCCAGTTCATGCGCCATTAAATTGTATTTGCCAGTGATACATGAAACTTATGAATCGTTCTGCGCTGCCATGGATCGCGCTCTGCATGATTGTGCCGGATTTGGATTGCCGTAAGTCCGTTTTTTTAAATTATTTGAACAAAATGCTCCTGGACAAGAAGAATTTCAGGAAACGTTACTATACAGGGTGTTCCTTAAATGGTGGAAGAACCGAAGTACTATGAGTTACATGCGCCATTTTCACTCGAAAATGTACATATTAGATCATTTTCAATTGGGCCCATAGAACCCACAGTACTTTCTTCCATCATTTTTAGAACGTTCTGTATTGAACAACTTCGCAATCGTCTGGTCGGTTTGAATTATCACAACGCTCATTTCAATAATTGTTGTCAAGATATTTGATTGTAAACTCGCTTTCTTAAATTTTTTAATCTGTGCATAAATTTTAGATCTGGTGAATAATAATTGTAAGATTAGTTAATTTGCGCCATTAGCACGGCTCTTTCCTTAAGAATTTCGTCAAGGAACGTCAGATCAACAATACTTTAAATAAAAATCACACCATTGAACAACAATTTCTTTGAAACTCAAAAATGGCTAGATTTCCCAACTTATAGTTACATGTATTATTTGTATTATGTATTTTTTCCAGAACTAATGCTAATAAAACAGCAAATTTGAGATATCACTCCGATTTTCAAATGAAGAGTACCAAAGACTTTATATACACATATTTACAGTACAGAAAGGGTAATATCAAAAGTAGATAAAATAAACAAATAAGAATGAAACGCAAAATTTCTTGTTTATTGTGAAATGAAATTATTGGTTAATTGGAAATTTGTGTAATTTATGAAAATTGTTTTATTAGATAGTTGTTAGCTAATACGTTTTAGGGGCAGAGCGGTCACGTTTTTTGTGGTGAAGCAACATGTGTACTGGATGGCGTCGATATTGATATACACATCATGTTCTACGAACAACTTTAACTTGAGATTATTTTTCTATTTAAACCTTCGTTTTTCCATTTTAAAATCTATGGTTATCAATCATGGCCTTTAAACCACATAATATTTTTGAACTCAACTTACGTTCACGTGAACCAAGATTGAAAGCATAAAATACGCTTATTATTTAGTTATTTGAATATCCTTGATGTGATAAAAACCCAAAACCAGGATATATGTATTTATTTCATGATTGCCATCTTCCGCCTGCAAATCGATTTGATTTAACAATTCTTCGTGAATCATGTTGCCAGGAAAGAACTCGCATTCATCCACGATAACATTGTTGTCCGTTTCAATTGGAATACTTGTAATATCATCCACACCGTATAATATTGGGTCGTTTAAGTACAAGTGATTTTCATTCTGCTCGTCTATTTCGTTCATAGTTGACATTGACCAAAGTTGTATAGGCGAATAATAATTTTCCGTGCGGAGCGAGTGATGATTCCAGGCTTCTCTCAGGTTTCTACAACATTCCCTAATTCTTGGAAGAAATACCAAGTGTAATGCGTAAATGTGGATTTCGCTGTCGGGATTTAGCAATCCTTGATCTTGCATAAAGAGGAAAATTCCTTTGTAGTAGGACGACACAAGCCGATTAACCTCTCGCCACAGCCGCTCAATTCGTTGATTATGCACCGAAAGCCCAGTAATAAAGATACCTCTGCCTGTACCACGATTTAGCAGCATAAACCTAGCAACGTCAACGTTTTCTGATCCCTTGTCTCCTCTTACTCTTTGAGGAAGCCCGTATAATTGCACTCCTTCATTAAAAAGACTTAACACACTAGTGGCCCTATTATTGGTTAAGCACTGTAGATAAATAATGTATCTGCTGAAGCCATCGATGCATCCGTGGAAAACCATTCTCCAAGAAATCAATTTATGATTTCCGTCCATATGCCTGTATGTTTCAAAGACGTAAACATTTGTCCATAAGAAATAAATATAATTTTCTCTTAAACAACCTGGTGGATCATAGGATTTGCTTATTACAAACAGTGGCGTCGCTAGGCCTTTTGGGGGGGGGCCATAGCCTATAGCCCCCCAAATCCCAAACTAAGCCCCTAAGAGTACAATTTTGAAGAAAAGAACAGAGGGAGACCTGTAAAATATTTCGTGTTCTTTCGAAGGGAGTCCCAATAGTGTGGACTAAAAGCTAAGCAAAACTAAAAATAAACTTAAGACGAGTGAAAAGCCTTCATAATGGGTTCCGTAGTCTTTATCAAAAAAAAAAATGTATATCTTTAAAATACGAATAATTTCACGTTGACACAAATTTACGGATAGTTTTTAAAGGTCTACATATTTTCCAGTGAACCCATTATGCAATTTTTTATTAAGTTATTACAATAACTAGTTTGCCCAGATTTAGCTCCCCAAATTTCAAACCCTAGCGACGCTACTGGAACCAAAGCAGCGCTAATGATCTGTGTCTTTAATTGACAAGGTCATATTTATGCTCAGAACATCCCAAAAATTGCGATTGAACGAATTGCAGTGGGTAGTTTGCCATACTGCGATACGATAAATAAAGTAATTTGGTAATGCAAAGAAATTATGCCTCTATACGCAGTATGTGTAGCCAAAGGCATTGCAGTGCGAAATTGAGCCTTGCTTTTCTAATAGGTTTGTTATAAGGCATTATTTTTTCTCTAATCAAAGCTGCCAACTGATTGATTACTAAAATTCTCATGAGATGGCAAAGAAATGTGTACAGTTCCTAGAATTATGCTGGGGGATTTCTGCCCATTGCAAATAAGCATGGTTTTCACCTCGGCTAGGTGGTACCGTTGTTTAATAAACTAATTTTATGTGTACACTACGTCTTCCATAACTTACCAAAGTGCATTAGCGCCTCTTACATTGTACCTTCGCCGCCTTATAGGATTTCTTCTCCTAAGAGCTCTACCGACTGGATCAAAAAAATCGAGACGCTCGCGTACTCTCCATCTTTGAACTCTAATTCCTTCGCTTCGCAAAGCACCAATAACATACGTTTCCCCAATGTTTGGATTTGTGTTTAGTATGTTTAATATATATGTACCGAGTTGCGCATCTGATAAACGTTCTTCGTCAGAATATACTAATCCTAGGTTCGACCGATGACGTGATAACGTTCGTACGGTAACTCCTAGAAACGAAGCTGCTCGCACCCAAGACATTCCAAGCGTATTCCGACAAAACTCAATCTGTTCTCTAGTTAGTTCAAATCGGGGACGCCCCACTGTACCATCACGTAAAACAGGGCAAACGTAAGGCTCGTTAGTTTCTTCTTGGGTACATAAAGATTCCTCCATTTCGTTAACCAGATAAGATAATCCATTGTAAATTAACTGAAGTAACATCATGAGATTAACGTTTGTGTTTAGATTTCGTTGCAGAGTTGTCAAAAATGCTTCTAGAATCCTACAGTGACCCTGCAGCCTCCGGTGATTAATTTCTAAAAAGTTTCTATCCATTGTGTAGCGATTTCGCAACCCTTGATCAAAAGCATGAACTATTTCTTGAAAATATTCTTCAATATCGTTAGTAACGCAAAAGTCGATAATAACCAGAAACGTTATTATTATGAAAAGCGACTTCACTTTGTATATTTCCAATTTGCTTTGAAGAACCTAGAGAATTAGCTTTGGAACATTCTCGCGCCTTAACGTAAAGCAATGACATTTTATGGTCATACCTAATAAAATTGATGTGTAGTTATTTCTCGCTTCGAACTGGCAAAAGTTCCCATACTACCAGAAGTAATCTGATACTACTAAGTGCCATTCAGAAAAACATAAGGGAAATAGCACGTATGTGGATTCCAAAAACTTTTAATTATGTCAGAAACACTAGTTTATGAAGCGTTACACTCAGATTTTACCCTCTAATAAAAATCTATACAGTTATATAAAATCTAGTTCCTAGCGTGTTGTACCAGATAACTATAAAAATTACCTTAATAATCAGGTGAGTCCAAGTTTTGTGTGAATCTAGCATACCATAGGTGAAAGCAAACGAAAGTTTAACGGCTAACTCTGGGCTCCTCCGTCGCCGTAATGCTGAGTCTCGATTGAGGGAGTAAAAATTCAATCCTATGTAGCGTTCGAGGTTCGTATCCGAAGTACGATAGTGCTTTAAACTATTAAAAAAGCCTGGGAAAGAGATGAAGTCCGTGCATAGACTAACATCCTACATGTTACCTAGACTGCCAGCTACAATAAGAGATAGTTCATACTTTGATATGAAATTAAATATTTACGGAAGATCAATTAGCGACACAACTACAGCATGACACATGTTCCGACTTTAGTATAGAATCGACTGTTGATCTCTCTACCTAATTTATGCAAAAAATTATTAGGTTTTCTCAACGCGTTGCAAAATATTCGAGTTATCTCCAATTACGGCATATAAATCTGCATTTAGCGTAATCTCGACGTACACATCTGTTTAATATTTTCACTCAGCGTAATGTTGGCGTAAATTCGACGTACGCCGTTTAACCTTTGCACTCAGCGTAATCTCGATGTACACCACGTAACATTTATATTCAGCGTAATGTTGGCGTAATCTTTGAATTCAGCGTAATGTTGGCGTAATCTCTGAATTCAGCGTAATTTCGACGTGCACCATTTAACCTTTGCATTCAGCGTAATCTCGATATGCGCCACGTAACATTTACATTCAGCGTAATCTTGATGTGCGCCACGTAACATTTACATTCAGCGTTATCTCGATGTGCGCCACGTAACATTTACATTCAGCGTAACGTTGGCGTAATCTTTGAATTAAGCGTCACGTTGGCGTAATCTTTGAATTAAGCGTCACGTTGTCGTAATATTTTCGTAATGTTTTTATAAATCCTGAATTATATTTGAAAATTCTGAATTATATTTGAAAATTCTGAATTATATTTGAAAATTCTAAATTATATTTGAAAATTCTAAATTATATTTGAAAATTAAATTCTGAATTATATTTGAAAATTCTGAATTATATTTGAAAATTCTGAATTATATTTGAAAACCCTGAATTATATTTGAAAACTGAATTATATTTGAAAACTCTGAATTATATTTGAAATCTCTGAATTATATTTGAAAACTCTGAATTATATTTGAAAATCGTAAATTATATTTGAAAATCGTAAATTATATTTGAAAATCCTAAATTATATTTGAAAATCGTAAATTATATTTGAAAATCGTAAATTATATTTGAAAATCGTAAATTATATTTGAAAATCGTAAATTATATTTGAAAATCGTAAATTATATTTGAAAATCCTAAATTATTTTTGAAAATCCTAAATTATATTTGAAAATCCTAAATTATACTTGAAAATCCTAAATTATATTTGAAAATCCTGAAATATATATGAAAATCCTAAATTATATTTGAGAATCCTAAATTATATTTGAAAATCCTGAAATATATTTGAAAATCCTGAATTATATTTGAAAATCCTGAATTATATTTGAAAATCCTGAATTATATTTGAAAATCCTGAATTATATTTGAAAATCCTGAATTATATTTGAAAATCCTGAATTATATTTGAAAATCCTGAATTACATTTGAAAATCCTGAATTATATTTGAAAATCCTGAATTATATTTGAAAATCCTGAATTATATTTGAAAATCCTGAATTATATTTCAAAAATCCTGAATTATATTTGAAAATAAAGGCGAATTATGTCCTGTTTGGCGTGCCATAAAAAAGGGTCTAATTTTGTTAGATCAACGTAAATTTTTCTAAAAGCTTCGACGCCTTGTCTTAGGACTCGGACATCTTGAATGCAATATTTAATAAGCTCCTCTTTGATGTTATAAATAGATCCTTCCATTGACGCGTAACAAGTTTGAAAATCCCGATAATCATTGGCTTTCATTTGAGCTACGTTAAAGTACGAAGCCTCAGGGATGACGCCAATGTAATTGAGATTTTCTTCGGTATGAAAATCAAATGTAAAGAATCCTTTCGCCACATCGCCGAGGTTAAACATGCTAGTGAAATTACGCAGAGGTTGACTAATGTAATTAAAGCTATCGAGAAATCTAATTTGAGGTCCCTCGAGATAATTCATTAGAATTTTACTGCCGTCAAGAAAACGGCAGGGGTGACGTGTCTATGAACTAGAGCGTTAAGAATTAAGAAGTTATCGAAAGCTTTCGCGTAATGGGCTACGACTTGCGCGTTAGTAAAGCGCGGTTGATACGTTTTACGCTTCTGTCCAGTCAAAACTACCTGCTCTACGCTAAATAAATAATTTAAAAATTGCTCGACGCAATTGGCCCCGTAAAAAATTTTGGTTTCAAAGCCAGCTTCAGTTTGCACGTCGCAAACTGGTAAAATGGGGACGTGGATATTATTTCTAAGAATAGTCTCAATGTCGTAATAAATAAACCGCGAGGCTTTCATTTTGGTTTCCAAAGGCATAACAAAATGTTCACCTGGCGGATGGACTATTTTACACTGAGAGCATTCGGGATTGCAGTCGTGATCCTCGCCCATAAGCCGCCCACATTCTAAACATCGTTTTTGACTCGAGCAGGTGCCATTAAGTAAATGAGTTTCGTAGCAGGGGCCCTGGAAAAAGTACCGGTGGCATTCGTCGCAACGTTTTAAAACGTCCTCGTTGGTTACATGAAAAGCTTCTCCTTGACATCGAAAACATATATAGGGTTTTGTACCCACGGGGCATTTATGCTCTTTTAACAAATTATATTTGTAAAAAGATTTCAGGCATAAATCGCAAGAGATACAACCCCCCATCATGCCGTGCCAAGTTTTCGCGGGGTGGATATGATCGCCAATTTTTAATAGATAGATAAATTTAGGAGCTTGGGGTCCTTTGAAAAATATGGTAAAATTATTCGCAGCATCAACTATCACAAGCCGATAATGAGGAGCTAAGTAATTTAGAAATTTTTGAATATCTTCTAGAGTAACGTAACCCTCGGGGACTCCGGCTTTTCGGTGCAAGATTTTGGCAATATTACCCACAAAGGTGCTATCACGTTTCAGTTTTTTAAAATTGTTCTGGTTAAAGGGCGGACCTTGCTTATTTTGTTGATAAAAATTGCGATCGGCCATCTCTTTACCCAGAACTAAACTCCGAGCAAAACAGAGGTTATCATTGTTTTCCATAAAAATAAATTGGTTATTTTGTTTAACGAAATAATCCAAATTAGCCAAAGTTCTATTTTTAATGGATTTGTACAATGTCCCTATATTTTCATCGAGGTTTAGGAAAATTATGTCAAACTGAAAATCTTCCCCGGTTAGATTGCGTCACTCTATAGATTGTGCGCATAATTCGCTTACTGGTGAATTTGTCAATTTTTATAAATTTAATATTTACGGGGGTCGTCTTAGCGGGGGAGCTTAAAACAAATCGAACTCGATTATAATCCGGGTTCTCGGTTACTAATTTGCGTATCACTTCGTCGAGAATTTTTTTTAGAATACAGGCCCAGACATGGTTTTTTATAACACAACCTTATTCTACTCTTATTAAGAGTTTAAAAAAATATAATTATGTACCGATATGCGATTTTTTAATTTAACCTAAAATACATTTTTTATTGTGGAATTGATACTAAAGATTATAGAAGACATTAATATATAAAAAAATAACCTCTATAGTTTAATATTAATATACATTTATTTAGATTTAAATCATGTTAAAAAACAATTTCCGTCCCTCCCAAAGTAATTAGCTTTAACCTCCACTAATAAATTGTTTTTCTTATATAAAGCGATCTCATGAGAATTATTCAAATTTGATTATTCGAAACACGCCCAAACAAGCTTTTGCATACGAATAATATTTGTTCCCTCAGGCTTCTATCAAAGTAATTCCTTTTTAACCTTCGCTAAAGGGTTTTTTATATAACACGATCTCGTTTGAATTATTTTAAACATGCCTAGACAACTTTTTTGCATACGAAAAAAACTTAGACCTCGGAGAGATTTTGTAATTTTATGCCTATATATCTAAATAACTTTTTGCTATTTATTGAATTTTAAGAATCTTGAAAGTATTGGCTAGACACTATTAGATTTGACCTCGCTAATTTAGTATATAAGCCCCGTATTTCAAAATGAAAGTTATCAGTTGTTTTCTAAAGACTTCAACAGTACCTTTTTAAAATGTCTTTTTCCAACGCCTCTCATTTGCCCTGCCTGCCTGTCATCAAAATCCATCCGGCAGCGCTTACTCCCCGTCGTGCCACTCCCCAGTCGGCCGGACTGGACTTATATTGTCCAGTCGATACCGTAATTGACCCTCACGGTATCAAAATTGTGTCGACTGGGTTAGGCGTTATGCTGCCGGTGGACAGCTACGGCCGCATTGTTGGCCGTAGCAGCTTGACGGCCCAAGGGATGTTTGTCGCCGAGGGGACGATATATTAGTTAATTTATAATGCCCAAAAATATAATATTTCTTAACAATAATAGACGCCGACTATCGGGGACCCCTAAAAGTGGTCATTGCCAACGTCGGGGACACCGCCTACACTGTTCGGCGTGGCGATAGAGTCGCCCAATTGATAGTTACGCCGGTTATATTGCTAAGACCGGTGGAAGCGGCGGTAAATATTTTCAAGTTTTTAATTTAGGTTTCAGCGTGTAACACATTTTTTATGTTGTTTCGAGAGTCTGACCCCTACATCACGCGGCAGTGGGGGGTTCGGCTCGACCGGTGTTTAGTCTTTTTTTTAATGGTGGTGGTTTTTTTAATATAAATATTTGTTATTTTATATTTTATTGTATATATCATATGTTATTAAAAATTTTTATTCGTATATTTGTTATTCTTTTCCGACTTATAATAATAGGCTTATTTTCTAACTCCGCCTTAATTAACCTATCCAATGAAATTATCTCTTTACTTACTCGCTGCCTAATAAGACAAGTAGGAACCAATTAGAACTGCCTCTTAACTCGCTAGTATGTTACATATAGCACGTACTAGCTATTTAAATATCATTTGCTATCATAGCTTTCCCAATATGCTGTGCCTCATTTTCTTTTTTTTTACGGGTTAATAGTCAACGTTTTGTTAACTCTTTACGAAATTGAGCGGCGAAGCAGAAAACAATAGGAAAATAAACCACGACGCCGCCCTACTGATCTCCCTTCCGAGTCAAATAACGACACGGGGTCAACGTGAAAAATGAACTCATTAAAACATGTTTGTTTATCCCTGCTGGCTGTTGACTATTTTGTAATATATATTTTGTATTTGTTTATTACGCATATCTATACCTCTTATAAAGAGTAAATATCTGATGTCTTAAAATCTGTGTTTTTATTAACTTTAGGCCTACAGAAAGCTGGTTCGGGCCAGCAGGCAAAGAATGACGTCAAGGTTGAATATAGCTTTTAGTTTTGGTTTAAGTTAAGAAGATGATGTCATAAAACTAACAAGCAGGAGCTCAGGCTAGTCCAGACTTGTCTGAAAAGTTTGGTTTGAGTTTGCTAGATGAGGGGATGGCAGCCATCTTGAAGTGGCGGCCATCTTGGATCTGTGGCTATCTGTGTGGTTCCTACTACTCACCATTGGGCATCTATTTAGTTAATCTTAAAACATATGAAAACCCTTGGAACAACGATCAGCATAACGGACGTAAACAGTTAGAGACGAGATGGATGGATTTCAAGTAAATAAGATATTGAAAATACTAGGCTATATTAAATGTTTTATACCTTTGAAACAAAATTTCAAATTTCTGTACATAGCATTATGAAAAAACTAAAAACCGTTGATTCTGGAGGTAAAAAGTCAAAGTTAAAAACAGATCCAGATTTATTCTAGATTTCAATTAAACATTATATCTAAATTATGATTCTAATTTACGGCATGATTCAGAATCTTAAGAACTTATCTAGCTTGATCCAAATACTAAAATAGATTTCATATGGAATTATTTCAAATTTCAATTTAATATGTTTATATATTAAATTCGAGGCTATTTTCAGTGCGTTGTACCTTAGGAGATTTAATAATTTTCAAAAAAGAAAATTTAAAAATCATGAAGAAAAGGGTCCCAAAATCGAATGTAAAACCTCAACACCAAAAACATTTTCGATTGATTTTGAACTCTAATGAATTTGGAAGATAGAAGAAATACCTGGCTTGATTAAGTGTGATATTCATCTAAAGCAAGACCACGGAAACCTGTAGGAAAAAAGGTCCCCATATCAAATGTAAAAACTAAAATAAAACACAAAGTGTGATTTATTCTCAGTGGTTGGAATTTTCAGAAGAATCTTCCTTAGAAGGGCGCTATCACGCCTTCTAACCCTTCTTTTCCGTAGAAGAGAGGGCAACACAATAGAAGCTTAAGGGTGCCTTCTTTGAAAAGAAGATTGGGTAAAAGAAGACACAACTTCCTTCCTACTACCCTACCTTCCTTCCTCAGACCGAAAAATGCATGGAATGGAGCTTTAGCTATCGCGAGCCTCCCTTCTAAGATTTGGAAGGTACTCCCTCGAGAAGGGAGGTGAACCTTCTTTTTTGGGAGAAGGATGTTTACCTCCCTTTTTTGGGAAGGGACAGTGGCAAAGAAGGGAAGTTTTGGAGGAGGGAGGGAATAGGTATTGCCCAAGAAGGGAATTTTTGTTTTTCTTCCGTGATGTAAACAGCCCGTGGAAGGTTTTAAGGCTTCTTTCAATGGGAAAGAAGTTCTGATAGGTAAGGTAGTACAGCTCTATTATGAAATCAAATACGAGAAACTATCGGTAGATGATGTTATTCCACCAAAGAAAAATTTATGTATTTGAAGATGTGAATTTGATTGAATCGATGATGATCACTGAACATTTTCAATTTATTAAGTCACTAGTATGTAGTAATTACAAGTATGCTTTTTTATTGATTGCAATTACTAACTTTCTGCCCTAATGAAATATTAAACCTAGGCCTATATGTGAATTATGTTAAAGATTTTAATAATAAGCATAAAACTAAGGATTTTAATATGAAGCATAAACTTACGGAAAATTTCAATATTAAGCATAATTACGGACAATTTCAATATTGAGCATAAAATTACGGATTTAAGTATTAAGCATAAAGTAACAAATTTTAATGTTAAGCATAAAATTACAAATTTTAATATTAAGCATCAACTTATTAATCTGTGACGATCAAATCAAAGCAGCGATTCCAAAACAGATTCTGATAACAAACTCGACGAAGGTAAACAAAAACTGGCATTTTTATTCAATTGGTTTATGTGTAACCTAAAGGGGAGCCACCGAGATTTGCGGTGTTCTCTTTGTTAGATGCTAGCTCCGCGGCGGCCGATGAATATTTTTACCCAGCAAGTCTTTTGTGGCGCCCTTTATTCATAGTAATTTTGCACGGCTCATAAATATTTCACGTTGTGCACATTTTATTTTTATCCCAGCCTGGAATCCGTTGGCAACTATTTTCGGAGCGCAAGATTCGGATTCGGATTTTGAAGAGGAAGAGGAAGACCAAACACTAAAGGCGACATAAGATGACGACGGTTGAGAGAGAAAAGGCTGCATAGCACACTCCCTGCTATTAGTTGTAAACGATGCCATTAAGGCCAATGACAGCTCGAAAGAGCTACTTGAAAATCTCCAAAACTGGATAAACTTTTTTCGCAAATTGCCTAAATGGACAGAAGAGTTAAAATCAAGAAGTGGCGGCGTTGATTTAAAAATGATAGGGGGTGTTCGCTGGAGCGCTGTTTTTCTGGGATTGGAACGATTCACAAAGGTAAGTTTATTCTAAGGGTCAATATTTTCTAGAAAGAACTTCTGAATGTTTTTTTGTCTAACTTCAATTTGAAAAGTTAGACAAGCATGTTCTCATAGAGAATATTTTCAACAATATACAAATATATTCCAGGATAATATGTTGAAAGCAATGGTTTACGCTTTGAATAAAGCCAAAAAAGACCCGAAATGTCCAGCTAAAATAGACTTTCTGTTGCCAACGGAAGAGGACGTCGAGGACGCGAAGGAACTCCTCGAGATTCTGAAACCTTTAAAGGTCTCAACAGACTTCTTTCAGAAGAGTGGTCTACTATCCTCAAGCGTTATAGGGGTTCTTTTGACCGTTTTCCAGGACGATTTCAGGGTGGAAACGAAAAAATTCGAAGATTTAAAGATCGGAGTCCTGGAAAACTTTAAAAAACGGTTCTCTTCAACGTTGGAGGACCCATTTTACATAATGGCCTCTCTCCTCGATCCAACCCAGAAAAACATTCTTTTTGAGAGTAGGTATCATTATCTATGTACATGTTTATTATGAATATCGAACATCATTAGGCAGAGATCAGTTCTTATTATGGTAAAATTTTGATCTGTTGCTTTTCCAACTTTGAAAAATTAAATTTTGCTAAAAATAATATTCAATTTGATTCACTTTGATTATAGATACGTCAATAATACAATTCCATGTTCATGATTAACATTAATAAAATAAAAGTTACGACATGGATATAAGTCATGTTTATACTAATATTTCAAATATTAAGGTTCTTATACACAACCAGTATGGATAAATTTGTATCCAAACTTCAAGTGCGTGACAAAGACAAGCGCACATGTTTTCATTAGAGGGAGTGTGTTACTCGAAGCTGCGCAGGATCCCACTCTAAGGTTTGACACAGAACCAAAGCCATACTCGCCGTTTAATAGGTCAGACCTTGAAGCCACCGTACCATGTAATGAACGCAGCCCTATGAGAGAATTGGAAAATTACCTTTTACAACCGAGATGTCTACAGGCTGACATTGCCTTAGATTATAGGAGAGGTCACGAGGAAAGCGCGCTAGAAGAAGCTGTCTTTCGATAAAACACGTAGCAGACATTCTAATGTACCGAGAATACAACAGAAAATAAATATTTTGCAATTGTTTGAAAATATTTTGATTTCGTTTTGCACGATTTTCCATTGGATAATACCATAAGTAATCCATTACCCTTTAGCTAATTAATTTTGCAACAATCCACGGCTTTATTATTATCAATACGCGTCAATGTGAAACTCGGAGAGGTAAGGACCGGTGTGGGGGGTATGAACGGATAATCGGTTTCACACTTTGCCCAATTTCATTCTCCATGACGCCTCAGTTAAGCAATAGACCAGTACCGTTAGAAAGGGGTGTAGACGGTGTATCTCTCCCTCTAGGCGCTCTCTTGTAAGAGGGGATACTGTACACGCCCAGTAGGGGATTACACTGAGCTATGACGTTTCCATACTGACACTACTCTATAAACGGCAGTGTGGAAAATCGGGAAAATATCAGAATCGGGAAATTTGTTAAACATATCGCCATACTACAGATGGAACAAATTATAATTTTTAATTTTTGAAAATTTATTTATCTTTTACGATGTGTCTATTTTCTTACGGCCTCCTTTGTTATTATGAAAACATGAAAGAAATTTTTTAAATAAGGTTACTAGTAGTAGTTATAAAGGCTAGTAATAAGTCTATAAGAAAGTAGAAGTACCGAGCTCCGTGTTATTATTTGGAGGCAGTTACGACTTACGAGTTGAGGTAATTTAGTTTAATCAGAAGCAAATCAATTAAAGTTAGAAATTTTCATACTTATGAAAGAGTTTTTATTAACTTATGGTAGTAATGAATCAATGATACCGAGAGGGGTTTGGCTTAGTTACGGGGACTTGACGTCAATATTGGTAGTCTAGATTCTAGAATCTAAATTGTGTGGCGGCTGTGGCCTGAGCTGACGACGTTTAATAGAGTGGTTTCTTTCCCATATATGACAACGTCATTACCATGGATAAAGAATGCGCGTGAGGAAATGGTTTTCATTCTACAGGATAGGCCGAGGGGTCGGACAATATGCCAAAATCCCGTACACAGAGAGCAATATCGTTTCGAAATCACTTTTTGACTTCGAAAATCACCTCTAAAATCTTGAAATCATGAAATCATTTTAAAATCGTAAAATCAATCCGAAAAATTCAAAATGATTTTTAAAAATGTAAAATCATCCCACATATATGAAATCAACCCTGAAATCTCGACAAAACTTTAGAATCACTCCAAGAAAATGGAAATCGCTGCCAAAAATTTTGAAATCACTGCAGAAAAATTTGAAATCACTCCAGTTTTCTTAAAATCATTTTGAAAATCACAAAATCTTTCCTGAAATCTAGGAATCATTGGTAAAAATCAACCCCACATTTGGTCATGACTCAAGTTTATATTTTGTTTCTAACCGTGGGAAAATTTTTTTATAGCTCTCTCGCTAAAATTCTTTCTAAAGAGGAACCAATCCGAAGTTAGCATTTTGCCCAGTAACAAAAAATTCCCCTCTAGATTCTTTTAGTTCCCCTTTGTTGTGAACCCTTGTGAGCGTACGTATGCTTGTTTCTCGCGTGGAAAGTAGTGTTTATGTATTAACTTTTTATTGATATTAAAAATGGCGAAGTCAAAGTCAGAGGCAACGTTTTTGGCTAAGTTAAAGGACTGTTTACCGGACGACCTTCACCGTTGTCTTGAGAACACTGGCTACAGAACAATTAACTCAATCGCAAAACTATCAGATCTAAAAGAAATTGAAAAACTACAAAAATTCATAAGAGACCACTGGAAACTATATAGTGAAGAAAAGAACCTAAGAAAAGAGGGCATGTTTGGAATATTTTTTAACAACCCTGAAACGTTTGAATTTCTACCAGGACACATACATTCATTGCAAGCTTTCGGCGAAGAAGCTAAAAGTACAATTGTCAATTGCGAAAAAGGTCCAGAAAGGAGCCTTTTAAGCCATCAAAAGCGTAAAGGAAATCAAAACAGCAGTTTGAAAGGGAAAGTTCCGCAAAAGAAAACAACTGGACATAGTGTTGTTGAATGTGGCGAAAGTGATGAAGACAGAACGGTTGTAGAACATACTGACGCAAATATGAACACTAATGTTATTAGTATTACCGATGACACTTCTCAAATATCATGTGATCTAGAAAAAATTCGTGAGCAAGAACAAATATTTCTTACAACAAAACCATTTGACGGGTTAGATACTACAGTTTTAAAAGAGGGTGTTGATTACCAAGTAGTAAGTACCACGCTGAATAAAACCATGTCTTTAGGAAAACCGGAAAATAAGTATAAAATTAATTGCCTGAAATGCGGTAAGAAAAGTATGGTCGTTAGAACTCAATCCGGTGGTTTCAGTTCGTCCAACTACTATCGACACGTGAAATTTTGCATGGTTCTTTACAAGCAGCAGCGTGACAAAATGAAACAAGGTGTTCTTCCCTTTACAACGAGATCACTTCCAAGCTCTAGCTCAGAAAACAGAGATTCGGATACACAAAGCGTCTTTGTCGTTGATGATGAATCAAATGAAACTAGACCTATACCACAACACATAATTCAAAACCAAGCAAGTAAAGAAAAGTCAGTCTCTGAAGCGATGCAGGATTTTCAGGAAACCCCCCTTCGACAAGTTCCATCGGAGGGGGGCGACCAACCCACGAATTAATGACAAACGTAGGGTCCACCTCGAATTCCGGAGCTTCACAAAGAACGTTAAAAAGAAAAGGATCTTATAATTACTCTAGAGCGGAAAGACAGAAAAGAAAATTAGCAAAATTTGACCCTTCCAGCCAAGATATTCGTGACTTTTATCCTACTTTGAACAAAATAGAGCATCTTTTAAATGAAAACGAAAACCTTACGAATACCTTAACTGCTTTAACTCCTATAGACTCTGTTAGCGATTTAAATAGTTCGAGCAATCAAAAAAATTGTAAAATTAGCAACATCCTTAAACATTTATACGAAAATGCTTCTTCAAAGGTTAAGCGGCATACTACCATCATCAAAAAATTTAGTGTAGCCTTATTTATACTGGCTGGCTCTTTGGCATATTCCCTGTTATCGCTAAATTTGCCATCTGCACTACCGTCATTGAGGCAAGTTAGAAGATATTTAACTGCTGAAAAAAAACCTATTCAAGAAGGTGAAATTAGAATCAAGAAACTTAAAGAACACATCGAGCTGTACAAAGTTCAACATAAATACATTTCAATCAGCGAAGATGCCACTAGGATAATAGCAAAAATTGATTACGACATTGTAACGAACTGCTGCGTCGGATTTGTTCGTCCACTGAACGAAAATGGGTTTCCAGACTCTAATTCCATGGAGTTCAAAAACTTTGAAGAAGTGGAAATTTTGTTTCAAAGAGAATCTAAAGCGAAATACGCTTATGTATATATGGCTCAACCATTACAGCCGAACGTCCCACCAATCTGTTTATGCGTAATTGGAACGGACAACAAGTTTACAAGTTCCGATATTCTTAAACGTTGGAAATTTATTGAAACAACCTGCAAATCTAATAGTATAACTGTAGTTGGGTTTTCGAGTGATGGTGATCCCAGATTATTAAAAGCAATGATATCACAAAATAAAGTAGGGCAAAAAGTGATTAGTTCTAATCGAGGTTCTAGTCCATGTCAACAGTCTGTAGACTTATCTTGGTTCGCCAATTACAAAATAAGATATCCTCTATGTTTCCAAGACGCTGTTCACGTTGGCACAAAGTTACGGTGCCGCCTGTGTAAACCGTCTATAATCTTGCCCATGGGAGACTACGTCTGCAGTACGTCGCACTTGAAATTTCTGATGGAAAATTTGCCCAAATCTGTTCATGGACTCAAGGAATCTGACCTAAACGGGAAGGATAAGCAAAATTTTTCTGCTGTCGAATCTATATCTTCTTTCAACGTGGAGAAATTGTTAACAGAAAATGTTCCCGACAGCGACGCTACGTCCTTATTTTTGAAAATAATTAGAAATACAACCGTGCCCTTTTTGTCTAAAAAAATGACTGTTTTAGAAAGAATAGAATCGCAATGGTTGTCTGTCTTTTTTCTACGCTATTGGAAACTGTGGATAAAAACGAGCGTCGATTACAATGTCTCGGATAATTTTATTTCGACTAACTGCTATCAATGCATCGAACTAAATGCTCACGCCCTAATCGCTTTGTGTTTGTTAGAAACAAGTCCCGAGAAGAACATTTGCTTCCCTTTCCTATTGGGTTCCCAGCCTTGTGAAAAAATCTTCCGTGCCGCAAGAAGTATGACACCGAATTTTTCTACTATTACAAACTTCACTTTACACGAGTTTTTGAGGAGAACACAACGGTTAGACGTGCAAATACAACTAGCAAGAGAAGAAGGTTTTATCCATCCTAGTCAAAAAAAAGATGGAAGACGAAGATTTTCAAAAATTGAATGTACCCGATTGGGGAAAGATTGTAGAGATAGTAGAAAAAACTAAAATTGAAGATAAAAAACTTGCTGAACATCTAGGAATGGCATCGGTTGTAGGCGCGACGGATGAAGAACTTTTAGAAGGTGCCTTTCCTTTGTACAATGAACCCATAGTCAAGACGACGCGTGTAAATGTAACCAGCGATTCCGAAGAGGATGTAGATTGTATAGAGTTACGTGTACCTCAGAGCAGCACCCAAGGCAGTGCCGAGATACCTGTGGACGACAATATGGACGAAAACAATCTAATTGAAGATATTATTGCTATCAATCCTTGTGAGTCATCTGCTGATAAATCTCGAATAAAGCTTAGACGCCAAGCTGATAGTCAAGGGTCACTGCCAGTATACGAAACGGAAGGAGAAATCCAATTGGATGTAAAATCTCCATTTACAACCTATGTGAAACAAAACGGAAGGAATGTTTTTATTCGTAAGACAACGGCTTTATGGCTACTTAACGGAAACGAAAAGTTATCAAATGACCGACTAATAAGAGTTCAAGAACAAACAACTTTAAAACAAGTAACAAAACCATCGAAAGATGCCGTTACCCCCTTCAAATCGCAAAGCTTGAATATTGGAGATTTATGCGCATTTAAGTATCAAAAAACCTTCATAATTGGACGAATTTTACAGTTCATCTACTCAAAAGGAAAATCTCAAAGAGAAAGAAGCTTCCAGGGAAATTATGTAAATCTTCCTCCAAAGAATTCTATAGGAGTTTTGTGCAACTGGTACGAAATTACCAAAGAGTTGATCGATGATAGATTGGTGCTTTAGAGATCCGATACATTTACTCACGGATACTGTGACATTAAAAAATATTTGTGTACCATTCCGGATATTTCAGTCTCAATTGTTAACCTCCAAATATGCCTAGACCAAAAAATAATCTCTAAAATTAAATATCTTAAATAAACTTTTGGATAGACTTTTACTGAATATGCCAGCTTGCATTATTATTAGAAATATATTTTTGATGTGTGTAAAACGGTGTAAAATAGTTACAGCATACAATAAAAGAAATATTACATGCAAATTTAAATCATTTAATCACTGCCCTCCCCCCACAAAAGAGGAATTGTATGACGAAGATATCTTATATTAATGAACTTTTTCAGAGACTCTCTTCTCAAGATATAAATTTGCAGTTCCTCTTTCAAAATGACTTACCAAGTTATAGTCTCTCTAGACCTTTTAAGCTCCAAACTCTTAAATAGCTTAAAACTATAAAATAAATAAGAAATCCATTAATCACTTTAGAATTCCAAAATCATCTTGAAATTTTGAAAATCACTCTATAAACAGCGAAGTCATTCACAAAATCACTTCAAAATAAAAAAAATCAATCCAGAAAACTGAAATTCAACTTGAGATTTCTGAAATCACTCCTAAAAATTGCAAAATTCACTCATAATTTTCAAAATCACCTTCGATTTCTAAAATCATGAAATCACTCTTAAAATCATGAAATCGCTCTTAAAATCATGAAATCACTCTCGAAATCATGAAATCAGTTCTTAGACTTCCAAATCAATGCAAGATTTTGAAATCCCGTACAAAATTTCCCGTACGGCCGACCCCTCGGGATAGGCACCTCCCTATATCGGGCGACAACTAATTCTGTAAATACTCAGTTACAACTTTGGTTGTCAGCACGCGCAAAGCTATTCCTTAATGCAACTTAGCTTTGTGCGTGCTGTCAAGAGATCAAAAACTTCAGGATTTAAAATATCCGTGCGTTTTTTTAGCTCAAGTACACGGACCTCTAGGCCTTAGTTTCAAATACGTGTAGTAGGCTGTAAGCAATTTCATAAGTATTTGAAAATTAGGCATAGAGATCCGTGCACTCGAACTAAAAAACTCGCGGATATTTTAAATCTTGAAGATCCTGAATTTTTTGGTCTCTTGACAGCACCTACAAAGCTACGTTACTTAGAGATCTAGCTTTGGGCGTGCTGACAACCGATGTTGTAACAGAGTATAAACAGAATAAGCTGTCGTCCAAAATAGGGAAAACAAATTCTTCACGCGCATCCTTTATCCATGATCATAACCCTCTATCTCTTACTTTATTTATATCGCCCTTCTGGGGGAAAAGAGTATTTTCACTTACCAAAATCCAAAACCGAGGTAAGAGATATGAGAGTGTGACGTCAAGAGAAATTTAGTAGTAGCACAGCACTATACGAGCATTTACACTTAAATATTTCTATGATTGAATGACTCTATCCTATATCTCATGGTCGCCCTACCAGTGCCACCATCGTGCAGCCCGTGAAAAAAATTTCTTAAAGTGAAATGTGTTATTAAATATTGCTTATAATTGTAATATATTTATATATTTTTAATTTTTACTGTAGTTCAAATTATTTATTTTGCCTTAAAAATTAATGTTAATTTTCTGAGATTAATAAATCTTTTATATCTAAAATGTGAATTCGCAAATATTCTTCTTTCCTCTACCTTCTTTAACATTGGCCTTCCCTTCAAAAGAAGGAAGATTGGGTTCCGAGAGAGGAGATCTTCTCGAAAAAGAAGGCGCTGTCCCGTCTCTAGGAATCTTTCGTCCAAGCATAGTAGGTTTCCTTCTAAAGAAGGTAAACTTTCCTTCCGAGGCAAGCGGCTTCTTTTACAAAGAAGGAAAAATTTTGTTCTAAGGGGAGAAACCTACAGTTGAGAAGGGGAAATAACACTTCGAACCCTAGACCTTCAGCCATTCTGAGTTACTCACCCCTTCCTTCTCTCCAACACCCCTACTCTTGGACGGGGAAGGGAGCGAAGAGAATTTTTCAAAAAGCTTCTGAGAAGGTGAAGCGGGATTTGCCGGTGTCGCCCTCTGCGTCAAAGAAGGGGATGGTTGGTCTAGGGAAGAAATCGACAAATTCCCACCACTGCCAAAATGCTGAGTAGGTTCTAAGAATATTAGCTCAAAATTTGGGACAACCTATTGACATTCCACCTGATTTTTGGGGGGGGGGCATTTATTATGTCCGTCCGAAATGCCGCGTAGGATCTAAGAACACCAGCTCGAAAATATAAAATATATGCCTTGCTCTCACAAATGTTCTGAGAACGTCTCTGGATTATGAATCGTTGTTGATATGAATATGCTTAGGATATCTTGGGTATTTCTTAAATTGAGCGTAGATACATCCAAATAACATTGTTGGGATGTTAATAGTTAATAAAGCCCAAAATAATTCCAAATTAAAAACCCGGTCGTTTTATTTGTCAGTTTAAAAATTCGTATCGTAAAATTGATTACTCGTTGGTTTGCTGAAGTTGCTTTTTTGAAGTTGTTTCTTTTGATTTAACCCGTTCGGATGCGTGATTAAACCATGATGTTATATGTTTCTCAACATCTGAAACAGTGGCCTCCTTGAAACTTTTTAATCCTCTAACAGTCTCTGCATGGTTAAAATAAGCATATTAAATATTTAAAGTTGATTATGAATTTAAAGGGATAATGAAGGACAACATGTTATCGTTAGTCAATCAAAGCTGGGGATTTATGCATGAAATCATTACCAAAAATTTCGATAATGTATAATTTTCAAAATTGTGATTTTCACTTGCTAAGCCTAAAGCTGTTTTGCAACGAAATTAACACATATTAATATTTCACGAGACGATAGAGAGTAGTTTACTGCGAGCAATCACACACCTCATAATTATAATTGCCTTTGATAAACATTAATCACTGATTGCACGTGAAAAATTCCTTTCACTCGTGAAACTATACATATTAAAATTAGCGAGTTGAAATTACAACTTTGAAAAATAATAATAAATTAACGAGAACGTTTAAGTGAGTTTTCCCTATGCTTCTAAGTTTAATTTCCACAACTTAAATAGTCTAAAATAATTTGTTGCCGTTCTACATTAAATAACTAGAATATTCGTTACCTATTGTTATTTTCATCAGCCTTAAATTGCACAGAGTCCGTTTACCTTTCCTGCTTTCCCAGCTATATTGTCTAGCAAAGTCGTCTACAAAAACGTCAACCAAAATTAGTTTTACACTGTCATAGAGGGTCACACCTCCAAATTGTTTCAAATATCCTCTCTAAAAAACGTAAAAAGAAAATATAAATCATCGATCCAATATAGTTTATAAAATTAAATATTATTTACTAGTTTTGTGACATTCTCTACCGAGCCTAGTAAGTCTTCTAATAAATAGAGGTCTGTTTCGCTTTTCAGTGGAAAACCAAACATTTCTTTTAGCTTTTCAACATCTTCGCCTGTAAGCGGATTAGGGCGACTTCTGCTCTGTGTATTTGCTAATATTGCTTGCACTGTTTCTAAAATTTGTTGCTTAGTGGATTTCATAATATCCTGATTTCGTTTGACATTATTCAACCATGCTAAAATAAATTAAAGATTAGAATTTCAATAAAATCAAGGGGTGTGCGACTAATCGAATATTGCAAGTAATCGGCAATGGGTCTCAGTCGAGTACTCCGGTAGTAATTCAAGCTAGATTCTGCTAAAATTCCCGCAACTGTACACTTAAGTTTCACATTTAATTATAAGTTTATAACTAATAATATAGTATTAAATACCAAAATTATTAGAAATCAGATTTTTAAATGAATATTCTATCAGATAATTGCAAAACCTCAAATTAGACTCTCGAAGTGAAAATAGCACTCAGATTATACTCGAACGTGGACTCAAAACCAAAAAGTCAAGACTTGCGCAGCTCCGATAAAATCCAAATATGAATGTTTATGGCATACATTTGCTGACAGCAACCATCGGATTATCTGAGTTCTCTTCATCTAAGAACAAAATAATAAGTAATTTCAATATTTATTAAAACGAATACTTTTAGAGTACTCCCGTATAAATTATGATAAAATATTCAACATTGAACCACTACGCCATTTAATTAAATTTGTTTTAAACCGATTCATTGAATATTTAAATAGCAATTTATAATGTATATGATTTAAAACTTGCCATTGAGAAAATGCTTGCGTTTACGATTATTAGAAGAAATATTTGCAGTAACAGTCTTGTTTGCCAATTCGTCAGTTTTATTTTTTAACGGTCTTTTGGGAGTGTAATAATTTGGACGAATACTGGAATCCAAAGATGATGATAGCCTTGACTTCAATATATCATTGTTTTTACTTCTGGTTTGATCTAAAATTAGGAGACTCGTTAGTTTCTTTTCAAACATTAATTCTAACTAGCTGTAATTTTTGTTTACTATTTTGCGGTCCAAAATTTTATATTTCATTCTCACCAGAACCTAAAAATTACAAAATTCATTTTTATTACCAAAATCAAACAGTTATCCAGAGTGAAATTACCTTCATCAGCACTTTCAGAATGCCAAGACCCACTATCGTCATCATTTTGATCCTTTGAAGTTGAAAGCCCGAAATTGTTAAGGCCTTGCGATTTTCTTGACGACTCGTTACTAGTAGCTTCAAACAGACATAATTAAGTAAAAATAAAGCAAATTTATTAAAATTAAACGTGGAGTTATACCAAAAGGAGTATACTCGCCAAATAAACTTGAAATCTTCTGATTAGTAGGGACAATTGGTTTAGAACATGCATTGTGCAGCCTCTTCGGTAGTTCGTTTTGGCTTGATACCAAATTCACAATTCGAACACAGCCACGGCCTATTAATTGAAATTGAAATTATAAATTCTTAGCACACATTATTACGATAATATCATACTCTGGCTAACAGATGAAGCGTGGACAATAGAGTTAAGAACTGGAAGTTCGGGAACCTGGTCGGCTGATTCCTTGTCTCCATTTTCCTCCTCGGATTCAGTGTCTGTTTCAGATGGAGCTCGTTCAAGAGGTTGCTTAGTCTTTTTTCTACTTTTACCAGGTCCAGTTTTTTTTTCACTAGCAGAAATATCAGTGTCTCGGCAAGACTTTAACATTTTTTTCCATGCTTTAGCAAAATGATCTGTAACGTCAAATATTTAAAAATATGAATTTGACGTAAATATCGAGAAGAATATATCTTACCAATGCTGCTACGAATAATAATTACTTCATCTATTTCCCATTTGTCAGTAATTGGTGGAACTTGTTTTTTCGCATATCTGGATGCATTTCTGTCTCCAGGCCAGTAAAATTTATTTTTAGAGTTTTATTCAAAAAGCCACGAATCAACTACGACCGCCACTCCTCCTTGAATAAATTCCACTATGTTGAATCTATGATTTTCGTCCATTTTCTGCAAGAAATACTGTCTATTAAAGCACCCTGCAATGCTAAAAACCAATAATGAATAATTGAATGTTTAATTCTAGCTATACTTAAATTTCAAAATCCATGCACTGAAAACTTAATTTAAGGTTGCAGCATGAAACTGTTTTAGATAAAGTTACAAACCACATTTCAATCACTGCTCGTGTTATATAGAAGTTGCATGACAAGGAACTCATTGGCGTTGTTTACCGGATATTTCATAGCTTTCGATGATACTTCACTAAGAGACCATTTCATTAACGCTGATATCGTTTTTACTCGAAATACACCGACTTTAGACGATGGACATGGCGATGTAAAATAATTTTCTACACTCTTGAACTTTCTTCCCACTAAAATCATTTTCGATGAGTCTTTTTCAGACGAAACAATGTTTTCAAATCACCACGATGCTTAAATCACTCAAAACACAGCAGTGATCACGCTGGAAGATTGAAAGTTGAAAGTCTGCCAGAATAATTTTCTTGAACTAGGGGTCAACGCACCCATCTAACCATGTGACATGAAAAGTATTTTGGTCTAACGTTTAAAGCACTGCTTATTTTCCTTTCTTCTGTTATGCGATTAATAGCCTGCTTTAATGGGTAGCCAGTGTTTGCAATTTTACTTTTAAGCGTAAAAAGATAGTTTTCAAAAGGAAACGCACTAAATGCATCAAGATGACCGCATTTTCTACAATCTTTTACTAGATGAAGTAAACAGTGTACGTTATACGAAATTAAATGTTTGCCATAAAGGACAGTATACATTTGAACAAAATATTTAAGTAATTCTTCTATCTATTAGTCCCACAGTTTGTTGTGGTGTGACCAGAATTCGAATAGCCACGGTTAAAGTTCTATAAAGCTCGTAATGAGAATTTGGTAGTATATTTTTCAAAACTAAGATTCCTGAATATAACAAAAATTGCCGGAATTCCGTAGCCTTAAACCTGTCAACATCTTTTAAAGATCTAGGCTTTCTAACAAACTCCGAACAGGTTACCGGAGCTAAAGATTCTAAGCGATTGGACACTTCTAAGATTTGATCAGGCCTAAATTTAAACGTAGCATTTTTTTTTCTCTGCCCCCATCCACAGTTTAAGTGTTTTCTTAACAACGCCTAAACAGACTAGGTGCATATAGTCTAGAGGAAAGTCTTGCACCATGTCAATGTTTTTTAGTTTTTCCAAAAGACTAGTTCCATGATGATGTCCCGTTTGTGATTTATTTCTAAAGCTAGCATCTGTTCTTAACTCGTCATTGACTAAAGGAAAGCAATGCCTCTTTCTGCGTCTTATTCCAGGCTGCGTGCATTTAACACATCCAAAATAACCATTATGTCCTTTAACCTTTCTGATAAAAGCCCTAGCAGGAGTGTCACAGACAAAACCTGTTATTTCAACTGTCTTATGAATGCTGTTTACTGTAAGACCTTCTAGAAGTGACGCCTCTGTGATAATGGAAGACAAGTACTGATCGGTACATTAAGGTTTGCTTAGTCCATGAAAAATACCAATAACGAAAGGCTTAGAGATTTTTAGCGAGGAAATTAAACCTAATATTGGCCAAAAGTTACTGGTTGTGCTCGTTCCAAGTGGCAATCCGTCGATATTAATTAAAATCTTAAACACTGGTCCTATCAATGTTTCTGTAGAGCTGCTATGGTCATTGTATCGATCACTATCTATTTCTGTAGAGCTGCTTTGGTCATTGTATTGATCATAACTATTTCTGTAGAGCTGCTTTGGTCGTTGTATCGATCACTATCTATGTCTGTAGAGCTGCTATGGTCATTATATCGTTTGCAATTCAATAAATTGTTTTGGATTGAATTTGAAGAAGAATTTATTAGCCTTGAACGATGTCTAGATGACAAGGTTGATAAAAGCTTGTAACGTCCTTTCGGCATTTTAACCTTAACACGCAGGATTGTACGTACATATTAAAATGCAACAGGCACAACTAATTCGCAAAATAAAACTAAAGCTTCTATTTAGAATAAATTACTTTGTAACATGCACAACATGTTCATAAAATATTATTTTTCTCTGTCCTCACTGCCCACAACATTTAATGTAGTCCCAGAGCATCAAAAGAGTAGTGGCACTCCATGTTAAATACCAATAGAGTCAAAGGCAGGGGGGTGCCATCACTATTCTGCGTTGCTGCTAAAGCCTTGGCAATAAATAACAATGAACAAGTAACAAATGATTTACCTTTTATGTTGAAAACGTTGGTTCCGGAACACAGCAGCGTTTAACCGAATATTTGGTGATTAAAGCAAGAGGTAGTTTAATTACCGTGGTTGGTGAACAGCCCGAAAATTTACTAAACTCGCGATAAGATAACCGTCCACAATCGAAAAAAAATGTACGATAAATATTTCGCTACTCAGCTGGCGTACCTCTACCGGTCTACCCGTAAAGGGTGTCGTCATAGATAATAAACACCAGGATCAGAAGGTCGGGGCAGAACTTGCCGCGCTTTGTACAAACTGGGTATGTTCTACGTCCGGAAACCAGCGCATGCGTACAGCGTAGAATCATGGATAAATAATGCACGTGTGGAAAAACAAATTTCCCCACGTTTTTATATAAACATTAGGACTATCGGTTATCATCTTATAGTATCATATGAGCATATCTTAGCACAGTGGCTTTAACTGACTATAAACTACTTTCTAGAAACAAAAGAGGGATAACCCTTACAGGTCAGGTTAATTTATACTTTAGTATTTTCAATAATTATTGAAAAACATCTTAAGCCTCGGTTTAGATTAAGGGCCACAAGGGTGCCACGGGGCGGTGCGAAAATCGAGCAGGCCGACCTCGTCTGCGCATAAGCGGAAGTCAACTGCAGAAGTTTGGCGTTCGGCCCCCTCGCAAAAGCGCGGCAAAGAGAGAAGCACTTCGGAAGGCATACCTTCCGATCCTTGTGTTTATTATCTATGGCGTCGTCACGTTTCGCAAGAGCGAGACTCGCATCGCCTCCTTCTTGCACAGAATTTCAACACGCGGCTAGGTTCACTGTGCCACCTAGTGCCTAAATTATACTTAAATTTTTATTTTGATTTCGGATTGATAATCACCTCTGATAATTATGATTTTTTTAAATTATATTTTTGAGATTAATTTAGCACATTTTAAATTTGATTCTTTAAAAGAAAACTATTGTAGTTCAAAAGGCTGCTACCTAGCTCTAAAAGGCACTGCTATTGTGAAAAATATTTGGATATCATATGGATGTTCCTTGTTCAAGCGACTTTGAACACAGAAATTTGCACTTTCTAGGTGTATCTATGGAATATCCATAAAATTGTAGGTTTTATGGATATACGAAGAATATTAGGGGAAGAACCCTTTTGGGCAGGATTGCTGTGGGAGATTTGAGTGTTTGGGACATTTCTCGGATCATGTGTGTTTGCTGGGCAGCCTCCATTTTACCAAAATTAACACAATATTCTCATCATGATTAAAAATCTTGTCTGAAGAAGCAAGCCATCTAATCCTTATTTACCTTCTTCAGAAAAAAAGTAGGTTGATACCTCTTTCAGTAGATGATTGATTGATATTTCGGTTTCATCGAGTTAAAAAAAAAATTGGTTCCACCATTGGTTAATTTACGATATTGACCAATCGACAATCGCTAATTTTATTAACTAAATTACAAAAAACCGGTTTAAAACCTTAATAGTTTTGAAACGGGTTAAATTCTGATATTAAACATATGTACTAGTTAATTCCTTGTAGTTAATTAAATTATTGCCCTAGTGAAGTTAATGCTTAATTTTATATACACAAAATAAATGTTTACTTCCAAAATTTAAATGTAAAATGTGTGCATGATTTCCCACTTAATAAAAGATATCCACCTATTTTTCATTCAAATTTAATTTCCCAATTAATATTAATTAGGCCTAATAAGCTTAAAATATTAAATTAAGAGGTTTCTTAAATTTACAAATTTATGACTAGCTAACATGCAAAAATCCATGGCTTAAAAACATGTTACATGTACATTAAACTGCTGCAAAAGAATTGACCTATAAACACTTATCAAAATTACGTAATGAAAGAGGAAGTGACGTAATTTTGGTTTGGATAAAGGTTTGGCGCGAGATCCAAATGTCGATTTGGATTTGGGTTAGATAATACGGTTTTAAGCGCCCTGTCCAAATGGAACCGATCCAAACGTTTAGATATGGATCCCCGTCCAAATGATTTAGATTTTTAGAGAATAGGTTCCCAGTACGCATTGCACCTGTTAAGTGGTTCTTTCTCTGAAACTCACAGCGTACTGGATGTAGAATAGCAATGCCAAAACGTGTGAGCAGGACTCATCACCCCGCCATGCAGTTACAATGCCCACTTAAAATCGCCGCAGAATCAGCGTGAACAACAATCCACGGTTTCAGAGTAGGTTCGTTTAGCCTTTGGGAGTGCATCACCTAGGGCTGAATGTTTAGGTCAGAAAGTATTTTCTGTAACAAAAGGCGTTACCAAAACTAAATACGTACCATGCCTTTGACTAGTACGTATTAATCAAATGTCTTGACCATAACGTCTCTCACCAACCCGCTTACAAATTGTTTATATCCAATAAGACTTTTATAGTGCTTTAAGTGCTTTTGGGTATAAGGAGATATTCCTTCGATTATAAAAAATAAATGCCCGAAAAGGCTATGGGCAGCAACTACTTAAAAGTGTCCTGTTGATAAGGCTTCACCATATAACCATGGATAAAGAATGTGCGTGAGGAAATTGGGTTTTCACTCTACAGGATAGGCGACTACCTATCTCGGACCACAGCTTATTATGTATATACTATGTTATAGCATCGGTTGTCAGCAGGCGCAAAGCTACGTCTCCATGTAACATAGCTTTGTACGTGCTGTCAAGAGACGAAAAATTTCAGGATTTAAAATATCCGCGACCTTTTTAGCTTGAGTGCACGGACCTCTAGGCCTTAGTTTCATATACGTGTTAAATTACCTACAGCCTACTACACGTATTTGAAACTAAGGCCTAGAGTTCCGTGCACTCGAGCTAAAAAAAGTCGAGGATATTTTAAATCCTGAAAATCCTAAAGATTATGGTTATAATAAAATCATATTTGTAACATCCATGAAGGTCATGGCAAAACTTATCCAAAATGGGCCCATGGTCCTATACCCGCAGATGATATGTAGGTTTGGATTGATAAAGGTTTATTTTATGTTTCTCATAGTAGCGCAGAGAAAAAATTAGGAACCAATCTGGGAAAAAACCAATTTTGTTTTAAAGGGACACTATTGGCAAAAATTAAGTAATTTTATTTTGATTCCTTATGTTGAAATATGCCGCCTTGAATTGTTTCTGATTTTTTGAAGCGCTATTTATAGTATTAAAGAATAATTGAAGTTTTGTATCCAAAACATGCTTTTGAATTTTGGTAAAGCGCCCGCGATTTATAAGAGGCAATCCCCAAAGATTTTCTCAGTCGAGTCTCATTTACATCGTCTGCATTAGGTTCGGAAATCTATACTCTACTTTTCAGAACTCAAAAGAAAGGCGCGGGTTTGATCATTTAACGAATAACGGATAAAGAACATTAATAATTAGCAGGTTTATGCTTTTACATTTCACTTACACTCAAATTTTTCTCTTAAACTTACTATATTGAAATGCGGCGTGTCGTAATTTGGTTGTATATCTGATAATCTGAGTGTCTAGTTATTAGTCTTAGGAATGGGAAGATCAGTGTTCTTTGTGACGTTTGGGATTGAAAAAATTAAAAAACCCATCTTTTAAACCTCAGCAGAGTCAATCTACAACACAATTACTAGCGTCCTCAAACTTATGCAGACGACGTATCCCGGGGAGTCAATGGTGACGAGGCCACTCTAAAAAATACTTATTTCCCGCCCTTGGAAACTGAGCTTTTCCTATTTGAAGCAGACAGCATACGACTAAATATTCTCTAAACGGGATTGCTTGATTTTTCTCTATCCCTAAAGAGGTTTTATTGGCCGGTAGGTAAGTGTGCTAAAATCAAAACCCATTGCTTAGCCTAACAAATTTTAAAAAATTAAATTTTCCTTGAAAAAAAGTTTGAAAAATTAATAATATAATTATATATATAATTATATATAATATATATAATTATTTAATTAAAACAAACCAGGAAAAAATAAAACACGGCACTAAGATTTTCAGCTGAGAGTCTCCCTTTAAGTGTTCTTATTTTTAATTTCGTATGCACAAAGAAGAACAGAATATTATATATATATATATAAAATGGAAGAAGTACACTTATTTTACCAAAAAAAAAATAAAATCCATTATTGAAAGCATTTGTTAGCTTTGTTACTATATTAGGTTAGACAAATAACAATAAATAATGCAAATTTTCTCTAGCATAGGTGGCAAGGTCCTGGGTATACGTCCCTTTAAAATTTGGAGTTTTTTGACCTTCCAAACTCTCTTGCTTTAGAAAGTCAGGAATAATAAGTTTAACATTTCTACATGCTAGTGCTTTAGCAACATCAAAATTACAGTTAGTGTTGAAGAAATCGACTTCTATCTATTCGGAACATACTAACTCTGTAATTTAAGAAAGGCGATGTTGTTTTTTAACCCGTTAATATCTTAATACTGTATTTTGGGAACTGCTATAAATAGTTATGTTATCATTAATATCACTTCACTCTCTCACTCGTTTAATAAACAGTTCGTTATTTTATTTGGTCTCTCTCTTCCTTATGGATTATCTCTTTAATATAAGTTAGCTATAAGGCTATGAAAATCTATCAGGTTATGGGCTCAGCCACGTATAAATACTTATTTTAAGGAAAGTCGGGTACCAGTTAGTGTAGTAGTATTATCAAAAACGGATTTATGCACTAAGAACGTGGGATCATAGCTTTAGCCTCTGGTACCATCCTCGCATACTTTATTGAAAAACTTCGTCTGCTTATATTTTGACTCCACCCACAAATCTCTATTTTCGTGGTTAAATATTTTTTCCGAAATTGCGCCAGTGGTAAAAAAGCAAAGTGCACAACGATGCTATATAACTCCCGATTTAGTGGAATTAAGTTTTAAAGTTAAAATATAAATAATTGGATGTTTTTTTTAAGCATCTAGTTAGTCTTTCTTTATATATTTAACCACGAAAATAGAGATATGCAGAATTTGTGGGTGGAGTCAAAATATAAGCAGACGACGTTTCTCAATAAAGTATGCGAGGATGGGTAGTGAATTTGCTACCTTCAACGTTCTTCTCACATAAATCCGTTTTTGATATTATAAGATTTAGCCTTCGGTCAACACGTACAAGATGGCTTCTAGCGACTTGAAACCTCTTGTCGCGAAGTTGAACAATACTAATTATCAACTATGGAAATTAAAAATCAAGATGGTACTGACCAGAGACAATCTATGGGAAGTCGTAGGGAAAGCGAAACCTACGTCGGAACCTCCTGCTGACTGGGATAAGAGAGACTAGCAAGCCCAAGCTGCTATAGCACTGTCTGTGGAAGACGATCAATTAATTCATATCGTTCACGAGAAGACTGCCCATTCCATGTGGGAGACACTCCAGAAGCTACATGAGCAAGCGAGCATCACAATCAAATTATTCCTGCTACGGAAGATGCATCAAATGCGCTTCAAGGACGATGACCAAAGTATGCAAGCCCACATAGGGTCCATGTTGGAGATCGTCAAGAAACTAAGAGGAATCGGAGAATATCTGCCTGATACACACGTCGCTGCCATGCTACTCCGCAGTCTACCGGAATCTTACAATGTCTTGGTCACAGCCCTCGAAGTGAGACCGGAAGTAGATTTGACACTAGACTTTGTGAAAGCGAAATTACTGGACACATTCAATCGACGCCAAGAGACTAGAGCAGCTTCCTCTAGGAATAACAAAGCGTTGCTGACTTCAAGTCAAAGCAAAGGCCGAAGATTCAATAATCAACTGCGTCGTCCAAGCAGAGGAGTCTGTTATCATTGTAACAAGCCAGGGCACTATATAACGGATTGCCGAGGTTACAAAGATAAGCTGGATCGAGAACATGCTGCATCCCGAAGTGAGCGAAGTAAAGCAGCGGTAGAAAAGAGAACGAGCGGGGAGTATACAGCCTTCAAGGCTTCTAATGGCTCACAAGCGAAATCATGGTATGTGGACTCAGGGGCCACCAGTCACATGTCCAGCGATCGTAAGAATTTCAAATTCATAACGCCGAAATCAGAGAATATTAATCTCGCCGACGATTCAATCATAATCAGGGATTGGCGTAGGCATGATTGACTGCCTCGCTCCAAACGGACAAGTACATAGTATAGCTGTGAAGAACATTCTTTATGTTCCAAAACTAGGAGGCAGCTTAATTTCAGTACACCGTTTGACGCAGACAGGACACACTGTTATCTTCGAAGGCGACGAATGCAAAATCATGGAAGGTCAAAACGTTGCAGCGTTCGCCAAGATGGATGGATTTCTTTATCGACTTCCAACCAAGCAAATAGCAAAAGTCGCCAGCAACTCGCACACAGCCGATTGCATTCACCTATGGCATAGACGGCTAGGGCATCGGGATATAGATGCTGTGAAGTCACTTTCATCGAAGAATCTTGCCGTTGGTAACAAGCTATCTGACTGTCAGCGGAAGCTTATATGCGAATGTTCTCTAAAGGGAAAGATGACAGCTAAACCATTCCCAACATCTACATCGAAGACCAAGGAGCCTATGGAACTAATCCATACGGACGTACGCGGGCCAATGCCGACAGTGACACCTAGTGGTAATCGATACATGGTAACATTCATCGATGACTACTCAAGATTTACAAAGCTCTATTTGATGAAGACTAAGAACTCCGTTCTAACTGCATTCAAGGATTTCATTGCATCCGTAAGGACCAAATTCGGAAGATACCCGAAAGCTATTCGATCAGACAATGGTGGAGAATATATCAGCCATAAAATTGAAGATTATCTAAAGGAACTTGGCATCGAACACCAGTTGACCATACCGTATAATCCACAACAGAACGGAGTTGCGGAACGCAAGAATCGATCTTTGACGGAAATGGCCAAATGCATGCTGTTAGACGCACAGCTCGAGAACCGTTACTGGGGTGAAGCTGTCACGACCGCCGCCTATCTTCAAAATCGTCTGCCAACAAGAGCCATTGACGTAACGCCTTATTAGCTTTGGAGTGGTTCAAAGCCACACATTGGACACATCCGTGTATTCGGAAGTAAAGCCTATTCGTACATTCCCAAGGAGAAACGAGTAAAATTCGAAGACAAAGTTTTTAAAGGAGTCCTGGTCGGATATGGCTTAGCAACGAAAGGCTATCGTATTCTCAATCCTGAGACTGCCAAAGTTCACTTCAGTCGTACTGTCACATTCGACGAAGGAACAAGAGATAACACCTGTGAAGAAAGCATCATATCAGAGCATGAAGGGGAAAAAGAGACTAATTCAGCTGACTCCTTGATCACGTCACATCCGAAAAAGGAACAATCAGAATCATCATCTGATGGAGAACAAGAATCTGAAGAAATGCCATCAGTTCCTATTCTTCCAAGACGATCGGAAAGGGATAATAAGGGCATTCCACCAAAGAGATTGACGTACAAGGCAACGGTTCAATATCCTCGCGAACCAAGCTCATGGGAGGCACTCGCCGACTTAAATCCGAGAGAAAGGAAGAACTGGACAGATGCTGCTAAAGAAGAAATATCATCTTTGCATGAAAAAGGCACCTGGGAGTTAACAGACCTACCACCAAATCGGAAGGGCATTGGTTGTCGTTGGGTTTTCAAAGCCAAACATGATCAAAATGAAGCACTCAGCAAATATAAAGCCCGATTAGTCGCCAAAGGCTATTCTCAGAAGTTTGGCGAAGATTTTGACGAGACGTTTGCACCTGTCGTGAAGTACGAGACCGTACGACTTCTACTCAGTATCGCGGCAGCCAAAAACTTACCGGTCTAAGACTATGACGTCAAAACCACATTCCTGCATGGAGACATAGTCCAGGACCTGTATATGGAACAGCCTCCGGGTTTCATCCAACCTGGAAATGAAGAGAAGGTCTGCAGACTCAAGCGCAGCTTATACGGATTGAAGCAATCTGCAAGGGCCTGGAACGTCAAAGCCAATCAAATTCTACTTGATGAAGGATTCAATCGTAGCAAAGCCGATCCAGGACTTTAGTCGAAATTGGAACAAGACTGTACCTGGACGTATGTCCTATTATACGTAGATGATCTGTTAGTGTTGAACGAGAATGAAGCCACCATCAACAATCTGTACGAGAAACTAAATAAGCACTTCGAGCTAAAGGACCTAGGAAACGCCTCGTATTACCTCGGTTTCCAGATTGAGCGAGAAATTGACGGAAGCTTTACAATCCATCAAGGAACTAAAATAACGTTCATGCTCGAAGACTTCGGCATGCAAGATGCGAAGATATCCAAAACTCCTATGGATCTCTCATATCTGAAATTGTCTGGAGACGAAGATATCCTACCTAACAACAACCGGTATCGAGAAGCAATTGGAATACTTCTACACATCGCTACCGTTTTAAGACCAGACATTGCAGTTAGCATCAGCTACCTATGCCGAAGAGTCTCAAAGCCGAGAGAAAGAGATTGGACTGCCGTCAGACGAGTAATGCGTTATCTCAAGGGAACAAAAGATGTCCGGCTTCATTTCCCAGCTTTGAAGGAAACACCAGAACTTGTCGGCTACGTCGATGCAGATTGGGCCGGTGATCATCAAGACCGGAAATCAACGAGCGGATACCTATTCCAATTCGGACAGGGAACGATCGCATCGGAAAAAATCAAATGTCCGCTCTCATCGACAGAAGCCGAATTCGTCGCAGCAGCTCATGCCGCCCAAGAAGTCATTTAGCTACGACAGCTTCTCGAAGATGTTGGATTCCCGGCTACCACGCCAACCTACTTATTTGAGGACAATCAAGGATGCATCAAGACGAGTCTTTCCGAACGGATCAGCGCTAGGACGAAATACATTGACGCCCGATACCACTTCCTCAAGGATATTAGAGAAAAACACATCATCGATATCAACTATTGTCCAACCGAGGAAATGACCACCGACATGTTAACCAAGCCTTTAACAAAAGAAAAATAAAGCACTTGATGTCCAAAGCCGGATTATCCGATAATCGTCGAGAAGGGGTGTTGGAGAAATTGACTCTTATCTACTCGGATTATATTAACTCTGTAACCTAAGAAATGCGATGTTAGTTTTTTAACCGGTTAATAATATCTTAATACTGTTTTTAGTAACTGCTATAAATAGGAATGTTATGTTATCATTTATATCAATCACTCTCTCACTTGTTTAATAAACAGTTCGTTATTTTATTTGGTCTCTCTCCTCCTTATGGATTATCTCTTTAATATAAGTTAGGTATAAGGCTATGAAAATCTATCATTAACCACTAAGCCACGGAGCCCTTGCTTTGAAGCGTTATTAATGCTGAATATTCCAGTAATTTAACTAAATTAACTCATCGGAACTTTTACCCTATTGTTTTAATTTTTCAAAATGTACTAGCTACGAAATCTAGCTCAAGTAACATAGCAGCGATGCTCCGACGAGAATCGAACTCATGATCTCCTGTTTACTAGACAGGCGCTTTAACCACTTAGCCACAGAGCTCTTGCTTTGAAGCGATACGAATGCTGAATATTTCAGTAAATTAACTAAATTACCTCATCGGAACTTTTACCCTATTGTTTTAATTTTTCAAAATTTAATAGCTACGAAAAAGAGTTCAAGTAATATAACACGGACGCTCCGACGAGAATCAAACTCATGATCTCCTGTTTATTAGACAGGCGCTTTAACCACTAAGCCACGGATCCCTTGCTTTGAAGTGATATGAATTCTGAATATTTTAGTAAATTAACTAAATTATCTCATAGAAAATTTTACCCTATTGTTTGCATAAATGCATATCTAAATCAACTATTATTTTTAATTTTTCAGCTACGAAATCTAGTTCATGTAACATAACACCGAGGATCCGACGAGAATCGATCTCATGATCTCCTGTTTACGAGACAGGCGCTTTAACCACTAAGCCACGGAGCCCTTGCTTTGAAGTGATATGAATTCTGAATATTTCAGTAAATTAACTAAATTATCTCATCGGAACTTTTGCCCTATTGTTTTAATTTTTCAAAATTTAATAGCTACAAAAAAGAGTTCAAGTAATATAACACCGAGGCTCCGACGAGAATCGAACTCATGATCTCCTGTTTACTAGACAGGCTCTTTAACCACTAAGCCACGGAGCCCTTGCTTTGAAGTGATATGAATTCAGAATATTCCAGTAATTTAACTAAATTAACTCATCGGAACTTTTACCCTATGGTTTTAATTTTTCAAAATGTAATAGCTACAAAATCTAGTTCAGTAACATAAGAGCGAGGCTCCAACGAGAATCGAACTCATGATCTCCTGTTTACTAGACAGGCTCTTTAACCACTAAGCCACGGAGCCCTTGCTTTGAAGTGATATGAATTCAGAATATTCCAGTAATTTAACTAAATTAACTCATCGGAACTTTTACCCTATGGTTTTAATTTTTCAAAATGTAATAGCTACAAAATCTAGTTCAGTAACATAAGAGCGAGGCTCCAACGAGAATCGAACTCATTATCTCCTGTTCACGAGACAGGCGCTTTAACCACTAAGCCACGGAGCCCTTGCTTTGAAGTGATATGAATTCTGAATATTTCAGTAAATTAACTAAATTATCTCATCGGAACTTTTGCCCTATTGTTTTAATTTTTTAAAATTTAATAGCTACGAAAAAGAGTTCAAGTAATATAACACCGAGGCTCCGACGAGAATCGAACTCATAATCTCCTGTTTACTAGACAGGTGCTTTAACCACTAAGCCTCGGAACCCTTGCTTTGAAGCGATTTTAATGCTGAATGTTTCAGTAAATTAACTAAATTATCTCATCGGAACTTTTGCCCTATAGTTTTAATTTTTCAAAATTTAATAGCTACGAAAAACAGTTCAAGTAGTATAACACCGAGGCTCCGACGAGAGTCGAACTCATGATCTCCTGTTTACTAGACAGGCGCTTTAACCACTAAGCCATGGAGCCCTTGCTTTGAAGTGATATGAATTAAGAATATTCCAGTAATTTAACTAAATTAACTCATCGGAACTTTTACCCTATGGTTTTAATTTTTCAAAATGTAATAGCTACAAAATCTAGCTCAAGTAACATAAGAGCGAGGCTCCGACGAGAATCGAACTCATTATCTCCTGTTCACGAGACAGGCGCTTTAACCACTAAGCCTAGGAACCCTTGCTTTGAAGCGATTTGAATGCTGAATATTTAAGTAAATTAACAAAATTATCTCATTGGAACCTTTGCCATATTGTTTTAATTTTTCAAAATTTTATAGCTACGAAATCTAGTTCACGTAAATCACACCGTGGCTCCGTCGAGAGTCGAACTCATAATCTCCTGTTTACTAGAGAGGCACTTTAACCACTAAGCCAGGAAGCCCTTGCTTTGAAGCGATATGAATTCTGAATATTCCAGTAACTTAACTAAATTATCTCATCGGAACTTTAACCCAATTGTTTGCATAAATGCATATCTAAATCAACTATTTGTAACCCTCCGTAGAATAATTTAACTAAGGGAGAAAGCTCCCGAGGTCCATAAAAAAGAATGAAGACAACTTACATTATTAATCCAAAATAAGAAGACAATTCTTCTTTAGTTTATTAACGAAAAACAACAAAGGGATAACGATCCCGTAACCCAACTTGGATTATACAAAATAACTCCGTCTTAAAATACTTTAGTTCAGAAAAAGGAGAGAACTAGTATCTTCAACCGTCAACAGTAAACTAATAACAAAACTCTAAATTAGTCTAAATTACAACTGTGGAAGGGGGAGTGGCTTGTAACATGGAGGCTAGATATGCCCTGCCAGAACCAAGGAGTGGAAACTCCATAGATTTTGGCAGCCATGTTACATCCCCCCCCTCTTTAGGAACTTGTTTATAATACAAAAATATAGAATTGAAAATTTTTTTTCAGTTTAGGGTTACCCCGAGGAACCCTTAAAATCATTAGCAGGGGTATAGGAAATTTTTAAGTTCGTTCACAAAATGTTTTTCACGAAAAATTGATTTCTTCTTCTTTGGTGCTGCATGAGCTTCTGTTCAATCTTTATACCCGAAGGGCTTCCCTTTCACCGTGATATTAGGCTCTACTTACAGAGGATCAAACATCAAAGTATATGGGTAGTGGACTTCCTCCTTTGGTCATCTAAAATTAGATATATTAGTAATTTCTTTTTGTTGCTTGGGAAATAAATTCCCAAGGGAAAACAGAGATGGGCTCTCGGGTAAAACAGAAATGTTCCCTTGTTAAGTTCGTGACGTTATTATTGTTAAGGTAAACTTGAACCTCATAAGGTGACCTTAACCTTTTATCATCAGGAGGTCGGTAGTAGATGTCTACTTCACTACCTCCGGGCTGAACCGTCGCCCTCGTACACACCTCTCGTCGCCATCCCAATTTAAAAGGTTCTAGATAAATATCGGGTAATATAGCTCTATTTAAACGAGGAGTTCTCATTGATTCCGACAACGTGGTCGATGAACTGTCCGACACACGCTGTGATTCGGATTTCGAGTGAGGTATCTGTTCAGGGGTTGATATTTCCTCTGAAAAAGTAGCAATCTGTTCCGGAGGTACTATTTCCTCCGAAAAACCAGAAGAAGGAGAGTGGTGTAACGCCGGTTCCTGTACTGATTGTTCAGAAGATGTTGATTTATCTTCCGGCGTTAGAATTTCCTCTGTGAAACTGGAAGTTGACGTATGTAGCTCTGGTTCCTCGACTGATTTTTCATGATCAGACGGGGAAGCCTCCCCTGCCGCAGAAGGTGGACTATCATTAGAGGGATGATCGAGCTGAAAACCCCTCATATCATGATAGGTAAAAAGGAGGAGAGGAGGGTCTTCAAAAAGGGCCATGCCCGGTTCACTATCAGAATCTATAGGTTGATGTGAATCGTCTCGAACTGCAGGAGGGATCTGTTCATCCGTTGCTTGATCTTCTATTGTACTTGATGTCGAGGATTGAGGGACATCTGGCATAACAGGAACAATCGGTTGATTGACGTCCTGACCGTCCTGGGGTGACGGCGATATAGAAGATGATGATGATTCAGATGAAGTAGTTGAGGAAGTTTCCGCAGGAGGGTGGTCCATGGTACCACCATTAGTTGCGGGACTAGACTCGGGATCATCTGCAACATTCGATTGAGAGGTGGGGGCGTTTCCGGCATTGTCGAAGACGGCTACATTGGTCCAATAAAGTTTAAAGTGCTCTAGGTTGACTTTCCCTAAATTTTGTCCTGAGTTAGCGTCTTCTAACTCGTAGAATACGGGAGAATGTTTAGCTATTATTTTAAAGGGACCTGCCCATTTAGGACTAAGCTTTTTCATAAGCTGACCAGTCGTACTAGATAAAGGATGTGTTTCCATCCATACTAGGGTTCCTACCTCAAACTCTAGAAGGTCATGGCGGATATCATAGTATTTTTTCTCGTGGGCTTTTGCTAACTTAGACAATTCATTGCTGAATGCCAATTATTCCTTAAGAACCTTTAAAGCCTTATCACGACTGGGGTCATCCGGGTCCTGAATGGGTTCTTCAATATCTAAATCCCAAGGGAGACGTGGCTCCCGCCCTAAATTCAAAAAGAAAGGGGATCTGCCCGTGGTTTCATGGGGCGCGGAATTTATAGCGAATTGAAGGAGGTCAAGGGATTCATCCCATCTATCATGGTGATTCCCTACATAGAATGATATTAATTCACCAATTACTCTATTGAATCTTTCGGTGGGATTTCCTTTAGGTGTGTAGGGGGTGGTAAACTTTGGGTTTATTTTAAAAGCTCTGCACGTTTGCAGCCAAAGTTTCAAAGTAAACTGTACCCCTCTATCACTGAGAATAGCTTTAGGAGCTCCCCACCTAGTAATAATAGACTTGAACGCCTGTACACATGTCTTAGCAGTAATGGTTTTTAGTGGAATCATTTCCACGAATTTAGTCATGTAATCGACAAAAACTATTAAATACTTATAGTGGTGTCTACTTGAAGGGAAGGGTCCCATTATGTCGACACTAATTTGGTCCCAAGGACTTGTTATTTCTGAGGGTTGCATTAGCCCTGGCTTTTTCCAATTTCTAGCCTTAAATTGTTGGCATAAGGAGCATCCTCTAACATAGTCTTGGACATCACTAACTATAGTGGGCCACCAATATCTATAAGTTACCTTACTCAGGGTCTTATCTATGAGCTGATAACGGGTGGTCGTGTAATAACCTCATGGGTTCTAGCCTTAAACGAGGAGGCAAATAAATCTTTTCAGGATGGTTCCTGTAAGGTCTTCTATAAAGAAGATCATTTTTCATTTCGAACATTTTATTCCTAACTGGGTTAGGTCCTTGCAAGGAATTAATAATAGGGGAAGCAAATGGGTCTTCCCTCTGAGATGTTCTTACATCATCTAATGTAAATACTGAATATAAAGCTCTAGGACCTGGAGGACGTATCTGACCTTCAACAGAATCACTAGAGGATGTTGAATTACTACTACTACTACCGGTAGAATTTTGACTGGTACTGCTACTAGTGGGATCTTGGTTACTAGTAGAATTGGAAGTAGAGGAACTAAGATTGATACTTAAAACGTTTATCGGGGCCCTCGACAAAGCGTCTGCTACTACGTTCTCTACTCCTTTCTTATGCTTGATTGTAAAGTCAAATGTTTGAAGGTACATTGCCCATTTAACTAGACGAGAATTAGGTTCCCTAATATTGAATAACCACTGTAAAGCCTGATGGTCAGTGAGGACAGTGAATTTACGACCTTCTAAAAAGGGCCTAAACTTCTTAACCGCCCAACATATGGCTAAACACTCTTTCTCGCTAGTGGAGTACCTAGTTTCCGCGTCTTTAAGACCTGTGCTAGCGTAAGCTATAGGGACTTCTACACTATCTTGTATTTGAGAAAGAAGGGCACCTAACCCTGCGTCACTAGCATCTGTAGTGAGAATGCACGGGGAATCCCTTCTAAAGGAAGCTAAAGGATGAGCCTTACAAATTGCTTCCTTAATTTTTTCGAACGCCTGTTGCTGTTCGATGCCCCAAACAAATTTCTGATCCTTCCTTTTATGTTTATTAATAGGTGCTACGATGTGAGAGTAGTGATTAATAAAACGGTTATGCCAACCTGCCATACCTAAAAATCTCTGTATTTCCTTAATATTTTTAGGAGGAGGGAATTTCCGAATGGCTTCTATCTTAGAAGGATCTATATGCATCCCTGTTTCATTTACAATGTGACCAAATATGGTAGCTTCTTTTTGGGCGAACCGACATTTCTTTAACTGTAGGGTGAGACCCGCTTCCTTTAGTCTATTTAGGACATATTCTAAACACGTCAAGTGTTGATCCCAATCTTCGCTAAGCGAGATTAAATCATCTAAATAATCGATTAATTGGAAGTAATCCGCGTCTCTAAAAATTTCGTCAATTAAACGCTGAAAAGTGCTAGGGGCGTTACAAAGCCCAAAAGGGAGTACATTGAACTCGTACTTTCCCATATGAGTCACAAAAGCTGTTTTCTCTCTACTCTTAGGGTGCATTTCCACTTGCCAATACCCTGATTTAAGGTCAAGTGTAGTGATGTATTTTGGCCTTCCTACTCTAGCTAACATATCCTCTATATTAGGTAAGGGATAAGGGTCTTTAATGGTAACTTGATTGAATTTTCTGTAATCAATACAAAACCTATAGGGTTTACCCCGTTTTGTTTGATCAACTAAAACTACGGGCGAAGCCCAAGGAGAGACTGAGGGTCTGATTATCCAGTCATCCAACATTTCCCTAACATGTTGTTCAATAATTTTCCTTTTCTGGTCATTAACACGATAAGGCTGAGACTTTATGGGTGGACTAGTACCCGTATGAATCTCATGGAAGACTAGTACTGTTCTTCTTACTTTATCTGAAAACAACTCAGGAAATTTCAATAAAAGGGTTTCTAATTGATGACGTTGTTCCTCAGAGATAGGGGCTGCGGAAACTCCGTCCCTAATGTTATCTACAATCTCCTTATCTATAGGATCCTTTTCAGATGGAATTGAAAAAGGGATCTTTAAGTTACCCACTAAACATTGTGACGATTCAAAGTCTAATTTGACCCTATTTTCTTCAAGAAAATCTTGACCCAATATAAAGTCACTATTGAGGGAAGGAACTATGTAAAATTTAAATTTGAAATGTTTCTCACTTTCATTTGACTTAAGAGTAAACTCAAGTTCGTGAGAACCTTTCGTAAACGTATAACGGCCGTCGCCCCATACTACACAATCTAGTTCTTCATCTTCAGGTAATTCTGAAGAATTTCTATATTTACAGATTTTCTGCCACTGATCTAGACTAACAAAAGAGGCATCAGTCCCACTATCTAATTTAGCGTGAACTGTCGCGTCTTCAAAAGTAACGGGGATAGTAACCCTTTTATAAACTGAACCCTTCCTGACGGATTCGATCCGCAGGGGGAACGCGACACGCTTCTTGTTAGGGGAATTTATTGGGCACCGGGAGAGGGACCACGAGGGACCTCTCCCGTCTGGGCTTCCCCCGACTGGATCATCTTTTTGTTTGGACAGTCGGGTGCAAGATGCCATAGTTCCTGCTTTCATCGAATTCCTTATAACTTAAATAATTAACCTAGTATGATAGTTAACTGGAGTCTTTTAATTATCGGTTACATTGTTTAAAGTTAATTATTATTATATTCTGTTTAAGTTAGAAGATTTATGTATTTAAATTTTCCAACGATGAAGTCCAATCTTGTCGTCTGGGGGGATGTAACCTTCCGTAGTAATTAGGGAACCTCCTGAGTTTCTACTCCAGGGGTGTAAGGTTACATAGAGGATTAACACCCTGTGTTACCTCCGACCTTTCCCCGTACTATATAAGCATCGACTGCTTATCCTATTAAGTCAGTCATTCTCCACTACTAGGATGTAGTAGTATGCTCGAGCATAGGGCGTCTTGCCCTGGTATTGGACTTCATTGTAATTAGTAATTATTATTTAATTCTTTAGTTGTAATAAATGCAAGTTGGCATTAGTTTATAATTTAGTTAGTTAATAAAGTATGATTGAATCTAAGGAACAGTGTAGTTATTCTTAGTAGTAGCCAAAGCTTTTATGGCCACGTGGGGTGAGTTTAGTAATCTCGCAAGCGTGGTTACATATTATTTTTTATTTTTCAAAATTTTATAGCTACGAAATCTAGTTCAAGTAACATAAAACCGAGGCTCCGACGAGAATCGAACTCATGATCTCCTGTTTACTAGACAGGCGCTTTAACCACTAAGCCACGGAGCCCTTGCTTTGAAGTGATATGAATTCTGAATATTTCAGCAAATTAACTAAATTAACTCCTCGGAACTTTTACCCTATGGTTTTAATTTTTCAAAATCTAATAGCTACGAAAAAGAGTTCAAGTAACATAACAGCAAGGCTCCGACGAGAATCGACCTCATGAACTCCTGTTTACGACACGGGCGCTTTAACCACTAAGCCACGGAGCATTTGTTTTGAAGTGAAATGAATTCTGAATATTCCAGTAATTTAACTAAATTATCTCATCGAAATTTCTACCCTATTGTTTGCTTAAATGCATATCTAAATCAACTATTATTTTTAATTTTTCAGCTACGAAATCTAGTTCAAGTAACATAACACCGAGGCTCCGACGAGAATCGAACTCATGATCTCCTGTTTACTAGACAGGCGCTTTAACCACTAAGCCACGGAGCCCTTGCTTTGAAACGATATGAATGCTGAACATTTCAGTAATTTAACTAAATTATCTCATCGGAAATTTTACACTATTGTTTGCATATATGCATATCTAAATCCACTATTATTTTTAATTTTTCAAAATTTAATAGCTACGAAATCTAATTCAAGTAACATAACAGCGAAGCTCCGACGAGAATCGAACTCATGATCTCCTGTTTACGAGACAGGCGCTTTAACCACTAAACCACGGAGCCCTTGCTTTGAAGCGATATTAATGCTGAATATTTCAGTAAATTAACTCAATTAACTCTTCGCATTTTTTACCCTATTGTTTGCATATATGCTTATCTAATCAACTATTATTTTTATTTTTTTCAAAATTTGATGACCACGAAATCTAGTTCAAGTAACATAACAGCGAGGCTCCGACGAGAATCGAACTCATGATCTCCTGTTTACTAGAGAGGCGCATAAACCACTTAGCCAAAGAGCTCTTGCTTTGAAGCTCGAATAATGCTGAATATTCCAGTAATTTAACTAAATTAACTCATCGGAACTTTTACCCTATGGTTTTAATTTTTACCTCTTCGAGTGACGATGACGTCACGGAGAGGTTTTACACTGGACGTGTCTGTGTGTGTCTCTGTCTGTGTGTGTGTCTGTCTGTCTGTCTGTGTGTCTGTCACCGCGTTCGCAGTTGGCAAATCGGAGCAAACGTGTTCGCAATTTCCGGACCGCGTTCGCAGTACACAGAAATTCCGAAAACTTTACTTCATTACTTTATCTATCTTAATTAACGCCAATCATTAACTAGTCGTTACACCTTCATTTGCTGACTAACCGCCGATTCTTTCACTCAACACCCTCAGTATTTATTGGCTTCTAACAACAACACCATGCACTAGTCTTTCGTGTACACCACATACACACCAATCTGTTCTTATTGGCTTCTAACACCACCATCTACTGGTCTTTCGTCTATACCACATAGACACCAATCTGCAACATTGGCTTCTAACACCACCATCTACTGGTCTTTCGTCTATACCACATAGACACCAATTTGCAACATTGGCTTCAAACACCACCATCTACTGGTCTTTCGTCTATACCACATAGACACCAATCTGTAACATTTGTTCTACTCCATCATCGTCGTTAGGCTTAAAGGGAGACTCTCAGCTGAAAATCTTAGTGCCATGTTTTATTTCTTCCTGGTTCGTTTCATTTAAATATGAAGCCTCAAATTTTTTTCTGATTTTTCAAACAATTTTTTCAATGAAAATTAAATTTTTTAAAATTTGTTAGGCTTAGCAATGGGTCTCGATTTTAGCGCACTTACCTACCGGCCAATAAAAACCTCTTTAGGGATAGAGCCAAATCAGCCAATCCCGTGAGGGTTAGAAAATATTAAGTGGTATGTTGTCTGCTTCAAACAGGAAAAGCAGGGCGGGAAATAAGTATTTTTTCAGAGTGGGCTCGTTACCAGTGACTCCGCGGGACCCGTTGTCTGCTAAAGTTTGAGGAGGATATAAATTGTGTTGCAGCTTGACTCTGCTGAGGTGTAAAAGATGGGTTTTAAATTTTTTCCATCTCGAAGATCACAAAAAATAATAGTAACAATAATCTAAGAGCACAGATCTTCCCATTCCAAAGGCTAATAACTAGACAATCAAGATATACAATAAAATACGACCCGCCACATTTTAATATAATAAGATTACGAGAGTAATTTGAGTTTAAGTGAAACGTATAAAAGCGTAAACCTGCTAATTACTAAAGTTTCTAATCCGCTTATCGTTAAACGATCGAAAACGCGTCTTTCTTTCGAGTGCTAAAATGAAGAATACATATTTCTGAACATAATGCAGACGACGCAAATGAGACTCGCCCGAGAAAAAATTTGGGGGTTGACTCTTATAAATCGCGGGCGCTGATTGGCCGGTAGCTCGCTTTATCAAAATTCAAATGCATGTTTTGGATACAAAACTTCAAATATAGTTTAATACTATAAATAGCGCTTCAAAAAATCTGAAAAAATTCAAGGCGGCATATTTTAACAAAAAGAATCAGAATAAAAATACTTAATTTTTCCCAATAGTGTCCCTTTAAGATGTACGCGGCGAGCGGCTAGGGTTACGATAAACGTCTAGCCTCCCAATGGCAGGGCTTCCACCAAAGGTTCACGCAATTGCGTATTTTCTTATCCCTTGGTGTGAATCAGTCGCCTTATATACCCTAAATTTATAAAAGTTCTGATATAGGTGTTCCCTAGAAGTAAAACGTTGAACATAGCTATGTTTAAAATTATTTTAGAAATTAAGTTTCTTAAACCGACTTAACTATAATTAACGTAAAATACTGACGATTAAAATAATTAATATCAGTTATATTTATTTAATTATTTAAGATAAACTTTTTTCTATGCAATGATACAAGTGAGAGTTTATATAGAACGAGTAATGAAGATTGCATCAGAATCGAAACACTACACGCAAATCAAAGTTAATATAAAGCGAGTAGGATGAAAAGATCTCTTACAAAACGATAACATTTTCTTTTTGCAGAATATTAAATGGAAATACTTTAAATATTTTTCGGCATTACGATTCATTTATTAGTTGTGTAGCTATAAAGCTCTGTTTCATCTCAATATTCCAAGAACATCTTTTGATATTAACATTTCAAATTTGGTGTTTACTTTTTAATTCAGTTTTACTACATTTATATATAGTGTAAACGTAACTTTTAGCTTCGTTAGATAATATGGATGTTAATACTTCATCTTTCCATAAGTGTTGAAACGATTGGGTCTATGAGATAAAATAGCCTAGATTGTAACCAGAATTGACCTTGTTTTGTGTCCTCTTATGGAAGGTCTTAACGGCTCAGAGTGAGCCGAAAGTTAAATACACATTTAAGTGATAGAAATTAGGTCCTCATTAGAATTATTGAGGATACGCAGGAAATTGTTAAACGCTTTAACCTTTACAAATGACCTTGGCAATATCTCGCCAATTTGAACTATGTATTTCCGGTTTTTCTCATTGGCTGGTTGGTGGAACTGTGTTTGGAAAGTAAATTGGTCTCGACTCGGAGAGGTTTATTTTGGTTTTCCCAACTTATTAAAAATGTAATAGCTACGAAGCTCTTGCTTTGAAGCGATATGAATGCTGAATATTTCAGTAAATAAACTAAATTATCTCATCGGAACTATTAAATAAAAAAGACTTGGTTTGCCCAAGCCTTAAAAACACAAGTTGGGAAAACCAAAATATTACCTCTCCGAGACAAGAGGAGAACTACTTTCAAACTAATTTACCCAGATATGGAAATGTTTCTTTTTTTATGAACAAATACTGAAGTTAAAATTTATGAAATATTAAAGCAGTATACAAAGCATAGCAAATATACTGTAAATCAGACGACATTTTACATCCAATAAGGATATACGTGTACACATTAAAATCATCCGATGGGGGAAAAACGGGAAATGAAGAGATAAAACTTTGGAGGGATATTACCTTTACGTGTTTGTAAAGGCCCAATTTGCTACTCCTCAACTGTATACCCTCTATGTTCAAAGACATATTCACAACAGGGTTACCATGTAAACACTATCCTCTCGTTTCACCTCAACGATTTTCTTAGTTTGTCAACCTGACTGTTAACGTTACATAACAACAAAGCTTATTTGTGGCTACACACACTGAAAGTAAATGCTAAACATTAAAAGCATGAAAACACGAAGCTATAATCCGATTACGATCAGACTTTTCACTGATCTGGGCTGCGTTCAGCAGAGCTCACCAATAAAGACAGCGGATTTTGGAAAACGTTTACCGGTGAGCTCTGTCGTCATAGCTTTTCTCCGGTCATCGGTGTTTTAAAAATGACGCTAGCGCTATAAAGCGTGCAAGGTATTAAGGCTTAACAAAAATTGTATGATAACATATTTGTAGAGATAGACAAGAACAACTTTTATAATGAAAATTAGAAACTAACATGTCTCTTAAAGTCTTCGCGTGATCAACTGGTTTCACGCCAATCAAAGAGAGTATAGGGGAGGGGTGGAAGGGGGGAGGGGTGGAAGGAATGCCTCAACTTGTTTCTCCTTTTTCCCGGTACAGGGCAACTTTCGCTAAGCAAAATCAAACGGGCCGGAAGCTCTCATGTACCAATTTAGGAGCAACATCATTATTTGCGCTTGTGGAGCGGGGTAGCTTCCACTCTTCCCCTTTACTCTCTTTGCGCCAATTGAATTATATCGTATTAGTACCTCCATGTTTTTCTCGCCAAGCTGAGAACTACGCTTTTTACGTCGCGTTATCCAAAAACCCGACTATTTTCTTTAGTGACCGCGCTGGCTCAGCGCCAAGGACCGTGACGTCAAAATTCAAAACCAAAACCCCGTTCTGTAGGACACAGCTAACAGCACTGAGCTCTGCTGAACGCGGTCCAGATTTCCACCATGATGCTTTCTTCTATTATAAAATCTAAGCCTGATTATATAAAAGTGTATTTAACTTTCGGCTCACTCTGAACCGTTAATGTCTCTGCATAACAGAAACGAAAACCAAGAGTTTACTCTTTGGTTTACTATGCCTATTGACAAACAAAAGTTCATTTGACCAACATAGTATCGTTCTTCTTGTAATCACTATAGAAAGGATTATGCTATAAGCAGATGTAGTATACCTTAAGAAATATATAAACATCCATTTCAAATAATAATATTAAAATATATTCTTGGGATATAAAAATGAAACAGAGCTTTATAGCTACAAAACTACTAAAGGCATCGAAATTACGAAAAATATTTCCATATATTAATTTTACATTATGAGAAAACCAAATATTAAGGTTTTGTAGGATTTCTTTCCGCAAAACACAAGGCAAACTGCTAACGCGGTGCACTAGTGTTACAACGGACGGACACACACAGAATAAAACATAGGCTGCTTTTTAACTCTTTCCGTTTTATTTTGAGTTGAGAAACAAGATTATCTTAAATATTTTTATAAATATAATTAATATTAAATATTTTCTTCGTTAGTTGTTCGCCTTATTGAGCGTTACATCGTGTTGATAAAGAACAATTAAACATTCGTGAGAGACTTGACTAATATTGGCGTTTGAAATGAAGCATACGCCGGTTGCCTCGCCTTACTCAAATAGGTAGTATATATGGGTTTCGAATCGCAGCTATGGATAAGAACAGCGCAATTGCGTGAACCCTTGGTGGAAGCCCCGCCATTGGGAGGCCGGACGTTTCTCGTAACCCTGGCCGATCGCCGCGTATGTCTTAACCTTAAGGATGATGATGGAGTAGAAGCCAGGTGTGCAGAGTGGTGTCCATGTGGGATGGACAAAAACAAAGACCAGAAGATGGTGGTGTAGAAGCCAGGTGTACAGACTGCTGTCCATATAGAATGGACAAAAACAAAGACCAGAAGATGGTGGTGTTAGAAGCCAGTGTGTGCAGACTGGTGTCTATGTGAGATAGACAAAAACAACGCCCAAAAGATGGTGGTGTTAGAAGCCAATGAATACAGATTGGTGTTCATGTGGAGTGGACAATTGTCTAGTCAGATAAAGTAATAGTGTCCAGTTGAATTGAGGATAGCCTCAAGTTTTGAATTTTCCGGGAACTGTGAATGCGGTCCGGAAATAGCGAACACATTTGCTTCGATTCGGAAACTGCGAACGCGGTCCCCTGGGGTGTAAGTCAATAACAACAGCCTGACACACACACACACACCCCGACACGGCCGTTACAGAACCTCTCCTGGACTACGTCACACGGAGAGGTAAAAAGTCAAAATTTAATGCTTTTTCCTTCTGATATAAAACAGTGATGGTGGTTAATATTCTCCGAAAGGAGTCACAGGACGGTATATTTTTGATTAATTTTCGGGATTGTTACGTTGCAACGGTTTAATTCTACCGTTACAGACGAAAGTTTACCGAAGATTCAATTTTTAGATCTTTGCCGTCATATATGATGAAATACTCTCCATAATATATTTAATCAAATTGGGTAAGCCTCGTTGATGTAAAATTGCTAATTCGTGATTTAATTTCTCGATACAATTACCACAATTTGAGAAGAAACGTTATTTGGTGCTTTTAATTGTACTTGTCCTTTTTTGCCTGGTTCATGATTTAACTACTCAATAAAATTAACACAAATACAAAAATATATTTACAAGTTCTTGTATTTTTACTTGTATTTACTGATTCATGATTTAACTACTCAATTAAATTACCACAAATTGGGGTTGAATCTTCATTTTTTAGGCCCCCGAAATTTTAACTTTCGTGAAATTTGGACAAAATTTTTCTCCTCAATATATGCAATCAAGTAGAGTATAACTCGTCGAAGGAAAATTGTTTATTCATGAAATATTTTCTCGATTCAATTACCACAAGTTGGTATAAACTATTTCAAGTACTTTTAATTGTACTTTTAAATCCTGGTTCATGATTTAACAACCCAATTAAATTACCGAAAAATTGTAAAAATATCTCCAAGTGCTTGTACTTGTATTGCCTGTTTCAAGGTTTAACTACTCAATAAAATTTACACATATACGGAAATTAATTTACAAGTGTTTGATTTTGTAAATTTATATCCTGGGTCAAGGTTTAACTACTGAATTAAATTACCACAAATTGGAAAAATATTTACAAGTGCTTGTACTTTTGCTTTTATTGCTTGGTTCATGATTTGACTGCTAAATTAAATTTCCAAAAGTTGGAGTAAAATCTTCATTTTCTACGCCCCCTAAATTTTAACTTTCGTGAAAATAGCACAAAATATTCTAATTAATATGTACAATCAAATGGAAAATTGTTGATTCATGAATTAATTTCTCGATTCAATTAACCCAAATTGGAATCATATTTTCAAGTGCTTGTAATTCTACTTGTACTTGTATTGCATGGTTCATGTTTTAACTACTCAAATTACCCCAAATTGGAAAAATATTTACTAGTGCTTGTTCTTGTTCTTGTTCTTGTACTTGTATTGCCTGGTTCATGATTTGACTGCTCAATTGAATTTCCACAAATTGTGATAAATCTTGATTTACTACGCCCCTAAATCTTAACGTTTGTGAAAATTGCACAATATAATCTACTTAATTTACGCAATCAAATAGGTTATGCGGCTTATGCCTCGTTGATGAAAAATTGTTGATTAATGAATTAATTTCTAAATTCAATTAACCCTAATTGGAAACATATTTTATAGTGCTTGTTCTTGTACTTGTACTTGTATTGCCTGGTACATGATTTGACAGCTCAATTAAATTTCCACAAAATGGGATAAAATCTTGATTTTCTAGGCTCCCTAAATTTATACTTTCGTGGAAATATCACAAAATACTCTTTTTAACATATGCAATCAAATTGGGTAGGCCTCGTTGATGTAAAATTGCTGATTCGTGATTTAATTACTCGATTAATTTACCTTAATTTGGGAAGAAACGTTATCAGGTGCTTTTAATTACACCCTTTCTTTTTTCCTAGTTTATGATTTAACTACTCAATAAAACTAACACAAGTACGGAAATTTATTTAAAATTCTTGTATTTGTACTAGTATATCCTGGTTCATGATTTAAATACTCAATTAAATTTTCACAAATTAGAAATATATTTACAAGTGCTTGTGCTTGTACTTGTATTTTAATTTACTGGTTTATGATTTAACTACTAAATTAAATTATCATTATTGGAGTAAAATCTTGATTTTCAAGGCCCCCGAAATTTTAACCTTCGTGAAAATGGCACAAAATTTTCTCAATATATGCAATCAAGTAGGGTATAACTCGTTGAAGGTATATTGTTTGTTCATGTCTCGATTCAATTACCACAAGTTGGTAAAAAACTATTTCAAGTACTTTTAATTGCACTTTTATATCTTGTTTCAAGATTTAACTACTCAATTAAATTTACACAAATACGGAAATTTTTTTACAATTGCCTACCAATGGTGAATTAAGTTACCACTCGCCTACCAATGGTGAATGAAGTTACCACTCGCCTACCAATGGTGAATTAAGTTACCACTAGCCTACCAATGGTGAATTAAGTTACCACTCGCCTACCAATGGTGAATTAAGTTACCACTTGCCTACCAATGGTGAATTAAGTTACCAACCGCCTACGAATGGTGAATTAAGTTACCAACCGCCTACGAATGGTGAATTAAGTTACCAAGCACCTACCAATGGTGAACTAAATTACCAACCGCCTACGAATGGTGAATTAAGTTACCACTCGCCACCAATGGTGGATATAGTTACTAACCGTCTAACAATGGTGAATATAGTTACTAACCGCATACCAATGGTGAATTTTGTTACCACCCGCCTCCAAATGGTTAATTAAGTTACCACCCGCCTACCAATGGTGAATTAAGTTACCACCCGCCTACCAATGGTGAATTAAGTTACCACCCGCCTACCAATTGGAGCCACGCAAAATGCGTCAAAGCTAGGAGGGTATACCCAAACCAAATCGACATGATAGAGCTATATATTCATAGTTAAATAGACTCATGGTTTTAGTTATCCCTTTACCTTTAAAGACCCTAACTTCTAATTTTAATTGATCAAACTCATAGTTTTTCTGTATCGCTTCCAATTTGCAAAGTAGCGAATAAACAACTCTTGTCGCTCCCACCGAACAAACCAGAAATTTGGATGTGCAAGCTATCAAAACGCCTTGCATCAATAGTGGTTTTAATTTCTTTATATAATTTAAAAGCCATTCATTTTCTATATCATTTTCAAACTTAATTCACTCCCCAATAGCTTCAGATAGTTTCATTCGCGAATTAAGGTAATGTTTAATTTTACTATTATGGCTTTCTACGTAATTGTTAGTATTGTTTCCCAAAGATTTTAACCCCTTTCTATAAGACATAACCTATTTCTCTTTACAACTTTCCCAATTTACATCAAAATACGTGAAAAACTCATCAGTAGCAACTAATCTAAAATTCTCTTTCTGCAATTCGTAATTGTCTTGATCAAAAGAATAAACCATACCCGTTAAATACACCATTAATTCCCCGTTAATATCCTTATTTTGACCGTATTGATTCACTTTGCGTTTAAAATTATTCAGAACATGAAAAGTACACATCAAAACCTACGCAGAAGGAATATGTGATTCATTTCAATGAAATCTTTGTCAACCATGACAACTTTAGTTTCTCTGATACAACTATTAACTTTGACAAATTTGGAAATGCACTTATCTAGAGTTTCACTATCTTCTCGTCTAACAAAGATACGGGTCTACCGTTGAGGTATGCATCCTCGCATAGAATTACATAGAGAGGGAACCCTTCTATGGTTAGCTTATACGTTCCATCCATAAACAGAACATCGTGAAACTTTTCACATGATGTTCGCATGGTAGGCGTTTGAAAATACACATATTTCAACTCATCGTTTTCGTCAGTACAAATATCAATTACAGAATCTTTAGGCAAAAGTATTTTCAACTGGTCAGTTAAAATCTGTTCCTGTGTTCTGCCTCCCTCATTACTAATCTTGACTTGACTTGACTTTCGCACTTAAATTCTGAATATCTTTTGAAGTGACCACCTTACCATACTTATCAGAAACATATTCTTTAATATTTAAGGTTGGTACGTGCAAACCACACAACAATTTAGCATCATTTTCCCCAACTACACCTAATTTTCTATTCTGTGGATATTTATCAAATATTGAAGGCTTTACGGGGTGGTTGTGAACAACATTGCAGAGTTAATGTGATAAGAAGACCTCCTACGTGCAACTTTAAATCTAAATAAGCAGTTTCGTTCATTGTGTTGTTGACAATTGGGCCTTTACACACACATAAAGGTAAAATCTCTCCGAAATTTATACTCTTCATTTTGTGTTTTTTCCCTATAGGCTGATTTCCACTTGTACAAGACATATCCTTATATGATGTAAAATGTCGTCTTCTTTAATGCAAATTCGCTAAGCTTTGAATACTGGTTTAATAATTCACAAATTTTAACTCCTGCAATCGCTCATCAAAAAAAGAGAGAGAGAAATAATTCCATATCTGGGGTAATTATGTTTGTAAGTAGTTCTCTTGACTCGGAGAGGTAAAATTTTGGTTTTCCCAACTTGTTTCTAACAGTGTTGAATCAACGGCGGTAGAATTTTGAGTTTGGTTGTAGATATTTTTGTGTCACATGCTTTTCAGGGCATCTATTTAGCACTCTGAATTGGTATTTTTCTATCAATTAGGCTAGATTCCCACTCGACGAAAAACACGACTGAAGCCCTATAGAGAGGGGTTTGACCGAAAAATCTTAACGCCGAGCCCGACGGAATTTCCGTTCGGCCGGGTATAAGTTGTGTTCTATTTTATAGGCCGTGTTCGGCGTTACGCCGATGTCCCAGCGAATGAAAGTATCCCACTGATACGCGAGATGGATTTATAGCCGCTATTTTTGAGAGCTATTACAAGTAGAGGTTAATCGTATATGTTAAATTTTCGTTCCATGGTTGATCTAAACTTCGTTGTTTTCTTTTATAAAAGGACTGCTACTTCATGGATTTTTAATAAAAATTTTATTTATTACTTTAAAATAACGGGAGCTTTCGGACCGTGGTCCTTCTTCAGCCGATACAATTTCTAATATAATTTCTTATCTCTTTTATTAATTACATTTTTGCACCGTAATGTACCCTAGTTTTTTCTCTGATTTATTTTTTAATTTTTTATTTTTTATTTTTTACTTAATTTTGAATCCCCCCACCCGTTTATGTTTACATTTCCCTTATCTAAATTTAACTCTCCTCTATCCCTAATATAGATTGCTTACTTGAAATTTCTCTTGTACCATCCGGTTTCTTGACATAAAACCTTTGTTGAGGTCCAGTTAATTTTATGATTATTTTCTTTTTTTACATGTAATGCTAATCCATTATTTTCGTCCTTGTTTTTAACACAGTACTTATGTTCTGATTATCTTTTCTTTAATTTCCTTTTTGTTTGTCCTACATAACTTTTATTACATTCGCATTTTATTTCATATATCACTCCTGTTTTGTCCAATTCTTCCGTTTTTGGTTTGTTTTTTCTTAGTTCTGTTTTAATCGTGCATTGGGTTTTATTTACTAAATTAACATTATGTAGTTTTAGTTGTCTGCTAGTCTTTTCTGTAATCCCCTTTGTATATGGTAAAGAAATAATATATTCTGGTTTTTCCTTTATCGTATTGTTTTTGACTTCATGGTTATTAAAAATTGGATTAACTAAATGTTTTGGGTATCCGCTATTGGGTATCGGCTGAAGAAGGACCACGGTCCGAAAGCTCCCGTTATTTTAAAGTAATAAATAAAATTTTTATTAAAAATCCATGAAGTAGCAGTCCTTTTATAAAAGAAAACAACGAAGTAGAGGTTAACCAAGGCTTAATGGACACTTGTCACCAAGAAAGAAAAATTAAAGTTTAAGTAATGGAAGTAAAAAGATATTCGATGTTAATAAGGAAGACGAATTTGGGGTGGCGAAGTAGTTAGCACTTTCGCCTCGCAGCAAGAGGTTCCCGGGTTCGATCCTGGACTGTAGCAGCGGTTGAAAAATCTGGCTACAAAGCTTTCTGCGTAGAGTTTGCAAGTTCTCTCCCCATTTGTGAAAGGAGTTTTCCTCCGCGGTGTTACCCGGCTTCTCCTTTCTAATGGTAATAGCAAAGAGGAGAGAAAGAGGGAGATAGAAACGCGCTTTATAAAATCCGCCGAACAATGGGAAAATAGTGGGGTGGTAGTAAAAACGATTTTCGGTACGTTTAGTTTTAGGACGCAATCCTTTGCGCATGGGGGGATTGACCTCCTCGCCTTATCTCTGTCATCCCCTACGTCAACTGTGCGCGAGAAAGCAGCACCGTAGATTTACCCTCGTTTTCACCACGCATGGATCATGGCTGCCTATACTGATTCTCTCTCCCTCTTTCTGTCCTCTTTGGTAATAGTAAGTATAGGGGCTAGCCACCACCACTCTATGCATTGAAATCGTGACCCATTGAAATATAGCCCACTGGGTGTTATGGACACAAAATAATGTTAGATTATTATTATTTATAAATTTGGCTATAAAATATCCCTTCTTGTACAATCTAAGCAACAAAGGATACAAAGATACCGATTCAGAGTGCGAAATAGATGTTGTGAAAGCACGTGACACAAAAAAATATATCTACCGCCAAACTCAAAGTTCATTCGTAGTGTGAACGGTCTACAGCCGGACGCCGGCGTAAATTAAAATTTAAACCGCCGGCTGCGCAATTTCCGCCGGGTTTTTTCGGTCGAGTGGGAATCTAGCTTCAAACCGCTTTAAAGCACGTTCAAAAATCAACAGGACTTTTCAAAAAGCATAATTTTAGAGTATAGCGAAGGCACTAAAAAGCGAGATGGAAGGCAAAGTTTTACCCAAGTGTCTTTTCCTCATAGTTGCATCAAAATGGTCTATTCCGGTATGTTAAATGGGTTAGTTCGACGCGCCCTCCTACCACTACCCCACCCGAAACTTGAGAGACTGAATTCTGTTTTTGGCAACGCTAAATTATCGGGTCGGACAGTACGTTTAGAAAAATCCTGACCCGACTTTGCCCTATTGAAGACAATAAAAAACCCGCCAGATTTCAATTTAACAATACGAAAGCCCAACCCGATTTCAATGTAACGATATAAAACCCTGCCCTACACGACCCGCAAAGATTTTAAATTAATTATTCCAACCCAAACCGGGATTTTTTGGCCTGCTACGGGCCGAGTCGAGTTGAAAAATCCTGATTAAATCTGGGGCCCTACTCGTCTCTAAGGGAATATCTAAAGAGTTTTTTCACATATCACGTATATTTAAAATGATTTTCAAGCATACGGCCTAGCTAAAGATTACTGTTGCACTAAATGTAAAAAAATTGCGTCAGAATTAATCGCTAGATAGTAGTTTCTTCCTTTTTAAAAAAGCCGGATAGAACCAATAGAATCCGGTTTAAACCAGCAATAAACCATACCAGTGGCTTTTTCATGAAAAATCCGGTTTTTGCCAACCCTGGCTGGTAATCCAGTAATCTCCCAAGATTTGGACCAGAGTGACGAGAATAAAGCGATATGATACAAGTTCAACCCCCATCACTAAGTATAATCACGACACCATAAAGGTTTCTTGGGTCTTTTCTCTATACAAGGACATAAACCGTTAAAAGCCTAATTTACCCTTTCCATGATGAGAAATTGCTTCAGCGGATAGCCGTGATATTTTAAAAAACAAAAAGGAAACGACAATTATAACCAAGATGAGATAGCGTGTTAGAATTCTTTCGTTTAAATTGGGAAAAATGGGAAAGTTATTACCAATCTAATCTTGCCGATGCCAGTGAGCTTGATAAAGCCTACTATAATTGAAACGTGATTCGACACTACGTATTATAACACAGAATTCCCATCAGTATACACTTGGATGAAAATAACTCGGTAATGCAGAGTACGAAAGACGAATGTCATTTTGCGAAACGACATTTTGTAATCAAGCCTCCGTCTGTAGAAAAATTATATCAAAAAGATAAATTTAAAATTAGCAAGTTTGGCTTGCTCAACTTGTTTAACCCTTTAAAATAAAAATACATTGAAAATGAAAAAAAGAAAGATTAAACAGGTCAAAGGTCGAGCGAGGAAAATCAGTTAAAACATACCTCTTCCTTTGAAAAGATTTCGCCTCGCCCGACCCTACCCAAAATAGTCCCTAAAATAAACTTTGGTTTCTAAAGAAAAAAATAACCCATGCGTCACTCAAAAACCCCTTTTTTAAAAATAGACCTTTTTTCATTGGTCGTAGGGGACCTCACAAGAGTTTCCATGTAAAGAAAATCTATATCAGTTTCGGTGCTTGACGCTAGGGTTACTGCTTCCCCCCGGTACACTTGAACACACACGCAGTTTGGAAGAACTGCAAGCCCATCTTTTATCGCAGTCTAAAATTTCGTTCGCAAGGGCCCGTGAAACGCATTTTAATACCACTGACACACCATCTAAGGAATTTTTTAGTCTTGCTCGTAAATCTCGCTCGCGCTCCATCATTCGTGGTCTTTATGACTCTTCTGGCGTCGTGATTCGTGACCCAGGTGCCATCCGTGCGAATCTCCTCTCCTTCTACTCTGATCTCTATTCCCTTCCCAAATCCCGCTCTGCCGACTTACCTCGCTCTCCATTTTTAGTTTTTAGCGCCATCTATTGATGGCTCTAAAAACTTATGCATTTATGCCGAAAATTAGTAGTATAGGGCTACATTTCGTACCACGGTAGAGGTATAAAGTAGGTGCGTGGGAACTGGGTCATGGGAACTGGAGCGTGGGAACTGGAGCACGCCGCCGCCGCCGCGGTGAATCTTCGCGAGTTCCCCGCGAGTTCCTTCCCCCATTTTAACTCCGCGCGCGGCGCTAGTTTCGTACTATTCAATTCCAGGAAAAATTCTATTGTTAAATTCTTACCATTTACTGAGATTTTATACTGAGACTATCCCTTTAGTTTTTTATCCTGAGACTGTCCTTTTAAAGAATTAAGAGGCGTTTTCCCTCGGTAACATCAAACCTTAACCTTTCTGTTTTCATACCTTGCGTGTGACTAATCAGTAATAGGGATTATTTATTCCACAACACGAACTGGCTATAATACGTTTTATTCAATGCCTTCAAATATATATCAGTTTAGTTTTTAAATCATTTACATCGTTTACAATGTAGTTGTAAAGAAATGGTTCATCAATAGGTAGATTAGTACCAAAATCTTTGCGAAACTTTTCAATGACATTATCGTAGTTAATTACTTTTAAAGCTTTCACTAGGTTTTTTCCGACCCTTTCGTTCCAGTCAGTTTCTTCGGACTCGCACATAATATCGTGGGCTATTTTGTTTTGGCAAGAGGTATTGTCGCAGCATTGGGTCATCTCCAATAAGATTTCCGTTACGTTTTTCAGAATCGCTTCTCTCATAGTTTCAACGGCTCTTGTTTTTTCGTGTAGCTCTAAGTCTATGAGGGCTTTAATTTTCTTCAAATAATCCCAACTAGATTGGTTAAAGGAAATGCCCCCGCTTGTAGCGTACAAAATGTTGTATTTTTCTCGAAATCCTCTCGTGTATTTTCTAATGTCAAATATATGACCTTTCCGGTTTACGAAGCATTCTAGCTTTAAATTGGTAGTAGTTGGATGTAGCCAGACGGAAAACCTCGGCGAATTTCCTTTGAAGAAAGCGTCGATTTCGTTGGAAAACTCCCAAATATTAGACCAAACGTGTTTCTTTAATGATATTTGTACACGAGTGTCGGTACGTCTAAAATATACCTTTGGGGTCGTGACATTACCAACCCAAACTTCTACTTTCTCCGAAATATTGTGAACTTGGTTCATTTTAAAGCGGTTAAGAAATGACGATTTCGACGTTGAGTTCCTACCTAATATAGTTTTTCCTCAAAGTTCAGGTGATCTCCAAAAAAAGAGTAATACGAATGACGTCATATCTAATTCAACCAATCAATGCGCCTATATTATAACTGTTCGACGAATGACGTCTATTATAACAGTTTGACGAATGACGTCATATTTGCCTTAAGTTTTACTCTAATGATACAAACGTTTTTATTGTTACATTGGGACTATTTGTTACAAACTTCTATTGTTAAAGTTAGATTATTTTTTATAAGCATTTTCTAATGGCATAGAATTAAGGCGATATTTACAAAGTCACGTCCTGTTCTTATGGAATATTTACAAGTCAGCTATATAAAATATAAATGGAAAGACCTTTGTTTGTATTAAGAAGTGCTAAGCTTATTGGCTGACTTAACCATCTGGGTAGAAGGTTTAAAAAACTAACCAATTACAAATTATGTACTAGAACGTTTATAGCACGTGATTTTACTGTTACAAGCACTTCTTGGAATCGGATGTTTCTTAGAAATCAGCTAAAGACGGTCATTTAGAGGTCTTACCAAGTTATCTAAAATTTCAATAGAAAAATGGTCAAAATTTTTTAAAAAAGGCTTTTTGTTTTCAACTTGGTTTAAAGTTTTTGATGAAAATGATTTTAAGTACGAGTGCAAAATATAATTTGTGTGGATATAGTGGTATCAAGCGTGCAATTTTCAGTAAAAAACCACGTTTGTTTTTATGATCATCAACTTAAATAAGGAATACATATATTCACATTGAAAGGTAACATTTTTTGCTATATTTAAATTAGTTTTGGGGTGCCTAGTTTTTGAAATGTGCACTTTAATAAATTTCAAGAAAAATATTCTAAAAGTGAACTATCGTTATGAGTTATAAACGTGCCAGGGTGTTAGCCACTAAAATAAAATCAATATACATGACAACAAGATGACCCAGTCATATAGTTTTTACCGCCTTCTAGTGACAAGAATTAGTATTACTATATGCATTATAAGATGACCCCAGCTAATTTAGCATTTCGGGTTTTTTTTTCATTGTTTGTAAAATAGCATTCCTATTATGAATAAAATCAATCTAGTAATAAACTACAGTAACTTACTTTTTAGGTTCATTTTAAACTTAACCTACAGAACTTTATCTTAATTAAATTACAGAATAATATTTTTTAAACTAGGGTCGGTACTGGTAAATTTGAACGATTCTATTTTTTCTTTAACATTTTGTAGCTAATTTTTGGGCGGCTTAAATTCCTTTTAAAAGGGCTCTATTTGTAGATTGAATATTGAGGATTACGATAAAAATGGTATGAACATTGTAGGAATACGTGGATGAAAGATACGAACCTATATACACACCAACTCGGACTAATCAACTTTAGTTGATGCCAATTTTAGGTGTTGCTTAATACAATACCATCGGGGAATAAGCTCTAGGAAGAGTTAAAATAATCCCACGATAACAAACCTTTAATCGTTAGATAGATCACGTTTTTCACTATAAAATTGATATTAATATCTGTGGTTTCGATTCGGAATTCGATTTTAGAGTTGGAAAAAACCAGGTAAAAATTCAATTGTTTCAAGGTTAATTAGAATCCTTTTTAAGCTATTTTACTAAAAAATAAAAGTAAAAGTTATAATATTAACTTTAAAATACATCATTGACCCAAAAAAGACTCAAATTTCGCGCCATTAGTAAGTTTATCAATTTAGCGGTAAGAGGGCGGTAGCTACGACTACTTATTGGGCGGGAAAGCGAGAAAACGAGACAGCTGTTATGCGAGGTATCGAAATAAATAGGACTTCTCAACAAATTATTGAACATTTTGACTCGGGTATTGATTTAACTATATTATCCTATTATCACTTATCACATCTGAGTAAACTTTAATCTAGGTGCATGGATTTAGGCCCTACGTAATGGTAGCTCCTTCAGGGTTGCCACGGAATTTTCAGAACCAAATTCCCTGACTTTTCCAGGTTTTCCCTGACCTTTTTCTCAGATTTTCCCTGACCTTTTAGGCCGAAAAAGTGAATGTTTACTGCACGTTTTAAGTGGTTATAATTAAAAAACTCTCAACATTAAATTTTCCCATGTATTTGTTGCACCAATACAAATAAGAAACATTTTAACTATAAATAACAGTCTAAAAGAGCATTTACTTTACAAAAACAATTCTAGACATTTTTAAGGATTAATCTACACTGAAAAAAATTAGCGTGCTTTCGGCATTCAAAAATGATGGCGACCGTTCAACTTTGATCAAACCTCTATTGTTGAATTCAGATTTAACCAGAAAAATTCAATTTTGAACAAAGACTTTTTACGCGTTCAAAACTAACCACTAGCATTCATTTTTGAACAGCTTATATATTACCACTCAGAAAAGAATATTTATCCCATTCAATTTTGAATAACTGCCTTGCGCCAATGAAACGTTCAGACATGGTCGTTTTGGCGTTCTAATAGGATTGTATTAGTATTCAAACTAGGGCGTTTTAGGCGTTCAAATAAGAACATTTTGGCGTTCAAATGAGATTGTTTTTCGTGTTCTAACAAGAGTGTTTTTGGCTTTAAAACAAGAGCATTATGGGCGTTCAAAGGTGACTGTTTTTGATATTCAAATGAGACCGTATTTTGCTTTTTAACGAGAGCGTCATGAGTGTTCACACGGGAGCTTTTTTTCTGTTCAAAGGAGAGCTTTTTGGCGTTCACGGGAGCAATTCCTGGCGAGTTTTTTGGGTGTAATATTTACAATGGTAAAACTCCAGGTTCATTTAATCAAAATTTTATTATTATAATGCAACAAATCATTTTTATTATATTTTGATGTTCAAGAACATAATAATTTGCCAATTATTCATTACCATTATTAAGTCGATTTTCTTGGCTCAGACTATTGATTTTTTCAGGAACACAAGCACACACAGACTCAAATTACGAAATATTATTAGAAAATGGAGGTTAAACGTAAACTAAATTACTTGCTTAACTGGGTGATTAATTACATAACTAAGTTTGATTGGCGATCGTCCTCTCTAAATAATCGTGAAAACTACTAGCTAAGTTTATATACAATAAACACCTGCCTTTTTCAAAATACTGCTTGTTTTGTAGGTCAGGGTTGGGTTAGGGTTAGAAAAGGCTTAGGTTAGGTTTGGTAAGTGTTAGGTAAGACTTAGTTTAGGTTAGGTGTCTTTAATACCTACGGTTCCAAATTTAAGCTTTGATCCTCTTAATACTAGACGTGTGCATATACACACATCCTAAAAATTGAATTTTTACCTCTCCGCGTGACGTATGTCACGGAGAGGTTCAAATTTCGACGGTCTGTCTGTCTGTCTAAAGTTACACCCCAGGGGACCGCGTTCGCAGTTGGAAAATCGGGGTAAATGTGTTCTCAATTTCCGAACCTGAAATTTGGAAAATTGTATTCCACTTATAATGGCTATTACTCCATTGTCTGTCTAACACCACTATCCTCTGGTCTTTTGTCCATCCCACATGGACACCAGTCTGTAGTCACTGGCTTCTAAATACCACCATCATCCGGTCTTTTGCCCATCCCACATACTGGCTTCTATCTCCATCATCATCGTTAAAGTTAAGACATAAGCGACGATCGGCTAGGGTTACGAGAAACGTCTAGCCTCCTAATGGCGGGGTCTTTTTCCAAAGGTTCACGCAATTGCGATGTTCTCATCTACAGCTGCGATTCGAATCTCTTATATACTACCTATTTGAGTAAGGCGAAGCAGCAGTCGTATGCTTCATTTCAAACGTCAATATTAGTCAAATCTCTCAAGAATGATTAATTGTTATTTTTTAAAACGATGTAACGCTCAATAAGGCGAACAACTAACGAAGAAAATGTTTAATATTAATTATATTTATTTTAGTATTTAAGATAATCTTGTTTCTCAAATTAAAGTTAATACGAAAAGGGTTAAAAAACAGTCTATGTGATTGTCTGTGTGTGTCTGTCCGTTGTTACACTAGTGCGCCGCTTTAGCAGTTTGTTTTGTGTTGATGTGTAAAGAAATCCTACAGAACCTTAATATTCAATTTTTTCATGATGTAAAATGAATATGTGGAAATATTTTTCGTATTTACGATGCCTTTAATAGTTTGGTAGCTTTAATGCTCTGTTTCATCTTGATATTCCAAGGATATTTTCTAATATTATTATTTGAAATGGCTGTTTATATATTACTTAAGCTATACTACATCTGTATATGCAATAATCCTTGCTATAGTGATTACATAAAGAAAGCTCAGGCCTAGGATCCGTCGGGTAAATTAAGGATTATCAGTATTTAGCTTAGTGAACCAAAGAGGAAGTAATTGAGACCCGAGATTCAGTAAATTATGGGTTTTGATTTTCTTGTCTGTATTGGAGAGACATTAACGGTTCAGAGTGAACCGAAAGTTAAGTACACGTTTAAATAAGGTCTGGTTTTTAAAACAGATGTAAGGACCATGGTGGCAATTTGATCATTGAAAGGGCTTATCGTAATTGGGTTGTAGCTTCGGAGTTTTCATTCTTATTGTGGTGCATATTGACTTTCATTGCGTCTAACCACAAACCAGCTTTGGTGATAATTAACGTTAAACCCGCGTTGGCAAACTAAGAATATATATGAGGTGAAACGAGATAAGTGTTTATACTGCAAAACCAGTTGTGAATGTAGTTATGAGAATACAGGGTTAACAGTTGAGGCGTAGACAGCTGGGCCTTTTAAACACATAAAGACTATATCTCTCCCAAAAGTTATGCTCTTAATTTCCTGTTTTTTCCCCATTGACTGATTTCATGTGTCCAAGGCACATTCTTATTGGATGTAAAATGTCATCTGCTTTACTATATATTCTCTATGCTTGGAATACTGCGTTAAGCTTAGTTCCCACTAGACCGAAAACACGACGGAAACACTGCGTAAGTACCTCTGCGGTAAAACATCTTCCGCCTAACGTGACCGAAACAGAATTAGTGTTCTATTTTTGAAGCAGATGCCGACGTAAAATTATTTTCATTACCCATCAAATTTCGTTTCGAGATGAAGCTTCTGCTGACGTCATAATAGGGTAGTTTTTTATCGCCGCTTTGAGTTTTGTTTCAACTCGCCAGTCGCCATTTCCCATTTCCACCTTTGCATGCTATGAATTTTTGAGTTTGAATTCTCTAATCGGATTTGATCGCTAGTCGCTATTGCCGTGTTTGTACGAAATAAACCTTTGATTTGAATCTCTGACCTTAATTTGGTAGAAGTAAGCTCCCTAATTAAGATACCATCAAGGGAAAATCAAAGGCCAAGGCTTAAGTGTCACGTGACTACCTGCCGACCGCCCCTTTTGGTCTGAATTCGGTCGTATGTGTGAACCAAACTAAAATCTTGCCGTCAAAGGCCTGCGTAAAACTCAATTTATTGACGCAGCGCTAAAGTTTTCGGTCGTCATTTTCGGTCAAGAGGGAACCTAGCTTTAATAATTCGTAAATTGTTACATCAAAATGAGAGAGATATAATTCCTTATCTAGGTAAATAAGTTTGTAAGTAGTCCTCTTGACTCGGAGAGGTAGTATTTTGGTTTTTCCAACTTGGTTTTTTCAATAATAAGAAATTTTTTATCGACGGCAGCGTTTAAAAATAAAATATTTGCTGATGTCTTTTTTATAGGTAGTGTATTACGTCAGGAAATCATATTTGGGTACTCGTTTTATGTTCAAATTAATTTGCAGTGTTATGTGATGCATATGACTTAAAAGTGAAAATAAATATCAAGAAATGTTTTTATAAAGGAACATTTCTTTAATTTAAAATTATTTGGTTCTTGTAAAGTATCAATTTTGCTAAATATTTTACAAAATAATTGGGTTTAGTGCTCATTTTATCTAGCCACTCAATCGTTATAGATTAAGTAGATTTTTGCAGGAAAAGATAGAATCTTTCCCTTCCCAGGAATTAGTTATTTAATTTCACTGGGAACATTTAACCCAAGATGTTTGTCCCATTGGATGAATCCGACAATTAACGGCGTTGGTCGGCAGAATGGGAGGAAAGCGGTTAACTACTATAGTCAAATCAACTTGAAATGCTGTAGATAGGGTACTAAAATGAGGTAAATTAGGTGAATAGAGGCTTAAATTAGGGTATTAATACGGACAAATAATATTTGACCATGGCGTGAATTGATCACACCAAAATCGTTCTCGTTAAATTGTTAATGCAATCCTATTATAACGCGAAACAGTTACGTATGAATGCCAATTCGTTCTCGTTTGAACGCCAAAATCGCTTACCTTTGAACGCCAAACAGGATCTCGTTTGAATGCCAAACACGACCTCGTTTGAATGCCAAACACGATCTCGTTTGAACGCCAAACACGATCTCGGTTGAACGCCAAACACGATCTCGGTTGAACGCCAAACACGATCTCGTTTGAACGCCAAACACGATCTCGTTTGAACGCCAAACACGATCTCGTTCGAACGCCAAACACGATCTCGTTCGAACGCCAAACACGATCTCGTTTGAACGCCAAACACGATCTCGTTTGAACGCCAAACACGATCTCGTTTGAACGCCAAACACGATCTCGTTTGAACGCCAAACACGATCTCGTTTGAACGCCAAACCCGACTTCGTTTGAACGCCAAACACGATCTCGTTTGAACGCCAAAACGCTCTCGGTTTAAATGCTAGTGCAATCATATTTGAATGCCAAAGTGACCTAATCTGAATGCTTCGTTAGCGTGAATTTTTGAATATCAATATTAGCGTTCAAATATGAACATTTCCTTAACGTGTACGATTGAATTCCACTTTATGGGTTAATATTTGATTGCTAAGGCGTACCACCACAGTGGCAAGGTATTGAACGCTGAAACATTCAATTTCGAATGTTCTTTTTTTACTGTGTAGAGTTTTCTGTGTTGAGAGAGCATGAGGAGAAACTTTCATTACTCTTTCAATAAAGACTTATTCCCAGAAGTTTTACCCACTAAATCAAATTCCCTGACTTTTCCCTGACCTTTTCGGCCCATTTTTAAATTCCCTGACTTTTCCAGATTTTCCAGGATTTCCAGGTACTGTGGCAACCCTGTCCTTTCCTAGGGCCTTTTTTATTCCTCCCATTTGATTATCATTGTTGTTCACATTTGGGTCCAGTGTTCAGTCACTACCTCCTTCAGTATTTAGGGTCAGGGTGTTTACATTTACCAGTGATTGTTCACAATTGGGGTCCTCCGAGGGGATTGGGAAATAGGATATTGTGCAAAATTTAAGAGAGTTAAAAAGCTGAAAACATAGCGAATTGTGTATAAAGAATCATATTTCATATCCTGAAAGTTTCTGGTGTCTAACGTTAGCTCCACGGAAGTTATTCAAATATTTGCAAAAAGTGTCCATAATTACCAGTACCAACCCTATAGTAACTTCCTCAATCGGTTAGTTTTAAACTTAACTAAACTACATCATTATTTGTAAAGTTATCATAAACTATAGTATCATGATAATATTAATTAAATTAAAGTATAATATTAATTAAATTAAAGTATAATATTAATTAAATTAAAGTAAATTCCTCAATTAACTTACTTGAAACATCATTATTTATAATTATCATTAATCTCACTCGTGAATTTATATTTATTTTAATCTTAATTAAATTACAGAATAATATATATTGAACTATTGTAACTTCCTCAATTTTAATTAAATTAAAGTATAATATTAATTAAATTAAAGTATAATATTAATTAAATTAAAGTATAATATTAATTAATCTACAGTGAATTCCTCAATTAACTTACTTGAAACATCATTATCTATAATTATCATTAATCTCACTCGTGAATATATATTTATTTTAATCTTAATTAAATTACAGAATAATATATATTGAACTATTGTAACTTCCTCAATCGGTTAATTTTAAACTTAATTAAACTACATCATTATTTATAAAGTTATCATTAATCTCACTTGTAAACGTGGACTGCTCGCTTAACTAAGTAGAGTAGCAGACGAGTTTTCAAGAGACGATATCATTGGTTAACTCATGGTGAACTTTGCCTGCTAATTCGTTTCTCTCTACATTCAAGACTGATAAGGTTTTAGGAAAAGAACTCTAAGCTTCAGACGTGACTTTGAGGCCGACTTAACGTCATATTAACGTGGTAGTGGGCGATTATTTAATTTCTCTCTCTTAGCGCGAAACGCCGCAAACGCGCCTAGACTCGAGATGGATTTCTATCCCAGCTCATAACTTATGAAAGGAAAGGTTTATACAAGAATTCGGTGGCGCTTTCGTAGCGTGCCGGGTTTCCGAACTGTAGCGTTAACGTTGGTACGTTCGAATCCCGTCGGGGATTTGGAAATTTGCGAAATAAAATAACTTGAAGGTTAGCTACCCTAGGTCCATCTGTTAGCGTTTTAGAGCATTATTTATGAATTATGAATAAATTTGAATAAATTAACGCGAAAAGGCGGGGTAACATAGGATATAATGGGGGAAAAAAGGGGGTAATATAGGGGGGAAAGGCACTAAAAAAGGGGGAAAAGGGGGGAAAAGAGGGGGGAAAGGGGGAAAAAGTGGGGGTGAAAGGGGTAAAAGTGGGGGTAGTAAATCTTCGGTATAAATGCATTAGTTTTTAGCCCATCAATAGATGGCGCTAAAAACTAAAAATGGGTAATGAACGAAAAATAAACGAACTCCTCCTCCTCTTCATTTAAATTAGCAATGCGTATAGAGCTTCATCTATTTAGTTGTCTTAAACGGCAGAAAATCCAACCCTTTTCTTATGAAACAAAAGTCATACCATCCTGTTAACTGGAAATGGTAGCTGTAAAACCCTTTCGCTAGGAATGCGAGATGTAAAACCGTTTTCTCTAAAAATGAAAACAATGTATCTGACTGAGAATTTAAGTTTATTATACTACAATTTACAATAAATAAAAAAAAATTAATGTAAAAAAGATACACGAGCCACTTTAGTATGAGTTACCTCTTCTTGGTCTCTAAATGTAAATGATCTACGATTGCTAATAGTATGCCAGCCGGTATTATGCGAACAAAATTCCTCACTATACATATTAAATAAAGATTTTTTTATGCAATTACTACAGAAACTTTTCTGAACGTCCCAAATTACTTCTACCATCATGTCGTCTCGATGCACTACTGTATGAGTTTTTACCGCTAGATATTTCGTATTTGGTTCGTCCATATCGCTAAAAAAGACAAAACAGTCTCTGCAAACTCTACGTTGGCATTTCCTTTCACCTTTTCTCCATGTTTTTAAAAAATAGTCATATTCTATGTGGTGGTACCCATCCAATAAAAAGAAAGGGATGGTAACTCTATTCCTTTGCGTAGCTTGAAATTGAGCAAAAGTCAAGCGATTATCCACTTCGAATTCAATTTCTGATTCTGTGATCCAAAGCCAATTTGGCATTTCTTCGGGGTATAGATCCTCTTCGCCCAGGTTCCCTCGTTCACCAATAGCTGCTTTCCAAAATACCTGTTCAGATACTCCCCAAAGTTGGCGTGGAATTGTTTTCTTAATATCATTAAAGGTTTGCTCCGTATTAGCTAAAACGAATTCCATTGTTACTACCAGGGCTCTAATGGCCATGGATCTCAAAGACATGGGTGACTGAGATTCCATATTGATTTTAAATATATGAAGAGATGCTTTAAAGTTAATAACTGAATGTTGTATGTGCCCTTAAGTTTTAAATTTCCCCTTAAATACCTACTGTTAATTAGATAAAAATATTCGCCAAAAGTAACATTAGGTCGATTGAAAGGTTACTTACCGATAACTGGAATCAAACTAGGATCTTTCGAATTCCATATTTAGCAGCCAATACGCTACCAATCGACCTAATGTTACCTGTGATCTTTGAGTGTGAAACTATAAGTCTATTTTTCCAATAACTACTATTTATACAATGTATGACGGAGGTGATATTAGATTTTTTGGCAAAGGTAGTTTAAGTATAGTAAAGCATATATAAGGCTCATTAGACTTCAAAGTTAATTGTTGCGTTGAGTCATAATTCCAAGAAAAATCCTTCTATCCAGAACTTCGAATTAACTAAAACGTCATTGTTTCTAAGGCTTGAGTTCCAAGAAATTTTAATTTTATTTAAAGGTATTTTTGATAAGTTTTATTTCTCTATTCGTTTAAGTATGTCGCGCCAATTTTCCCCTGCTTTCACGTGCAAAAGCGGTAGGCATGATAAACTACATAAATTACCTTTTACACTCCCTTTAAGAAGTCTGAACAATATAAATACCGCACCCAACTACAAAATATCCTCATTGCTTTCGCTTAATCTCCCTGCTAAAATTAATAATTTCTTCAAAATGGTAAGTAATATATATAAATATATATTTTTGGTACTTTTTCTTACTACCCCATAGTTTTATGTTATCTAGGCTCAAAGCAGCAACCCTTGGGAGACTCTTCAACTACAGTTTAGTCAATCCGAACAAATAGGAGTTAAACTATGCAAGTTTAATAATAAATTATACGTAGACATAAGAAAGTACGCTGTACCCAGAATACCCCTTAAATCGGGGGTATGCATACAAATTGAAATAGTAGATGACTTAGTTAAGGTTTTGAAATTAGCATCTCTGAATAAGTTACCGCAAAGTTCCTGTTTGCCTGGGATGTTGGAAATCGAGAAAATAAAAGAAAAGGGTTGTCAAATAACGAAATATAGGGGCCAAGCGCGCGAGAAGCAACTGGATTTGAAGGCCGTCGATATACCGGAAGTAGTGGAACTAATATCGAGCATTTTGAAGAAAGTAACGTTGAAGTAGTAAAATGTCTGATGATGAACCACTAGACCTTTCTATTTTTAGAGCAGAAAACTTTTATGAATTAGTTAAAGTAAATGTAGCCAGATCTAGGAAATTTTACTGTTCATCATACGAATACAAAATTATCTTTAAAAACCTAGATAAAATATGTGTGACGGAACTATATGAAAAATTGAAACTCATATTTCAATCAATCATTGAGACTATTATCAACGCGGGTAGAGACTACAACAGAGTCAGGTTTTGTGTTAGAAGTGACCAGCTGAAAAATGCCATAAATTTAAGATTTATGGCGTTGAACGAACTGACAGTTGATAGGCTTTTTGGTGCTATAAGTCAAGTTAGTCAATCAAATCGTAATTTCATTTTAGACGGTGATATTAGAATTGATGCAATTTTTCTAAAAACTGATATTCCAATATCGGGTAGAAAATCAGTCAGAAATAGATCGATGTTATCACTAGAACATTACATGAAAAACGGGAGGACTTTTTTACCAATTTTAAACGATGACGATCTTTGCGTAGCTCGAAGCATAGTGTGCGGAAAAATGGTTGCGGACAACAAAAACAAGATAGATCTGGTTTCGACTATAACCGATACCGTAGAATACAGGCACCTAACAGACCGCTACAGAGGGAAGAGGCCCTAAAACTTCACCATGAAGCTAACTTACCGGTAGGACCCGTTAGTATAGAACAGATTTCGGCTTTTCAAAAAATCTTACAACCCGAATACCAAATTATAGTGTTTAGCGCTGAAAATAATTTTAAGAAAATTTATGAAGGTGAAATTTACGCTGAAAAAAAAATTTTCCTTCTGCTTGTAGATACACATATGCATGTTATTAAAAGTTTAGCAGCCATGTTCGGATGTGTTTCTTATTGTAACAAATGCTTAGTAACATTTAGTAATGTATTTAGGGCCTCAAATCATAAATGTTATAATGAACCCACAAAATGTTGGCGATGTTACTCTGAGACATTCCACGAGAGCCCATCCTTGGACGTCGTGAAATGTCCAGATTGTAATAGGTATTTTAAAGGTCCCGAATGCTTCCAAATACATAGAACTAACAAAATTTGTGAAAAAGTAAAAAGATTCAAAATTTGCTGCGAGGAAATTGAAAAAAATCACAAATGTAGTAAAGTATGCCCAAAATGTAAAATTTAACACCCGCCTAGGCTTTGTTATGTCCAACCCCTTACTAAAAAGTATAAGGAAACAACTTATTGTTATTTCGATACCGAATGTATAGTAGATAATTCCCTTCATACCCCAATACTTCTAGTTTCTGCTATGCAAATAGAGGAAAATGTTTACGATTATAACATTTTAGAGGACTAGATTGCGTAGACAAATTTATGCAATACCTAACCCAAGTAGATGAAAAAATTGTTTTTACAAGAGACAACAAAAGACGTAGAGTAACCAAACCTAGGTTTGAAAATGTTAACATTGTTGCTCATAACATGAGAGCCTATGACGGGTTTTTCATTTTACAATGGTTAATCCATAATTATGGAAAAATAGAAATTATATTCGATGGAGCAAAACTGCTAGCAATGTTTGTTAAAAACCAAAATTTAAAATTTATATGTAGTTTTTCCTTTCTGGCTATACCATAAAGGGCTTTTTCGGAAACATTTCAATTGGGTTCAACCTGCAAGCAGTTTTTCCCATATATCTTTTTAAACAAAAACAATTTAGATTATTGTGGAAAAATTCCCGATAAATCTTATTTTCAGCCAGAGTTTATGAAAAAAGATGATAACATAGCTTTTGAAAAGTGGTATAGTGAAAAGTCAAAACAACCCGTTTATAATGCCATGTTAGAGTTACAAGAATATTGCGTGGCTGATGTCCAAGTCCTTCAGAAGGGTGTAGACTGTTTTCGTAACCATTTCAGAGCAGTAACGGGTTTAGACCCAATGAATTGCGGTGCGATAACCATAGCTGGAGCTTGTACTTCGGTGTGTCTTCACACATACTTACAGAAGAATACCCTTGGTGTCGTTCCAAACCCTGGATTCCGTGGTTCAGGTAACCAGAGCAAGAAAGCCATAAAATGGATGGCATGGGTAAGTAAGGAAAGAAAGGTCGAGATTCAAACTGTAATGTCAGCATCAGGAGAAAAGAAAATTGGACCATATGCAGTTGATGGTTATTGTAGTGACCCGGAAATAATTTTAGAATTCATGGGCTGTTTATATCACGCGTGTAAAAAGTGTTACAAAGGAAGTGAGTGGAATAGCGTAGTTAAGGAAACCAATAAAGTTATTTACGAAAAAGGACTTGATAGAATACAATACATTAAAGAGCTTCATCCTAGGGCTGAGATCATTACTATGTGGGAATGTGATTACGATAAACTGATGGCTGAAAATTCAGATTTTAGGGAATTTTGTAATTCAGTCGAAGTGTGTGACCCTATCTTATCAAGATCAGCGCTTTATGGAGGAAGATGCGAACCCCTAAAGTTATACTATAAAGCAGATCCAAGTAAAAATGAACGTATTTTATATTTTGACATTATGTCTTTATACCCTAGTCAAAATAAATATGGTATTTACCCGAAGCATTTCCCTGAGGTGATTCAATTCAATTTTGACTATCGGAAAGACGCTTATTTTGGAATCATGTCGGCGACATTGTTACCCCCATATGGTCTGTACATTCCTGTATTACCCTACAGACATAATGGGCGATTGTATTTTCCTCTATGTAAATCTTGTGTAATCGAAGAAAATACTGAACTTTGTAGTCATAGCGATGGTGAAAGGTCAATTTCGGGCGTGTGGTGTACCCCAGAAATTTATAAAGCTATGGAAATGGGTTACAAACTTTTAAAAATATCAGAAGTGCATCATTATAAAGAAACTTTCAAATATGAAAAAGGTGTAAGCGACGGACTTTTCGGTGGTTACGTAAATAAATTTTTAAAGATTAAGCAGGCCAACTCGGGGTTCCCCTCCTCAGTTAAAACCTTCGAAGAAAAGAGGGAATATTTAGATTCAATTTATGAGACTGAAGGAATCAAAATCGAAATGGATGAGGTAACTAAAAACCCTGCTATGAGAGCAATCTCAAAAATTTGTTTGAACTCACTATGGGGAAAATTTGGATTAAATACTAACAAACCAAAGTCTATCATAATAGATGATTATAAAGATCTAATTGGCATTTTAGTAGACGACACAAAAGAACTTATAGATTTAAGGCCCCTAAACGAAGAGCTATGTTTGTTAACGTATAGTTTTAAGGATGAGTTTCAACCCACATATTATAAGGGGAACCCATATGTTGCCAGCTTTGTTTCATGTTATGGTAGATTAACTCTTTATGAAACACTTGCAAAGTTGAATGAGCGTGTACTTTATATGAATACTGATAGCGTTATCTTTGTTGCAAAAGAGGGGGACTACATACCCCCCACCGGTATTAACTTGGGGTGTTGGGTAAACGAACTGGGAGAGGAATCAATTTTAGAATTTGTTTGCAATGCTCCAAAAAGTTACGCCCTGAAAACTACAGACAACAAAACTATCGTGAAAGTAAAGGGCTTAAGTCTTCAAAATCGAATAAATGAAAATATTGTAAATTTTGACTCCATATTTGAAAGTATTCATAATCAGTCGAAAAGAATTAAAGTAGCCGTTCCTTTTAATGTACGTAGAGATAAATATACGGCAACAATAATAAATAAAAAAATGGAAAAGACATTACGATATACATTTAAGAAGCGCGTAGTTAAGGGTTTTAATACATTTGCATATGGTTACTTAACAGAGACAACTCAGGATGAGTAGATCTAAAAAGAATGTACATTTTTCACCAAATGTAACTGTGTTTGAAATACCTATCGAAGATAGACGTAATTATGCCCTTTACGATGCGCTAAGGTTTAAAGATCGTATTCGAAAGGTGGAAAAAATGTTACTCAAAATATTTACAATTCGAACTGAGCAATAAAATATTCGAGTGTTGAATTCTTTGTGTCATTTTAATTACATTTATTAACCATGGCGTGTCGAATAAAATTTGTAGCGCCCTTTCAGATGTTATGCGCAGGTTCTAGCATGTGTGGTAAATCATCGTGGGTTTTTAATTTATTAAGATATAGAACATGCATGATTAGTCCAAAACCAGATCGGATAGTTTATTGCTATTCAATTTACCAAAATGAATTTGATGATCTGAAAAGGGAAATCCCTGAAATAGAATTTTTGGAAGGGTTACCCCCGAATAACGAAGAATTTTGGAATAGAAATCAAAATAACCTCCTGGTGTTGGATGATTTAGCTTCAGAATGTGGTAATAGTAAAGAAATAGCTGATATGTTTATTAAGGGCAGTCACCACTATAATACCAGCATAATTTTAATTACACAGAGCTTATTTAGTAAAAATAAAGAGTTCAGATTGATTAGCCTAAATTGCGTTTATATTTTAATATTCAAATGTCCCAGGGATTCATCGCCAATAATATTTTTAAGTAGGCAAGTTTTTCCTAGAAAAAGTCAGTTTCTAGTGAAGGCCTACGCCATTGCTACTGAAAAGCCGCACTCGTACATTTTGAATGACTGTCATCAAGCCACGGATGAATGTCTACGAGTTAGAACAAATGTCCTCCCTCCAGATGGAAATATGTACGTATTTATCGACGAAAAAGAAAGAGTGACGGTGCATTTTTAATCTATTTAATACAATGATGCTGCCGGTCTCACTTCGTAAGAAATACCCCTACCTAACTTTGCTTAAACGAAGCAATAAAATTCAAAGAAAACACATTCTAAAAAACAGTACCAAAGATCAATTAAAGACGCTTTGTAATATTTGTTTTAACATTACACACGGCGGGATACCTTTGACCTCCAAACTAAAAAATCATTTAAAACGTCACAGGAGAGTTATAAGGCTATTGGCTCAAAAGTCTTTGCCATTAAGTAAGAAGCGTCAGTTGATGATTAATCAATTAGGCGGAGCCTTTTGGCCAATGTTACTGGCTAGTATTATCCCTAGTGCTACCTCAGCTATAAAAAGTTTAACATGAAGAAAATGGTTTTGGTGCCTGCCAATACCATTTTGCATCCGGTGGATAAAGAATTATCTGAGCTAGATCAAGAAATGCATAACATTCTTCGAAAGTCCGGGTCTACAGAAACTAAACTTAGAGAATACCTGGAAACCCTGCAAAAACATTTAAATATGAAGAAACTAGTACAACCCATTACCGTAAAAACTGTATCGGCACCTCCTACAACTTATCCAGCGCTACCTTCTACCCCGGTGGTTTCTACTTCTACCGCTACTTTACCCATTACTCCGAGCCTAACAGGAATACACGCAACTACCCCTATTATGCCTACCGCTTCTGCACAGGGTTCCACCATTTTTCAAGCACCACCTAGCGGGTCCACCTTGACATGGCAGTCATTTACGGCTACGGCTATAGCGGCTAAGTGTCCACCACCCAAAAGAAAAAAAACTCTACGTAAAAACAGCGTGGCTCAATCATTAGATGAATTTAAAAAATTTCAAGAACTATATTCGCCTCTTCATTCTAAACGTAAAACCAGAAAAGATAAAAAGCTGTTGTACCCACTACACTATGGAAAGAAAAATTTAAATAAACGTTTTTTTATTGATTGCAATATTTATTTTGATGTTTCAACAAATGATTACGTAAAAACAATAGAACCAAAGCTTCATTATACATTAAATCATTTGGTTTATATAAATCTTGAATAATAATGTTTAGTTTATAACCGTAACAGGCATTAACTAGATAAAAAATACAATGTAAACCGCATGTTAAAGATAATGGATATTGAACAGGTACAGGGTTTATAAACCATTCTTTAGCGTAGACATAAAGATCGCTAAGATTATAATAAGAGGGATCATTTCCATAAGAATCAAAAAAGTTCCCTACATTATTATTTACATATATAGCTAACCAATGAAGTCCTGGACTCGATGAAGGTTCCGTATTTAGACAAAAGCAATATTTAGCTTGCTTTGGCGGTAATGGTTTTTGATCGAAAGCAAATACACCGAGGAAAAAAGGTCTTGTTACAGGTTCACACGTTAAAATTTCGATTATTTCCACCGTATTCATTATCCCGATGGGTTATAAATCACGGTACGATCTTTAGAAATAATAATTTCAGATTCGAACTCGGCGTACACTATTACAGTTACGTTATGGACTAGCGGAGATTTGAACTTCATAGATATTCTTAGGCTTCCCTGTTTGTTTCTTGACAAATGTTCGGCGCCCGCTTGTTCTTCCGGTGTAAGATAGAACGCGTACAGAGCGTTACCCTCTTTAAACTCTTCGAAGGTAATACAGTTTCCTTTATTACTTTTGAACAAATCCAAGGCCGTATAGTTTGAGAGGTACTCTCTGGAATACTCGTTAACGGCATAGTGGGGTGTAAACGGAGGATTGGGATATGTTTGATTTCCAATTGTTAGTGCCAAGTAGCTTAAATTAAAATGATTGAATTCAAAGCTATTCAAATCTAGGGCTCCATTAAAAGCCGTTGTTCTAACTAAGCCGATAACTACGCGTGATGGTTGTCTTTCCATAAAGACATTTTCTCGTATAATGTCAGTGGAACCGCTACTGATGGAAAAGTATTTTAACACTGTTCTGTTAATTGGATAAATTACATTGTGCTTTTCGTGTACCATCGCCTGAGCTAACATAATCTCATTATTTATTTTAATCTTTTTTATAAATAATGTAACATCGTCAATTTTAATTTTAAATTTAGGATTAAGTGCTGCTGTAGATATAATTGCAAATTCATTAACTGACTTAATGAAGCGAAACCGTACATCAATATTATTAATGAGAAATCGACTCATTCGACATACATCCAAATGTAAATCACCCAACATATCAATGCGTTTCGATAGGGCAGCCCGATCTCTTCGTTTCAGCATTCCATTCTTGTCGTTGTTTGACGCGGGTAAAAACATTTTACTAGCGTCCACAGGGTCATCTTTGTAATACATTTTTGAAGAAAGATAAGACTTTTTGGCACTTGTACCATAGTTTAAATGTGTTTCAAAAAATGCCAAATATGGGTAGGCATTCGTTGGTGTATTAACTTGCGTATCTCCAAAAAATACGTCAACTTGACTAAATAAAGATGCGTGTAATAAATTTGTAGGACCAACGTCCTTGTCTTGGGAAGTTAAAGAAGATCCATCCTCCTTAACTAGTTTGACTCGAACTTGCAATAAGGTTTTAGACAAATCCATAAAGACGTCATTAGATCCAGGGATAAAAAATTCAATTGGTCCATCATCAGAAAGCGAAGCCAAAGCTTTATACATAGCATAATCACTATTTTCTATGTTGTAATTTGTTGGTGGCTCCGCGAACAAATCCAGTTCAGACACCATTCCTTCAACCATTGTTATTTTTAATCGAGAAAATCGGTTTTCGTTCTTTTTCTCTTTTTTGATCGCTTTTTAGGCTTCAGCTTTCTGCGAAGTCCTTGGCCCGTTTGTTGTTGAGCCAAGTGTTGGCTAGCCTTTTGTAGTAAATTTGATCCTGCTTCGCTCAAATTTGATTTCAATGATTCTCTTAGGTTTCTTCCTGCTACGAGATCCCCTGCTATTCTCGACCCCGTTCTGAGAGCTTCCCTACCTAACACTTTACCTGCTGGTCGAAATATCGGTGTAATATATCTAATTAAACTTTTGAAGATACTTCCGAGTCCGTTTCCTCTTTGAAATACAGGCCCCCGGAAGTGATTAAGACCATTTCCGGTTTGGCTTAAGTAGTAGTTTAGATATATGTTACTTCGTGACATGTTTGAGTATTAAATGAAGTTTTATGACGGACTTGTTTAATTTAAACATAATATTTTCTCCGAAATCTGTCCTCATATCAATTTCGATCATTTCAAATGATGGACATCTTAAAGGGTAATAATCAATGTTTTGAAACCTATGTACAGCTAAGCTAGAAGATTTATCATTTATTATTGGTATAACCCTCAGAAGAGGGGCATAAACGTCACCAACCACTTGTGGTAGAATTAAATTTGTATAAATATACAAACTAGCCGTACCCTTGTCTATATCGGCAACACTTTTTCCAGTTTCATCCATAAGGGGTCTATCCATTTGGTCCATATGAAACCCTAATAGTCTACCTAGACCAGACTGATTTTTGTTAAAACACAAATAATAGTTATTTTCACATTTTACGTTTACTTTTCCGTCGGGATTAAGCTTAATTACAAAATTACTACTGTGTTCTCGAGGAATTGCGTGGCGCATTGCTTCAATAACATTTTCAATGTGGTTATACTGGCCGGGTTGAATTTGCAGAGTAATTTCCCTTGGATTCGTTGGGCCTTTTCTTTTTCTTATATGTAAAAAATTATTGGAACTATTTAGTTCTAAAGGATCGTCTTTCTTTCTTTTAATCAGTTCATCGGGAAAAGTGTATCTCTCTTTGATCCAATCCATGAAGGGTAAGCCTAAGATTATCCCCATTTCTTCCGGTATTTGAACTTCATATCCATTTTTAGCTCTCAGAGCGCAAAAAGCCTTCTCATTGTCATCACTGTAGGTGATAAACATATAAACCGACCGTCGTATTTCGGGGGGTATGGCATTATTAATAGATTTAATTAAATTCTTATAAACATCGTATTCGTCTCCACGCAAGTTTCCCGCGACAAGTTGTATCTTATACTGGTCCCAGCTGTTTTCAGTATAGTCATGTACTCCAGCATTGAAATATAAATACTCGCCGGATACATTATCCCAGGCCTGGGGTAAAAATGCTTCGGCAAGCCCCACATGCCAATTACCAACTAAGTTTAAAGGAGCTGGTAACTGAACTTTAAAATGAGATCCGGAAAGACTTTCATAGAAGCCGAACTTACGAGTGTAACATAAAATGAATCGTTCGACATGGTTAACTAGATTAAAATGAACATTTATTTATTTGCCAATAGACATATATCAGTAGACTACTTTTTGAAGTTCGCATTCGTAAAAGGCACCTCTTATTTCTTCGTCGTTGTAATCTTTAACTACGTAACAAACTGGATTTCTGTAAAGAACTTTTGATACGGTAAATATTTCCCTCGTCCAATAGCCTTTATAACCCTTTTCGAAAAGAGGTTTACTCTTTGACAGTCTGACAAAATCACCAATCTTTAACTTTGGGGGTTTAGCAGGTTTTTGATTGCCATACAAACGCTGCCATACTAAATGTTCATTTTCGATATTAACATCTTTTGGAGCGAAACCAATACTTGAATGCGTACTAGAGTTATAGGCCTTCATGATTTTTGGCAAACTACCAATATAATTATATTTTTTGGTTCTTGTAAATAGTTTGAAAATTTTATCCTTTAAAGTTCTGTTAAATCTTTCAATAACACCGCTTTATCCTTCCAACACTTGTATAGAGTTGAATACCCTCTTTCTTCAAATATTCTTTAAACAATTTTGATAGAAATTCACTGCCTTGGTCAACATTAATACGCAAAGGCTTTCTCTCTTTGATCGCTTTCTGAAATGCGCTTAAAACTTCTCTACTAGTTTTATTCTTTAAAGGAAAACTTCAGGCATATTTTGAGAATACGTCTATTATAGTCAAAATGTATTGAAAACCTTTGTTATGCTTTTTGATACGTCGTAGATCAATTAGATCGCATTGAAATACTTCATCAGCTGTTGTAGCATAAGTTTGATTTCGAGGGAAGTTTATTCTCCTTGGTTTTTGAATAGTGTATGTGGGTTGAGACTGAAGCCAAGTCTCAATTTTTTTCTTTGAAATACTTTTTACTCCTTGTTTCAATTTATTTGCGCTTCCGTAACTAAGAGGGTTTTCAGAATCGTAATATACTCGGCTTAATTTTGATTCCATTGTTATTGCTAAGCTTAAATTCTATTACCCTATTCCTTTATTTAGAATTGATTTCACTATAACAATACAACTGTATTCATACGCTATAAGTTATCACCATAAGTCTATGATACTCTCTATAAGTATGGGTCTATAGAATATATGCCAAAAGCATTAATCACTACGTAGATAGTAAGAATTTAAGAATAGAATTTTTCATGGAATTGAATAGTACGAAACTAGCGCCGCGCGCGGAGTTAAAATGGGGGAAGGAACTCGCGGCGCGCGCGGGGAACCCCGCGGGGGTGAGGGGGGAAGGAACTCGCGGGGAACTCGCGAAGATTCACCGCGGCGGCGGCGGCGTGCTCCAGTTCCCATGACCCAGTTCCCACGCACCTACTTTATACCTCTACCGTGGTACGAAATGTAGCCCTATACTACTAAGATTTACTACCCCCACTTTTTCCCCCATTTTCCCCTTTTTTAGCGCCTTTCCCCCCTTATTTCCCCTATTATAGCCTATGTTACGGCTGGTTGGGCGTCTTAGCCCCGCCCATTTTCGCGTTAATTTATTCAAATTTATTCATAATTAATGCTCTAAAACGCTAACAGATGGACCTAGGGTAGCTTAACTTCATATTATTTTATTTCGTAAATTTCCAAATCCCCGACGGGACTCGAACGTACCAACGTTCACGCTACGGTTCGGAAACCCGGCACGCTACGAAAACGCCACCGAATTATTGTATAGCTCATTGCTCTTATAAGATAAGAGCTGGCAGAGACAAATCCATCTCTAGTCTAGGCAAAGAGGAGGGAAATTTCCCTCCTCTTTGGTCTAGGCGCGTTTCGCGCTAAGAGAGAGAAATTAAATAATCGCCCACTGCCACGTTAATATGACGCTAAGTCGGCCTCAAAGTCACGTCTGAGGCTTAGAGTTATTTTCCTAAAACCTTATCAGTCTTGAATGTAGAGAGAAACGAATTAGCCATATGCCTGATCAGCGCACAGCGGCCAAAATTGGAACTATCAAAAGGATGAGCTTAGTGTAGTGGCACTCTATATTAACTCCCTATAGGGCATAATAAGTCAAACCCTCGGAGATGCCATTACTCCATTTTATACGGAAAAAAAAAATTTACGCGATTCGCGGAGACGAGCTAAGAGCGGAAAAACGTATTTTATAAATTTTACACCTGTAAAATCTTTTAAAAAACACTTGGAACTTGTATTTCTACTTACTTTCGAGGAAATACCACCGTTTTCTGAAGGTAAGAGTATTTTTTTAATACATTTATTAGTAATAAAATCATTTAAGGCGAGCTAAGCCTTGGTCATAGCCATAATGTAGATTTGCACAATCTGAAAGAGGCTGTACTTTTCTAACTTGGAAAATTTATTTTTTAGGCTTTTCGAAAAATCTATGGCAAAATCAGGTAGGAGACTAATGAAATATTTAGTGGATAATTTTGGAGAGTCAGTTTAGGGATAATTTCATCCGTTACATTAATTTTATCTCCAAATAAGGATGGAATCGCGAAAGGTTTGAGCCTACGTAGTCTCTTTCCAGTGGTGGGAAGAAATCTGATTTTGTAAAATGTTTTGAACAAATCCGTAAACTGGAGATATCAGTGGACAGAGGTCCTACAGCTGTTGTTATAGAATCAATCCACTTCTTTCTAGTGGCAGTCTCTTTCGGAAAGTTGAGGTAAGAAAGAAAACGTTCTTTACACCTACAGTTTTGAACGCAGCAAACATGCGTTGAAGCCATGGTTTTTACCTAAATAAGTAAATAAAAACGTTTATGTTATATTTTGTTTTATGCCTTTAAATATAGAGACACACACTTGACAAAGTTTGTTATGGTGGGCACCATTATCGACTCTTGAGTCTGTTTTTATTCCGTATTGGTTACATCATATGCTTACGTTGTTAACTTGTTATAAAGGTTATTATGTTCAGTACAAAGCGACATATATTTAAGATTAAAGATTTATAATATTTTTTTCACAACCTTGAAAAGTTGCCGGCAACCACACAGGCGTAAGATCGATAGTTTACATATCAGAAGAGATGAATATGAATTGAAACTAAGAATATTTATATATTTTAAGAATATGTAACAGTAAACACTCTTACCTTCAGAAAACGGTGGTATTTCCTCGAAAGTAAGTAGAAATACAAGTTCCAAGTATTTTTTAAAAGATTTTGCAGGTTTAAAATTTATAAAATACGTTTTTCCGCTCTTAGCTCGTATAAAATGGAGTAATGGCATCTCCGAGGGTTTGACTTATTATGCCCTATAGGGAGTTAACATAGAGTGCCACTACTCTAAGCTAATCCTTATGATAGTTCCAATTTTGGCCGCTATGCCCTCTGTGCGCTGATCAGGCATATGGCTAATTACCATGAGTTAACCCACTTAACCAATGATATCGTCATCGTTCACAAGTGAGATTAATGATATCTTTATAAATAATGATGTAGTTTAATTAAGTTTAATTTAACCGATTGAAGAAGTTACAATGGTTCAATATATATTATTCTGTAATCTAATTAAGATTAAAATAAATATATATTCACGAGTGAGATTAATGATAATTATAAATAATGAATCGCTGTTTCAAGTAAGTTAATTGAGGATTTTAGGTTAGGTTTAAAATGAACCTAATGAGTAAGTTACTGTAGTTTATTACTAGATTGATTTTATTCATAATAGGAATGCTATTTTATAAACAAGGAAAATAAACCCGAAATTCTAAATTAGCTGGGATCATCTTATAATGAATATAGTAGTACTAATTCTTGTCACTAGAGGGCGGTAAAAACTTTATGACTGGGTCATCTTGTTAAATGAGTTACCAATACTGACTAATAATGACCAAGAAGCTTCATCTGGACCACTTAACGCCGATGAACTTTTTGCGGTGCTGCGATCACTACCACGTGGTAAAGCGTCAGGCATTGACGGTTTACCGGTAGAATTTTACCTCAAATATTGGAACCTTCTCGGGCCGGTGCTTGTGTCTGTTTTTGCCGACCTGCAATGCAACACGCACTTTAGCCAACGGTTTTCCGAATCGGTGATGTCGCTTCTTGAGAAAACTGGTGATTTATTCGATATACGTAATTGGCGACCGCTGTCAATTACTAATACGGACTATAAATTATTTGGTAAATGCCTCGCGATACGGCTTAAGTCTGTCGCGCCGTCAGTTATTCATGAATCGCAGTCGTACGGTTTTCCCGGTCGCACGATTCGTCACACCATAGCAACGCTTCACGACCTTCTTTCTACCCCGAGCTCTTCTAATGAGCCCTTGGCTATTGTTAACATAGACTTTGAAAAAGGCTTTTGATCGCGTGGATCACGCCTATCTTTTTCGCGTGCTCGAGGCTTTCGGTGTCCCACCTACATTCCTCAGTCTTTTAAAAGTGCTTTATCGCGACTCCGTGTTTCGGTTGCGCTTTAACAATACAATCACTGATGTGGTACCTTTCCACCGTGGCATCCGTCAAGGATGTCCGCTCTTGGCCCTTCTGTTTTCTTTCGCGGTTGAACCCTTAATGGTCTTGCTGCGGAAGAAACTTAGCTCTCGCGTGGGACCTGCTCACTATAGCATTTTTAAAGCGACTTACGCGGACGATTTTGACGCGGTTTTACGTCATGATGACGATTTTGGCGTCTTGCATTTTTGCCTTGAACAATATTGTGCCTCTTCGGGTGCTAAGGTAAATTATGCCAAGAGCTTTGTCCTATGGAGTGGTTCTTGGAAAGGTCGTCTGGATCAACCGCTCGGTACACACTCCAGGTCTAACGGAGGTAAATTCCTCGGTGTATATCTTGGCAACAATAAAGACTATGTGTTGCAGAACTGGAATACCTTGTTGCTCCGGTTTCGCAGAGTGCTTGGTAGTTGGTTTCGCTACCGCCATCACTGCTCTGCTGCCGGCAGAGTCCTGGTGGTTAATCACCTTGCTGGTAGTGTCCTTTGGCACTGTCTCAAGGTACTTCATCCGCCTGATGAGTTTCTTCGATCCACGCAAAAACTTATCCTTGATTTTGTCAGGGACGGTATACATTGGATTAATTCGGAAACCTTATATCAGGAAAAACGTTTTGGTGGTGTTGGGCTTGTGTCTCTTGCCACTAAAGCTATGTCCTTTCGTATCGCAACTGCCTATGATCTCTTCGCTTGTGATGTCGGTAAATCGCCTCACGCAATTATGGCTAATGCTGTTCTTTGTGCGCGTACGGACTCCGTTACGGACTTTCGCGATTTTTTTCTACGTCGCTTCGCGATACGGTTTAAAGATGATTTCTATCAATCTTTATTTGTGTCGTGGCGCTCGCTTCCTTTTCGGATCATCCCCGAATTTATTACTCGCGACGTTTTTTTGTCGCTACCTATTTTTGACTCGTCTTACATTACTAATGCAACGGGTGTCGCGTTAAACGCAGCCCTTCATGGTTTTTTCGTGCGGTCCGGTTTATGCCGCATACGGGACTTTTTAGATTTGAATGGTCACTTTGTGCCTTCTCATATTATCTTCTCGGACGCGCGCCCCACACGAGTTATGTTACTTCAACACCGTGCTATACAAAACACTTTGATACGACTATTCCCCCGTGTGTTCTGTGCTCGCGGGCTAATCCCTGACAACGTTTTCGGGCTCTCCAGCGTTCCAGTTCTTGAGGCAGAATGCCCCACTCACCTTGGTGTAGTGAGGGTGATGCTTAGAGACCGTCCTTCTTCCCGTGATATTTACCGTTGCCTTATAATAAAGACTTTTCGTCTAACACCTCCAGTTTTAGTGGTCCGTCCACCCCCACCAGATTTGCTTTTGACGTGGGGTGTAGCAAAACTTGCACCCTTTAATACTCGGTTCGAACACGCGGTGCAATGGCGCGCTTTACATGGGGCCTTACCGTATCCATCAAGACTGGCCCATATAATTGCGGATGTGTCTCCAATTGTATTTTTTGCCCTGCCATGGGTACTTTTGAACACTCTTATTTTGACTGCCCAGTGGCTATTACAATAATTAATTCTTTGATAGCGTGGGTTTCCACCTTAAACGGACACGATCATACTATCTCGGAAGTTTTTTACCTAGTATGCTCCCCCGGCAATCATTCCTTTTGTAACCTTGTTTTTCTTATTGGTAAGGTTGTTCTGAGAGACATGTTTCTCAATATTCGTAATGGTGACTTTCACTCCCAGAGTTTTGAGACATTTATTGCTCAAAAAATTTTCTCATCTAAGATGCGTACCATAGCGCGTTATAAGGCTAGGCGCAGTTTTGCAATCTTACAAGGTCCCGATCATATTACTAGTTTTAACGAACAATGGGGCATAAACCCTTTATAATACACTAATGTTACTCTTATTTTCATTGTAATTATATTTATTAATAGTAGTTCTTTCCATGTATATTTTATAGTTCCATTCTAATGCCATGTGTTCATTCTCATTACTTGATACAGTTCTGTTTTATTATTGATTAATTGAAACTTTTTATGTACAAATACTCTTGTGACGCTAATTAAAGCCAATTTGCAAACCAACAAAACTCTCTCTCTCATCTCTCTCTCATCTCTCTCATCTCTCTCTCATCTCTCTCATCTCTCTCTCATCTCTCTCTCATCTCTCTCATCTCTCTCTCATCTCTCTCTCCCTCTCATCTCTCTCTCTCATCTCTCTCCCTCTCATCTCTCTCTCTCTCTGATATTTAGGCAAAGCAAGGTAACCACCAAGAAACCAAGTACCTTAAGTTGCTCCGAAAACTTTTACGATAACTGAATACAACAACTGTCCATTCCTCTTCTTTATATCCTCTATGATAGCAGTCTACATTCTCACCTATTCGTGCGCGCTTGATAATGGCCATTATAATTCTAACGCCTTTTGTCATTGTGCTTCAAAACGCCACAGCATATTGTAGAGTATACACTTGGCCAAAAGTTGGCAAATGTAGACACACCTTAAAATCAAGTAACGATCGACATCGTCATTTCGCGAAACAAACTGACTCCCATGACATTAAATTTTCAGATCTCGTCTCCGTGGAAAATGACAACTCGCACATTTTCGCCTAATTTCGAAGCTAAATAACAAATTGTCTGGGAAAATCAAATAACGTAATATATCAAAATTTCTCAAATAATTTGACGTTATCGGGTAACGTTATCTTGCAACTATATTCAATATGTTATTTTCCAATGTAACCTTGAGAATAGCCCTGGATAAGGTAAGGTTTCAAAATTATCATTTGCAAAAATTTATCGCTTCCAAGACACTAGAGAAAGTGATTTATATAACGACATTTATAATCCAAGGATAAAATTTCTGTTTTCAGGCATACGTCATGCAAAATACGGGCGAATTCAATTTCAAAGCTGTTTTAAAATATTATTATGTTGTAGCGGAATTTTTAACCAATTTCAAAACGTAAATGCATGCAGTAATTAAATAAGCTTCCTGATTTTAATTTCGATTAATTATAGTAATAAGCTTCAATTAATTCCTGACGCTGGAAATCTCGTAAGTAAAATTCGAATTTTAATTTCATTTCTTTGTAAGAGAAAAGTTTTTGAATTTTTCACGAAGTATGGACAAAATAAATATTATTATAAAAATATTGAATAATCTTCGGCACATTTCCGACCGATTAAACTCTAGGCGTTTTTTTTAGAATATTGACTTGAGATATGAATTAACTAACTATTGGAGGGATATCTATAATAATTATAATAAAGCATACATTACTGGTTATCAACTGGGACCACCCATCCAATTCACATATTACACGTTTTTGGTCAAATACTTTCGACCTCAAGACGTTAAAGTCACCAGAATGTTTAACAGTACCGCTTATGGGGTATATAATTTTGATAATGAACCTGACCCTTAAAATTAAACCCGAAAATAATTATCAGGCTTTGCTCATTTTACTCTTGTGGGATCTACTTGTCAAAATTATGTATTGGAAACTGGCACAATTGGGAACAACCCTTGGAAAAAAGCAAATAGGCAAGAGTTTGCATTTTACCTAAACTTTTTTAAATAATGTTAGGCTTGAATATATTCTTCTTAATACGAAAGTAATTTCACATTGAAACACGTAGGTTCTCTGGGGATCGCAATAGTGTTATTTGTGTCAATAACAAAAGCCAATGTGTATTCGTACCAGGTTTACCAATCATCCCCAAAAATCTATACTCTCGACGACTTAATGTAGGAGCCCAACATGAAGGTCTTCGTCCAAGATGAATTTCACATTAAACGCCATAAGAAATTATGTCACTATGTCTTTGAAGGAAATATTAAGTCCGCTGTTAAATCACAATATTATAGCAACTCTCTACTATTATGTTTCCCCTTTCTACATGATCTCTTCTTTTCAGACGTTTTAATCCCACTAAAATTTCTTAAGACAGTCAAATAATAATTATTACGATGCAGATCACCGATCACTTTTGACACTTTCCTTTAGAGAAGGTCGAATCATAAATTTTATGCATTTCCAGAAATATTTCCACGATTTTTACGACGATTATCTGGAAAGGGCTTTGAAACTGAAAGAGTCTGGGTTTAATGAAAAGGAAGTATTCAAAGCGAACGAAAATATAGCGTTTAGAGCCTATTCTACGGTAGTGCGACGTTTCTGTTTCTGGTATAAACACCTAGAGGGAATCAACTACGGGGAGATTTTCATGGAACAACCCTTCTCCTATCTATATTCGCAAAACGCATCCTTGGAAGGCAGATAAATATTCGTTCAAAGGTACCAAAACAAGACCCTTATGGTTACATAAAATATAATTAAGACATACCCTAATTGATGAAATTCTAATTAACTCATTAGCTCTTAAAATAGTTAATTAATTACTGACAGATTGCAAACTTTTCTGGAAACTGGTCATGATATTCGGTATGCTATCGATTGGGCGTGTTATCAAAACAGCATTGTCCAAACGGCTTTTTCAAAAACGCGTTTGCCATTATAGCCATTTCTCGTTTAAGCGCATTTTGATTACAACGTTTATATCTTGAGCGTACGAAAGTACGCCTTTTCCAAAATATTGTTATTTATCTTCATTAACTTCCCAAAATAATATGCCTTTTCCAAAAAATTATATTTTATATTTACTTCCGATATAACATTACTCCTTTTTGCATAATATTGTTCTTTGTCCTATATACTTAATATAATAGAGATTTCCCTCCCTATCAATCACAGTTTGGGCGGAAACAGCAACCGCTGTTTTGGGAAATAGCGCTGTATTGAGAAACGCGGAAACAGCAACCGCGGTTTTGTTTGTACGCGGTTTTGCAAACCGCTGTTTTGGGAACCGCTTTATTCCAAAACGCTCTTTTGAAAACCGCTCAACTACCCGTGAACCATGATATTCGTAGCGAATTCGTATGGTTGAGCAATTTTTGCCTTGAGAATGAAAGCAACAAAGATCAAATCATCAAGAATTTGACCTCTAACCCGAAAACTTTGGCTCCGGCTTTCGCCAGTCTAATTGTTCTGTACATGTTGAGTGTGATTGCTCTCTTGGTCGAACGTGACGTAAAGAAGATGAATCCAACTACAGGCCCGGATGATACATACAAACAGAATAGGGATTTTTTTCGTTTAAAGCATTCCAAAGTAACTCCTGATGCGTGAGCTGAACTAAATTGAATTCGAATTTATATACTTTCCCTTCATATCCAAAGGGATATAATAGAAGTATTTACCCCATCGCTAAATATAATGATGGCAATATAAAGCTTTAAACAGTTGCTAAAAGATCTACGAGTTTGCGTTGACATGACTTAAAATTAATTAATCGCGGAAGTCCATTAAATTATCGTAGGAAATAACGATTACAATAGCTGGTATAGCGTACGTCTCTGCTGGGGTAAGAACTCCTTTAAACTCCATGGATGGGGGGTTAGTTTTTCCCCCTTTTCCCAGCCCTGTTAGAAATCTCGAGCTCATCTCTTGGAAGTCTTTCTTCACAAGAGCGGGGCGTGATTTCTTCAGCCCATGAACGCTGGATCTCTAAATGGACCGGAAAACCGGGAAGATCCCTCAATATAGCACGTTTGCTTTTTAAAAAATAAAAAGGAACGGCCCTTGTCGTTAAATTATTTTTAATAGGTTTATGAAGAATCATATAAAAACCGAATTGTCTTGACTGTTCTCAAATTCACAGCCCCCATCCCTTCACCTGATGCTATGCTAGAGAGCGTAGGCAGCGAGTAAGTAAAGAGATAATTTCATTGGATAGGTTAATTAAGGCGGAGTTAGAAAATAAGCCTATTATTATAAGTCTGAAAAGAATAACAAATATGCGAATAAAAATTTTTAATAACATACAATATATACAATAAAATATAAAATAACAAATATTTACACAAAAAAATAACCCCACCACCATTTACCGGTAGAGCCGAACCCCCCACTGCCACGTGATGTAGGGGTTAGACTCTAGAAACAACATAAAAAATGTGTTACATGTTGAAACCTAATTTAAAAAACTTAAAAATATTTACCGCCTCTTCCACCGGTCTTAGCAATATAACCGGCGTAACTATCAATTGGGCGACTCTATCGCCACGCCGAACAGTGTAGGCGGTGTCCCCGACGTTGGCAATGACCACTTTTAGGGGTCCCCGATAGTCGGCGTCTATTATTGTTAAGAAATATTATATTTTTGGGCCTTATAAATTAACTAATAAACATACCTATCGTCCCCTCGGCGACAAACAGCCCTTGGGCCGTCAAGCTGCTACGGCCAACAATGCGACCGTAGCTGTCCGCCGGCAGCATAACGCCTAACCCAGTCGACACAATTTTGATACCGTGAGGATCAATTACGGTATCGACTGGACAATATAAGTCCAGTCCGGCCGACTGGGGAGTGGCACGACGGGGAGTAAGCGCTGCCGGATGGATTTTGATGACAGGCAGGCAGGGCAAACGAGAGGCGTTGGAAAAAGACATTTTAAAGAGGTACTGTTGAAGTCTTTAGAAAACAACTGATAACTTTCATTTTGAAACACGGGGCTTATATACTTAATTAGCGAGGTCAAATCTAATAGTGTCTAGCCAATACTTTCAAGATTCTTAAAATTCAATAAATAGCAAAAAGTTAATTAGATATATAGGCATAAAATTACAAAATCTCTCCGAGGTCTAAGTTTTTTTTCGTATGCAAAAAAGTTGTCTAGGCGTGTTTTAAATAATTCAAACGAGATCGTGTTATATAAAAAACCCTTTAGCGAAGGTTAAAAAAGAGTTACTTTGATAGAAGCCTGGGGGACAAATATTATTCGTATGCAAAAGCTTGTTTGGGTGTGTTTCGAATAATTAAATTTGAATAATTCTCACGAGATCGCTTTATATAAGAAAAACAATTTATTAGTGAAGGTTAAAACTAATTACTTTGGGAGGGACGGAAATTGTTTTTTAACATGATTTAAATCTAAATAAATGTATATTAATATTAAACTATAGAGGTTATTTTTTATATAGATAGGTATATTAATGTCCTCTTTAATCTTTAGTATCAAGTCCGCAATAAAAAAATGTATTTTTGGTTAAATTATAAAATAGCGTATCAGACATAATTATATATTTTTAAACTCTTAATAAGAATAGAATAAGGTTGTGTTGTAAAAAAAACCATGTCTGGGCCTGTATTCTAAAAAAATGGCCCTGAGATTTTGGTATAAAAGCTAAAGCATGGGCATTGGATTTTCACAATCGAACTATCAACAATGAACAAGTATCAGGAATCACAGTCCCTCTCCCAGTCACTTATCGATTCACCGCCAACGTCTCCCGGTGCTCGACCAGGACCGAGTAGCGGTCGTCATTTCTTAGGCCATTTTCTAACACCGGCTGCCCCGGAGATAGTGATAGACTCGGACGACGAGTCATTTGTGCAGGAAGTCCTGCAGAAAAACATCGTCGGGTCCAATGTTATTGAGGGCTCCTTTCGCCTCAGAAAAGAAAGGCAGTACTTCGAGACAAAAGTCCCCCCACGGCAGGGGAATTTTTACGTAGACGTCGCGGTCTATAAGTTTCCGGACATTAGAAACTCCCAGCCTGATAAGGTCTGGGAGTGCGATCACAAAAGACTGAAAACAGTCTTAAAAAAACAACAAAGAAGGCGTTAATTCCTTAACGCCTTCAAGAAGCTGGTGGAGGTCGTCAAACAAGACGAAGAAGCCAAACAGCAGCCGCCCAGCAAAATAAGTATCTTATTAACAATAAATTTACAAACCAAAATTTGGTTTTTATTTTTTTTTATTTCTGATAGAGATTTAAAAAATGAGTTCGAGCAGCAGCAGCGGCAGCGACTCGGAGGGTAGTGAGAGGGTGGAACACGCCCAGGTAAACCGGTACTACACAATTGAGCGGCAAATAGACAAAACGAGTCGCAAGTGGCACTGTAAACAAATCGATTTGTGTATAGCTTTCAAAAATCTGGAAGACATTCTAACGCGAGACTTTTTTCGAATTTTTCGAAAAATTCTCGACGAAGATATACGCAAATTAGTAACCGAGAACCCCGGGTATAATCGAGTTCGATTTGCTTTAAGCTCCCCCGGATTGACGACCCCCGTAAATATTAAATTTATAAAAATTGACAAATTCACTAGTAAGCGAATTATGAGCACCATCTATAGAGTAACGCAATCTAGTCGGGACTTTGTCTTTAATGGGGAAGATTTTCAGTTTGACATTATTTTTCTAAACCTCGACGCTAATATAGGGACTTATTATAAATCCATAAAAAATAGAACTTTGGTTAATTTGGATTATTTCGTTAAACAAAATAACCAATTTATTTTTATGGAAAACAATGATAATCTCTGTTTTTCTCGGAGTTTAGTTCTGGGTAAAGAGTTGGCCGATCGCCATTTTTATCAACAAAATAAGCAAGGTCAGCCCTTTAACCGGAACAATTTTGACAAACTGAGACGCAATAGCGACCTTCAAGGTAATATTGCGAAAATCTTGCACCGAAAAGCCGGCGTCCCCGAAAGTTTCGTTACTCTAGAAGATATTCAAAAATTTCAAAATTATTTAGCTCCCCATTATCGGATCGTGATAGTTGATGCTGCGAATAATTTTACCATATTTTTCAAAGGCCCCCAAGCCCCTAAATTTATCTATCTATTAAAAATTGGCGACCATATCCACCCCGCATTCTTTAAAGTTCCAAACACCCGAACAGTTTCTAATTGTAGGACCAACGCAAGCGGGGAAGAGTTGTCTTTTAAGTAACTTATTGCAAAATCAGCAGCTTATGTTTGACCCGCCGCATAAAAAGGTTATTTATTGCTACGCCGCCTAGCAACCAAACTACGAAAAATGGAAACAATTGATTCCGGGAATTCAATTTATTCAAGGATTGCCAACCGCCGATCCGGATTTTTGGGAAACGCATCGCGATTCCTACTTGATACTAGACGATTTAGCTAGTCAATTATTTAAGCTAGCTCATATTGCCGATTTAGTGTCCGTGACGTCGCATCATTTAGGGTATACTGTCATTATTATTACTCAACAACTGTTTCCCAAGGGTAGCCAATCGCGGATAATTTCTCAAAACTCCTCCTATTTTATAATAATGAAAAATCCTCGAGATGTTGCCTCTATTAGGTATTTAGCGCAACAAATAAGTCCAGATAACCCGAAGCGTATTACGGACGCGTACAGACTAGCCACTAGAGAACCCTATAGCTATTTGTTAATTGATTTAAAACAAGAAACTCCGGAAAATTTACGATTAAGGTCGCGTGTTCTACCTCACGAATCGCCTATGTATGTGTATGTCGATTAAATTTAATTGTCATTTGGATAATGGCCCCGCGCGTTAAACGTCGATCAGGAAAACGCTCCCGACTCGTCGTACCCCGTCCCTCAGCAAAGTTTGCCAAATTTGTCCCTTTTTTACAGAGTTTGCGTCAAACTAGCTGTAAACAACGGCGAACCCTCTTAAACAATAGTAGCGCGCCTCAATTAAAGAGCATTCAGACAATTTGTAAGAATTTAAAGGGCGGGGGCATTTATTTGAGTAAAGACCGTAAGAAGAGACTAGCAAAGTACAAGAAAATTATTAGACAACTCGGATCAAGTACCTTGTCGCAGAAAAGCAAAAAAAGTTGCTCCTGCAGCAATCAGGTGGTTTTCTTACGACGTTGCTTGCAGCAATCTTGCCTTCAATTGTCCAAGCCATAGCTGCTAAACTATGAAACAAATGGTACTTGTACCGGCTACCGCCGTAACTTCAACAGCTGCCCAAGAACATTCCGCCTTGGACCAAGAGATTGAGGATATTTTAAAATCGCCATTGAATGCCTACGATAAATTATATAAATATTTAGACGCCTTTAAGAAATATTTAAGTATCGAGAAACAAATTCCTTTACCTAAATTTGAAGTCGTAACACCTGCAATTGCGACTAGCATCGCGTTGCCATTATCGGTCACACCTAAAACGCCGCCGCGAAAAAAACAATTTTCATGGCCGAGCTCTGCCACGTCATCACTGACAACAAGCACGTCGGGCAGTTCTTTCACTACGCCTAAACGAACCGAGCCTCGACAAAAGGTTTTTAAAAGCGAAACGGCTGTTGGGACACCATCACAAGAAGATTTTTACCAGCTATATGGACCAACCTATGTTGGCGACCTGGTAAAACGGCAAGCTGAAGTTTTGGCAAATCGTTTGCAAAAGACATTTTTTACGCCGAAAAAAGAGGACGAAACAGAAGGGGCTGTCGGTTATGCAAATACGGACGACGCTTTTCAAGAAGAAATTGCCGATGAACAAGAGAATCTAGCGGAAGCGGACAATTTAACGGACGTAGAAATCCTGTTTGAGACGGCCTCCGCTAAACAGAAGAAAAAGAAAAACAGAAAAAACCTCGGAAAAAGAAAGACGAACTTCAAAATCTCGGCCCAGTAGTTCCATCTAACGAACGGAGGGGTCGACACCATAAATGACGTGATATTGATTAATAAAAAATGTAATATTAAGACAAATAAAAAATTGTTTTATTGTGAACAATATCTGTGTACATGTTTTTTTTTAAATGTAAACATAAATATAATAAAGCAACATAGTCGTTAAGTTTAAGATTCTGGTCATAGATGGCGTCTAATATCGTCTTTCTAGCCACGCCCTTGCAGCGGAGGGTTAAAAACATGGCGGCGTGCAGACCACACAGTTGAAAGAATGGATGTTGAATTTGTTGTTTATTGTAAACAACTCGTTTCCCGTATCGTTTTAAATTAATTTTATAGTATCGTGGTGAATTTCCGTACGTGCAAAACATTTCCACAGTGTCATTGTTAGAAAAGCACGCTATCCAATGTTCTCCAGCCTCTCCAGCTGCCTCATTATTGAATATAAAGCAAAATTTGGGTCTTTTTGGATGTGGGGGGAGTTTATCTACTGGAAAGCATCCTAAATAGTAGGGTCGCGTTCTTTTATCGCAAGTTAAAAGAGCGTTTATTTGCGATGTGTTCATAATTTAGTCTTGACAACTCCCGTCTCAGGTAGCGAGACTTGTAGTTCAGCACCGTAAAAGACGCCTAGAATCTGCTCTCCTTTCAAATCCGCTACGCGATAGACGGGTGGTGACCTTGGTATGACATCAACAACTCGAAATATTTCGTGAGTAAAGGTGCCACCCGAGCTGGTTTTTCTAAATACCCGACTAGCTATAGAGAGACGGACGTGGTCGCCAACTTTAAAGGTCGGTGCGTATCGATTAATTCCGTTAGATTTCCAGTACAATTTATTCCAAATGATTGATTCGTTATCTATATTAACAAGAGCCGGTGCAATTCCAATTGTTGAATGAACCCGTTCATTATAGGCTTGAGTAATTAAAGGTAAATATTTAACGTAATTTTTAATCACCGTGGCCGTAATAACCCGGGCAATTTGTTCCTTGATTGTTCTAATAAAACGTTCCGCTAGACTGGCTTTATGCTGACTTCGGGCAAAATGTATTTGCACATTGTGACGTTTCAAGAAGGAATCAATGTTGCGTGAACTAAATTCTCCACCGTAGTCAGTGTATATTTTTAAAGGGATCCTCTCTCGAAATATTTTTTTAAAAGCTTCGATAACCTCGCCAGATGTTTTGTTTCTAAGAGGTACTGTCCATCCATAGCGACTTAAGACGTCAATGACGCACAAAACATAGCGAACATTTTTATTAAAGCGTTTTAATCTCGGTAAATCCAACAAATCAGCTTGAAAAACGTCATCGATACTCGAGGCGTACACCTGATTGGTTTTGAATCGGGATCGCCGAAATCGGTGTTTCGTGTAGGCGGGCTGTTTCTCGAGAAAGGCGATTAATTTTGCTTTTGGCACGTCTGGTAAGGCCTTTTGTAGCCTCGCTAGCGATCCATAGGCGGCTGGGTTAGACACATCGTAATAAATTTTTCTAATTTTAGCGTCCATATCTTAACAAGTGTAAATAACGACTTAATGGTTTCCCAATAAACAACTTTATTTAATACACACAAAGGTATTTTATAAAAAACAATATCAGTTAAACAAATACTATATATCAGTACATTTTTTAATAGCCATATATCAAGGCATTCTTTAAATCGGCAAAACTGTTGACAAAATAAGCGTAAATATCCTCTTGATCTTCAATCCATCCATGGTCAGTCTCAAATTGATGCAAAATTTTCTCTCGATCCAGTAGAGGTAACGCTTCGTGCAAATTACGTTCGACTCGATCGCTGAAATTTGTGTCAAATTCCGAGCAGCTTTGAGAGTGGCATATTTGTTTTGACACTCGACGTTGGCGCAAGCGGAAGTGACGTCAAACAAAGTGGTGGTGAGCTCGTTTAAAATTAATTCTCGCTTGCGACAGACAGCTATCCCTTTAGCCTTGAGAGCCTCGTCAATCAGCGGCTTTAAATCAATCAATGTCTGCCATCCTGTTTTGTTCAGGCTGAATCCTTCGCTGGTACTAAAGTTGAGGAAATAACGACTGCCGCTGCCTCGTTCATAGTATCGAAGATCGATTAGACGTTCATCTTTCGAGTTGACGAAGCATTCCAGCTTGATGCGCTCTTTGACGGGCAACCAAATATGATAACGAGGTATTTTTCCGTCAAAAAAGGACGTGAGTTCATTTTGAAAGCGAAACAAAGCGTACCAAGCGTTAGGTTTTAATATAGTTTTTGTACGCGTATCCGATCTTTGAATTAAAATTTTAGGTTCAATTGACTCAATGACGCAAATGTCTAGCTTTGGCGTGACGGTGTGTACTTGATGCATATTGACGCGCAACTGATATTCTATTTATAAAGTTTTAGTCTTTTATACGTTGGGGTGATTATAAATAATTTCTCTGTTTTTAGATATAATTAATTGGTTGTTTGGAAATTCGGACATGACAATGCACGTGACGTTTTCGGTTAGCGGAGAGCTAAATCTTAACGATAATCGCAGGTTACCAGTCTGAGGCATGGAATTTAGACCTAACGAAGCGAGATGTTCTCTACTCAAATCAAAGACAACGACAAAAAAGCCTTTCTTATATAAATCGTAAGAAATAATATTTCCTCTGTCAAGACCTAATATTTCGAGCCCCTCGAATAAAGAATTGTAACATCTAACGTATTGATTGTCGTCAAAATTAGGCGTAAAGGGGATATCAGGATAATTTTGAGAATTTAAAGAGAATTGCATGAAATCGAGCTTGAAGTGTTGGAGATCCAGGGGGTTAGAAGTTGCTTCCCCTACAAATTTTTTATTAGTAACGAAAGCCACGACAGTTCGCGAGGGTAATTGCCCGGTAAACAAGCTGTCCTTAATAAAATCCTGCGTTCCGGTGGTTATTAAGAAATTTTTCATAGCAATAGTGTTTACTTCGTAGCAATCGTTTATACCCGAATTTAACATCTGCGCGTGAGCTAGCTGCAGTTCGGGATTAACCTCAATTTCGCGCGTAAACAAAGTGCATTCCGTTAAATAAATCTTATACTTTTTGCCCGTTTCATTGTGAATAATAGCGAAATCCGAGGAGCTTCGATGAAGTCTAATTCGCACCTCGATATTATCTAGCAAGAATTTGGGCGTTTTAAACATACCCTGAAATAATTCGCCTATTACATCGCGCGTCTTTGATTTTGCCACGCATTTAGCGCGACGACCAATACCATTATCTTCCTTGTTAATATTGGCGTCTTCCAAAGCCGTAGCCGGATCGATAATGATATCCAAATAATATAGCATAGAAGTTAACCAGGAGTTGGCCGCCGTTTGTCCATAATTTAAAAGTATTTTAAAATAGGCCATATATGGGTACATATTATTAGGCTGCTGGACAGCGACGCCATTGAGAAATAATTCTACTTGACAAAATAGCGAGGAAATTATTAAATTTGTTACCGAGACTTTCTTTTCCGCATCTGGAACGGCAGTGCCGTCCTCGTGTAAAACGCGAAATTTTAATCTCAAAAGAGTTTTAGTCAAATCATGATAATTGTTAGAGGGAGGAATGATAAATTCTACATATTTAGCATTAGCTAGTGGGGCAATTGGATAATGAACAGTCGTTTTAGTCCCAACGATATTATTATTCACCAATGGCTTTTCAAAAATCGGAGAGAACACTTTCGTAAGTCGACATGTTTAGTCTAGAAAATCGCGTTAAGTGCGTCGCTTAGGACGTTTGCTCGGGCTTGTTTTAGCAGTCCTCTTTCGTTTTCGACCCGTCCCGCTCTGAGTGTTGACAAACCGGTCCACGCCTTTATGTAGTAGGGAATTTATAGATTGTTTGACATTTGTTTTAATCGATTCTCGAGGTGATATTCCGGGGTTTTGGGCATCGCTAATTACTCTGCTCGTTAATCCAACAGCTTCGGACGCTAAAGCACTAATGGCCGGCCTAATAAAGGGTGTAATTTTGCGCAATAAAGAATTGAAGATACCGCCAACACTAAAACGACCCCCCGATTGGAAAACGTTTGCGTGTAAAGCCGGAAGAGACGATCCTCTTTGGAAATACAGAGTATATCTATTGGGTACCATCGCTAAAGTTCTATTGACGTCTACGTCTAAAAAACAGTTTAATATATACTTTACCCACATTAAACGGGATAATTTCCCCGTAATCGGATTTTAGTTCAATTTCAATTTCTTGTATATCGCTAGTTGAAATTGGATAAAAGTCGATATTATTAAATATTTCCTGGTTCTCCTCGTCTAGCAGCGAGAAAGCCGGCATTTTTATAAAGCCTAAAAGAGGGGCTTGACCACCACCCACTTCTTGTTGACGGATAATATTGGTATAAACAAACATGGCATCGACGCCTCTCATGATATCCGCGGGGTACTGCGACGTCTCGTTATTGATATACCGATCCAATTGATTACTACTAAAACCTAACAATCTCCCGAGACCTCGTCCGGGTGTTGTTTTGGGAAACAAAATTGAAACCGTGACGGTTCCGTCTACATTCTGCGTAAATTTTAGACTTTTTCTATGCGTCGGCGACATGGCTTCGCTCATAGCACTTAAAACATCGCTAATATGATAATATACCCCGGGAGGAATCTCGCATGCGAAATTATCAACTCGTCTGGCTTGAGACCCGGGTAAATACGGCTGGTCAGCCATATTTCCGTCTTCTGGAAATCTATCAACATCGTATTCGCTAGTCCAAAAATTATTAGCCGCTGTCAGGGTTATTGATCTTAATCGGGGATTTACCAGAGCTACTCCCGAGTGACTGTGTTGAAAAAATTCTCCCTCTTCGGGAATGTTAAATAACTGGGCCATTGGTCCAGCTACCGATACGCGAACACCTGGCTCTATTGCGAGACGAACATAGTATCTATCTTCCAGCGCCGTTTTGAGAATGTACATTTTAAAATACTGGCGAGGCATATATTCTTGAACCCCCAATAACTGGTTTATAATTTTTAAATGTAAAGAGAAGGGAATTACTGCCCCGGTCGCCGTCAAATCGCAGGTATATTCGCCCGCGGGTATTTTGATTTTTGTGAAACTAGTCTTAGTAAATAGATACATTAGCGAGTCATGAACGCAATAATTTACGAATGTGTCATTAGTTGTTTTGAAATGCGTAAAATTACGCTCTAAAGGTTTAGTGGATAGAAACGTCCCACCAACGTATTCAGCTTCTAAATTTAATATATCCCGCAAATCCTTTGGGAATAGCATTTCAATTTTTGCCCGACAATAGACTCTAAAATAACGTTCCGCTCCTTGTTTAATAACGCTAAATTCGGCCTGTTGCAATCTTAAAGGGTCAAAATTGCGCGCAGTTATTTTGAGGTTTTCGGCAATTTCTTCATAAATTTTATAATCATCTGTCGATCTAAACTCACCTGACACCTTAAAAAAGAAATAAAGCCAGGGTTCTTCCCAAGCGGTATAGCGCTTTATGGTTTTATTGACTCGATATTCTAGGTACGCATTGTTTCCATTTATGGTATATTCTTGTAACGTCATGCTCAAAGGACCAGATTGATTGAGTCCTGTGTAGTATTTATTGGGGTCAAGATCGAGCAATTTAGCTAGTTGGGGAGAAAATTTAATTTCCACCCATTCCGGTGTTTTGAAATTTTACATGATAGCATCACCCCAATTATCTATTGTGTGATATGTTACGGCAATTTTTTTAAATACTAAACTTTCTAAAGTACGGGCTACGGCTCGATAAAGCCCTTCGGCGTTTTTCTCTGGCGGTTTACTGGCTCTAAAAGTTTGCGGTAAGAACAATATCTTATAGTTATAATAATCTTCAGGGTTAATTGGTTCAGGCTCTTCAGGTTTTATTGGCTCGGGCTTTTTGCGGGGGGATCAACCGGTTGCGGAAACAAGGGTTTTTCATCAATTGGCTCGGGCTTTTTTGATGGCGGATCGATTGGCTCTGAAAACAACTCTATTTCCTCAACATCCGTTGGCGAGGGGGTAGGCGTAAGTGGTTCAAAGGTAGTGGTTTTTGATAGATCGGGTTTCGGTAGATCAGGCTTTAATGGGTCTGGAGTTGGAATTTTCGGGTGATCTGGAAGTTTCAGGGGATCTGGCTCCGGCTTCGACTTTGGTTGTTCAGCCTTTGGATTTGGTAGTTCGGACTTCGTTGTCTCCGGCTTCGACTTTGGTAGTTCAGCCTTTGGTTTTGGTAGTTCGGACTTCGTTGTCTCCGGCTTCGACTTTGGTAGTTCAGCCTTTGGTTTTGGTAGTTCGGACTTCGTTGTCTCCGGCTTTGACTTTGGTAGTTCAGCCTTTGGTGGCTCTGTAGTCAGAATCTTTGAGGGATCTGAAGTAGACGGGGTTGGCCTAGTTGTTGTTGTAGTAGATGTTGGGTTAGTTGTTGTGGTAGATTTTGGCTTAGTTGTTGTGGTAGATGCTGGCTTAATCGTTGTAGTAGGGGCTGAATTAGTCGAGCTTGGAGGTATTAGTTTATCCGAACTGGAGGTATCGGTTTAGTCGAACTTGGAGGGGTTGGGTTAGTTGATGGCGAAGTGGTCGTTTTAGATGGGTCAGTTTTCGGAAATGCTGGAAAGTAGGGTTTTGGCTGATCAGGCTCTGGGAAGGTTTGTTTTGGAAGCGTTATTTTGGGTGGTGGTGGCGGAGGAGTTATTTTGGATGGCTGTGGTTGCACCGGTACTACAGGCGTAGTTGGATCAATGGGTATCGGCAAAAAGGGGGTAGTTCGCGGTAAAATAGGTATAGACGGCGGTAGAGGTTTATATTCTGGTTGAGGTTTTTTTTCTTATTGGCGGAATTTCTTGGCTTGTTTTATGTTTAATGGCAGCCTTAGGAACGTACTTGTAATCAATTTTTTTTAAAACTGTCTCCAACATTCTCAATTTCGATTTCCACATAATTGGTAGTGTAATTTAAAGTTATATTTTTAGCATGCTTTGATAAAGGTAGTTTGGATATATAGGGGACGTTTTCGAAATTATTCTGCTTAAATTCGAATAAGGTGGCTAGGGGTGAATCACCTGGTATTTTAAACCGTATATTTTCAGCTCCTAAAACTTGCAGGTAAACTGGTAAATTAGTATCTAGTTGATTTCCTCGCGCCCCGTCTTTATATTTATTAACTAATTTAAAAGATAATTTGCCTTTCAAATACGGGTGGCTGTTAACATCATCATTTAACAAATCGACAACATCTCGAGGAAGCTCGTACTCTTTGGTTTTGCCATAGCGCTGGACCGGTAACTCTAATTTATAATATTCAATAGGTTCACGTACAGCCGCGTAATTGCCCCGATTTGAGTCACTTACGACCTGAATGTCAAACTTGTTAAAATCCTCGCTTATATTCACCCAGTGATTTGGAAATATGATTTCCGCTAACCCAACTTCATAGTTACTACTCAAGTTTAACGGCTGATGCAAATAATTTTTAAAACTTGACTGAGTATTGTTTGGATATATATCTAATTACGTATTAGACGCTAAAGTTAAAAAAAGTCGTCATTCATGACTAACGTTTGTTTGTCAACTAACCCCAACTTCTTAGACTAACGTTATTTTATACATAAAAAAGATTGCCAATGGCTCGGTGGACTGGTCAGGATTCGAACTCATCACTTTTTGGTTATCACATTAGTAAACCCTGCCTTTACCCACTGAGCCATTGGCAATCTTACAAAACACTCCGTTCATTTTCATCAAAACATTAAAATTCTTTTTTATTCGCTAAAGACTTTTAAAGTCGTTACCCTTGAAACATCTACGTAGTTAGGTAATTAACCCGACCCGATTCCAATAAAAAAGGACCACGCCCTGACTAGTTCGAGCTGGATTCAAGCTTGTTTGAGGCAGTTATTATATAAGCCATCCGCCTGTAGTAATAAATTAAAGGGTGGAGTCGGTAAAAAAATAAATTTTTTTATCTAGAGAACTCTTCTAAGATTAAATTTGGCCTCGATATTTTTAGTATATAAACCCGTGTTTTTAAAAAAAAGTTATCAGATGCCTGACTACGCTCTCATGTTTAACCGTGTGCAGTACTATTTCTACGACGATGTCTTTCTCCAACGCTCCTGGACTAACACAGCTTTTGTTGTGTGAGAAGAGACCAAATTCTATTTTTCCATTCGTCTCTTCTGAGGAATAGCCTGGGAAGAGACCAAATTCTATTCATGGGCTAGATTTACGTAACGTTTTTGTATAGTCCTTCGCCGGTACATTTGGCTACACAAAAAAGTTGCGTAAATTTGTGTGAAGTCGCATGAAGAGAGTTTACTGATGGTTGTGGACTTTAACTTCATTGCAGCGTCATTTGCGTTAATACAACTGACTATCGCAATGAAGGAGAAGTCCTCATCTACAACCATCAGTATTGGGTTTGGATACTGTTCGCGACCAAGAATTGGCGCAAACAACCAGACCTGGACAAGAAGACCAGGCCCCCACAGTGGCTCGGATGTAACTTCCTTTGGGAGGTAAAGGGCCAACGAAGAATTTTATGTGACATGGCCCGTACAAGCCCACAAGCCCTGCCACTGCATAAGGTTCTGCGTACCCTGCACCAGTTGGAGCATGTTCTCTTCAGTGAGGCTCAACAATTTCACGACATCAACGTGGCCCAACCTTCAACGATAGATACATTTCGGGAACATGAAGTAGCGAAAACAACCAGGTCTCGCCGAAGATCCACGATCTTCGAAAACCAATGGAGGATTTCACTTAAAAGGTCATTTCTAACAATCCTCGACTACCCTGCTTGTCTTTTATCAAAATTCATCCGGCATCGTTTATCCTACGCCGCGCCACTTGACGTCAGCCATCAGAATGCATGAACAAAGTTTACTGATGGTGGTTGACGTCATCCACAAGATCGTGCGAACTTACTTTGTGGTAAATTGTTTCGATTTAATTTAGGATTCAGCATGTAACATGTTTTTTGCAGTTGGGAACAAGCCATTCCCAACTCAAAGAAAAGAAGTATTGACCTTCTTGATGACGCCGGCAAACAATGTCATTATTTTTGTTATATCTATATTCTTGTTATTCTCTATTATCTTATTGTATATACTATTTGGTATTGTTATTAAAAAATCTTTATTTGTATATCTGTCTTTGTTTCTTAGACATATTTAGAGGTTTATGGCGGGAAATTCAAACGGGGATCTTGCAAAAATAACTGGACTGGTTTATTAAAAATAGGTAAATCTCCTCTGAATAGTCTTAGCAGGGTGGAAGGCAGGTAAGATTTTCTTATTAAATAACACAATTTTTGGTTGGAAGTTCGGTTGAAGTTTGCTGGATGAGGGGATGGTAGCCATCTTGGATCCATGCGTATCTGTATAGTCCCTACTACTTAAGAGACTGTAAAGTGGTTGGCAGACCTTTTTTTAAAAAGGCTCTCGACTTCTCTCCCACAATTATAGACGTGAGCAGCTGATGCAAAACGCGTCAAAGGGGAATTAATTTGTGGTTTTAAAGCGGTTCTTCACGATTGGGATAATATCTCTTGTGATTGGTTGTGAGCCGCCCCGCTCCGACGTTTCCTGTGTCACCATGCACTCCCGAGAGCCAGATAGCCCGCCTGTGTTTGTTAGAACTGGTGACGTGACAGGAGTCAAACTCGCAGCGGACTTCAAGTAAGAGGCGTAAAGTGCCTTCATCGTTCCGAAAAGTAAAATCGTGGTAACAAAACAACCATGCACATCGTCGATTTAATATTATTCGACGTAATACCTTCAGAAAACAAGACTCTTTGCCTTGAGATTTTTCGATTCGTGCATGCCTTTTACGATATAGTCACCTTGACCTAAAGTTATTTCCACTAAATTCAAACAGATATTTTTTTATTCCAAAAACAATTTTAAAAGTTTCACGATTACAATCATTGCAGTCAATTAACACACGATGAATATCCAGAGCTTAAGAGGAAAATAAAATTTACCGCATTATTTTTAATAGCAAATTAGGAATCAAGTTTTTTCAAAGGTCCATTGCTAAAGAAGAGGAGCCACTCTCATCCCCAGAATCGCGCACGCACTTTTATCAGCTCCCCTGAGGTGTTTCATTGACTCCACCATGAGCTCAGGAACTCGGAGACATGAAAGTTTGCATGGCAAGGAGTCGGTTATTCCATACAAAAACGGGGCAAGTTTATATATTTCTTTGTATTTTCGGCTTTTTAAATCAATTAGTGAGTTTTTGCTGAATCAAAAATCCAATTCATGTAGTATTTTTGGTGGGATTTGTATTTTTGCCGTATTTTTTCATAGAAATCTATATACTTTTATATTTTTTGCCTTATTCAGTATTTGTAGAATTTCACAAAATCCCAAATTCCACAGGATATTTATAAAGATGAATCTAATGATTACGAAATTCTATAGATTTTTTTCCTAAAACTACAAATGCGGTGCTTCCTGGCGCTAGGGAAATAACATAAGATGGCGGCCTCCCCTCTGCGTGTTTGCATATCATCAGGAATTAATGGAATGTCTATTTAGTAATAGTAAAATGGTTGAAAATACTTGAATTTCCAGCGGTTCTGTTAGAAACAAGGCTTGTTGACTCTGAAAACACTGGGCGCTCGGGTAACTAAAGTCATACCAGTGTGAAGATAAGAATATGAAAAAATCATCGAATATCTCTCGTTCCGCCGTTGGAGTTATGGTCGAAATAGCAATGTCAGCCTCCTAGGTAATTAACCCGTGTTAGATAAAATGAACCATCAGAACTCCAAGAGATTGCATATTTACTTGTCGAGCTACCATTCCCACCATTCCAGTACAATAATTGCTCTTAAGGTTACATACTCCATATTGGCCATCAGATGGAGTTACGATTTCAAAACTAAAATTAGAGTTATATCTTAACGATTCACTATATCCTTATATCCTTTTTCTTTTAATAGTTATTGTCCCCTAAGACACTTTTTTTATTAATATCTGTTCCTTCAGTCTAAATTTCAATTAAGTTCGTTGAGAAGGTATTGAGTTTTTAAAATCTGCTGCATCTGCACTTAGCAGAAGCAAAGAAAATAAGAGAGTAACTTTAGCCCAACCAGACATTTCTTTTTAAAGTAATGAAACTTTAATCAAAAACGACAATCTTAGATAGAAGTTAGAAACTTAAATCCACTTTAACTAAGGCTGCAATTTAAAATCTACATACGTTTATTAAAAGGCGCTACTATTCTCTTTATTTTATTAACTAAAGTGGTTTTGAATTTTTAACTTCTATTACTTTATTAACTAAAGTGGTTTTGAATTTTTAACTTCTATATAATTTTTTAATGAAACTACTTGAAATTGAAAGTTTGCAGCAGAAAATGTATTATTGTCATCCATCAGTTTTATAATACTTGAACCTAAAAGAGTTCTTAATGTTGAAACCGAAACATTTCTAATTCGAATTGAGCAACTTTAGTTTAGGAACCTAATATAAAGACAAAGCCCTTCTTAAAAATCCCCAAAGACAACCAAAGAATATTAATTTTAATAAATGTTGGGTAATATTAACTTTTGGTTATGTAATTCAGCTCAAAACTTTCATCAACCCAATTATAGTCAGGCCTTCCCATCCATTTAAATTAGTTAGCTCTGAAAGCTGGTAATAGCTATTTTTTTTTGTCGCGAGTTCCCAAACATTCCTGTTATTCTGCTAATTTTAATAAATTTTTGATATGATTGACATTTGTTTGTTAAATATTCAGCACCGATAACTTCGGAAACTTAAAATAGTTTGGACTTGAATGATTAATTTAAGTCTGAAAGCAAGTTATAGCTTTTTCCGTAGCGATTTTGCAAATTTCGATCTCCCCTGTTATTCTTCCAAATTGAAGCTAGTTTAGAGGATCCAAGATTGTCAATTTTATGAAAGGTTTTAGTAAGATTGAGTCTTGACATACGTTTCTTTGATATCCAGTTTCGATAATAGTTTTAGAAACTTAAAGAGACTGTAAAGTGGTTGGCAGACCTTTTTTAAAAAAGGCTCTCGACTTCTCTCCCACAATTATTGACGTGAGCAGCTGATGCAAAACGCGTCAAAGAGGAATTAATTTGTGGTTTTAAAGCGGTTCTTCACAATTGGGATATTATCTCTTGTGATTGGTTGTGAGCCGCCCCGCTCCGACGTTTCCTGTGTCACCATGCACTCCCGAGAGCCAGATAGCCCACCTGTGTTTGCTAGAACCGACGACCATAATAAACAAGTATTAAAAATTGTAGTAATTTTCCCTTTCCTAGGTTATAAAAGATTCTTTCTGACATGCAACTATAAATACATTTTGAAAAAGACCAACTCTTTTGAGCTATCCACTTCAAGGCTTAGTTACGGGGCCTAGGTGCGCGTGCCAAATCCCTACAAATTATGGGGTTTGACAACCTTCACAAAAAAGTGTGTTAGGATATTGAAGTTATTGAACACAATCTCTAGGAACCTAATATAAAGACAAAGCCCTTTTTAAAAATCCCCAAAGACAACCAAAGAATATTAATTTTAATAAATGTTGGGTAATATTAACTTTTGGTTATGTAATTCAGCTCAAAACTTTCATCAACCCAATTATAGTCAGGCCTTCCCATCCATTTAAATTAGTTAGCTCTAAAAGCTGGTAATAGCTATTTTTTTCCGTCGCGAGTTCCCAAACATTCCTGTTATTCTGCTAGTTTTAATAAATTTTTGATATGATTGACATTTGTTTGTTAAATATTCAGCACCGATAACTTCGGAAACTTAAAATAGTTTGGACTTGAATGATTAATTTAAGTCTGAAAGCAAGTTATAGCTTTTTTCCGTAGCGATTTTGCAAATTTCGATCTCCCCTGTTATTCTTCCAAATTGAAGCTAGTTTAGAGGATCCAAGATTGTCAATTTTATGAAAGGTTTTAGTAAGATTGAGTCTTGACATACGTTTCTTTGATATCCAGTTTCGATAATAGTTTTAGAAACTTAAAGAGACTGTAAAGTGGTTGGCAGACCTTTTTTTAAAAAAGGCTCTCGACTTCTCTCCCACAATTATTGACGTGAGCAGCTGATGCAAAACGCGTCAAAGAGGAATTAATTTGTGGTTTTAAAGCGGTTCTTCACAATTGGGATATTATCTCTTGTGATTGGTTGTGAGCCGCCCCGCTCCGACGTTTCCTGTGTCACCATGCACTCCCGAGAGCCAGATAGCCCACCTGTGTTTGCTAGAACCGACGACCATAATAAACTAGTATTAAAAATTGTAGTAATTTTCCCTTTCCTAGGTTATAAAAGATTCTTTCTGACATGCAACTATAAATACATTTTGAAAAAGACCAACTCTTTTGAGCTATCCACTTCAAGGCTTAGTTACGTGGCCTAGGTGCGCGTGCCAAAACCCTACAAATTATGGGGTTTGACAAACTTCACAAAAAAGTGTGTTAGGAAATTGAAGTTATTGAACACAATCTCTGAATACCTTCATGCTACACTCTCCTATACATGTTTAAAAATAAGAACATGTTCAATTAAAAATATGTTATTTTTCTAATGTATTCAAGCCATTTTATGTTCAGGTTTTGAACGTGTTACTAGTTCAGTGTTCAGCCTCTGAACAGGTTAATTACACAGAAAATGTGTTGGGAAGCTGAACACAATCCCTGAACACCTTTATGCGACGCTCTCCTATACATGTTCAAAAATGAGCACATGTTCGAGTAAAAATATGTTCACTCTCTAATGTGTTCAAGACGACTGTCTCGGTTTAGAACGTCTTTTAAGTGTTCAGCATATGCACATATTAAGTAACTCTCTCATTCCACATTCCGAGAGGGATATGTACGGGAGTTTCTCACTGGCAGTCTTGGAAATAGGACAGGTCCAAAACCAGTTTATTAATTGCTCGGACCTGTTTTTTTATTCAAACTTCGGGGGTACTGGTCCTTGGGACCAATTTATTAATTGAGAACTTTTATGAAGATTGAGGAGGGACCAGTTTAAAAATTCTAGTCATTATAAATTTCTACTCCACTGATATAGACTGCTTCCTATTCTTGCCTTCATTGCCGCAACCACAGCCAACTCGATCACGCTTTGGCTTCACACGCCATAGAAGGCCCTCCACACAATTGTCTTTCCTATGTAAGAGCGCGTGTTGGTAATTTTGGGCTTTTTCACTTGAAAAATCCAAGGAGTCAGCTTTTAACTTGGTCGGCTATGGGAGGAACACAATTTAGCCCTAATTTTGAAACTACTGGTTCAAATCTCTTAAAATTTTGAAGAGATGTGCAAAAAACGTTTGCTATTTTTAGGAAATGTTCAAAAGTTTCCCTTTTATAGTTTTTGTATAAATATTAGAAAGAAAATTAGCCCTAATTAAATGGCTTGGTCTTCGGACGGTTTAATAAGTTTCTTCTTGTTCACTTGATCGAATCTCTTGAAATTTTAGTGAGAGGCATATTGAATTGTTTTTAAATTATGATGCAAAGTTTCAAAGTTTTCAAACGAACAAATCATTTCAAAAAAATTCTTTAAAGTTTTGTTTGTGCATAATACTACAACCTAATTAGTCCATTAGGGAAATTTTAGAAAAAGAACTATTCGTTTTAAAATTTGGAAATTTTGCATAATAATTTAAAACTTTTCAATATGCCTCTCACTAAAATTTCGAGAAACTCGAACCATTGAAACTGAAGGTAACAAATTTAAACTGTTTGAGACTAAGCCATTAAATTATGGTTAGTTTTCGTTATGTTCTTACAAAAGGCTATGCAAGAGATAAATTTTAAACTTTGCACAAAAATGCCAAACTTTACTTTCCAAATCCCATTAAAATTATGAAGAGATTTCAACCAGTATTTTCAAAATTAGGACCAAGAAACGGTGTTCCTCCCATCGAAGGCAATGTTTGGAGTTAACTCTGATTTTTGACATAATTTTGTGTATTTCGCGTTTTGAGGCCAGACTTCTATAGCCCGTGAAGCCAAAGCATTATCGAATGGGCTGTTGCGTCAACAAAATACTCCCTTAATTTTTTACTAGGATTAGTAAAAAATAAATTAGGGATAGGGTCACTGGTCCCAAAAACGAGTTCAATATTGTAGACGCTGGGGGTCACTGGTCCCGAGGACTAATTTAAAAAAGTCCTTATTTTATAATTAATATGTATTTTTGTGCAGAGTTATAAGTTATATCATGAGTTAATAATATATTAGCTCCCTATAAGTTACTCAGGCAATTCATGTTTATACTCCAGCGTTTTCTCCCGCGCCCCCGGTTTCCCAATTATATGCGACGCTCTGCGGCCGCCACGCGATCGAAAATCTTATTTACTCTTCTTTCCGGTTTTTCCCCGGAAGCGCGTGTAGTGGAAGCTAGCCAATGATGTAGGAGCTATTTAAGCAGCCGAATATTTCGCTCAGTAGCCTCGGTTAAGAAAAAAGTTAAGAGATCAGTGGATTGGATTTAGCTCAGTTGTATAATTTTCTGCTTTCAAGCCACAATAACAACTCATATCTTTAGCATTCTTTATCAATATTGGCAAATTGCATTGAGTTACTGCATTTTTTGTCTCAGTACTGACACAAACGCCATGACAAACATTCACGACTAAAACACTCCCTTGGTGAAAAAGCAGCCGACGACTCGAGGCCGAGGAGCCGTACGAGCGGGTTTTTTTTTCGACAAGAGAGAGCGCAACATTCGGATTTTTTCCTGCGCGGGCGAAATGAGAAGAAATCGCTGGATACATTACGCCTATGGAGCCTGAGTAACTTATTGGGAGCTAACATATTATTAACTCATGGTTATATTGCTAGCAAAAGCACTATTAAGTATTTAAATAAATATTTATCGCGCAATAGTTACTTAAAACTTACCCACAAAAAAGATTACACCTTTAATCTCCTGTAGCTCCGGTATACTCCTATTGGATAGAATCCCGTTGGACCGAATTCAAATTTCTACAAATGTAGCCAAATTTAAAACAATTTATAGCCCAAGGAGCGATTTTCTGCTGAATGGGAATATTTATATGGAAAAGCTTTCGACTGAATGGGATGGGTTAACACATATAAAATCATAGCGTTTTCCTTGATTTGCCAAGCTCCAGTAGCGCAATGGATTAAGTGATTTGGATGATCGAAGAAGTTAAGCAGCATCGAGTGCCGTCAGTACTTGGGAGGGAGATCTTGTTACGTTAGGTAAGGTTAGGTTAGGGTTAGACAATTTCAAAAATTATTTACTGAAATTTATTGAAGGATGTTATTTGTGAACATACGTATTATTTGCTCTAATATAGAAGTTTAATAAGAATATCGATTTTATTGTCTGGTTAGGTTAGGTTAGGTTAGGCTAGGTTAGGTAAGGTTAGGTTAGGCTACGTTAGGTTAGGTTAGGTTAGTAATATTTTATAATTCATTTAACCATGTTACGCCTTTTCCAAAATATTAATGTTTAGCTTCATTGACTTCTTAAATAATTTGCCTTTTCCGAAACATTACTGTTATGTTATGTTATGTTATGTTATGTTAGGTTAGGTTAGTAATATTTTATAATTCATTTAACAATGTTACGCCTTTTCCAAAATGTTTATGTTTAGCTTCATTGTTTTCTCAAATAATTTGCCTTTTCCAAAAATTACTGTTATGTTATGTAATGTTAGGTTTGGTTTGGTTTGGTTAGGTTAGGTTAGGTTAGGTTAGGATAGGTTAGGATAGGTTAGGTTAGGATAGGTTAGGTTAGGATAGGTTAGGTTAGGTTAGGTTAGGTTAGGTTAGGTTTGGTTAGGTTAGGTTAGTAATATTTATAGTTCATTTAATAATGTTACGCCTTTTGCAAAATATTAATGTTTAGCTTCATTGACTTCTTAAATAATTTGCCTTTTCCAAAATATTAATGTTTAGCTTCATTAACTTCTTAAATAATTTGCCTTTTCCGAAACATTACTGTTATGTTACACAGAAAAAAAAGTGTTTAGAAACTAAACACTTGCCTAAACACGAAAATGCAACAGATATTTTATCATGTTTAAAAACACTCATGTTTAAGTAAGAATGGTGTTTAGGTTTGCAACACCTTATGTTTAGATTCAAAATGTGTTGATCGCTTGTCATATCTAGTATTTAAACATGTTTAAGGTGGTATATGTCATGTTATTATTTTATAATGCTTAGTAACAAGACGTGTTTACACGATTATATGCCTAGTTGTACAACATGTTTTCAGGATTATATGTTTAGGTTTGAAACATAACTAAAGGTTTATAAGCTTAGCTTCCTATCATGTTTAAGGGTTTATAAGCTTAGCTTCCTATCATGTTTAAGGGTTTATAAGCTTAGTTTTAAAGATATTTGCAGGTTTATCTTGAAATATTTGAATGGTGTCGGTTTAAATACATAGGTTGAATTAATTCCTGTGAAATAAGAGACATAGTTTTCAGAAAAACACGTGCCGCTTCTCGTTGGAAAACAAAATTTCCGTTGAACGTCAACTTAGCTTTATTTAAACGCTTCAGTAGCATTGCGCCGAATTCCATTCAACCGAAGCAACCCCATTCGACCGAAAACCCTCACTTTGGCGGATTTATGATTTTGTCCAATGGGACAATTCCATTGCACCGAAAAACCCGCACTTCGGGTTTTTCCCGATGGAATTCATATTAATTTAACTTAAAACAATTTACGGCCTACGTAAAATGAACAATAGATCCAAACATTTTCTAAATTATTATTTTATAACTAAGGATTATAAGAACAAAATAGTAATAAATCAGCAATATATGACATAATAAAATCAATTGCTAATATTTATTTATTTTTTATGTTATATTCATTATGAAAATACTTTAAGCCAGCCGTTTTACTGTACTTGAAGTGTATAACCGCCCCAAAGAGGACGAGACGTCCACCTAACCAAACAAAACCTAACCGAACAGCAACTTTTTGGAAAAGGCATATTATTTGAGAAGTCAATGAAGATAAACATCAATATTTTGGAAAAGGCGTAACAATGATAAATGATTTATAAAATATTACTAACCTAACCTGATTTTGAACAAAAAGGCTTTATTGGACGAAAGTGCTTTTGTTAAATGCTTAACCAAAGTCCAATTTTCACTTTCTGTGTATCACACGGTGTTGAAAAATTACCGAGGTCCTTTTTTATTATCATCTTGTTGCACAGTCGTCAAATAGTGGCGCTTCCAAGAGAGTACGAATGTATTGAAAACGCTAGCACTTTTGGGGTCGCTTAATTCGACAAATAGCGTCGTTTGAATCGTAAATACCAAACCCGCGGTTGGGCTAAATTCATTAGAAACTTTGGCGGGATTCGGCCTAATGGAATTCTGCGCAATGGGAATATACCTATTTAAACAAATCTAGCCGACCTGTTGGAAATGTTGTTCTATTATGAAAGCCAAGAAAGCTTATTTATTCTTCATGTCAAACCATCACTTTAAACATATATATTGCTCAAAATTTGAGTAAAGGAAGTCCTTTTCTCAATATAAAATGAAAGTCATTGCGGCTTACATTATGAATATAGCAATAAGGTGTTAGATTATTCACCTTGTGGTATAATATACCTCCACTTTTTCATTGTTTATCTAAAATATTATAATTCTTAATAAAATAAAGATTTAAAAAATTTAAACCATATACCAACGTATTAAAAACATGTTACATTAAAAAACACCTGGCAAGCGTTGATGTTTAGCTTAGTGTTAATATTATTCTGTGTTTACCTCTTAAACGTGATAAAATAAGAAGTGTTTCTATTTGCAACACATTTTAAGGATCCTTAGAGAAACAGAGATGTAATTAGACATCAACATTGAAGAAATAAACATTACCTCACACCAATGTTTAACTTTATAACATGTTCAGATGTTGCAAACCTAAACACTTTTTTTTCTGTGTGGGCTTGGTTTGGTTTGATTAGGTTAGGTTAGTAATATTTTATAATTCATTTAACAATGTTGCGCCTTTTCCAAAATATTGATGTTTAGCTTCATTGACTTCTCAAGTAATTTGCCTTTTCCAAAAATTACTGTTATGTTATGTAATGTTAGGTTAGGTTTGGTTTGGTTTGGTTAGGATAGGTTAGGTTAGGTTAGGATAGGTTAGGTTAGGATAGGTTAGGTTAGGATAGGTTAGGTTAGGATAGGTTAGGTTAGGATAGGTTAGGTTAGGATAGGTTAGGTTAGGTTAGGTTTGGTTAGGTTAGGTTAGGTAAGTAATATTTATAGTTCATTTAATAATGTTACGCCTTTTCCAAAATATTAATGTTTAGCTTCATTGACTTCCTAAATAATTTGCCTTTTCCGAAACATTACTGTTATGTTAGGTTTGGTTTTGTTTGGTTAGGTTAGGTTAGGTTAGGTTAGTAATATTTTACAATTCCTTTAACAATGTTACGCCTTTTCCAAAATATTGACGTTTAGCTTCATTGACTTCTCAAATAATTTGCCTTTTCCAAAACATTACTGTTATGTTAGGTTAGGTTTGGTTTGGTTAGGTTAGGTTAGGTTAGGTTAGACAATGTCCAACAATGAAAATTAACTACTAAAATTTATTAAAGAATGTTATTGGTGAACATAAATATTATTTGCTGCAATACCAAGAAGTTTAATTAGAAAATCAATTGAAAAAAAAAGGAGTGAAAGGAAAATTCATGATTGGAAAACCGCACAAATTGCGGTATTCGGTCTAATGGGATTCGGTCGAACAAGACATTCGATCCAATGGGATTCGACCCAATGGTAGAAAAACGTAGCTCCTACAAGGCTTAAAAATCCTTCCCAAACTTACGGGCTGTTACTTTCGGGATCAGTTTTCTTATTGGCAATTTAGCAGCAGTAAAGGTTGCAGACGAATTTTAAGGAATATTGAAATTTACCAAACATAAATAAAAGGTATTGCAAAAATGCTTCGTAGGAGAGACTGGAGAGTTCATCTCATAGTGGCGCTTTGCGAAGAAACGTTTTCAAGGCATATAGGTTAAATAAATTCACATTCCAAATATATATTAATTATAAATATGCTTACCAGGTTTTTAGTCGAATTGATACATTCGTATTCATTGCAGTAGCGTCACTAGGGTTTGAAATGGGGGGCGGACGAGGTGTCTGGGCAATCAATTTTAAAGTTATTATATGAAATTAATAGCAAAATTTTGCATTAGTGGTTCATTGAAACTTAACTAATCTATCAATATAATTTTTTACCTCTCCGTGTGACGTAGTCCAGGAGAGGTTCTGTAACGGCCGTGTCTGTGTGTCTGTCTGTCAGTCCGTTGTTAAACCCACGTGACCGCGTTCGCAGTTTGCGTATCGGAGCAAACGTGTTCCCAATTTCCGGACCGCATTGACAGTTCACAGAAATTTGGAAAATTGTTTTTATCTCCGTTGGCTACTCTATACTGAGTTCTCACACCACCATGATTGATCTTCGTCCATCCCACATGAACACCAGTCTGGTACTTTTCTGGCTTCAAACACCACCATCTTCTGTTCTTTGTCAATCCCACATTGACACCAGTCTGCACTTACACTGGTTTCTAACACCACCATCCACTGGTCTTCCGTCTATTCCACATAGACACCAATCTGTACCAATGGCTTCTACTCCATTATCATCGTTTGGTTTTAGGATATACGCGGCGATCAGCTAGGGTTACGAGAAACGTCTAGCCTACCTAGGGTGGGATCGGCCACCAAAGGTTTTCGCAATTGCGCTTTTTCCTTACTATTATAAAGGAAACAATTTCCATATATTTACCAAAATTTAAAAAAAAAATCGGGTAAGAGGGGTACGCTTCAATTTAAACGTCAATATTAGCAAAGTTTGAGAAGATAATAGGTATAACTTTATTTTGAACGATTTAACTATTATTAATGTTAATTATTGAAGATTAAAATAATTATATTTATTTAAATATTAAAGATAAACCTCTCGTGCAAAGAGAGAAATTAAATCATTGCCTCCTATATCTACCAAGGCCCGTGCATGCGATATACTTCCTTCATTGCCTCCTATATCTATCAAGGCCCTTGCATTGTGATATATTTCATTCATTGCCTCCTATATCTATCAAGGCCCGTACATTGCCATATATTTTTCAGAACAACAACCAAAATGGGAAGCTCCTCTCAGAAACATAATAATTTCTTTTCTCTGTATATGAAATGAAAATATGGATAATGTTGCGCTCCTTCTTTAATGGTATGAATCCTTGAATGTCTATTAATATTTTACGTAGGAGTAATACGTTTTAACGAAGTCTAGAGAGGATAAACATAAGCGAGATTGTTTCTGAAAAAAAAATACTATTTCCACCAATGGATTTATACTCCTTGTTACTGTTGTATAGAGTAACCATTATAAAAGCTTAAAAAATTACGAGAGGACAGACCTTTTTTATCCTCTTGTTTTATTCTTAATAACATAAGGAGAGAGAGCGATAATCTCCTTATGTTAATAAGAATATAAAAGATTTATTTTGTATCAAAAAATATTTTTGGTGCTAAGATTGCTTTAGAAAAATCCAAACGGTTAGGCATTGGTAAAAAAGACATGTGTAAGCTATTTGCAGAGATGATAATTGTTTTACATGTTTTAAATATGACTGAAGCTTCCACTATTGTGTTTATGCTCCTTGTTTGTTTGACTGAAAACCATCTAGGTGTAGATAACAGTCAGACCAAAAATTTCAAAAATATATATTTTGAATCTAATCAGATACGCCCACCTAGTTGAAAATACACCTTTTAAATTTGCGGGAGCCATTCTTGAGAATTTTTCTTTGCTTGTAGGCTGTCAATTTATCTACCAGTAAATATTTGTGTTTTGAAATTGGATATTAAGTCAAATTAAGTGGTTGTAAAGAGCCAGCAGGTTTTTGCCGCTTCTTTTTGTGAGTATTTGATTTTTATTTTGCACACGACATCTAGATGGCGTTTGCAAAATATTACTCCATACGGAAAATTTGACGAGGGAGAAGCCACTCTGTAATAAAGTCTTTCTGAGGGTGTAAGATGGGATGCGTATAACGCCGTTTAACACGGAAATACACTCGAGATTACTTTTACAGTTTTTATTTCAATATTAGAACGGATTAAAGGCATATCTCCCGAATTTACGGCTTTAAAACCACCAAAAAGGTAATACCGGGGGAATAAGCCAGTGGCTGATCCCTCGGGCGTTGTTCGTTTCTATTTGACGAGGGGAAATCCGCTCCGTAATAAAGTCTTTCTGAGGGTGTACGATGGGAAGCGTATTACGCTAGTTGCCTGATCCCTCGAATGCGGAGCGCCGAGCGCGACGTGCCGGTTAGGAACCTCGTATTTTAAGCTTAAGATGATACTGAGAATAAACTAAGGGGAGATTGACGCGGCTCTAGAGCCCGCCCGCGTTATCAGGGGTATCGTAAATTATGTACGTAGGAAACCTCGTATTTTTAGCTCAAGATGATACTGAGAATAAACGATGGAGAGATCTCTGGTCTAAACGCGCAAGATTTTACGGTAGACTGTAGACCGGGAGTCTTATATTGCGTACGCAGGAATCTTGTGGACTGCCGACGGCAATGCTCTAAGCCTTTGCTTAACTGAGTTTTCTACTTAGATTTAAATATTAATTTATCAAGCTAAGTATAATTTTTGTGATCTACTGTCTTGTGACACTTGAAGTTCCGATTTAATGTTATAAACAGATTCCCGATTAGTAAAATAAATTGTCAGTAAGTGTATACTAATTTCCAATTGATTTAAGTTCCTATATAGAAACTAGTTCAAATGAAACGAAAATTATCAAATCTTAACTGAATTTCCTACTTAGATTTAAATATCAATTTTTCACGCTAAGTATAATTTTTGTAAACACTGCGATTAATTGTATTATTTACTCCATCCCCCATTTTGCTCTCACACCTTAACCTTTAAGTGCCAAAAAATCTACATCACTGTGCCCTATTCTATAACTCAAGAAATAGCAGAAATCCGATTATAAGAATGCAGCAGTCCTGCAATCTCCTCAATGATAGATTTGACATATTTTCTGATAACTTAAATACAATACGTTGATTTCTATTATGTTTCAATCTCTTACTTTCCCAATATAAATCTCTAGTCATGTATAAATTATTAATTGGTTGTACATAATATTTATGTAAATGTGTATTTTCTCGTGAAAAATCACGGTTCTTTTTATGCACAATAAACAAGCTATTCATTCATTCATTCATTGCGATTAATGTTTAGAGCTCGGCATTATCTATCCATTATCCACAAATTGGTGGATAACCGATTATTTATAAAGAAAGTTATGGATTATAATACGATTTAGCATATGAGTTATGTGGATAATTTTCGAGTATGGATGAAGATAAAATAACTTGGATAATGGATAGATAATGCCGGGCTCTAAACATTGTGATTAATGTAACATTAGTAAATAAATCATTAATAATGATTTATTTACTAAACATAGTTATTAAGGCTTTAGAGCCGAATATCAAATCTTAACTGAATCTCCTACTTAGATTTAAATATCAATTTTTCAAGCTAAGTATAAGCCCTGAAAATTTAATGACAAGTGTGTTACAATCGATTATATCCAAAAATGGTTAAAAAATGTTCATAATTAATTAGTTTTATAAAATATTATTTCAGTACTTTCACTCCCTTTTCAAGATTAAACGTATTGCTTAAACACTACGCTAAAAATCTTAAAATTAAACAAAATATTAGTCCCTAAAGCCTAAAACACACCTATTTTGGGAAAGTTCAGAAGAACCCTTGTGTTTCTACCAAAAGTACTTTACAATTATGACATTGGAAATTAATTTTTATTAAAATAATTATCCACTCTAAAAGTTTGAATTCTTTTTAATATAATATAATAGTTTGTAACACACCTCTCATTAAAATTTTAGGACACTTAAGCATAATTTTTGTGGTCTAAATGAGACCATTTTTGTTCGTAATATATTATTTTACTAATAGCTCCTTAGAAGATTGCGTCAAGTGAGGATGTTTAGCTTGACCATTGCAAGCAAAACTCTGAGGCCATTGCCCAACGTTCACTGAGCCGCTTCGTCACATTATCATATCACATATAATGATAAGTTTAACCACGGATATCCTGTTGAGATTGTTTTAAAGTTCCTAACTCTCGATTTTGAAGTTATATACTGTCTATTGACACTTGAAGTTCCGATTTAATGTTATAAACAGACTAGGATCGTTAGCCGATATCGTAAATTAACCGATGTCAAAATCAATGCTTAACTGAAACACGGATACCAATTTTTTTAACTCATTAATCTGAAATAAAAATATAATCTTTCATATTTAAAAAAATATTCAGGTAGTATTTATAAAATATTAATTAAAAGACGTAGTAATTGTCTAGATTAGTAAAATCCATTATCGGTTAGTGTCCTCATACAAATGGCCATTTGATTAAAGTTCCTTTATAGAAACTAGTTAAAGCAACGAAAATTTTATTTATATTTCTCCTTTAATATCACAAAACGTTAACGTTTCTATTTTGGAATAGAAAAACTTCGGGAATTATGCAAAGAAGCTGCCCATTTTGGTGTCAGAAAGTAATAAAACTCATCTTCTTTTGAAACTTAACCTGAGAAATTTAAATTAAAGAATAGCTTGATATCTTTTCCAGTGGATAATTGTTTGATATTGATATTTTCGTTTCATTGATTTTAAATAAATTGGTATTGACGTCGGTTAATTTACGCTATTGGCCAATTGATCATCGCTAATAGTTTAAATAATTTCAATTAAACGGTTCAAAACCTTCAGGAAAAGCTTAGTTTTATAATGAATAAAATTCTAATTTTAAAGTAATAAATTAATTTATCGTAGGTAATTAATTTACTGCCTTAGTGTAATTTATGCTGAAATAAAATTATGCAATGAAAGAGGTAGTGACGTACATTTGGGTAAGTGTTTCGCGGGAGATTCAAATGTCGATTTGGGTTAAAGAAATAAGAGAATAATTTGAGATGGTGAAATGTTTGGCGGGAGATTCAAATGTCGATTTGGATTTGGGTTAGAGAATAGGGTTTTAAGCTCTCTCTCCTTATGGAACCAACCCTAATGTTTACATTTGGATTTGGGTATTTAATCATTGAAATTTTTAGAGAATAGTGTCCCTGGATACATTTCAAGTTTTCTGCTCATTTCCGCTCTCGCGAATTTCCAGGAGGCTTAAAGTATTTGAGTTATTTCCGCCCCAATTCAACCTTTTCTAGCTGTGATTTATTTCGTCGGTTTTATTTTAAGCAGGGACGGAAATAAAATAACTTTGAGACACTTATAGGGATCACTGCCTCACTGGACCAATGTCCTATAAATTGATTAGGTGTGCAAAATGTTCTGGTTGCTGGACCAGCTTGTTGTATGTAAAAGGGAGGAAGATAAGGATGAAATGCGGAAGCGCAAAGCGCGGGAAAGGATGAGGGCAAAAAGGTCGACGTTTTCATTGGATACTTAAGTTTATATAATCTTCTCCACACGGAGAGGTAAAATTTTGGTTTTCCCAACTTGTTATATATTGCTACAGAACTTTAGGGGGCTACGAGCAATTTTTGGTAGGGTTTACGGATTATTTTGAGGGGGTATAAGTTTCAAATTTGGGGGGCTATCCCCCCCCCAAAAAAAGGGCCTAGCGACACCACTGATTCATTGAATTGTATTAATACTTAAACTTTAAATTCACTCTCGGGCGACAAAGAAAAACTGTGGATATAAAGAATGCGCGTGAGGAAATAGTTACTCACGCTATAAGATAAGCAACTTCCTATCTCCGACGGGAGCTTATTCGGTTTTCAGCACGCAAAAAGCTACGTTACATAGAGCGTGCTGAGAACCAAAGCTGGATCAGAGTATATATCGAATAAGATCCCGTCGAAGATAGGAAGTTTACTATCCTGAAGCAAGAATACAAATTTCCTCACGCTCATTCTTTATCCATGGAACCGTGTCTACGTGCGAAATACAACTAAGCTATGCTTAAAATTTGAAAACATTCCTCGAAGTACTCCTTCAATGGTTACAGAACAAGAAAACAAATGATCGCGTTCGCTGTTCCTAAATTTTGAACGCGTTCATTGTGAAAATGTTCAGATTTAGTGCTCAACGGTTACAATTTTTTAAAATCAAACAAAAATTAGAAGTTTAACACCAAAATTAAGCGATGTGTTGAATAAATTGCACTTTTTCTTCACTTAAACATATCAAGAAACCAAAATTTGATTTTTGAACAGAAAAATGTGTTCAAATTTTTAACACAATTTTTTCTGTGTTTGTGTTTGCGCTTCCAAGCCGTAAAGGTATGAATGCCATATGGAAAAGATATGCTAATAGAAAGATACCCAATACCAGGCATACCGAGTTCCAGTTCTAATAAGTTAAAAGTCATACTAAAAGACAATATTTCCGACAGAATTTTCAAAACGTTGAACTCGCGTCCATGAAATTCTGAATGCACATCTTTCGTCGGAAATCTGAACGAAGGTGTCTTGAAAATAAAGCGTTCAAAAAAAGTTTCAGATGTACGTCAATTATATTTCCAAGAGTGGTCTGAAGTTTATTTATGGAAATCGAGCTAACTGTTCTTTAACAAACTTGGAAGGATCTCAAACTTTAGGTAAAACTGGTTTCTGAAATGTCCCTTCCAAGATTGTGAACGAGTGCATAATATACATGGTCTTGAGACCAAGGCAATTTTTGAAATTCAATGAACTTGAAGGGAACAAATTTCCTTAGCGTTAACAGAAGTAAGGTAAAGGACTAGAAGTATCGAGCTAACCAAATTCTTTACTTGGTAGCGGTTTCTGAATTTTCACTCCAAAACGTGAGACGCTCGCGGCGGAAGAATGCCGAACTAGATTCAAGCTCCCGCGTCCGTGTTCCGCGGCTTTAGGTTGTGGGGAAAGGGGTAGGAATTTGTTTTGGAACTCGACCAATATTTTCTCTCTAATGTAGGCGCGATGGAAGCGATACAAATTCCTCAAATGTGTTCACAAGTGCCAGGAACTATTACCAATGCTAGAACACTTTACTTCTAGTCCTTTATTTTACTTCTGGTGTTAATAATTATGCTCTTACATCCAAAGCGGCCACGGTTAGGGTTTGATTCTCACACATCATGAATCTTTCGATGGCGTTTCTCAAGTAACTTTCGAAATTTGAAATGTAGCAACGAGAAGCACGGGTTTTAATGTCAGTGCAGGTTATTGTCGTTTATTAGAACGCTTTGTTGATTATATTTTCGGAGTAAATATAACTCGGCCGAAGGACTCGGTGAAATTGCCACTCATTACTTCATACTACTCGAAGTAAGGGAATTTTTGTAGATATGTTAACGTAAGAAATATGAAATATGTTTACTCACTTAACTGAAAAAATATATGTACGAGAAAGTACAACGAAAATGAAACGGGATATTTTGCGTGTATTAGGATATTAAAAGCGCAAGTAAAACCTGAATCTCTACGCTACTTATTTTACTGACCCGGAACTATGATGGAGTGTTTCGCATTGCGTCTCAAATTAAATCCTTCAGCGTTGTGCTTTCTTAATAATTTTTAAAGCAGTATCTTCTGAACGCCTAAAATAAACTCAAATCCAATTTTAATATCGAGACACATTTTGGAATATTGAATTGTAACAACTACGCCTTTTCTCGAATCTTCAAACTACTCAAACATATATCCCTCATTTTCATTTTATTTGGAGCAAAAGGCGAAAATTAAGGTTTTCAATTATCTCCTTGCATACCGGTACAAGCTAAAAAGCGGAAGGGAGTATGAGCGAGGGGTGGAAGCTGGAGATTCATTAGGAGATATAAAATAATTCGCCGTACTACAGGCCGTTAAAAATATTCTATTACTCGTTAATGAGAATATGAAAATATGTATTTATATGTATATTCGAATGTTTCCCTTTGAGGAGTAAAGTTCAGAGAAATTAAGGTACACGACGGTTGTTTGGTTTTTGACTTCTTTCAATTAAAGAAATTTAGTCTTAAGAACTTCAAACAGCTCTTACTGAATATCGAAAGACTGCAGCAAAGGCATCCGGAGTTGCTCGTCAACCCGTCGGGACATTTTTCATATACTTTCCTTGACACCATTTTAAACAAGTCACGTAAATAAAATTTACGTATAAGCTAGGTATGGTTGGGGGTGGGGAGGGCGTGTTGGTTTTGCATGTACTAATGTAGTACAGTATTCATGTTTTCTAACTCGCTAAGGTAATATTCGAGATGGCCCAACGGTTGGGGTACATTAAGGTCTTACCACACCTAGCTAAAAAGGTATTTTCGTCTATCCAGCCTCGCAGTCGTCAAACAAATTAAAATTACACTTGAGGGTAGCCGTATTAGGTTAACCGGGTGAATTGTTTGACGATGCCAATGTTGATTATTTCCCAATACTTCCTAGAGCCGAAAAAGGTTCTTTTCTTAACAAACTTGTTTTACGTCCATCTCAAGTCGTAAAACTGCTGTTAACTCATACCATAGCGCTGATATTTTTCTTTTGCAATTTCTTTCACATTAAGAGCTCCAAGGTGATCGTGGATCTTGCTTTACTCGATTGCTATCAGCGCTTGTTTTTCGTGTGTCCAGGGGCCACACACACACACAAAACACCATCGCAAAGACAGGTGTGATTACGTTACCACACCTAGCAAAAAATGGCTGCAAATCAAACCCCTAAAACCATATAGACTTTCTATAGGATATAACAAACCAGTATAAAAGTAACAGCGAAATTGGTTGGGAATCGAAGACGTTATTAAATAAAAGATGTTTATTACATTTCTGGCCGCCCTTTTTCAAGATTACCACGGATTAAAAAAACCTTTCTTAGTGCCCACATACTACATACACAATTTAGGTCTTCTACGAAAAGCGGTTTGAGCTGGGCGATGATTATCAGTTAGGCAGTCTGTAAGTTTCAACCTGTTTCACTTCAATTGTTCGTCGCTGTATGTTCACATTCTGGATTCAAAGGCCTGTCATTTACGTATTTAACAAGTATGTTACGGAAAATTTAAATGTGAATAATTTGTTTTAAATGCCAATGTCACTTTAATGTGAAATCAAACATATTCCACTTCAACGTCCCTTCAATTTTAAATGTTCGTTAGATAATTTCAATTGAGCTTTAAATCCCATTTATTTAAGAGTAATAAAATGGAAGTTAATCTTATACCGATTAATTTTAAGTTTTTGTTTATTTTTTAATTCCATAGTTTCATAACTGTCACAGAATCTTGTATTTTTCGGTGGTTTCATCGCCCTAAGTTTTTACAGGGCTGTCGATTATCGGAGGGAGAAAGTAGTTTAAATTTTCCTAATTTACCTCCTACAATTTAATCGGTCCTTCTATTTTTGGAGAGCTTCTATAATGTTAAATTGCTATCAATCATACTGAAACAATTGATAGAGGTAAAATAACTAGCTAAAGTTTCTTCGGGATTAATTTCAATAGCTAAGTTTTTACGTCGACAAAGTATAAAGACTTGGTTTTATAACTAAAACATATAGTCACAATTTTGGGGCACAACCATTCAGTAGCCCATATTATTTCGTTCTGACCTGGGTTCCTGACTCCCTCTCTCATACTCATATACCCTTTTGATGTATTATAAGAAACCTCTGTTATTAGGACAAGCCCACCTCGTAGCACAGGTTTTCCTCAGCGTCATAGGTCCCCGTTTAAAAACCACAATTTTTGGTTCCATACATTTTAAGACCAGTGCACCATGTTTCTTTTACTTTTAATACTTCCGAATTACCTTTAAAAGTATATTTTTGAACCTTTTTTCTCGTGCGGGGGAGAATCCCCCCTCGCACGATTATTGTAACGGCTTTTCAAGGTCTATAGTCTCTACTCTCAACCCTAGCTTTGGTAATGGATGGACACAGGAATACCGTGTGTTCGGGGCTTTTCATCCCCATCATTCCGATTTCGATTTTTTTTAAAGTAAACACTTATCTGGTGACTCCACCAGAACGAAATCTAGTTGAAGCCACAAAAAAGGGTAAATACTAAATAGACTGCCTACGCCGAGGATCGCTCTGTCTGCTGCGAGTTCTACTGTTAAGTTAATATTTAGTCTAGCTCAGAGTCAGAACTGGAGGTATGACGTCTAGTAAAGAAAGAAAAATTTTTCATCTATTTAACTTTGCCTTAATAAATTTCCATCATCCACCATAAAACTGTAAAGTTTTTAGTAGAGATTTGCCGATATATCGGTATCGGTTAAAAATGAACCGATATTTCTACCCGATATTTTTTGAAGAAAATAAATACTTAAGTTGAGAGTAGATGGCGCCATAAGACCTAAACTCTGAGACAGCACAGTTTTTCATCTATTTTTGGATAACGTAACTAGTGTCTAAAATGGGTTTTTCGTATGATAAGCCAGTTTTATAGTTTCAAGTACTGAAATTGGATCGAGAATCATCTATTGAGATGGGCCGACACAGATACCATATCGGTATCGGTTTGATATCGGTTTAATCGAAGGATCGGGTAAAATATCGGTATCGGTACGTATCGGTTTCCCGAGTATCGGATCATATCGGTATCGGCCCATCTCTAGTTTTTAGTCTATATAATTGTTTCTTGTAATATCAATGTGTTAAAAGTCGTCTTTAATGGTTCGACCAAATTATTCCTCTTGTATTTTTACCTCATGCTCGCTTTTTTAGCCCCTATTGTTTCACTTTTTTAATATCTTACATATCCCGCACGAGTGTCCTTTCTGCTGGGGCACCTTGTTGGGTTTAAACAGGTATACCCACATCGGTAATAAGGAGTAGGCTACCTTTCCAAATTTCAAAGTATAATTCTGACCTTTTTGGGTTGTAATTGATACCCATTTCGTTAATACAAAAAACCTTGTACTCCTCAAAAAATACCTTCTATAAGAGGTAGTTTAGAGTACCTTTATTTTGTAGTACTTTGAAAAGAAAAATACCATAGTAGATATTTGATGGTACTAGTGTTTTTTAATTTTTTTTACAGTATAGTGTTCCATATAAATGAAAATTATGATAAATATTATGAGTAGATGTTGTTGTTGTTGTTGAACGTCTGTATTCTTAAGTGTTTGGAAAACAGATGGACAATTCAACTTGTACCGTGGAAAATGTTATGAAAACTAATGTTCCACCTACATCGTAGTTTTGTTAATACTTATTCGCGAATCGCGGTTAACTCATAACAGACTAGAGGAGCAAAATGTAAGTAAAATTTACGTTAAAACGAAATATTTCTACCCATTTTAATGTGGTTATTTTAAAAATCAATCGTTTGTATCTTTACATTTGGTGAATACAGCCTAAAGCAAATTGAAATATCAGCTAGTGATGCATAGACGAGAACGCGTCGCCCCTGAGCTAACGAACAAAACCTACTGATTTCGTCTTATTAGTAGGAAACTCGCAAATAAACACTAGCGTGAACACCCAGGCACAACCAAATACGACTTCTTTTACCATCAAGTGGGCTGTGAAACTTTTATAATTATAAGTACTATTTTTACTAATTATTTTTTATACTCGCTAGCTAAAACGTTAATTCTAAGGTTTTCTTAATTCCAGATGTATTCAAAGCGACACATATCTCTTATTGACTCTTTGTTATTTGTCTGTGCAATCGATTTTCTTCTTCAAGAACAATTTTACTGGAATGATTTCTTTCAATCCAGCTTCAAATTATGGCAACTATTTCATTTTAATTTTGAGCTATATCGGTGTTATTCATAGACTTTTCGTGGTAATCTTTGGCATAGCTGGTTTAATATTTTACGATTGCTTCCCGGGACCAGTTGAAATCAAAGTGAGTTTAGAGAAATTACCGCGAATTTCATTCAGAGTCGTGACACGGGGCGATTATCCGAACCTAGTCTGCAAAAACTCCAACTTGATTAAAAGTATTAGTAAAGATTTAGGACTGCAGAAATTTGTTATTGAAATAGTAACGGAGAGAGAGATGGAATTACCATCAGACGTATTTAAAATTATAGTCCCGCAATCTTATGAAACGAAAAATGGAACATTGTTCAAAGGTAATTCTATTTTTATCTATGATCAAAAGTGTATGTATTTTAACAAAATGTCTTCGGTTTCCAACTTTTTTTGTGAGTGCCACCTTATTAACGTAACAGTCAATGCAAGCCAGCTCTCGCCCAATTACAGGCAGTTTTAGCTAAGCAATAGTTTTTTTGGCCTTGTTGACATATTAACTACAGGTTTTACTCATATAGTTCATTTCATTGGGTAGAGTGAGTGACAGTGTAATCTAGGCAAAATTAATTATTTTAAGTATAACGCTTTTTAGGGAATTTCAAGTATTTTACAAAGGTTCACAACTCTAATGCGGCAAAAACGACACGTAACCTATGTTCAAAATCAACTAACTCTTAATTAAATGAAACACGGTGATTATTAGGTTTAAACCTCGTAAATATTAGGTAAAGTTTTTCGCTCGGTCTTTTTCTACATATTGGCGAAATATTTTACCACTTTCGTCATCAGTATGAGCAAAATATGAGATACCGCAGGCACAGTAACTAGGCCTAAGCTGCAAACCAGGGCTGCGTTCAGCAGAGCTCACAAAGAAAAACAGCGAATTTTGGAAAACTTTGACCGGTGAGCTATGTCGTCATCTCGGTCGTCATAGCTTTGCTGAACACTTTTCTCCAGTCATCGGTGTTTTAAAAATGACGGTAGCGCAATAAAGCGTGCAACATACGAGGGCTTAACAAAACTTGTATGAAAACATATGTATAGAGATAAATAAGAACAACATTAATAATTAAAATTTGAAACACTAACATATCTCTTAAAATTTTCGCCTGATCAACTGGGTTCATGGCAATTAAATAGGTAGTCCCATCAGATTGAGCAAGAGCTATTTGTAATAATTCCTCCATGATCGTTTTTTCGCCAAGCTGTGAACTAAGCGTTTTACGTCACGTGATCCCAAAAACCGACCCTTTCCTGGTGACTGCGCTGGCTCAGCGCTGAGCTGCGTGACGTCAAAATCCCGTTCAGTAGGACATGGCTAACAGCGTTGACTCAACGCTGAGCTCTGCTGAACGCGGCCCAGGAGAGTCGACTCTGGCAAATTCCGTTACCGTGCGGTAGAGGCTAGTGCTTCTAGCGACCTCTAGTTTTCTTACGGAACATAATTAGATGTACGGGGCAAGGGTCTAGTTTCCCCAATCTGAATATCCCCCCGTTTTTCCTTACGAAAATATGGGGCGCCACGGTCGACGTCGAAAATTGGTGAACATAGGCCAAAGCATTAAATCAACTATCCTGGTTTTACCCATGGCGTAGCACTCTAGCGATTCGAAGTAGGACGACTTAAAAGGGGTAGGAAATGAGAGGAAACGTTTATGATCTGGCACCCGTCCTTGATCTAGACCTTTTGTTTTAATATACATTATTTTGATAAAATTCAAAGATATTATTTTATCTAAATCTAGGCCGAAATCTTCAATCCTGCTTAGAAGAAGGTGTCAGTTGTCTTACGGACGAAGACTGGATTGTGCATTTGGATGAAGACAGTATTCTAACTTCCGAAGCTCTGAAAGGAATCGTCAATTTCATTCACGACGGGAATTATTTCGTTGGAGAAGGGGCTATATTGTACGATCCGGACAATTTAAGCGAAACTTTAACGCAAATGCTCGTAGCTAATAGGGTGATATGGGATATAGGTCATGTTAGAATATTTTCTAAAATTTTAAACGTGCTACCTTCTGCGGGTAAGGGTTCGTTCGATGGAGGACCATCTTCTTCCGTTATAGAATTCATATATTTTATTTTTAACGCTCACACTAAGGGTTACCGAAAAGGTTGGGTTGAAGGTAAAATTCTCGAACAAGGTACTCTTACTGTCAAAGACTTTCAAAATCAAAAGGTCAGAGCAAGTATGGGGTTCACTTGCTTGGAGAAGAATCACATTTTTCGCGGAAAGTACTGGATAATGTTTCAATTATCTCGAACATTCTCTCAAGGGCATGTGTTTTATCTTTTATCATTATTTATTACCTCATTTGTTGATTTTAAATTTCAAGGGGAAATGTTTTTAATTTTAATGGGCGTATTATTAATACGCTGGGATATTTTCATTGTATCTGAAGTATGACTATTTTTCATTGGCGAAAATCGTCATCTTCTTTGTTGTGAATTTGATTATGGGGCCATTTTACTATAACAGTGTTAACAGTTGGAAATTTTGCATCTTGTTTTCAGAAGAAATCACATTTCACAGTTTCTAAAAAATCTAATTAATCACGGATTTATTTTAATTATGGTTTACGGGATAAAGTAAGATTAAATAAAATTAATTATATAGCAACAGAAAAAACAACTTTTACATGTCCACTACACTTGTGTAAAATGTTACTAAATTTTGAATCGGTACCTAAATCGAAGTGCTGAAAATATATTATTATATTAATTTCAAGGGTGAAAATTGTCTTTTTCTTGCGTGTGAATCTGGTTTCTTGGCTTTTCTACAGTATGGTGGTAACAATATTTCATCAATGTTTTATTTTTGATTACACTTATTAGGATTTTGATAAATAAATTATTGCCTGGCTAGATCTATTCCATGGAAGTAGAAAGGTCATTGCTAAGAAACCCGTTAAGGCTTTTTGCATATTTTTTAATTTACCATCAATTTACAATAAGTTATTACCATAGTCTGTCAAACGAAAGAAGAGCCCTGAGAAATTTGTCCAAATTGGTGTCGCCACCATCGACCCCATAGTACTTTATCAACTTGTTTTCTGTTGTCAATAGTCGGCTGTAATATAGTCTGCTATTATGTCATTAAAATATATTGCAATGCTAGTTCAACAGAGAAAAAAACTGGTGTCTTGTCGTTAATTTTGTTTTATATTCTTTAATACTCGATAATCGTAAAAAACCATGAAACATAAACATATTAAATATATATTGCAAAATGTATTGGTTCTATTGCGATTAAGCCTATCTGTTTATAGCAGACTATATTACAGCCGACTATTGACAAAACAAAACAAGTTGATAAAGTACTATGGGGTCGATGGTGGCGACATCAATTTGGACGAATTTCTCAGGGCTCTTCTTTCGTTTGACAGACTATAGTTTCTGTCGTTACGTGAGACGATCCTACAAAACTTGGTTTTAAATAAAACTTAAAATATTTTGTTCTATATATCCTGTGTTACAGATATAAATGACCAAAAATAAAATTTTATTGTCGATATTCATATTGTTAGGTTACCTTAATGTTTATTAATAAAAACTGTCTTTGTAGACAAAGACGGGAAAAAGTAGGAGATAAGTGTAAAAAATTAAATGCCTGAAGTGACAGATATTAAATTTTCACTTTTGAACACATGATTATAAAACATCAATTATTTGAAAAAAATCTTATCTTAGTTTTTTTTCACCAAAATTACTTTAGTAAAAATATTTTAATATGACACTTATATATCATTTTAAAAATAATACGTGTTTTCCATTTTTTCTCTCAAATATTCCAATCAGGTTGAGCCCTATAAGGAGAATAAAGTGGACAGAAAAACCTTAATAGCTGATAAATTAAAAACCGTATCAAAACAAGAAGTGTTCGTTAATTTCAAAGTTTCAAAAATTGACGTAATGTATAGCTCTCTAAGGATCACGATCAATCTACAGATCTTTTCGACACTAATATCAACATCACAATAAAACTGCCTATGTTACTTTCCGCTTCGCAATATTTCTCATTTAAAAATATAAAAATTAAACTCGTAAATCTCAATTTTTTCAGATATGCTAGTATTTGAACCTTCTTAAAGACAATGTCAGTCTCTCCTCCCTGGTAAAACGTAGTATCAAGCTAGTATCCTTTAAAAAATTCTTGAAGAAGCCTTTTTCTAGAGCTAATATTGGGAGCAAAATACTAGGGTAAATAATGTTAAAAAATCTTTCCGCAAATGAAATTTTGGTGAAAAAAACTAAGATAAGAATTTTTTCAAATAATTGATGTTTTATGTGTTCAAAAGTGAAAATTTAATATCTGTCAGTTCAAGCATTTAATTTTTTACACTTATCTCTTACTTTTTCCCGTCTTTGTCTACAAAGACAGTTTTTATTAATATCTGTTACTTCAGTCTTAATATTAATTAAAATAGTTTAGAAACCTTAGGAGAGAAAAAGTTTTAGGGCGTTGCACTTACATTAGTTAAAGCTTTTGAAACGACCAAGCATCTATTACATAACTTCAAACCTCACTGCTTGACTTGACAATCAACGTCCAGTCAAACTGAAATTGCTTTCCCGTCATTTTCACATGCAAATCACAGAGCAAGCGGTAGTTATACCACACAAAGATTAAGTAGACCTGAGCATTTCATAGATCTGAGCACCAACAGATGTCAAAGAATTGTGCACCAACACAAGTCATATGCTTATCGGCAGTCTAGCTTAATTACCCGCCATCGGTAATCTAGCTTAATTACCCGCCATCGGTAATCTACTTTAATTACCCGCCATCGGCAATCTAGCTTAATTACCCGCCATCGGTAATCTAGCTTAATTACCCGCCATCGGTAATCTAGCTTAATTACCCGCCACCGGTAATCTAGCTTAATTACCGGCCACCGGTAATCTAGCTTAAATTCCCGCCACCGATAATCTAGCTTAATTACCCGCCACCGATAATCTAGCTTAATTACCCGCCACCGGTAATCTAGCTTAATTACCCGCCACCGGTAATCTAGCTTAATTACCCGCCACCGGTAATCTAGCTTAATTACCCGCCACCGGTAATCTAGCTTAATTACCCGCCACCGGTAATCTAGCTTAATTACCCGTAATCGTTAACCTAGCTTAATTACCCGTAATCGTTAACCTTGCTTAATTACCCGTAATCGTTAATCTAGCTTAATTACCCGTAATCGTTAATCTAGCTTAATTACCCGTAATCGTTAATCTAGCTTAATTACCCGTAATCGTTAATCTAGCTTAATTACCCGTAATCGTTAATCTAGCTTAATTACCCGTAATAGTTAATCTAGCTTAATTACCCGTAATCGTTACTCTAGCTTAATTACCCGTAATCGTTACTCTAGCTTAATTACCTGTAATCGTTAATCTAGCTTATTTACCTGTAATCGTTAATCTAGCTTAATTACCTGTAATCGTTAATCTAGCTTGATTACCTGTAATCGTTAGTCTAGCTTAATTACCTAAAATCATTTAGTTTTTGCAACGAAAGAGAGTAAAATCAGATAAAAGCCCGCGGTAAAACAGTGTATGTGCAAGAGTGGCTTTCTCCTCGGCTTTATCCACGGTAAAACGCCGTAAGTCCAACAGTATGACATATAGGGTGCAACAACGTAAGTCAAAGCATGATTAAAAAACATGAAATTTTGCACTTAAACTTAATTTTTCTCAAAAACTTTAACAATGGTCCTAGAAAAAGGTTTATATTTTGATATGAAACCGTTCCCAAACGTAACAAACGAATATTTCATTTCAAAAGGGTGGCCACAAAATGGCTAAATTGGAGAAAAACTACATGTTATTTCTATGGGAAACTTAACTTTTTCACCAAAAACACTGACTAGTTTTATTGAAATGAAAACCACCCTTAGCAACTTTATTTTCTATAAAATTATCTAATGGGTGGATCTTTTTGAAATTTTAACCACATATTGAGGGCCCGAATTGTAGTTCTGTGGAATATTTTCAAAACAGTTGAAACAATACAAAAAAGTTACATCCAAACAAAAAACCCTCCTTATACATTAAGAGCAGTATGAAGTCTTATCTAAGAGAGCTATCGCTCTCCTAGAATGATAACATTTCTCTTCGAATTCTGTTTGAGAATACCTGAAGTGTTGGACCAAAAACATTTTGTTACGACCCTGTAAAATGTTTTCAGTAAAATGCAGTACTTTTACCATGAATTTATTTATAAATTCATGCTTTTACTTTATTGACATTTCAGATGTATATTTTATAGTGGGATTTCATGATAATGTTAATGTTGAAAAGGGTGACGCGTCACCATGTCAAGCACCGATACCAAAGGTATATTATGCTGGCTAGACTGCGCTGAGTCCTGTCGTCTCGATGAAACGGATAATCCGATTGGCCGAGACAGTATGAAACTGGTTCCATAGAATAAAGGGAATTAGAAGCTTCAGTTACCACAAAATTGGTAATATAGGCGCCCGGTATAATTCGTATGAAGTACCGGTAATATTGGAATAGAGTGTCGGTGTATCATTAATTTGCACAGAGTTTGGTTTAATTGGTTAGGTTATTAAATTATTGATACTAGTAACATGCAGCAATGACTGTAATAAAACAGATCCTAGCTTCAAGATATCGGGCTTTTTGTGTTAAACTTAAACTTTCATGATCGACTGACATTGCTCCACTCGTTCCGCGATCCTTCATTTGAAAGGTTTGAGCCATGATATCCAATCTTACGCTCTATTATTTATACATTCTTGGTTAAGTAAAAAGACCCAATTATGATTAGCATTTATAATCGACTATTGTGAAACATATGCTCTACGATTTCTTTGTACCATGCCTAGAAATGACAGCTTTTTTCAAGATTGAAATCTATTTATGACAGCTTTCCACAAGATTATTATTATTTATTTCGCACCCAAAGTTACTGGCAACCACAGAGGTAGAAGAGCCTATTTAAGGTGGTTACCCGGACGTACAATACAAATATAGAAAACAATAAATATCAAGTATACAAAAATGTAAAAAAAGGAAATTTTAACAATTTTTAGAAAGCCAAGTTTCAAAGAAACATTTTGAGATATTAGTCTTATATACGGGTAGAGAAAGGTCGTTTGCTATTTCCCTAAGACATACTGGAAGATTATTCCACAACCGTACAGACCGAAAGAAAAATGATTACTTTAACGCGAGGCATCTGGCGTAGTGTAAGGAATACGTTAGTACGGAGTGTCTGGGATTCTAAGTCAGTATATCGTCCAATTGAAAGCAATAGCAGTCGCATAGTCGTAATAGGGTGAGGACATCAGACGCAGCTCGACGAACACAGAGCGGTTGACACCCCAAGGCCTGTAGGCGCAGGGAGTCAGGAACCCAGGTCAGAACGAAATAATATGGGCTACTGAATGGTTGTGCCCCAAAATTGTGACTATATGTTTTAGTTATAAAACCAAGTCTTTATACTTTGTCGACGTAAAAACTTAGCTATTGAAATTAATCCCGAAGAAACTTTAGCTAGTTATTTTACCTCTATCAATTGTTTCAGTATGATTGATAGCAATTTTACATTATAGAAGCTCTCCAAAAATAGAAGGACCGATTAAATTGTAGGAGGTAAATTAGGAAAATTTAAACTACTTTCTCCCTCCGATAATCGATAGCCCTGTAAAAACTTAGGACGATGAAACCACCGAAAAATACAAGATTCTGTGACAGTTATGAAACTATGGAATTAAAAAATAAACAAAAACTTAAAGTTAATCGGTATAAGATTAACTTCCATTTTATTACTCTTAAATAAATGGGATTTAAAGCTCAATTGAAATTATCTAACGAACATTTAAAATTGAAGGGACGTTGAAGTGGAATATGTTTGATTTCACATTAAAGTGACATTGGCATTTAAAACAAATTATTCACATTTAAATTTTCCGTAACATACTTGTTAAATACGTAAATGACAGGCCTTTGAATCCAGAATGTGAACATACAGCGACGAACAATTGAAGTGAAACAGGTTGAAACTTACAGACTGCCTTACTGATAATCATCGCCCAGCTCAAACCGCTTTACGTAGAAGACCTAAATTGTGTATGTAGTATGTGGGCACTAAGAAAGGTTTTTTTAATCCGTGGTAATCTTGAAAAAGGGCGGCCAGAAATGTAATAAACATCTTTTATTTTATAACGTCTTCGTTTCCCAAAAAGTTCGCTGTTACTTTTATACTGGTTTGTTATATCCTATAGAAGGTCTAAATGGTTTTAGGGGTTTGATTTGCAGCCATTTTTTGCTAGGTGTGGTAACGTAATCACACCTGGCTTTGCGATGGTGTTTTGTGTGTGTGTGTGGCCCCTGGACACACGAAAAACAAGCGCTGATAGCAATCGAGTAAAGCAAGATCCACGATCACCTTGGAGCTCTTAATGTGAAAGAAATTGCAAAAGAAAAATATCAGCGCTATGGTATGAGTTAACAGCAGTTTTACGACTTGAGATGGACGTTAAACAAGTTTTTTAAGAAAAGAACCTTTTTCGGCTCTTGGAAGTATTGGGAAATAATCAACATTGGCATCGTCAAACAATTCACCCGGTTAACCTAATACGGCTACCCTCAAGTGTAATTTTAATTTGATTGACGACTGCGAGGCTGGATAGACGAAAATACCTTTTTAGCTAGGTGTGGTAAGACCTTAATGTACCCCAACCGTTGGGCCATCTCGAATATTACCTTAGCGAGTTAGAAAACATGAATACTGTACTACATTAGTACATGCAAAACCAACACGCCCTCCCCACCCCCAACCATACCTAGCTTATACGTAAATTTTATTTACGTGACTTGTTTAAAATGGTGTCAAGGAAAGTATATGAAAAATGTCCCGACGGGTTGACGAGCAACTCCGGATGCCTTTGCTGCAGTCTTTCGATATTCAGTAAGAGCTGTTTGAAGTTCTTAAGACTAAATTTCTTTATTTGAAAGAAGTCAAAAACCAAACAACCTTCGTGTACCTTAATTTCTCTGAACTTTACTCCTCAAAGGGAAACATTCGAATATACATATAAATACATATTTTCATATTCTCATTAACGAGTAATAGAATATTTTTAACGGCCTGTAGTACGGCGAATCATTTTATATCTCCTAATGAATCTCCAGCTTCCACCCCTCGCTCATACTCCCTACCGCTTTTTAGCTTGTACCGGTATGTAAGGAGATAATTGAAAACCTTAATTTTCGCCTTTTGCTCCAAATAAAATGAAAATGAGGGATATATGTTTGAGTAGTTTGAAGATTCGAGAAAAGGCGTAGTTGTTACAATTCAATATTCCAAAATGTGTCTCGATATTAAAATTGGATTTGAGTTTATTTTAGGAGTTCAGAAGATACTGCTTTAAAAATTATTAAGAAAGCACAACGCTGAAGGATTTAATTTGAGACGCGAAACACTCCATCATAGTTCCGGGTCAGTAAAATAAGTAGCGTAGAGATTCAGGTTTTACTTGCGCTTTTAATATCCGAATACAAATTTCATCGACGTGTTTGAACGCTTTACCATACCTTCAATGCACTATCATTTAATATTCATTGAATTAGTAATTCAATACCTTTTTTCCTTAGTGATTATCGTGATAATATTTATCTAGCTCACGTGTGGATACATAAGATATTTAATTATTTAGTCACGCAAAATATCCCGTTTCATTTTCGTTGTACTTTCTCGTACATATATTTTTTCAGTTAAGTGAGTAAACATATTTCATATTTCTTACGTTAACACATCTACAAAAATTCCCTTACTTCGAGTAGTATGAAGTAATGAGTGGCAATTTCACCGAGTCCTTCGGCCGAGTTATATTTACTCCGAAAATATAATCAACGAAGCGTTCTAATAAACGACAATAACGTGCACTGACATTAAAACCCGTGCTTCTCGTTGCTACATTTCAAATTTCGAAAGTTACTTGAGAAACGCCATCGAAAGATTCATGATCTGTGAGAATCAAACCCTAACCCTGGCCGCTTTGGATGTAAGAGCATAATTATTAACACCAGAAGTAAAATAAAGGACTAGAAGTAAAGTGCTCTAGCATTGGTAATAGTTCCTGGCACTTGTGAACACATTTGAGGAATTTGTGTCGCTTCCATCGCGCCTACATTAGAGAGAAAATATTAGTCGAGTTCCAAAACAAATTCCTACCCCTTTCCCCACAACCTAAAGCCGCGGAACACGGACGCGGGAGCTTGAATCTAGTTCGGCATTCTTCCGCCGCGAGCGTCTCACGTTTTGGAGTGAAAATTCAGAAACCGCTACCAAGTAAAGAATTTGGTTAGCTCGATACTTCTAGTCCTTTACCTTACTTCTGTTAACGCTAAGGAAATTTGTTCCCTTCAAGTTCATTGAATTTCAAAAATTGCCTTGGTCTCAAGACCATGTATATTATGCACTCGTTCACAATCTTGGAAGGGACATTTCAGAAACCAGTTTTACCTAAAGTTTGAGATCCTTCCAAGTTTGTTAAAGAACAGTTAGCGCGATTTCCATAAATAAACTTCAGACCACTTTTGGAAATATAATTGACGTACATCTGAAACTTTTTTAAACGCTTTATTTTCAAGACACCTTCGTTCAGATTTCCGACGAAAGATGTGCATTCAGAATTTCATGGACGCGAGTTCAACGTTTTGAAAATTCTGTCGGAAATATTGTCTTTTAAGTATGACTTTTAACTTATTAGAACTGGAACTCGGTATGCCTGGTATTGGGTATCTTTCTATTAGCTTATCTTTCCCATATGGCATTCATACCTTTACGGCTTGGAAGCGCAAACACAAACACAGAAAAAATTGTGTTAAAAATTTGAACACATTTTTCTGTTCAAAAATCAAATTTTGGTTTCTTGATATGTTTAAGTGAAGAAAAAGTGCAATTTATTCAACACTTCGCTTAATTTTGGTGTTCAACTTCTAATTTTTGTTTGATTTTAAAAAATTGTAACCGTTGAGCAATAAATCTGAACATTTTCACAATGAACGCGTTCAAAATTTAGGAACAGCGAACGCGATCATTTGTTTTCTTGTTCTGTAACCATTGAAGGAGTACTTCGAGGAATGTTTTCAAATTTTAAGCATAGCTTAGTTGTATTTGGCACGTAGACACGGTTCCATGGATAAAGAATGAGCGTGAGGAAATTTGTATTCTTGCTTCAGGATAGTAAACTTCCTATCTCCGACGGGATCTTATTCGATATATACTGTGTTCCAGCTTTGGTTCTCAGCACGCTCTATGTAACGTAGCTTTTTGCGTGCTGACAACCGAATAAGCTCCCGTCGGAGATAGGAAGTTGCTTATCTTATAGCGTGAGTACCGATATGGTATCGGTATCGGCCCATCTCTATAGATGATTCTCGATCCAATTTCAGTACTTGAAACTATAAAACTGGCTTATCATACGAAAAACCCATTTTAGACAGTAGTTACGTTATCCAAAAATAGATGAAAAACTGTGCTGTCTCAGAGTTTAGGTCTTATGGCGCCATCTACTCTCAACTTAAGTATTTATTTTCTTCAAAAAATATCGGGTAGAAATATCGGTTAATTTTTAACCGATACCGATATATCGGTTAAAGCCAAATATCGGTACCGATACCGATATGGTATCGGTATCGGCCCATCTCTAACGACGATATTTCGGTAATTGAGGATAGTGCGCGCTAAACGTTAGCAAAGGTTTCGTGGTGCATCCAAAGTACCAAACACAACCAAATGATCATACCCAGGAATATAATCTCGGAGAGAAGTCGCACTCATGTAACGAAGATCGTTAACGAAGACCAAATCAAGATGACTCGAACCTCGAGTAGGTGACAACACAGTCTCGTGAAGCCCCAAACCAGCGACGGTGTCAAAAAAAAACCTGGTCTTCTGCCGATGTCGGTGACGGGTGTTGCCAATCTATAGCCATATTGAAGTCCCCCATCAATATAAAGAGATCGTGAGGAGGAAGAGTTTCATGAAGGTGACCAAGTAATTCACAAATCGTGATGGTATTTGCCATTGAAGATCTAGGAGGTCTATAAACACAACCAACAACAGCAGAACGACTACCAAACGTGAAAGATGCGAAAACAGCTTCTGTTGGAATACCATCGGTCGATACTAGGAATTCCTCGGGAACTTCAATAGGAAGCGGACGAAGCGAATCGTGTAAAGCGAGTAGGACACCACCACCTCTTGAAGGTCGATCACGACGAAAGGTAATGTAGGCTTCAGAAAACATTTCCGAGTCCGAAACCGAATCATCTAGCCAAGTCTCAGTGAGACCATAAATGTCAGTGGAGCAGAGCAAAACAGCGAGATATTCACAAGCTTGTTACGAACATTTCGTACATTTGAAATGCATTTACGACAGCTTTTCACAAGATTATACGAAATAATAAAAAATAATATTTATAAATTAATTTAAAAGATGTTATATTTTTACTATCTTCATTATTGGTACTAGACAACCGTTAGGTCAACACTTTCAGCAAAGCGAAGCTTACGTTTATATCAATATTCAAATCTCGTATAGCTTCACCACTTGGTTCGATGGAAGTAACAGGCAGCTTAAAATTTTCTGTTTTGGGGATAAACCAAATTCTTTACCACTCTCTAAACTAATATGAAAAGTTCAGCAAACAGCTTAAAGAACAGCCTCATTCTAAATGTAAATGGAATAATATTGAAAAAATAAGTGATCTCTTTTTGCAAAATAGCTAGCATTTAATTAGTCTAAAAAACGATGACTACTGTGCCGCCATTGGTTTAGTGGCATCTGCTAGCCAGAACCTCTTACCCCCATAGTATCTTTACCTCTCCTAGGCTGTGAGAATTAAACCAATGCAGTAGGGGTGTGTCGCATACGGGCGCGAAAATAGCTTTTGGGAGAGCTGAGTTCATTAAGTAGCTGATCGCGTTAGCGGACTGAAACACTAACGCGATTAATGTTGGAAATTTTGACTACTCACGCGTTGGCGCGTTTTTCACTCGCAAATAATAAGGCGGTTTTTTTTGTTGAATTAATAAAAGAACGAAAAATTACTTTATTTTTACTTTAAATATTGTTATTAATTGTGACTCGCACATTGAATCTTTTTCTACCAAAATTATGACTCGCACATTGAATCTTTTTCTACCAAAATTATTTCTCGCACATTGAATCTTTTTCTACCAAAATTATGACTCGCACATTGAGTTCCCTATTAAATTTTCACTTAAAAAATTACTTTTGTGGCGCACTTTGGCTCTCAAAAAAAAACTAACTTTTGTTGTTATTCCCGCGCTTTGGGGTCTCACATAAAGGGTTATTCGTTATTTACTCGTGCCTTGAGTAGCTCTTATTTTTCTCCCGTTGGTGGTCTCTATATGCACGAATAGACCTTCTCGTTTCAAAAGTTCTAAAGGGAGTCTCTAATGTGTCCTGGTCAAGCCCTGTTTTTATAGAAATAGCGTGCTTGAAACGCTCAAATTCTGACCAATGACCGTTCTGCTTTTTTAGGGTAAAGGTCCCAACCTAAACCAATGATAATCCATTTTTCGCCTCTACGTTCAAAATATATACTTTTAACTTTCTTATTTGTTTGCTTCCAAAAAAATACCCAAGCGAGGAGTTCGTCAACAACAATATAAAAAAACCTAGTGCGTCACTAACCTAACAAATACCTTTACAAAAAAAACAGGTGTCGAACTCAAAAAAATAAGGTGGTTTACCAAAGTTCTATATAAATTTAACAAAACAATTTTACAAATTTAGATTTAACAATTTACAAAAAATATTACTCGATTAATTAATTAAATTGATTATGAATTAAAACTAAATATTAACCATTAAAAATCAGATTTTTAATACCCTTTCCACCTTGAACAGCGTTCAACATTAAATTCCAAGGGGATAGAGGAACATTTTGAATTACTGGAAATTCCAACTCCTGCTTTCAAGCTATTTTTCTCCTCAGCAAAATTCTCTTCTTGCGCTTTTATTCTAATTTACCAACTAAATTTGCTCTTTGTGGGGTCCTTCTTTAAAACTTATGTTCTCTTCAATATTGCCCAACATGATCTCTCTCTTTCGTTTGACCCTTTTTCTACCTGAACTTTAATTCCCAACGATTCTTAATTCAAAAAAGCTCTTGGTTTGTCTACAACTAAATTTTCTTCCTTTTCTATTGCCACGTGGTTGACCGCTATTGTTTTCACCTCTAGACTCTTCCCTTCCGTTCTACCCTGTACTGTCCAGCCTAAAATCGTGTTAATGGCCATCAAATCTGGAGAGAGACGTTCAAATTGCCCATTGGCCACTCTCCAAAAATAATCAGCGCCTACTAAGACCTCTATTGGGGAGCTATTTTTCTCATTTTCTTGCCAAACTAAATCTGACGATTGTAAATTCCTTTCCCTCGTTTGTTCTCTAACACTTTTCCCCTGAACTGCAATAATTGTGGCTTCTTTCCCTGTATATATGTTTTTTAACCGAACTTTCACTTTCCTGCGGTTTGACCTGTTGGGAACTTGACTCTCAAAAGGGAAAAGGCTCATAATTTCATTGTCTTTAACTTCTAGATTTAGATTGGTGGAAACGTCCTCTTTTATAAAGCTAAAGTGACTGGCCCTGTCTCTTAAATTTTGTCCAAAACTATCTGTTATATCGGCCCTTGCGGTTTGTGATAGAATCACGCTGGATTCACCTGGCCCTGTGTTTAACTTGACTGAATTTTCACCTTCAGAGCGCGCATTGCTCCGTTCACTTTGTACCGGTGTGTTGCTAGTCGTTTTATCACAAATAATTCGGGGATATCTTTTTTGGCTAAATATAGCTCTGTTCTCAGGGATTGAAATTTCCTTACAACAGTTATGATATGAGTTCTCAGTACTTTCACAGAGAATACACTTTCTTAAATCGCTAACATAGTTATTGTTTATGTCCGTGTTTAAAACTGTCGCCGAATTCCTAACTTCAGTTAAACAAGACTAATGCAATTTTCTTAGACCTAAACTGTCCGTGGACTTAAGTACGGGGTCCATTTTTAAAAAACTTCCAGGCCTAGCGCTCAATGGCATCTCTTTAGTACTAAATATATTTGTTAAATGTTCCATAGCACCCTCATAATTGTCCTCAATAAAAGTTAAACCATCTATTGACGTCTCTGCGTCATCGTTCAAATTTGATTTTAAATAATTAGACTTATCTGCGCGGCTCAGTTGGGCGTTGTCGTGATTGGCTCCTATAACCTGGGTCGAGAAGGCTTGCCACTTGTCCGGGTTCCCGTCGTACATCCCAATTTCTAGCTTGGTAGGCTTACTGTTGCCGTAATTTCTGGTCCCATGGTGGATGCTCTGTTGGATGCTACTTCTTAGTTGTCCACGTCCTTGTTGCGACCGTGTCCGACGCTCGATGCCGGCAATTTCTTCCCCGATAGCCATCCCTGGGCTCGTCCTCTCCAGTGTACTAGGTGCTCGTTGTATTTTTCGCTCTCTTCCAGTTCTTTATCCTGTTCTTCGTCTTTTAGAAGAACCAGGATCTTATTGTTTATCGCCTCTAGCTTTGGTTCCTTTGCATCAAGCTGGTTGATACAGTCACTTAAAGTTTCTTCGGAAGTTACCGTGGCTTTTTCTAATTCGTCCTTTATAATGTTACATGCCCGTGTAACACCGGCGCGCAGAGCCGTTCTCTGTTTTTCTAATAATTTTAAATCTACCGCCATTGTTCCGTTTAATTCTTATCTATAGCCTTATCGCGAGCTAATTCCCGCGCTTCGAATGCACCAAAATAATGTAGCATACGGGCGCAAAAATAGCTTTTGGCAGAGCTGAGTTCATTGAGTAGCCGATCGCGTTAGCGGACTGAAACACTAAAGGCTCGTTTACACAAGCGCGAGAATATGAAGCTTAAAGATGAGAGATGAAGCTGACCCTTGCTTCTGTTTCTCGCGTGACCGTTCACATGCCATCGAGAATATCACTTGAACGAGCTTTTGCCTAGAGATGAAGCTGATTTTACGAATAAGCTCGCGATCTGCCAAGGCAGATTTTCTCGCACGACTTCAGCTTAATCGGAAAGTCATGTGACTTTTGCTATCCAATGACAAGCATTTGTTTAGTAGGTTAGTCATTCACGCTTGATTTTGAGAGTAAAATTAGTCAGAATAGAAAGAACGATGTCTTTGAAAGAAAAAAATGAACATGAAAAAATTTCAAAAGCCAACAATAGAAAAAAGGACACGGAAAGAAAGGAGCATTTAAAAATATAATTCGCGAGATTACTCGGAGATTTCGGACAAGTCCAACATTAATTATCGAGACGGGGACTTGCAAAACTTAAAATGGGAAGCCACTGCCTTCTCGGTTTCTCGCAAGAGTACCCAAAAGCGCGGTAACTGGAAGCGGCTATGTGAACGATAGGCCTCGCGTAGAAAACAAGCTTACGCCGAAACCAATTTTTTGTGCGAGATACGACTTCATACTTCGGAACCTACTTTCCGCTTCAGCTAGAGAACCTCGCGCTTGTGTAAACGAGCCTTAACGCGATTAATGTTGGAAATTTAGACTACTCACGCGTTGGCACGTTTTTCATTCGCATATAAGAAGGCGGGTTTTTTTGTTGAATTATTAAAAGAACGAAAAATTACTTTATTTTTACTTAAAAAATTGTTATTAATTACGACTCGCACATTGAATCTTTTTCGAATGTAGGACATAATCCCCCCTGGACATAATCCCCCCATAAATGAAGAAAAGGACATAATCCCCTCAGGTAGGAGACAAAATCCCCCGGACAATTTCCCCCCGAATGGATGCCGAAGACAAAATATCCCCAGCCCTAGGACAAATTCCCCCCCAGCCCCAGGACAAATTCATCCCAATAAATGTAAAAAATAATATTTTGGAAAAGGCGTACCTTTGTTGGTCGCTATAATTTCCATAGTTTAATGAGCAAGTGCTAAAATATGCATTGTCTTTTATGGAAATCTTAAAAAATATTAAGCCTATAAACTATAGGCCTAAAGGGAGGGAAATCTCAATATTTTAAAATGTAATGTTACTTCGGAAGAAAATAAATGTTAAAAATAATATTTTGGAAAAGGCGTACCATTGTTACAATATTTCCAAAATATTACTAACCGAACCCAACCCAAACCAACCTAACCCCTTGTGTCCCATTCGACCGAATCCCATTCGACCGAACGCGTTTCCCATTCAACCGAAAACAGCCCAAATGTGCCGTTTTGGGAAAATATATATCAAAAATTAAAAAGCAAACGTTTTCACTTTTTTAAAGGACTTTTTTTACCCTACAGTTTTCGTTGTATATATATATATTAATGTTTGAAATGCAAAATTTAATTTTAAGAGTGATTGATAAAGGGGAGAATTGCATTGTTTTGGAAAAGGTGGCAGCTAACTATTAGGAGAATATTTTGGAAAAGAAGGCAGCTAATTAGTAGGAGAATATTTTGCATAAGGTGGCAGCTAACTATTAGGACAATATTTTGAAAAGCTGGCAGCTAATTAGTAGGAGAATGTTTTGGAAAAGGTGGCAGCCAATTAATAGGAGAATATTTAGTAAAAGGTGGCAACTAATTAACAGGAGAATATTTTGGAAAAGGTGGCAACGAATTATTGGAACCATTGTTTTGGAAAAGGTGGCAGCTAACTATTAGGAGAAAATTTTGGAAAAGGTAGCAGCTAATTACTAGGAGAATGTTTTGGAAAAGGTGGCAGCTAATTAATAGGATTATAACCTAACCTAATCAAACTTACAATTTCCTTGTCTGGGATTGAACCCGAGCCTCTGAATTAAAAGCCTGATATTCTACCATGCTGCTGCGGTGAATCGAAATCCTCACAGACATTTAATTAACTAATTCTTTCAAATAAATTCCCATTCAGCAGAAACCCGCTATTGGGCTGGAAATTTAAATATATTCTCCGTAAAAAACCAAAAAGCGGTTTCGGTCCAATGGGACTATACCACCTAACCTACCCTAACCTAACTTAACCTACGCTAACCTAATCTAACTTAACCCAACGCAACCCAACCCAACCCAACCCAACCTATCCCAACCTAACCTAACCAAACCCAATCTAACCTATACTAACCTAACCAAGCCTAACCTATCCTAACCAAACTTAACCAAAGCTAACCAAACCTAACCTAACCTAACCTAACCTAACCCAACCAAAACCAACTGAACCCGAATAAAATCAAAAAATTGTCAAACTGAATGTCAAAATTGAATGTCAGTGACACAACCAATTAACAATTCGAAATCAAAACTTGTTTCGTATTTACAATTTTTCTCCATTATTCACGCTAATAACTAATTATTAATACGCAAACCTATTTGTACCCTAGAAATGAATGAAACTGAACGAAATAATTAGAAGTAATTCAAATTATATTTTGATAATACTCACGTACCTTCGGGGAATCGAACCCAACAATCTCCTATCCGCTGTTCAACGCCTTATCCACTACGCCACCAGATCACTGAGGCTTCCAGTGTTTTAGATAATATTGATATTGTATTTTTTATTGTCGCCAATTATGACCTAGGAATTTTGTCCAGAGGGTGGGGGGAATTTTGACTAGAGAGTGGAGAAATTTTGTCTACAGAGTGGGGGGATTTTGTCTTGAGAGTGGGGGGGATTTTGTACTCTTAACTAGGATGGGGGGAAAATGACCGGGGGATTTTGTCTTGAGAGAGGGGGGATTTTGTACGTTTTTAAAAATGGGGGGATTATGACCGGGGGTCTTTTGTCTTGGGGGTATTTAGTCCGTATACCATCTTTTTCTACCAAAATTATGACTCGAACAATGAGTTCTCTATTAAATTTTCACTTAAAAAATTACTTTTGAGGCGCACTTTGGCTCTCAAAAAAAAAACTAACTTTTGTTGTTATTCCCGCGCTTTGGGTCTCACATAAAGGGTTATTCGTTATTTACTCGCGCCTTGAGTAGCTCTTATTTTTCTCCCGTTGGTGGTCTCTATATGCACGAATAGACCTTCTCGTTTCAAAAGTTCTAAAGGGAGTCTCTAATGTGTCCTGGTCTAGCCCTGTTTTTATAGAAAATAGCGTGCTTGAAACGCTCAAATTCTGACCAATGACCGTTCTGCTTTTTTAGGGTAAAGGTCCTAACCTTAACCAATGATAATCCTTTTTTCGCCTTTACGTTCAAAAATCAAAATATATTCTTTTAACTTTCTTATTTGTTTGCTTCCAAAAAATACCCAAGCGAGGAGTTCGTCAACAACAATATAAAAAAAACCTAGTGCGTCACTAACCAACAAAAGAACCTTTACAAAAAACAGGTGTCGAACTCAAAAAAATAAGGTGGTTTACCAAAGTTCTATATAAATTTAACAAAACAATTTTACAAATTTAAATTTAACAATTTACAAAAAATATTACTCGATTAATTAATGAAATTGATTATGAATTAAAACTAAATATTAACCATTAAAGATCTGATTTTTATAGGGTGGGAGGTTCGATTTTCAAAATACACCTGGTGTTTCTGATAAGACTTCCATGGCGATATTTGAGTCGAAAATGACTATGACATTTTGCTGCTCAAAGGGACACTGTTTTCGACTTTTTACCTCTCCGAGTGACGTATGTCACGGAGAGGTTCTAAAATCGACAGGCATGTGTGTGTGTCTGTCTATTGTTAGTGACTTACACCCCAGGGGAGCGCGTTCGCAGTTTCCGAATCGAAGCAAATGTGTTCGCTATTTCCGGACCGCATTCACAGTTTCCGGAAAATTCAAAACTTGAGGCTATCCACAATTCAACTGGCCACTATTACTTCATCTGACAAGTCAATTGTCCATTCCACATGCACACCAATCTGTATTCATTGGCTTCTTACACCACCATCTTCTGGGCGTTGTTTTTGTCTATCCCACATAGACACCAGTCTGTACTTACTTGCTTCAAACACCACCATCTTCTGGTCATTGTCCATCCCACATGGACGCGTGTCTGTTCACACTGGCTTCTAACACCACCATCTTCTGGTCTTTGTTTTTGTCCATCCCACATGGACACCAGTTTGTACTTACTGGCTTCTAACACCACCATCTTCTGGTCATTGTCCATCCCACATGGACACCAGTCTGTACACCTGGCTTCTACACCACCATCCTTTGGTCTTTGTTTTTGTCCATCCCACATGGACAACAGTCTGCACACCTGGCTTCTACTCCAACATCATCCTTAAGGTTAAGACATACGCGGCGATCAGCTAGGGTTACGAGAAACGTCTAGCCTCCCTAAGGTGGGGTGTCCACCAAAGGTTTTCGCAATTGCGGTTGTTCTTGCTTTTAACTGTAGTTCGACACCCTTATATACTACCTATTTTAGTAAGGCGAAGCAACCGGCGTATGCTTCATTTCAAACGCCAATATTAGTCAAGTCTCTCAAGAATGTTTAATTGTTCTTTTTTAAAACGATGTAACGTTCAATAAGGCGAATAACTAACGAATTTAATGTTAAATATTAATTATATTTATTTTAATATTTAAGATAATCTTGTTTCTCAATTCAAAATTAATACGGAAAGAGTTAAAAAGGAGCCTATGTTTTTGTCTGTGTGTGTCCGTCCGTTGTTACAGTAGTGCGCTGCGTTAGAAGTTCGTTTTGTTTTAATGTGTAAAGAAATCCTACAGAACCATAATATTCCCTTTATCCTTAATATAAAGTGAATATGTGGAAATATTTTTCGTAATTATGATGCATTTAGTACTTTTGTAGCTTTAAAGCTCTATTTCATTTTGATATTCCAAAGATTGTTTTAAATATTATTATTTAAAATGGATGTTTATATATTACTTAAGCTATACTAGATCTGTTTATAGCATAATCCTTTCTAAAGTGAATACAAGCACAACGCTACTATGTTGGTCAAATGAACTTTTATTTGTCAATAGGCCTAGTGAACCAAAAAGTAAACGCTTGGTTTTCGTTTCTGTAATGCAGAGACATTAACGGTTCAGAGTGAGCCGAAAGTTAAATACACTTTTAAATAATTAGGCTTAAATTTTATAATCATGGTGGAAATCTGGGCCGCGTTCAGCAGAGCCCAGCGCTGTGAACAGTGTCCTACGTAACGGGATTTTGTTTATGAATTTTGACGTCATGGTGCTCAGCGCTGAGCTAGCGCGGTCTTCAAAGAAAATAGTCAGCTTTTTGGATAACGTGACGTAAAGCGCGTAGTTCTCAGCTTGGCGAAAAAACCATGGAGGAATTAATACAAATAGCTTGATGATTCTTATGGGACTATAGCTATTTAATTGGCGTGAAATCAGTTGATCACGCGAGAATTTTAAGAGACATGTTAGTTTGTAATTTTAATTATAAAAGTTGTTATCTATCTCTATAAATATGTTATAATACAATTTTTGTTAAGCCTTGGTACCTTGCACGCTTTATTGCGCTAGCGTCATTTATTAAACGCGGATGACTGGAGAAAAGGTATGACGACAGAGCTCACCGGTAAACATTTCCAAAATCCGCTGTCTTTTTTGGTGAGCTCTGCTGAACGCAGCCCAGACCAGTGAAAGGTCTGATCCGAGGGGTCGGACATGGAGCTAGTTTGTGTACGGGATTTCAAGATTTTGGGATTTTCAAACGGATTTTGAAATTTTGACGAGGATTTCAGGATTTTAGGATTTTGTATGGATTTTCGGATTTTGAGTGGGAATTTGGAATTTTGACCAGGATTTTAGGATTTTGAGTGGGAATTTGGAATTTTGACCAGGATTTTAGGATTTTGAGTGGGAATTTGGAATTTTGACCAGGAATTTAGGATTTTGAGTGGGAATTTGGAATTTTGACCGGGATTTTAGGAATTTGATTGGGAATTTGGAATTTTGACCGGGATTTTAGGATTTTGATTGGGAATTTGGAATTTTTACCGGGATTTTAGGATTTTGATTGGGAATTTGGAATTTTGACCGGGATTTTAGGATTTTGATTGGGAATTTGGAATTTTGACCGGAATTTTAGGATTTTGAACGGTATTTTGGGAATTTGACCCTGATTTTAGGATTTTGAACGGTATTTTGGGAATTTGACCCTGATTTTAGGATTTTGAACGGTATTTAGGGAATCTGACCCTGAATTTAGTTTTCAACTTATTATTATAGTGTTCTGAGCGCTGAATTTTATGCCAGTGTGCATTATGATCGGTTTTCAATCCCAAGTTTATTATTTTCATTCGATTTACTATACTACCACTTAAGTGTAGTATATAAAGGTAAATTTAGAGTGGATCACCTATTTAGCACATTTTGATGGCATTTTTAATTTCGTTTTTAATGCATGTCAGGAGAAATAAGCCGACCGTCCCATCACATACGTTTTAGGACCCTAAAATTTTAATTGATTTTTAATTCTATCAAAACTCGGCCTATCTACTAGTTTTCATCGTAACATGTTCAAACATTTAAGAAGTATAAAGTTATCCGAGAGTTATATAAGTATAAGTTATCCGTCGAAAATACAAAATGATGTTAATGTTATTTCGCGATTGTATGAATTGAAAATACCTTGGAAAATACAATGAACTTAACGGTAACATTTAGAATTTAATCATTTTAATTTTAATACTTTGGACACTGTAGCGGGTTCAATACATAATTGTGTGTCTTTCACACATATTAAACTATCAGGTATTGTGCAGAGATATTTTTTTATATCACAATAGCCATGTGTAAAGAATGTCGACGCTTTGAGTTCGATATACCCGTTTCTTGGTAGCTTCAGTTCAAACCAATTGCACAGAACACCTATAGTCTTTTTAGAAGGAATATACGCATAACTGCCTTCGAAACTTCTCTCTTTTTGCGTTTTCCCCGTTGTATAAGAAAATTGCAGAACTCTGCCCACAAGAAATGAATCTTCATAAGTAAAAGCGCAAAAATCACCGATAACAAGGCAGTCAGAACGAAATGGGCTTGATGTATTGTTAGACTTTACTACCCCAGTTTTAGGTGCATTCGCTGATAGATCCTGAACTCTAAGAAGCCTGTCATTCGAAAGTTTTTGGTTGCTATTAAGCAGCCATAAGGCGGTAGTTTTCCTGATGAAAACTGAAGTCCCATCTTTTATGAAGGTCGTATATGGTGATTTTTTGTCTAAAACTACTTTTTCTCCCGTTTCGTAAACAGGTAGGGATTCCTGACTTTCAGGAGTTCTCTAAATGTGGGATTACTAGTTTTATTTCTCGGTTGAAGGGCTATTAAATCTTCAAGTAATGTACATTTATCTTCAACGGGAAGGTCGTTGTTTACACTATTTACCTGACCTTCAGAATCATCATCAGAATCGATTTCAGGGTCACGTTGAGGTTTATTAGTAGGATGACGTGATTCATTTTGAAAAGTAAATGTGTCCAACAATAATGTTTTATCTGAAGCGTTAGTGGAAGATTTCATTCCTAAACGTTTGGCTATTTCTTGAGCCTCTTTCTTGGCATTCATTACGACTTTAACTATATCTTCCAATAAGGGAATATTTGGAGTGGTTTCTTTTTCATAGGCAAATCTTAAACCATCTTTTTTTTTGCTTTGGGTGAACGAAAGCGTCTTCTTTGGCTAACTGCATTTGAATATCTAGGCGATGAGTTCTTCTTAAGAATTCTTGCAAAGAGAAATTAGTTATGGTAGAAAATGTAGAAGTCATACTCCTTGAGGCTCGAAAAAGCGCCTCGCATGGTTGTGAGCCGAGTAAATGTGGGAAACAAGAAGTGCCGCTTTTGTTTGATGGAGAGATGGACAACTCTATCAAGGAATGTGCGTTTAACTCTATACACTGATAGCAATTGCGAGAAAGGAAATTCTGTCCAATTTTGTACTGACCACTTTTTTTAATCCACGTTTTCCAAATTCTCAAGAAAAAAACTGCAAACCAAAGAGTTTGAATTCTTTCCAGAAGCGACATTTCTTTGGATAAAAAACACACTGTTACGCTTCTCATAAGTCGCAAATACACCGCCGTCGCATCGCTCTCAGGGACATTTTCTTTTAATAGAGTTTGTATTCTTAATGAACTTATATTCTCAACCACGGCGAAGTTTTGTTTGTCCTTCCCGTTTAAATCATTGTCTCTCAATCCATGTGTAGCTTTCGATGTTTTGTCCTTTAGGAACTTTAAATGTGACATGCTGCATACAAAATCTCCCATTGGTAATATTATCCAAGGTTTCAGTAGACGGCATCTCATTTTAGCGCCTATATGGACCGGGTCTTGAAACGACAGTGGGTTTTCGCGGTTATAATTGAAGTACCAAGCACCGATGGAATCGTTTCACGGCTTTCCTTGTTTCATTGGGCCAGAAATATTTTGAAGAATCATCGCTTTCAATAAACGAGGATCGCCGTCGCTGGAAAATCCGACAACATTTATGCCTTTCTTCGAACATTCATCTCGAATCGTTTTCCAGCGTTTCATTACTTCACTACTGGAAAATTTGTTATCCGTTCCTATTACGCAAAGGCAAATTGGTGGTACGTTGGGATAGAGAGGTTGAGCCATGTATACGTAGGCATAATTCGCTTTTGGATATTTTTTAAACATATCTTCCGCTTCCTCATAACTACTGAATTGCAATGAATCTGATTCGGGGAATCCCTTGTCGTTAAGTGGCCGGACAAACCCGACGCAACTGTTCGTATTCGAGTCATAGTCTATTCTCTGTAGTATGCGCGTTGCATCTTCGCTAATAGCAACGTGTTTGTGCGGGACATTGTAAAGTGAAATGTGTGCGTTCAATTCGTCAACTCTAATAAGTCCTTCTGTTATGGGTTTTCGTTCTTCAGTCAGGTAACGTCGAACTTGACGTAAGGATGGTATAGCCATGGGTAGGTTTACCGACAAAAGAGAATAAGCGGCAGGACCAGAAATAATAAAAAGTGATATGCTAATTTTTTTAATGGTCTCCGAATATGTTCTAGTTTTGGTTGTTGCATTTATCCACATATTTTTCAGTATAGAACACATATCAGATGTAGAATTAGTAATGATAGTTGTTTTCTTTGAGGTGACTTCGCCGAGGGAATTCAAATTTGAAGCAATAACATTTTTCAACTCTTGATTTTCTTTTATAAGAAGGTCCATTTTGTTTAAAATTGGGTAAAATCTATCAATTGTTTGGCTTGAAAAATCTACCTTCGATAATTTTCTTCGAGTTCTTTCATTTCTAGAGTAATTGTAATTAGTGTATTTGGGATGGTGTAAGCGCGTTACTATAGAGTTACAACTTGTGTTACCCCCCTTCGAAGACCCAGACGAAGAGGGGCATACTAAAAATCCGCTTCCAAATCATTATTCCCCATCTTTTCCATGGTTACAGCAGGATCTTTCTGTGCTTCTGAGTTTCGAGACAAAGACTCATCTTCATTAGCCGATAATAATTGATTGGAGGTTGATTCCTTAGGATCTTTGCCCTGAGTAGAGGGTCGAAATTGAATAGTAGTTTGCTTCGTATTTTAGGATCTTTTACGAGACAGCAAGCACAACTTCGTATGCTTATAGAAGTTAGAGGCACTGAACCCACCGGATGGCGTCCTAACAACTAAACATTTACTACCACATCTTAAGCACAGAACTTTGTACTCTATGTCAGTAACTTGATTTAAGTTACCACTTGGCCTGACGCCTTCGTCAACTTTCTTCAATGTTGATTTTTTAGTAACTATTTCGTAATCCACAAATTCTTTTAACTCGACCGGCAGATTTTGCGCTTCAGCTTCATTGGATAAGTATCGCTTGATTTGCTTGCGAATTACGATGACGTCTTGTTGAATTTCTTTGGTTAAGTCTTCTGGGAGCTTATTTGTTTTTGTCGGCGGACAACTATGAGTCAGGTCGACGTCGACTACATTAACGATTTTCCTTTTTCTACTACAGGTATCTTTTGGGACTCGGTTTGGGATTTTCCTATTCAGGTTCATCATTGTATATTGATGAGCTTGTTTGGAAGCAAGATTAGTTTTAGCAGCTTCACCAAACGCTTGTAAAGTATGTTTATCTCCAGGTAAAAACTTGAATTTCTCCGGTTTTTTATAGTACCTTCCGTACATAGAATCCAACTTTAATTCCAGTTCATCTTCAAAAATGTCGTGATTTTCGGACACGTATTTTTCCAGGTTGTCAATTTCAGACACATCAGCCAAATTTGATACTGAACTTAAAGTTTTGTATCCCGTGTTCACCAAGCATCGAAATAACTCTTTTGGAAGTTTTTGTTTTACTTCATCCTCAACTGAACATAACTCGCTATCCGCCGAAGATGACATAACTCTTTCTAAATGTACAGTTTAGCCAAAATTAACTATAAGACACGCCGAAGTTACGTGCAGTCAACAAAAAATTGGGAAATTTCTGTTTTGAAAAGACTTTGAATCATCTAAACACTCAGTTCCCACGCACCGTGGGAAAGCGTGAACTATCAAGCTTGTTGTCGAGTGATTTGCGCATGTGTAGATTATGGAAGAATAAGGGGATAAAGGATAATGGGGGAGGATACGAAAATTGTAAGTCGAACTCCTACCAGCTCGGGTTGTGAGCAGTCTGGGAAATAAGTATATATTTTTTAAACTAGTCCGTCGGTCTAGTGACCCCCCCTATTGTCCGAAATAATAAATTAGTCTCCGAATTGATTTTGAGCGCTATTTTGGGAATTTGAAAGGGATTTTAGGATTTTCGCTTGGATTTTGGGATTTTGAAAGGGATTTTAGGATTTTAACTTGGATTTTAGGATTTTGAAAGGGATTTTAGGATTTTCACTTGGATTTTCAGATTTTAGAATTTTAAAGGGGATTTTAGAATTTTCAACGGGATTTCAGGATTTTCAACGGTATTTTAGGATTTTCAAAGTGATTTCAGGGTAAGTGTACGGGATTTTGGCCGATGTCAGACCCCTAGGTCTGATCGTAATCGGATTATAGCTTCGTGTTTTCATGCTTTTTATGATGCGCATTTACTTTCAGTGTGTGTAGCCACAAATAAGCTTTGGTGTTATGTAACGTTAACAGTCATGTTGACAAAACTAAGAAAATCGTTGAGGTGAAACGAGAGGATAGTGTTTACATGGCAACCCTGTTGTGAATATGGCTTTGAACATAGAGGGCATACAGTTGAGGAGTAGAAAATTGGGCCTTTACAAACACGTAAAGGTAATATCCCTCCAAAGTTTTATCTCTTCATTTCCCGTTTTTCCCCCATCGGATGATTTAATGTTTACAAGTATATCATTATTGGATGTAAAATGTCGTCTGATTTACAGTATATTTGCTATGCTTTGTATACAGCTTTAATATTTCATAAATTTTAACTTAAGAAACATTTCCATATCTGGGTAAATAAGTTTGTAAGTAGTCGTCTTGACTCGGAGAGGTAATATTTTGGTTTTCCCAACTTGTTTTTAGTAGTAGGGACTATACAGATATGCAGACATCCAAGATGGCCGCCACCCCAAGATGGCGGCCAGAACATCATCCACCAAACTTCCAAACAAAGATTAAGCTAAATTCCTACCTGATCAACCCTACCTTCCAGCATGCTATGACTCTTTAGAGGGGTTTTACCTATTTTTCCCCCAAAACAAGCTCGGCTTAACCCTCGGAGGCTGTAGTTCTTTTAATAAACCAGTCTAGTTATTTTGTAAGATTCTCGTTTGAATTTCCCGCCATAAAAAATAACCTTTAAAGTATGTCTGAGAAACAAAGACAAATATATAAATAAAGATTTTTTAATAACAAATACCAAATAATATATAAAATAAAATAGAGAATAACAAGAATATAAATAGAGAATAACAAGAATATAAATAGAGAATAACAAGAATATAAATATAAACAAAGATTAAATTAAAACCAGAAATATTTACCGCCACTTTTACCGCTAATGAAAACCACTCTTTAAATTGTAATTTTGAAGGTAATTGTTCTTATCTCTAGTGTAAAAAGCATCTTGTTCAAAGTGACATTTTGATTTTCAAAACTTGATATTTTAGTCGAAATCTTAACTGAAAGCCGCTCTTTAAATCGTAATTAGCACCGCGTTTTATTAACATCAACGCGGCATTCATTCTAGCGGGGCGTTGGCCACCAGCTTTTTTCATGCACTCTGGTGGTACATGCCTCCATTGATTCATGAAGATCTTGGGCATTTCGGCTCCGAATCGTATCCACGTTGATCGAGCGAACAGCTGTTAAGTTTGAGAAGGACATCGAAGTCAAGGCCTCACCGAAGAGAACGTGCTCCAGCTGGTGCAGGGTACGCAGAACCTTATGCGGTGGTAGGGCTTGTCGGGTTGTACGGGCCATGTCCCATAAAATTCTTCGTTGACCCTTTACCTCCCGAAGGAAGTTACATCCGAGCCAGTGTGGGGGGGGGCCTGGTCTTCTTGTTCTGGTCGGGTTGTTTGCGCCAGAACTTCTCCTTCATTCCAGCGTCAGTCCGACCTTGTGAATGAAATCGAACCACAACCAAAAAGCTTTGCTCGTGCATTCTGATGGCTGAGGCGACTTCACACAAATTTTACGCAACTTTCAAGAGACCAATGGAAAACACGTAAAATTAAGTCTTGCCGCGGAAGAAGTAGCAGGACTTAACTTAAACTCGATTTTCCTTCATTGCGATAGTCCGTTGTGTGGACACAAATGACACTGCAATGAAGGTCGATTCATGAACCTTCTCAACATCATCCGGGACCAAATTCTCCGGATTTCGGACGTAAATTTCTTGCATTTGGTCACGAACTATGGCCGACGTTGAGTGGTGGGACGCGAAAAAGTGCTACTTCACACAAATTTACGCAGCTTTTCGGTGCAACCAAATGTAGCAGAGTAGAGATTGTCCTGAAAAGCTACGTAAATCGAGTACATGAATCGAACTTGGTCTCTTGTCAGGCTAGTCCTGAGAAGAGACACTTGGAATAATCGAACTTGGTCTCTTTCCCTTGGTCTCATTTCGGTTGGAAAATTGAGTTCGGTCCTTACTCACCCAACAAAAGCGGCACGAGTTAAAGCAAGACATCTTTAGTTGGACTTTTAAGAGCATAGCTGAGCAACTGATAACTTTCTTCATGAAACACGGAGCTTATATACTAAATAAATGACCGAGAGCAGATTTAATATTAAACAAGTTCTCTAGATAAAAAAAATTTATTTTTTACCGACCACACCCTATGGACCACACCCTGAAACGTACTATTAAAGCCGCGTGTCTTATATAATAACCGCTTGAAAACAGGTTGAAACCGGCTCGAACTAGTCAGGGCGTTGTCTTTTTTATTGGAATCGGGTAAGGTCAATTACCTAGCTACGTAGATTTTTCAAGGGTAACGACTTTAAAAGTTTAAGAATTTTTAAAGTTTTTTTTGATGAAGATAAACGGCGTGTATTTTAAGATCGTCCATAGCTCAGTGGTTAAAGGCAGGGTCTACTAATGTAATACCCAAAAAGGTGGCGAGTTCAAATCCCGGCCAGTCTACCGAGCTATGGACGATCTTTTTACTTTTGCGCTCTTTAGAGCAGCGAAAGTATTGTTCCGACCCTTGCTGGCAGGCTGGGCGCCTTTTCTATCCCCCATTTCCCCCTTTTTTTCGCGTACTCGTTCGGATATTTGCAACTAAATAAATATTTTGAATTTCAAATTTCCCGCGAATTTTCGACTCGAAATTCACCTGTAGTTCACCTCACACCTCATAGGTGGCGTAACGTATTTAATTTCAATTGAAATTATTTTTCTGTCGGCGCCTGGCCTCGAACCTGCAACGTCCTGATCCATACGAGACGCCAGTGAAGTCGCCCGACCGCGCGCTCTACCACGAAGCCACGCTTGGTTGTAATATAGAGCGAGTTAAATTATACTGAAGAGAAGAAAGAGAGAGTTAGGATATGGACCCCCCCCCCACCTCCCCGACGCCCGCACTTACTGCGTGGGTTTAGCGGGAGACGAGAGAAAGAGAACTGTCTGGCTTTAGATATGGACCCCCCCCCACCTCCCCGACCCGATCCACTGGATGCTGTCGAATATATATTGTATCACGCTAGAGGAGGAGAGACAGACAGACTTCGCACGCGCGCCAGACTACCTTTAGCGCTTGTGTTGCTTGCAATTTTTTTTTGGCAATTTATAATTATTATATATCTTTTTAATCCTAGGCAAGATTAGATTTCTACTTGGGAACATAAACATTACAATTAATATTATCATATTAATCAAAAAAGAAATTAAAGTTCTCCCCGACGGAAGGCGCGATAAGCAGAGAGAGTTTTCTAATTTCACCAATGATATAGTTTTTTAAGCCTCGTCTGCTTAAAAGTTAGGGAGGTTGATTTACTAATAAAATTAAATGTATGTATTAACAAAATGAAACTAATTATAAAAATAAAATCAACAATCTCATAAAATCAACAACTCAAAATATAAAATGAAATTTATGATCAAAATGAATCTAATTTCAATCAACGACAAACGGAATCAACGTGTTCATCTCTCCATCCACGGAAATATGAAATTTCTACATGAAACATGAAAGTGCTATCAACCTAACAATTTTTAAAAATGTAATTTTAATCAATGAAACATACTCATTTAAAGTTAACTAATTATGAGTCGCTAATTTGATTATTATATTTAAAAGGAAAGGATTTTAAAATATTTCGCTAAAAATAAACTAGATGTCGATAGCTCCGCGGTATACAATTCATTGAAGGGGGTGCCGGGCTGCCAGCCTGCCAGATTATGGGTGGCAGACGATAGAAGCAATGGGAACTATTCATCTGTTGTAGTTGGCAGTATTATAGCTCCATCGTATTAAGTGACCTATCCCAGGACATTCACCCCCTGTGTTCTTCTCTGTTTATCTCTTAGGGAGGGGGGCAGGGAGAACCAATTAAAGTCACCCAGTCCAGGCTTGGAAATAAGGTTTATTTCTGAACTAGTCCACCGGACCAGTGACCCCCTGATGTTTTAAATATGAAACTGGTCCCGGGACCAGTGACCCTTCCCCTATTTATTTTTCTACTGGTCACAGGACTTGTGGTCGTTCTCTCTTCTAAAAAAATCTCTCTCGGCTTAGGGTTGTATACACAACTGGACTCATGGAGTCGAAATTTATGTTCAAATGAAAATAATTAAAGAGGTCCCCCATATCAATTTTTAATAAAAGTAGGAATTATTAAACTAGTCATTGGGACCAGTGACCCTCACGTTTTGAATAAAAAAAGTGGTCCAAGCTATTAATAAACTGGTTTTTGACCTGTAAACCTGTCTTATTTCCTAGCCTGTCACCCACTCTGCCTTCGCAAATAACGGTTATCCGTATTTCGGTCTTTTTCGGACCGTATTTCCGTCGACTCGTTGCTTTTATACGTTTGCTGAATGAATAACAGTTGCTTCGAAAATATAAATAATATTTATTGCAGCTAAGTATTATTTTTTATGATCTAAGCAAGACCACTTTTAAATATTTAAATTTATCTTTAGTTATTGCTTCTATGGTGTAAAGAAACCCAGAACTTGAAGCGAGCCGAGTTCTGAACTTCTCACATCGTTAAGCCTTTGCTAAGTTAAATTGTTCAAGTTGTATAAGACATTTTTGGTTGTTATATTATATACTAGTATTTGAATTAGTTTGATTTATTAGGGTGTAAGCTTTTTAAAATTTATACTGCGTTCCCATTTTCAGGCGTATTATTAATACTAATGAAATAAGTTACTTCATGTAGATTTAAGATAATTTTGTGGATTTTTAATAACTAGAGGATATTTTAATCATTTTTAAATTAAACCAAAGTCATTGTTTGAAATGGCATCTAATGCCAAGGAAACCTGGAAAGAAAAAATAAAAAGACTACGTCAAGATCCAGAGTACAGAGAAAAAGAAAACGCCCGTCGCCGACAAAAATATGCTGAAAATAAGAAAAAATTTAACACCTCGTCATTTGACATTTCTTCAACTTTCGACAACCCTTCAACGCATGGCAGCCCCACAATTACAAGCATAGACCGTACAATCTTCGACGGCCCTTCAACAAGTCAAGATCCCACAACAAATGATGGATCTTCTTCTTCAGTTGAAGGCCCTACAATCTTCGAAGGCCCTTCAACAAGTCAAGATCCCACAACAAATGATGGATCTTCTTCTTCAGTTGAAGGCCCTACAATCTTCGAAGGCCCTTCAACAAGTCAAGATCCCACAACAAATGATGGATCTTCTTCTTCAGTTGATAATCTGATAAGTGTTAGAAAACGTAAGAATTCCAATAGTGCTCAATCTAAGTTGGAAAGAGATAGAAAGTCTAAAAAATTAAGAAGAGAAAACGAAGAATATGCTCAAGCGGAACTTCAGAGAGATCATATGTCAAGACTTCAAAGACGTGAAAACTCCAACTATAGAGAAGCTGAATTGCAGAGAGACAACGTTTCAAGGCAGATTAGAAGACTTGATGAAAATTATGCTGAATTGAACCTTATAACAGATAATGCTAGTAGAACCATTAGGAAACAACACCCACAATATTTTGAAAACACCTATCTCCAAAATATATCAGATGGTCCGGATCATAAATGCGATGGCTGCTCTGGACTATTTTTCCGTACTTCTGTTAAAATAACAGAGTCGGTTAGATACTTATCGATTGAAGGAATAAATCACAGGGTGCTTCCATCACATATTTTGTTGTGTGGTTCTTGCCATAGCTATGTTTCCCGAAAGAAAATACCACCACTCTCAATAGAAAATGGCTACATTTTTCCCGAATTACCTCCAGAGTTGAAAAATCTAACGGAACTGGAGTGTAGAATGATATCTCCTCGATTACCGTTTATGCAGATAAGAAAACTAGGAGTTGATCAGCAAAGAGGCATCCGCGGTAATGTGGTAAATGTACCAGTTTCAATTGACTCTTCAGTTTCAATTCTACCCAGATGTCCCAAAGACACTCAAGTTGTTCAAATTAAACTCATGAGGAAGAAGGAATATCAACACCACTATATGTTTGAAACAGTTCGTCCCAGGAAAATACTGGACGCTTTAAAATTTCTCATAACAACTCCGTTATATTTAAAACATGAAGTTACAGTTACAGATGACGTGGCTTTGGAATTCAGCCAATCAAATATCATGGACTTCATATCAAATGAAGAAGACATGCCAACTGATGCAATCAATACACCCTCTGTTGGTACAGATCCACGAGAGAATGCTGTTGCAGAACCTCAAGTACCTGACAGCGACGAGGAATGGGACGAAATTGATGAAGAAACGCCATTAAATAATGGCAACAGAGATACCCTTTTGCTTTCATCTGAAGATCTAATTACACCTCAGATTGAAAGTATTGCTTATGCTCCTGGAGAAGGACAGAGACCACAATCTATTCTTTATGATGAAGACTCCGAATACCTTTCTTTCCCGCAAATTTACGCTGGTCAAACCTTGAAGCTACCACCAAAGGCAACATACACACAGCAAATAAAATGGGAGTTCAGATGCAGCGATAGGCGTTGTGCTTCGAATATTCCGAAAATATGTTATTCCTATGTAAAATTAGTATCGTCAAAACTACGAAGCGCTACTAATATTTGCATGAGAAAAACCAAGTCCAAAGCTGGCCAAGCATACACAGCGGGAGAATTAACAGCACCGGGAAGTTTGGATTCTTTGGTGAAACATGATGATGGTTACAAAGTTTTGGAAAGCGTTAGATCTTCTCCTGGCTATTTACAACAGCGTGAAAAAGACCTTCTGGCTATGGTTCGTCAACTTGGTAATCCTACGTAGTTCCTTACTCTGAGTGCGGCTGAGTCGAAATGGGAAGAGCTTTTGCAGTCCTTGTGCGTAATTGCCGGACACCCTCGAGACACTGCGAAAGAATATGTCAAAACCTTGGGATTTATGGAGAGAGCTAAACTTATCAACGAGGACCCTGTCACCTGCAGCCGATATTTTGATTATCGTTTGAGAGAATTTTTCAAGTTTCTGCGAAGCAAGGAGTCACCGATTGGAACCATTGATGATTACTACATTAGGATAGAGTTCCAAATGAGGGGATCACCACATGCTCATATTCTACTATGGAATAAAACCGCTCCACAATTGGGAAGTGAAAACTCCAATTTAGAAGAGGTTATCCTATTCATTGATTCACACGTTACTTGCTCGAAAGGGGATGGAAGTGAAAAAATGGAATAACTTGGTCAAACTGCAAACCCACAAGCATTCCAGAACCTGTCGTAAAAAGAGTGATGGTGGACAGTCATCCTGTCGTTTCGGAATACCTTTTCCGCCAATGGGTAGGTCCATTATTTACGACCCATCTAAACGTGATGAAAACGAAAACGCTGAAGAGGTTGAAGCTAGAAGCAAATTGGTGCGAGATGCTATCGAAAATTTGAAAGTTGAAACTGCACCAGAAACATTTGAAGAATTTATGGAAACTCTGAACATGACTGAAAAGGAGTATATTGATGCTGTAACTTATCCAATTCGAAGGTTTACTGTACTTCTGAAACGATCGCCGCAGGAAATAAGAATAAATCCGTACAACAAAAAGATTTTGGAGTTATGGAACGCTAATATGGATCTTCAATACGTCCTAGACCCGTACGCCTGCCTCATGTATATAGTTTCCTACATCGGCAAAGCCCAAAAGGGGATGTCACAGCTCTTGAGGGAGGCAATCAAGGAAGCGAAAAATAAAGGCAGTGGTATAAAAGAGAGATTAAAAGTTATTGCTAATAAGTTTATTCATTGTGAAGAAATTAGCGCCCAAGAATGCTGTTACATACTACTTTCCATTCCAATTTGCCGGAGCAGTCGTGCTCATATTTTCATAAACACTTCACCCCCTGAAGAAAGGGTACACATTTTGAAAAGACCATCTGAATTGGAATTATTGCCTGATGATAGTACTAACGTTTTTTCTGATGGAATCATCGAGCACTACATTGTGAGGCCCGATGAACTGGAAAATCTCAGTCTAGCCGCTTTCGCCTCATGGTATGAGTTTTCCCGAACCAAACGCAATAGGAGAACCCAAAATTTGAACGAAGATGAAGACCAAGAAATTGAAACGACTAATGTGGAAACGTCTCTTGAGCTGAAAGATTCTTCAGGATACGTCAGGAAAAGGATGCAGGCTAAAGTAATCAGATTCAAAAAGTACAGTATGGTGAAAGATCTCAAAAACTACTGTCGAGTGGAAATTATGTTATTTTTACCTTGGCGTTGTGAGGAAACCGAATTGCTAGAAGCTAACGTAGAAGAAATTTATGAAGCCCATAAGCAGGAAATATCTGAAGCTAGAAGGGAATTTATAAGTGAAGTTGATGACTTGGATCCGGACCAAATGATTCAAGAAGTAAGAGAAACCCAACACTCAAATGACGTTCAAAATATTCAACCTATGATTGAACATCAAAACGAGCGTGATAGAAGTTTCACATTGGATGACCCGGAATTTTTTGTCAACTCTCTTCAAGAAGCCGTTTGTGACGTAACTTCTGATATTCAACAGTCTAGCGCTGCCGACTTCACTCCAACAATTACTCTTGTCAACAATGAAGAATATTACAGCATGCTTCGAAAACTAAATTTAAAGCAGCGAGAAATTTTCTGCTACGTACTAAATCATTTCAAAACATCTCAAGAAGAACCTCTGAGGATTCTGATAACAGGCGGTGCTGGTGTTGGGAAAAGTCTCTTGATTCAAGCCATTTTTGAAGCCGTATCCAGGCATGAAAAGAATAAACCCGGTGCCGATCCATCACGATTATCTGTTCGAAGAACGGCATTCACCGGGAAAGCGGCTTTTAATATTGATGGTGTCACTCTTCACTCTGCCTTTAACTTGCCAACAAATCAATTTTCTGGCAAGATGAATCCTTTGGACAACGACACTTTGCACAGAAAAAGATGTTCACTTTTAGGCCTGAAACTTCTGATAATAGATGAAATATCTATGTGTGGAGCCAAAATCTTCAATTATATTAATGTAAGAGCCCAACAAATCTTCGGATCTCCAAAGCATTTTGGTGGTATTTCAGTTGTTCTCGTGGGAGACTTCAACCAGTTACCCCCTGTTGGGGATAATTACACATTTATGCCCTTAAAAGAAAAGAACAACCCCTATGCGGCCCTAATTGGAAGTCCACTGTGGGAGGAATTTAAGTTGTATGAGCTTGATGAAATTATGAGACAGAAAGATGACAAAATATTCGCTATGGCTTTAAATCGATTGTCCATGGGAGAGATGACACCCGCCGACGTTGACTTGTTTAGAAGCCTGGAAACATCTATTTCAAGGCCTCTACCTCTGGAAGCCCTTCATTTGTTTGCAACAAATGATGAAGTAAATGCGTTCAATGAACCAAAGTTATGTTCACGGAATGCTGAAAAGATATGCTCTGTCGCATTTGACTCGGCTACGGGTGACGCTAGCAATGAAATCAAAACAAGAATTCTTGAAGCCGTAAAAACCTTGAAACCCCAAGAAACCAGCGGTTTACCAAGAGAATTAACCCTAATGGTTGGTATCAGGTACATGATCACCAATAATTTGAACACCGCCGATGGTCTAGTAAATGGTGCAACTGGAAGGTTAAGAAAAATACAGTATGGTCAAAATCAAAAAGGTGAACAAGTCCCCGTTCGAGTTTGGATTGAATTTAACGATAACAAGACTGGAAAAGAGACTAGAGCCCAGTCTCAAGGATTAATGATAGCCAATAATATTAATGAATTATGGACGCCTGTTGAGAAGGTTGTCAGAAGTTTCACTAGACGTTCAGGACAAAAAAACATCTACGTTTCAAGAAAGCAGTATCCTCTAGTAATTGCCGAAGCTATTACTGTACACAAGAGCCAAGGAGACACCTATTCCGAAGTAGTTGTTCATCTTAATCAAAAGCGAAAGATGAAAAGGCCTCAGTTATACGTCGCTTGTAGTAGAGCCAAAACTTCAAACGGTTTGTTCATCGTGGGAAAGTTCACGGCGCCTAACCCAGTGGTTAAAAGTAAAGACTCTGTTGCCTTAGAGATGGAGCGACTTCGAAAAGATTGCCCGTTGATGCTACCTATTTTGGATCAAAAAACGTCTATTTATGTGCATAACGTACAGTCTTTAAACTCATTTACAAGATGTAACCTCGGATCTCAAGATAATGGAATCGGATATGATATTTCTTGTGGAAACCTGGGCCAAAGAAACTGACAATTTTAAAATTCCTGGATTTTCGGAGCTAAATGGTATATGCCTTCCTCGTCAGTCTCGACGAAAACCATATGGAGTATCAGCTTATATCAAAGAAACTGTAACTCACACCAGAATTCGTATGTACACTTCCGAACCAACAACAACCTCTCATATTGAATGCTTGTGGCTGGATGGATCGTTAAATGATTTACGCCTTTCTGTACTAGCAGTTTACTCTTCCCCAGCTTGCAACATTCGCGACATAATATATGGTATTGGGAAATGCGTGGCGGAATATTATGATGAAGATATTCCCAGCGTCATTGTTGGTGACTTCAACATTAACCTTCTTGAGACATCATCTCTTGAAACCAAGAAGCTAATCGATTTCTTCTCTGATAATGGGTTTCAACTTTTACAAGGTCTTAACTTGAAGCAATCAACTGATGGTGGTACTCAACTGGATTTAGCATTTGGCGATGAGAAATTTTCCACCATTTTCAGCGCTAGTTATCGAGAATGTTACTATTCTTATCATAAAGGAATATGTTTACATTTTAAATAACCTAGAATCTAAGACATCATCTGACTTCTCAAACCAATTTTTCAAATTTTCAATGATGAGCATTGTTCCGGATGAAACTAGAAGATCAACATTGATCTCGATGAAGCTACAAGATCAACAGTTGTCTGGATGAAACTACAGGTCAACAGTTGTGTGGATGAAACTACAGGTCAACAGTTGTCTGGATGAAACTACAGGTCAATGGTAGGCTTGGGAACCTAGTTAAAGAAACCCATATTAGGCTTGGAATCCTAGTTAAAGAAACCCATATTAGGCTTGGGATCCTAGTTAAAGAAACCCAAATTAGGCTTGGCGCCCTAGAGAAAGATGCTCTCACTCGCAATAAAACATGATCTAATGTTATAATCATATTTTTTTAAGTAATTAACAGAATTCCAGATGAATCTACAAGTGCAACTTGAAACTTCAAGATCTGCAGTAACAAGATAAAACTTCAAGATCTACATTAACAAGATGAAACTTCAACTACAAGGTCAATGGTGGGCTTGGGAACCTAGAGTAAGAAACCCAAATAAGGCTTGGGATCCTCGAGAAAGACACCCATATTAGGTTTAGGATCCTAAAAAATTAAGCCCACATATATGCTACAAGATGAACGGTAGCCCAAATCGAAGTACTTGATCTACAATGTCCAGATTGAGCTACCTACAACTGTCAAGATCAACAGTGGGCTTGGGATCCCAGAAAAAGATACCCCTATTAGGCTTGGGAACCTAGAGTAAGAGACCCATATAAGGCTTGGGATCCTTGAGAAAGACACCCATATTAGGTTTAGGATCCTACAAAATGAAGTCCACATATATGCTACAAGTTGAACGGTACTATGGTAGCCCAAATAGAACTACTTGATCTACAATGTCCAGATTGAGCTACCTACAACTGTCAAGATCAACAGTGGGCTTGAGAACCCAGAAAAAGATACCCCTATTAGGCTTGGGATCCTTGAGGGAGACACCCATATAAGGCTTGGGATCCTTGACAAAGACACCCATATAAGGCTTGGGACCCTTGGCAAAGACACCCATATAAGGCTTGGGATCCTTAAGAAAGACACCCATTTACGTTTCAGGCCCCCCATATAAGCTGCAACAACAACATTAATCCAGATAAAACTAAGAAATCAGCACTGTTTCGAGATTGAAGTAAGTAAAACTACGAGGTCAAAAATACATTATACTTGTAATAGAGCCAACACTGCAAATTAATCTTTTTGTAAATAAGGGAATCAAGGCCCCCCAACGAGGGAAGCATTTCCAAACTGTACAACTACTAATTTTTCAATTTAATTTCAATTAGTAAGAAAGTAATCTAACAATTTTGATAAAGAAAGAAACCTACTAATGTATGATTCTTACTCATTAGACAGGCTATTTGTTTTCTCTGGTATCAAATTTCAGACAACATGACTGGGGTCTAATTCTAGGCAATGGTTGTATATTGGTATAATAGTACAAACATTGAATAATTTTAGCCATCAGTCATATATTATGCTACAAATGTTACTTTTGCATTAAGAAAAAAGTCAAGAATTTGTTCATTGGACAGAAATTTGTTACTAATTTCATTAAACTGTAAACCAAAATCATACTAGATTGATTTTCTCATAATCGGAGTATTATTTTATATTTAAATTAACAAAACCAGGTTCCCGTTCACTCACAGAACAGATTTTGTTAATTACTTATTTAATTAAACTGTAAACCAAATTCTTACTAGATTGGTTTTATTCATAATCGGAATGCTATTTTATAAACGATGGAAAAAAACCGGAAAATTTTAAATTTGCCGGGGTCATAATTCTACTCACTAGAGGGCGCGCAAAAGTGTAATCTGGCCGGGGCCATCTTGTTATGTATAAAATAAGGTTTGTTTAAGAAGTTGGGGTTAGTTGATAAACAGACGTTAGTCATGAATGACGACTTTTTTTAACTTTAGCGTCTAATACGTGTCTAGATATATACCCAAACAATACCCAATCAAGTTTTAAAAATTATTTGCATCAACCTTTGAACTTGACTAGTGATTTTGAAGTCGGGTTGGCAGAAATCATATTTCCAAATCATTGGGTGAATATAAGCGAAGAGTTTAACAAGTTTGAAATTCAGGTTGTAAGTGACCCAAACCGTGACAACTATGCAGCTGTTAGAGAGCCTGTTGAATATCAAAAAATAGAGATACCTGTCAATCGTTATACCAAGACCAAAGAATACGAACTGCCCCAAAATTTTGTCGAGCTGTTAAATGATGATGTAGACAGTCATCCGTATTTAAAAGGCAAATTATCTTTTAAATTAGTGAATAAATATAAAGACGGGGCCCTAGGAAAACAGTTAGATACAAACTTTCCCGTTTACCTGCAAGTTTTAGGAGAGGAAAACATACTGTTCAAAATACCAGCTTATTCCCCCTTGACCACATTATTTGAATTTAAAGAGAATAATTAAGAAGATGTTCCCTATATATCCAAATATCCTGTATCAAAGCATGCTAAAAATATAAGTTTAAATTACACTAATAATTACGTGGAAATCGAAATTGATAATGTTGGAGATAGTTTTAAAAAAAAATTTGATTACAAGTACATTCCTAAGGCCGCCATTAAACGTAAAACAAGCCATGAGGTTCCGCCAATAAGAAAAAAACCTCAACCAGAATATAAACCTGTACCGCCATCTATACCTATTTTACCGCGAACTACGCCTTTTCTTCCGATACCTATTGCTACGACTGAACCCGTAGTATTTGTACAACCACAGCCATCCAAAATAACCCCTCCCCCGCCACCACCACCCAAAATAACGCTTCCGAAACAAACCTCTCCAAAGCCTTATTATCCAACATATTCAGGGCCTGACCCCTCTAAAACGCCAGCTTCAGGTAAACAGTTACCTCCAAATTCGACTAAACCGATACATCCAAGTTCAAATAAACCGATACCTCCAAGTTCGGATAAACTAATACCTCCGAGCTCAACTAATTCAGCCGCTACTACAACGATTAATTCAGCATCTACCACAACAACTAAACCAACATCTACTACAACAACAACAACTAGGCCAACCCCGTCTACTTCAGATCCCTTAAAGATTCTGACTACAGAGCCACCAAAGGCTGAATTACCAAAGTCAAAGCCGGAGCCAACGAAGTCCGAACTACCAAAACCAAAGGCTGAATTACCAAAGTCAAAGCCGGAGCCAACGAAGTCCGAACTACCAAAACCAAAGGCTGAATTACCAAAGTCAAAGCCGGAGCCAACGAAGTCCGAACTACCAAAACCAAAGGCTGAATTACCAAAGTCAAAGCCGGAGCCAGATCCCCTGAAACTTCCGGACCCCCCAAAATTCCAGCTCCGGACCCATATAAGCCTGATCTATCAAAACAAGAGGCCCCGAAACCCTCTACCTTCGAACCACTGACGCCGACCCCCTCGCCAACGGAGGTTGAGGAAATATATATATTTCCAGACCCCTCAAAACCTGACTTACCGAACCCCGACTTACCGAACCCCGACCTATCGAAACCCGACCTATCCAAGCCTGACCTCTCAAAATCTCCAGACTCTACAACATCCTCTACTTTTGAGCTACCCGTATTACCGACCCCCTCCCCACCACCGGTTGATGAAAAACCCTTGTTTCCGCAGCCGGTTGATCCGCCAAAGAAAACACCCGAGCCAATTATCTCTGAAAAGCCTAAGCAAATTAACCCCGAAGATTATGATAACTATAAGATATTGTTCTTAACACAAACTTTTAGAGCCAGTAAAACGCCAGAGAAAAACGCCGAAGGGCTTTATAGAGCCGTAACGCGTACTTTAGAAAAATTAGTATTTAAAAAAATTGAAGTAACATATCACACTATAGATAATCGGGGTGATGCTATCATGTATAATTTTAAAACACCGGAATGGGTGGAAATTAAATTTTCTCCCCAACTAGCTAAATTGCTCGATCTTGACCCCAATAAATACTACACAGGACGCAATCAATCTGGTCCTTTGAGGATGACGGTACAAGAATATACCATAAACGAAAACAATGCATATCTAGAATATCGAGTCAATAGAACCATAAAGCGCTATACCCCTTGGGAAGAACCGTGGCTTTATTTCTTTTTTAAAATGTCAGGCGAGTTTAGATCGACAGATGATTATAAGATTTATGAAGATATTGCCGAAAACCTACAAATAACTGCGCGCAATTTTGACCCTCTAAGATTGCAACAGGCCGAATTTAGCGTTATTAAACAAGGAGCGGAGCATTATTTTAGAGTCCATTGTCCGGCAAAAATTGAAATGCTCTTCCCAAAAGAATTGCGTGATATATTAAATTTAGAAGCTGAATACGTTGGTGGGACGTTTCTATCCACTAAACCTTTAGAGCGTAATTTTACGCATTTCAAAACAACTAATGACACATTTGTCAATTATCGCGTTCATGACTCGCTAATGTATCTATTTACTAAGACTAATTTTACAAAAATTAAAATACCCGCGGGCGAATATACCTGCGATTTGACGGCGACCGGGGCCGTAATTCCCTTCTCTTTACATTTAAAAATTATAAATCAGTTATTGGGTGTTCAAAAATATATGCCTCGCCAGTATTTTAAAATGCACATTCTCAAAACGGAAACGGAAAATAGATACTATGTTCGTCTCGAAATAGAGCCAGGTGTTCGCGTATCGGTAGCTGGTCCAATGGCCAAGTTATTTAACATTCCCGAAGAGGGAGAATTTTTTAAACACAGTCACTCGGGAGTAGCTTTGGTAAATCCCCGATTAAGATCAATGACATTGACAGCTAATAATAATTTTTGGACTAGCGAATACGATGTGGATAGATTTCCAGAAGATCCCGACTATGCTGACCAACCGTATGTACCCGGGTCTCAAGGCAAACGAGTTGACAATTACGCATGCGAGATTCCTTCCGGGGTATACTATCATATTAGCGATGTTTTAAGTGCTATGAGCGAAGCCATGTCGCCGACGCATAGAAAAAGTCTAAAATTTACGCAGAATGTAGACGGAACCGTGACGGTTTCAAAATTAAACGATACGGTCTCAATTTTGTTTCCCAAAACAACACCCGGACGAGGATTGGGACGATTGCTGGGTTTTAGTAGTAATCAGTTGGATCGGTATATCAATAACGAGACTTCGGATTACCCCGCGGATATCATGAGAGGCGTCGATGCCATGTTTGTTTATACCAATATTATCCGTCAACAAGTAGTGGGTGGTGGTCAAGCCCCTCTGCTACGTTTCATATAAATGCCGGCTTTTTCGCTGCTAGACGAGGAGAACCAGGAAATATTTAATAATATCGACTTTTATCCAATTTCAACCAGCGATATACAAGAAATTGAAATTGAATTGAAATCCGATTACGGGGAAAATATCCCGTTTAATTTAGGCAAAGTATATATTAAACTGTTTTTTAGGCGTCGACGTCAATAGAACAGGAGCAATGGTGCCTAATAGATACACTCTGTATTTCCAAAGAGGATCGTCCCTTCCGGCTTTACACGCAAACGTTTTCCAATCGGGGGGTCGTTTTAGTGTCGGCGGTATCTTTAATTCTTTATTGCGCAAAATTACACCCTTTATTAGGCCGGCCATTAGTACTTTAGCGTCCGAAGCTGTTGGGTTAACGAGTAGAGTAATTAGCGATGCACAAAACCCCGGAATATCACCTCGAGAATCGATTAATCGAAATGTCAAACAATCTATAAATTCCCTACTACATAAAGGCGTGGACCGGTTCGTCAACACTCAAAGCGGGACGGGCCGAAAACGAAAGAGGACTGCTAAAACAAGCCGGAGCAAACGTGTTAAGCGACGCACTAAACGCGATTTTCTAGACTAAACATGTCGACCTACGAAAGTGTTCTTTCCGACTTTGAAGTATTTGAAAAGCCAGTGGTGAATAATAATATTGTTGGGACTAAAACGACTGCTCATTATCCAATTGCTCCCCTAACTAATGCTAAATATGTAGAATTTATCATTCCTCCCTCTAACAATTTTCATGATTTGACTAAAACTCTTCTGAGATTAAAATTTCGCGTTTTACACGAGGACGGCACGGCCGTTCCAGATGCGGAAAAGAAAGTCTCGGTAACAAATTTAATAATTGCCTCGCTATTTTGTCAAGTAGAATTATTTCTTAATGGCGTCGCCGTCCAGCAACCTAATAATATGTACCCATATATGGCCTATTTTAAAATACTTTTAAATTATGGACAAACGGCGGCCAATTCCTGGTTAACTTCTATGTTATATTATTTGGATACCATTATCGATCCGGCGACGGCTTTAGCGGACGCCAATATCAACAAAGAAGATAATGGTATTGGTCGTCGCGCTAAACGCGTGGCAAAATCAAAGACGTGCGATGTAATTGGCGAATTATTTTTGGATATGTTCAAAACGCCCAAATTCTTACTAGATAATATCGAGGTGCGAATTAGACTTCATCGAAGCTCCACGGATTTCGCTATTATTCACAATGAAACGGGCAAAAAGTATAAGATTGATTTAACGGAATGCACCTTGTTTACGCGCGAAATTGAGGTTAATCCCGAACTGCAACTAGCTCACGCTCAGATGTTAAACTCGGGAATAAACGCTCGCTACGAAGTAAACTCTATTGTTATGAAAAATTTCTTAATAACCACCGGAACGCAAGATTTTATTAGGGACAGCTTGTTTACGGGGCAATTACCCTCGCGAACTGTCGTGGCTTTCGTTACAAATAAAAAATTTGTAGGGGAAGCAACTTCCAACCCCCTGGATCTCCAACATTTCAAACTCGATTTCATGCAATTCTCTTTAAATTCACAAAATTATCCCGATATCCCGTTTACGCCTAATTTTGACGACGATCAATACGTTAGATGTTACAATTCTTTATTCGAGGGTCTCGAGATATTAGGTCTTGACCGAGGAAATATAATTTCTTACGATTTATATAAAAAAGGCTTTTTTGTCGTTGTTTTTGATTTGAGTAGAGAACATCTCGCTTCGTTAGGTCTAAATTCCATGCCCCAGACTGGTAACTTGCGATTATCGTTAAGATTTAGCTCTCCGCTAACCGAAAACGTCACGTGCATTGTCATGGCCGAATTTCCAAACAACCAATTAATAATATCTAAAAACAGAGAAATTATTTATAATCACCCCAACGTATAAAAGACTAAAACTTTATAAATACAATATCAGTCGCGAGCCAAGATGCACCAAGTACACACCGTCACGCCAAAGCTCGACATTTGCGTCATTGAATCGATTGAACCTAAAATATTAATTCAAAGATCGGATACGCGTACAAAAACTATATTAAAACCTAACGCCTGGTACGCTTTGTTTCGGTTTCAAAATGAACTCACGTCCTTTTTTGACGGAAAAATACCTCGCTATCATATTTGGTTGCCCGTCAAAGAGCGCATCAAGCTGGAATGCTTCGTCAAATCGAAAGATGAGCGTCTAATCGATCTTCGATACTATGAACGAGGCAGCGGCAGTCGTTATTTCCTTAACTTTAGCACTAGCGAAGGATTTAGCCTGAACAAAACAGGATGGCAGACATTGATCGATTTAAAACCGTTGATTGACGAGGATCTCAAGGCTAAAGGGATAGCTGTCTGTCGTATGCGCGAATTAATTTTAAACGAGCTCACTACCACTTAGTTTGACGTCACTTCCACTTGCGCCAACGTCGAGTGTCGAAAACAAATATGCCACTCTCAAAGCTGCTCGGAATTTGACACAAATTTCAGCGATCGAGTCGAGCGTAATTTGCACGAAGCGTTGCCTCAATTGGATCGTGAGAAAATTTTGCATCAATTTGAGACCGACCATGGATGGATCGAGGATCAAGAGGATATTTACGCTTATTTTTTTTTGCCGATTTAAAAAATGCCTTGATTTATGGCTATTAAAATAAATGTACTGATATAGCGTATTTGTTTAACTGATATTGTTTTTATAAAATACCTTTGCGTGTATTAAATAAAGTTGTTTATTGGGAAACCATTTAGTCGTTATTTATACTTGTTAAGACATGGACGCTAAAATTAGAAAAATTTATTACGACGTGGCTAATCCGGCCGCCTATGGCTCGCTAGCGAGATTACAAAAGGCCTTACCGCACGTGCCAAAAGCCAAATTAATCGCCTTTCTCGAGAAACAACCCGCCTACACGAAACACCGATTTCGACGTTTCCGATTCAAAACCAACCAGGTGTACGCCTCGACTATCGATGACGTTTTTCAAGCTGATTTGTTGGATCTACCGAAATTAAAACGTTTTAATAAAAATGTTCGCTATGTTTTGTGCAACATTGACGTTTTAAGCCGCTACGGATGGACAGTACCTCTTAGAAACAAATTATCTGGCGAGGTTATCGAAGCTTTTAAAAAAATATTTCGAGAGAGGATCCCTTTAAAAATATACACCGACTACGGGGGTGAATTTAGTTCGCGCAACTTTGCTTCCTTCTTGAAACGGCACAATGTGCAAATACATTTTGCCCGGAGTCAGCATAAGGCCAGTCTAGCGGAACGCTTTATTAGAACAATTAAGGAACAAATTGCCCGGGTTATTACGGCCACAGGGAATAAAAATTACGTTAAATATTTACCTTTAATTACTCAAGCCTATAATGAACGGGTTCATTCAACTACTGGAATTGCACCGGCTCATGTTAATATAGATAACGAATCAATCATTTGGAATAAACTGTACGGGAAATCAAACGGAATTAATCGATACGCACCGAGGCTTAAAGTTGGCGACTACGTGCGTCTCTCTATAGCTAGTAGAGTATTTAGAAAAACCAGCTCGGGGGGCACGTTTACTGACGAAATATTTCGCGTTGTTGACGTCATACCCAGGTCACCACCCGTCTATCGCGTAGCGGATTTAAAGGGGGAGCAAATTTTGGGTGTTTTCTACGGCGCTGAACTACAAAAAGTCTCGTTACCCGAGACGGGTCTTGTCAAGAATAAATTATGAACACTTCGCAAATAAACGCTCTCTTAACTTGCGACAAAAGAACGCGACCCTACTATTTAGGATGCTTCCCAGTAGACAGACTCCCAGCACGTCCAAAAAGGCCCAAATTTTGCTTTATATTCAATAATGAAGCAGCTGGAGAGGCTGGAGAACATTGGATAGCGTGTTTTTCTAACAATGACACGGTAGAAATGTTTTGCACTTACGGAAAGTCGCCGCGATACTATAAAGTTAATTTAAAACGATACGGAAACGAGTTGTTTACAATAAACAACAAATTCAACATCCATTTTTTCAACTTTGCGGTATCCATTGTTGTCTGTACCTAGCACTCCGCTATCAGGGCGTGGCTAGAAAGACGATATTAGATGCCATCTATGACCAGAATCTTAAACTTAACGACTATGTCGCTTTATTATATTTATCTTTACATTTAAAAAAACATGTACACAGATATTGTTCGCAATAAAACAATTTTTTATTTGTCTTAATATTACATTTTATTAATCAATATCACGCCATTTATGGTGTTTAGCTCTTCGTTCGTTAGATGGAACTACTGGACCGAGATTTTGAAGTTCGTCTTTCTTTTTCCGAGGTTTTTTCTTTTTTTTCTTGTTCTTCTGTTTAGCGGAGGCCGTCTCGAACAGGTTTTCCAAGTCCGTTAAATTGTCCCCGTTTTCCTCCGCTAAATTCTCTTGTTCATCGACAATTTCTTCTTGAAAATCGTCGGGATTTGCAAAACCGACAGCCCCTTCTTCTAGCTCTCTTTTTGGTGTAAAAAATGTGTTTTGCAAACGATTTGCCAGAACTTCGGCTTGCCGTTTCACCATATCTCCAACATAGGTCGGCCCATATTGCTGGTAAAAATCTTCTTGTGTTGCTGTCCCAACAGCCGTTTCGCTTTTAAGAACCTTTTGCCGAGGCTCGGTTCGTTTAGGCGTAGTAAAAGAACTGCCCGACGTGCTTGTTGTCGGTGATGACGGGGCATAAGTCGGCCATGACAATTGTTTTTTTCGCGGCGGCATTTTAGGGGTGACCGGTATTGGCGGCGTGGGGACATTTGGCATTGCCTGTGTTACGACCTCAAATTTAGGTAAAGGAATTTGTTTCTCGATACTTAAATATTTCTTAAAAGCGTCTAAATATTTATATAATTTATCGTAGGCATTCAATGGCGATTTTAAAATATCATCAATCTCTCGGTCCAAGGCCAAGTGTTCTTGGGCAGCTGTTGAAGTTACTGCGCTAGCCGGCACAAGCACCATTTGTTTCATAGTTTAGCAGCTATGGCTTGGACAATTGAAGGCAAAATTGCTGCAAGCAACGTCGTAAGAAAACCACCTGATTGCTGCAACAACAGCTTTTTTTTTGCTTTTTTGCGACAAGGTACTTGATCCGAGTTGTCTAATAATTTTCTTGTACTTTGCTAGCTTTTTCTTGCGGTCTTTACTCAAATAAATACCCCCGCCCTTTAAATTCTTACAAATTGTCTGAATGCTCTTTAATTGAGGCGCGCTACTATTGTTTAAGAGGGTTCGCCGTTGTTTACAGCTAGTTTGACGCAAACTCTGTAAATAAGGGACAAATTTGGCAAACTTTGCTGAGGGACGCGCTACGACGAGTCGGGAGCGTTTTGCTGATCGACGTTTAACGCGTGGGGCCATTATTCAAATGACAATTAAATTTAATCGACATAGACATACATAGGTGATTCGTGAGGTAGAACTCGCGACCTTAATCGTAAATTTTCCGGAGTTTCTTGTTTTAAATCAATTAACAAATAGCTATAGGGTTCTTTAGTGGCTAGTCTGTACGCGTCCGTAATACGCTTCGGGTTATCTGGACTTATTTGTTGGGCTAGATACCTAATAGAGGCGACATCTCGAGGATTTTTCATTATTATAAAATAGGAAGAGTTTTGAGAAATTATCCGCGATTGGCTACCCTTGGGAAACAGTTGTTGAGTAATAATAATGACCGTATACCCTAAATGATGCGACGTCACGCAAACTAAATCGGCAATATGAGTTTGCTTAAATAATTTACTAGCTAAATCGTCTAGTATCAAGTAAGAATCGCGATGAGTTTCCCAAAAATCCGGATCGGCCGTTGGCAAGCCTTGAATAAATTGAATTCCCGGAATCAATTGTTTCAATTTTTCGTAGTTTGGCTGCCAGGCGGCGTTGCAATAAATAACCTTTTTATGCGGTGGGTCAAACATAAGCTGATGATTTTGCAATAAGTTACTTAAAAGAAAACTCTTCCCCGCTTGCGTTGGCCCCACGATTAGAAACTGGGCGGGTGTTTGGAACTTTAAAGAATGCGAGACTGACTCGGTTGGATTCATTTTAAATAATAAGCATTTTATTATTGTTGACATGTTATTTATATTAAAAACATAGATATATATTTAAAAAAAAACATTAATAATCAAAAAAAAATTAAAACACTATAAACCCAAAAACCTCAAAAAACCCTTACATATTTAAACAGCATTAAAAAAAAAACAATATACACAAAACCTTTTACCCAAAAAAAAAATCCCTATTAATTAATTGTTTTTAAAAATTTTTTTCGAAGTTCGTAATCCGTTGGCGAAAGCGTTGGTCGTTGATGAGGTCAAAGTTCACGCGAGACTCGGAGGGTAGTTGGTACACACGCACTACAGAAGAAAACACGACGGATTTATGCGCACGCGCACTTTTTCGTTTCCCGACCGCTCTTTGTTGGTGGCTGGGCATGTTTGGATTAGAGGCTCGCAAACATCCTCGCCCTCGCTGGTCGGGAAGTCGGGAAACCTCTGACGCAGTGGTTTGTTGTTGCACGGCTTTTTGGAAACCATCGGACACGATGGGCTGTGCTTCCGATGTTCCCTCGATGGATGGTCCGTGCAACGCCACTGGTACAGAGCGATGCCGCAAAAGGCGCAGCGCGTCGTCTGTGTTTCTACATCTGCAAGATAGAAACCGTCTTTGGCCAGGGCTTCGATAGGAACGCAAGATTCCCACAAGCCCTCAAAAGTATGTCTTCGCCTAGCCTCGTAATTCATGCGAAAGAGATGTTGAAGCGGGTGTTGCCTCTTTGAAACCGTAGGGTCGACTGGTTGTCAAATCGGCGTTCAACAATCTCTTATTCGAGGTTTGGCGAAATCTTTTGGTGATTTTAACGTCCTCTAGCTGCAGCTTGTTTTATCCCGTTTAAAATTAAAAGGGACATTGACTGTAACTTCCTTTTCCGGATTCATCGCTACACTTTCAAAGGTTTCAAAGTCAAGTTTTTCAAGATTTTCTCGATTTAACGTCAACCCTTTAATTTTCTTGACTTCTTTTCCTTTGCCAGTGCGAAACGAGTAACTTTTGGCACCGGTACTACAAAAGGAAGTTATATAATCACCGCCGAGTTCGTCCGCCCAGCAACCAATATGATTGCCAGTTGGAATGTCAAACTTTCCTGGTAGATGGCGGTAGATTATCGAGTCGGTGTCACAATACAAAGCTGCGCGGTCTAATTGAAGCAACATCTTGTTCAATTCGAGTCGCCCGTAGCAAGAAACGAAGCTCCCCACAATGGCCGACCCCAGTTTGTAGTCCGAAACGTAATCGCTTTTGGCTTTGTACGATAAGAGAGCGATCGACTCCGTAACTGGCCGTAAGTCGACTAATTCCAGAGTGTAATCGCTCGCGTATCGTATCAATTCGTAATAATTGTTGATAAAGATGCTGCGAATCTTTCTCGTATTTAACGCCATGCGACCCCAAAGAGAATTTAAATTAATTTTAGCGATATTACGCAGGGAAGGATTTGATTGAATATCCGCCACTGTCAGAGAAAGCTTTTCATTCTTGTTTATATCAGCGATATACGCCTCTTTTTGCAGAGGCGTTTGCGCGTGAGCTGGAAATCCGGAATTCTTCACTTTCAAGGCGATAAAATCAGTCATGTACTGGGTGAATTTGTCAATTTTTATAAATTTAATATTAACGGGGGTCGTCAATCCGGGGGAGCTTAAAACAAATCGAACTCGATTATACCCGGGGTTCTCGGTTACTAATTTACGTATAACTTCGTCGAGAATTTTTCGAAAAATTCGAAAAAAATCTCGCGTCGGAATGTCATTCAAATTTTTAAAAGCTATACGCAAATCGATTTGTTTACAATGCCACTTGCGACTCGTTTTGTCAATCTGCCGCTCAATTGTGTAGTACCGGTTTACCTGTGCGTGTTCTTCTCCCTCACTACCCTCCGAGTCACTCCCGCTGCTGCCGCTGCTCGAACTCATTTTTTGAATCTCTATCAGAAATAAAAAAATTGGAACAAAATTTTGGTTTGTAAATTTATTGTTAATAAGATACTTACTTTGCTTGGCGGCTGCTGCGTGGCCTGAGCGTCACCCTTTATGTCCTCCACCAACCGGTGGAAGGCGTTGAGGAGTTTGACCGCGTCCTTGTCTTTCCCGTCAACGACTCGTTTCAGTCGTTTGTGGGAGCACTCCCAAAGCTTGTCGGCTTGGGAGTCCTTTATATCTTTAAATTTGTAGACACTCACGTCTACAAAATAATCCCCCTTTCGCGGGGGGACTTTTGTTTCGAAATACTGGCCGTCACTCCTCAGCCGATACGACCCTTCAATTCCGTGAATGCCCACAACGTGTTTTTGTAGTACGTCTTGGACGAACGTCTCGTCGTCCGAGTCGATTAACACCTCGACAGGGTCGGGCTTCAAAAATTGATTTATGGTGCGCTTACCGCTGCTGGTTCCGGCTCGATCCCCAGGAGAAGACGGTGGAGAGTCAAACATAGACTGTGATTCTTGAAGATATTTGCTACTCATGGCTGGATTGATTGTGAAAACCCTATGCCCATGCTCGAGCTTTTTTACCCAAAATCTCAGGGCCATTTTTTTTAGAATACAGGCCCAGACATGGTTTTTTTATAACACAACCTTATTCTATTCGTATTAAGAGTTTTGAAAAAAAAATTATGTCTGATACGCTATTTTTTAATTTAACCTAAAATACATTTTTCATTGTGGAGTTGATACTAAAGATTAAAGAGGACATTAATATATCTATCTATATAAAAAATAACCTCTTTAGTTTAATATTAATATACATTTATTTAGATTTAAATCATGTTAAAAAACAATTATTGTCCCTCCCAAAGTAATTAGTTTTAACCTTCACTAATAAATTGTTTTTCTTATATAAAACGATCTCGTGAGAATTATTCAAATTTAATTATTCGAAACACGCCTAAACAAGCTTTTGCATACGAATAATATTTGTCCCCTTAGGCATCTATCAAAGTAACTTCTTTTTAACCTTCGCTAAAGGGTTTTTTTATATAACACGAACTCGTTTGAATTATTTAAAACACTCCTAGACAACTTTTTTGCATACGAAAAAAACTTAGACCTCGGAGAGATTTTGGTAATTTTATGCCTATTTATCTAATTAACTTTTTGCTATTTATTGAATTTTAAGAATCTTGAAAGTATTGGCTAGACACTATTAGATTTGACCTCGCTAATTTTGTATATAAGCCCCGTGTTTCAAACTGAAAGTTATCTGTTGTTTAACTTCTGTTTCTGAAATACCAGTCCCAAGAACTTTAAGATGTCTTTTTCCACCGCTCCTCGTTTGCCCTGCCTGCCTGTGATCAAAATCCATCCGGCAGCGCTTACTCCCCGTCGTGCCACCCCCCAGCCGGCCGGACTGGACTTATATTGTCCAGTGGATACCGTAATCGACCCTCACGGTATCAAAATTGTGTCGACTGGGTTAGGCGTTATGCTGCCCGAGAACAGCTACGGCCGCATTGTTGGCCGTAGCAGCTTAACGGCCCAAGGGCTGTTTGTTGCCGAGGGGACGATAGGTATGTTTATTAGTTATTTTATAATGCGTAAAAGTATAATAATTCTTAACACTAATAGACGCCGACTATCGGGGACCCATAAAAGTCGTCGTCGCAAATGTCGGGGAAACCTCCTACGTTGTCAAGCGGGGCGATCGTTTCGCCCAATTGATCGTTACGCCGGTTATACTGCTAAGACCGGTGGAAACGGCGGTAAATATTTTCAAGTTTTTAATTTAGGTTTTAACATGTGACACATTTTTATGTTGTTTCTAGACTTTGACCCCTACGTCACGCGGCAGTGGGGGGTTTGGGTCGACCGGCGTCTAGTAATTTTTTATTGGTGGTGGGTTTTTTTTTATGTAAATATTTTAGTTTTATATATTTTTGTTATTTTGTATTATTTTATTGTATATATTATTTGTGACTTGTTATTAAAAAAATCTTTATTTGCATATTTGTATATTCTTCCCAGACTTATAATTATAGGCTTATTTTTTAGCCCCGCCTTAATTAACCTATCCAATGAAATTTATCTCTTTACTTACACCCCGCCTAATAAGCCAAGTAGGAACCAATCAACAATATCGCTTTCCTTGCTATTATATTACATATATATCACGCACTAGCTATTTAAATATCATTTGCTTTTGTAACCCGCCCAATATGCTATGCCTCATTTTCTTTTTTGTTTACGGGTTAATAGTCAACATTTTGTTAACTCTTTACGAAATCGAGCGGCGAAGCAGAAAACAGCTGGAAAATAAACCCAAACGGCCCTCCGCCGATTGCACTTCCGAGTCAAATAACGATACGGGGTCAATGTGAAAAATGAACTCGTTAAAACATGTTTGTTTATCCTTGCTGGTTGTTGATTATTTTGTACTATATATTTTGTATTTATTTATTACGCATATCTGTACATCTTATAAAAAGTAAATATTTGATGTCTTAAAATCTGTGTTTTTATTAACTTTAGGCTTACAGAGAGAAAAGCTGGAGTGGTTAAAGGGTGACACCCAATGTCAGCAAGCCAGGGATGACGTCAAGGTTGACTATAGCTTTTAGTTTTAGTTTAAGTTAAGAAGATGATGTCATGGGGGTTGAAACTAACAGCTCGGGCTAGTCCAGACTTGTCTGAAAAGTTTGGTTTAAGTTTGGTAGATGGGGAGAGGGCGGCCATCTTGGGGTGGCGGCCATCTTGGATGTCTGCATATCTGTATAGTCCCTACTACTGTTTTTAACGATCACCCTTAAATTATTTACCAATCATTTAGGTGGTCATCCATAAAATACTTCAACCATAACTTAATAAAAGTGACCAGTACGGCAAAGACATTTTCCTCTTAAAATAGGCCAAAGAAAATCGCCCTTTATTTATGGCACACTTATCACACCAAATTGAGAAAATATATGAAAAAGGTTCGTGCAAAGGTGAACAGTACATCAGCCTTGAATGAAGCATATATTACAGGTGTTTTCGACTTGAAACTCTTCTACTATTTCAAAGACTTTTAGCTATTCAGGTTCCGTGATATATTGGCTTGCTATTGGATGGCATGATTTGTGGACTAGTGTTACATCTAGAATGAACCGAACTGAACTTAACTATAATAGCATAAAAAAGCTAGTCGTTAACTCGTTGTTTTATCAATAAAAAATATCTTCCAATTGTATTAAAGGACCGGTTGTCTATCTAAAGGTATCCAGTGTATTAGTAGCTATATGACACCGTGGTTCTACTTCAAATCTGTATACGACGTACAGAAGTTTACTTAGTCTGCCAATAAATGATTTTAGAATTTTTACATTGCGTTTAATTACTTCTGACCTACTTCGGACATAACAACTAGTTGGAAAAATATTATGAAAAAGGCTCGTGTTAATGTACTTCATCCAACTGTGTTCCTGGATAAACAATGGCTTCCCCCTAGCTTTGCAAAATACTTATTTCAAAAGCCTCTCGCCAAGCAACTAGTTTAAACCAATCATACGCTTCCTAAACTAGTGTTAACCAATAAGAGCGATTTAAACAAATACTATACGCCAAAGAGAACTACGCGATAACAGTCGATCTCGAAGCACATCCAGTCAGCAAACCGGTTCGAAAAGCGCTTAACCTTGACTACAGTTATTTCTAAACGTACAGTAAAGATGGGTATACGGACTAAATACCCCCAAGACAAAAGACCCCCGGTCATAATCCCACCATTTTTAAAAACGTACATAATCCCCTCTCTCTCAAGACAAAATTTCCCGGTCATTTTCCCCCATCCTAGTTAAGAGTACAAAATCCCCCCACTCTGCAGACAAAATCCCCCGGTCCTAATCCCCCGACAATAAAAAATACAATATCACTATTATCTAAAACACTGGAAGCCTCAGTGATCTGGTGGCGTAGTGGATAAGGCGTTGAACAGCGGAGAAAAGAATGGTGGGTTCGAGTCCCCGAAGGTATGTGAGTATTATCAAAATATAATTTGAATTATTTATAATTATTTCGTTCAGTTTCATTTATTTTTAGGGTGGAAATAGGTTTACGTATTAATAATTAGTTATTAGCGTGAATAATGGAGAAAAATTGGAAATACGAAACAATTTTTGCTTTCGAATTTTTAATTGGTTGTGTCACTGACATTCAATATTGACATTCAGTTTGACAATTTTTTTGATTTTATTCGGGTTCAGTTGGGTTTGGTTGGGTTGGGTTCGGTTAGTAATATCTTGGAAATATTGTAACAATGGTACGCCTTTTCCAAATTATTATTTTTTACAATTCTTTTCTTCCGAAGTAGCATTACTTTTTAAAATATTGAGATTTCCATCCCTTTAGAGACTGGCCTATAGTTATAGGCTTAATATTTTTTAAGATTTCTATAAAATACAATGCATATTTTAGCACTTGCTCATTAAACCATGGAAATTATAGCGACCAACAAAGGTACGCCTTTTCCAAAATATTACTTTTTACATTTATTGGGGGGAATTTGTCCTGGGGCTGGGGGGAATTTGTCTTCGTTATCCATTCGGGGGGAAATTGTCCGGGGGATTTTGTATCCTACCTGAGGGGATTATGTCCTTTTCTTCTCTAATGGGGGATTATGTCCTACATTCGTAAAGATGACAGTTAAAAGTTTAGTGTTCTTTTTTCTGTTGGTTAAATTAATTATTTCACCTATTTTTGCAAAAAATAAATCACTTAAACCATAACTTCATAAGATATGTACCATAAGTTTGTCACTTGTTATTGAGGGCTTGACATGAAGTGACGTAGGTCAAAGATTCTCGTAAAGCGACGCCTGGTGAGGCGCTGTCAAAGGCTTACTAATGCAGACAAAATAGGAAGAGAGACTGTAAAACCGAGTGTAGTGAATCCTCGCGTCGTTCGTTCACAAACTAGCTAGACTAATAAGTCTCTAGCATTACGAATAATAATAATAATGAAGCATTATAATTTATTGAAATTCACAATACTCCATACAATGATCTTCAAAATCTCAAATCTATACATACATAATTATCTTAAAAAACAATTCATCGCCATTTCACATTTTCCCGGGCTGCTTTTCTTTTTTACTCTAAGTAATAGTGTAATCGATTCTTGCTCTCATTAAACCTCTAGTATAACAAAGTATAAATAAAGTCATACTTATGGAACACATCTTATAAACTTATGCATAAAGTTATAAAAAAGAAATAAAATTCTAAATTTCTTGCTACATTTATTATTTACATGAAGGTTTTAACGTTGATGTCTATTTTCTTTTTACCTCTTCGAGTGACGTATGTCACGGAGGAGTTCTAATTTAGACGTATCTATGTGTGTGTGTCTGTCTGTTGTTATACTCCAGGAGAGAAAATCGGATTGTCTGTCTTACACTACAATCTAGGGCCCTGCGAATCGGCATGATTCGCAAAACTAGAATATCGAATCGGATATTCGAATCGTGAAGGACATTAGCCGAATCGAATATATTAGTATTCGTTAAGGTCGAATACAAATCAAAGAATCGGAAAGCGTAATGCAACGTCCACCGATTTGAATATCGAACCGGACGTGGCCCTCGAATCCCAAATCAAATCATTTCTATTATTCGGTTAAATATTACGTCGAATTGTAACGTCAATTGGTACACATATTATATTAAAAAATAAATGTTCTCTACGTTTAGTAGACTATTAGTTTTTTAGCTTTCATGCCTTACCAACTATATCTACAACTAAAACATGTTAGAATTATCGGCTAAGAAAAGACACAACCCATCTTTATGACAGCAAAAGAGAACAAGAACTTATTTATTATATACAAGAGGAGCAAAACAATTTAAGAGTACAAAAATAAGGAGGAAGTGTTGCCATCTTTCGGTAAATGTTATTGGCGGCATGTTTGAATATCGTAGGCCTATGTCTTGAACGGGTATTCGCGACTGTTAATCCTATAACACTCTCCCTCGAATGCTACGCTTAAGTGCTGTCTAATCTTACACATGAACTGTGCTGTTTCATCTTCTTGCCGGTTAAGACTTTCGTCATTATATCTGACGGATTGTCAGTTGTCTTCAAATACTGGAAAATTACTCTCCCTTTTTCCACGATGTCTCGCAAAAAGAATTTCTTCAAATCAATGTGTTTATTTCTTTCCGATGTAACATGATTGTTGGTTAAGTGTATAGCTCCTTGATTATCTGCGTAAATCGTAAGGGGTTCTTTTACTAGCTGAATGTGACCTATTTCGGTCAAGAAATTTTTCATCCACAATGCTTCTTTCGATGCGTGACACATAGCAATGTACTCTGCCTCTACTAACGGAATTTTTGCCTAGTGTGAAAATATACCCGCTTAACGATTTACAGTCGATACTATTTGAGCCCCAATCGGCATCGGTATATCCTTCTATTTGGGAATCGCTTCCCGATTTGTAAACCAGTTTATAGTCTCTAGTCCCTTTGACGTATCTGAGCATGTGCTTTATCCCAGAAACGTGTTCTTCATTTGGATTTTTGTTGAACTGTCTCATGAAAGCTGTTGCGTAGGAAAGGTCTGGTCTTGTTCCTCCAGCTAAATACAACAGTTGGCCTATAGCCTGACGGTAAGGGAACTTCACCTTTGCGTCGATCCGGGTATCTCCTTTCTTATACTTTACGCCAGGATCTAAAGGACTAACTGTCTTTTTAGCTTCAGACATTCCGTAGCTCTTTAAGATCGTGTCAATAAAGGCATGTTGGTCGAGACTAATAGATCCGTCTTCGTGGTGAGCTACTCCGAAGGACAATATGAAGTTGATCTTTCCCAAATTTCTCACGTCATATTGTGATATAAGTTGTTTTTCAAAGTTATCCAATGTTTCTTCCTTTTCCGCGGGAGATCGTCGACGTATACACCAACTATGATCTTTTCTTTTGTATTAAAGTAAATACAGGGTCTGCTTTTGAGCGAGTGAATCCCATCGACTTGAGAAATCCGTCCAATGCAATATTTCATTCACGTCCAGACTGGTGTAAGCCATACATTGCTTTCTTTAACTTACAAACGTAGGATTCTTTTCCACGTACGATGAATGGATAAGGTACATCGTGTTTCAGAGTTCCATTCAAGCAAGCCGCTACGATGTCAAATTGTCGATCTTTCCACTTCAGAACGGTCTTTAAAGCTAAAAGTATTCTGATTGTTTTTACTTTTATGACTGGGCTGAACGTTTCTTCATAATCGATGCCAGGTATTTGGGTATATCCTGTTGCTACTAGTCTTGCTCGGTAACGAGTAAGTTTCCCATTTTGATCGAATTTTCTTCTAAAATCCCATCTTGTGCTTACTATGTTGACTCCATCCGGTTTTATGGTTAGATCCCACGTGTCCTTCCTCTTTAAATTTTGAAGTTCTTCGACCATCGCCTTTCTCCATTCATCGGTTAAAGCTTCGCTCACACTTTGTGGATTGTCGTGTATATTGGAGCTGGAGCCCTCACCAAAAACTGCTCGTAGCTGATATTCTCTCTTCTCTAGCTGTCTCTGGGAGGTCCTTATCCCTAGCTCTTGTTCTGCTTGAGGAAGTGGCAGTAGCGTTCTGTCCTCGTCGTACCTTACGAATGCGTCGTCAAAGAGTTCTGTAAAACAGTCTTTATTCTCTGTTCCTGGCTCTTCTTCTCTGTGTTCTCCTGACTCAACTTCGGTGTTGTCGCTTGTTATCCTTTGTTCTTTATTCTCTTATTCCTTTTCTTCAACTACTGAGAGTGTTAACGGTACTTCTTCTTTGGTAGCGTGGTCTTCGGTTTGTTCATCTTTCTTTACGCAAAAAGGAAATATATCTTCTTCAAAAGTGACGTCTCGGCATATGAAGAAAATGTCCTTTTCTACATTCCAAAGTTTATATCCCTTTGTTACAGTGGAATATCCAACTCAATGGCTTTAGCATCTAACTTCGTTCTAAGTGATTCATGCACTCTAGCCCATGCCCGGCATCCAAAAACCCTCAAATGACTGAGGTTTACTTTGTTAGTACTCCATAGTTCTTCTGGGACATTTCCCGCTCGACTCTGAGACGGACATTTGTTTCGGATGTAGGCTGCAGTTGATATGGTATCTGCCCATAGATTATTTGGTAGTCCAGATTCGAGTAGTAGACATCGAGTCATATCCATAAGCGTCTGGTTCATACGCTCCGCAACACCATTCTGTTGTGGGGTTCTTGGGACGGTTAATTGTCGAGTTATACCAAGTTGGCGAAGATAGTCGTCGAACGCATTGCTGCAGTACTCGCCTCCATTATCGGTTCGAAGAACCTTTATTTTTGTTCCGTGCAGCCTTTCAACCTCTTCTTTGTATTCCTTGAATTTTTCAAGCGCTTCTCCTTTGCGTTTCATAGGATAAACTCTCACGAATCTCGAAAAATCGTCTATGAACGTAATAAGATATCGAGAACCTCCCTTGGACATGGGACTAATAGGTCCAACTACGTCTGAATGGACAAATTCAAGAACCTTTTCCGTTTTTTGTGTCTCAGTTGATGTGAAAGGTTTGCGTTTCATTTTGCCTCGCATGCAAACAGAGCATAATTCATGACTGTCTGGGTCTGACTGGTGCGATTCGTCTTCCTGTGGCTCAACTATGATTTCCTTCACTGTTGGTAAACCTTCTACGGCCCGTAAATGAAGATGTCACATTCACCTATGCCACAGCTTTACGTCGTCTCGTTTTGCTTTGTAGGCTGCAGGGAACAGATCTTTCTCGCTGACATCTTCACTCTCTTGACAAGTAATTAATGAACCTTGCATATGTGCGATCAGAAAGGGTTTATCGTCCCCTTCATCAGTTATTTTTGCTAATGCACCCTCAAATGTTACGCGCATGCCCTTTTCAAGAATTCTTCCGACTGACAGAAGGTTACAGTCGAGCTCTGGGACTAGTAAAACTCGGTCCAAAGTAATGGAAGCCCCTTCGTTTTCGTCATGAAGCGTCATTGCGAGTTTACCTTCTCCAATTACTTGTAATTTTTTGCTATTGGCCATTTCAACAAAAGAAGTAACTATCTTCACTTCTACTAGCTTCTCTCTGTACGATGTCATATGATTTGTGGCACCGCTATCCAAAATCCATACGTTCCATCCATATGTTCATTACATTTTTTTCTCTTTTGCACAAAGTGCCTTCCGAATATGTACGTGTTCTACTTCTTGCGCAACTTTGGCTTTGGAAACGTTCTCGGCGTTTTCCTTTTCTTCTTTCAATTGCGCCTTTACGTTTTCACAATCTCTAGCAATATGACCTAACTTTCCGCAAGAATAGCAGATAACCTTCCTTTCTTATTGGCTTTGGTTACGTTGATTGTGATATGTCGGAGCAAAGGACCTTAGGTTAGTATAAACCCCTTTTCGATCTTCTTGATCTCTGCCAAGTGGTTTGGTTCTAGCTGTGTATTTTTTGTTCTTCGTATATAAAGCTTGTTGTACTTCTTTCGCGTCTTCTTCTTTCAGGTGTGATTGGTGAACTCTTCTCTTCTCTTCAACAAGTAGTTTTGATTTCACTTTCTTTGAGTCTATCGCGTTGGGATCATGTTCTAAACTTTGTATGAGTGCTTCGTACGCTTCCGGAAAACCAAGTAGCATAATCATCGCTAGCTCTCTATCAGTGAAACCAGGAGCAGATGACAAAGGAGTCTCGGACGCTAGCTTCCACAATATAGAGGGCAATGGGACCCGCGTACGTCAGAGCTGTAGCGGTATCGTTTGCCATAGAGGCGCTATCAGACATTATAGCAGACGATGCTTTTGGTGGATTATATCTGGCACCAAAGTCTGCTGGGAATTTTTTGTAATAACAAATTAAGTCCAAACTAGCAGAGAAACCCAGGTAAGCCAAGGCTTAATTAACAATTTGTGCCCACTGGAATGATTGGGCTCGGGTTTTCAAAAGATAAAAGCAAGGTTTTAAAAGATGCCGAAACACAATGTTATATATGTGTTTAGGGCCAAAATATTCCGTATTTCTTTTAAATTAATTGACTGCTACAAGAGGTTGGAAACTAAATCACTGTCTCTTACTTTTTGGGTTTTAAAAGATCGTGAGTGATTTCTTTTCCCAACCTCTTGTAGCTATCATTTAATTCAAGAAGAAATTTAGAAAAAATTTGGCACTGAAACACATTTTAGTTTTTTATTAGTGTACATACGTTACTCGCTGTGTTTTCATTATCAATTTTAGTCTAAAAAAAGTTTAAAAGCCGTTGAAAACTTGAAATCCATTTTTAACTCTAATACTCGTTAAGCCTAGGCTAATTATAAGCAGACGATACGTATTTTTAAAGAGAGGCTCCAGACGCGATTTCCCAGATCTCCTTTCGAGACTATGCAGCAACGCTATTGGTTGGAAAATAAAGCTCATATTTCCTACGAGAGGTGGCACTGGCGTAATGATTTTGGTTAATAACCGTGACGTTCGCGGATCCCATTGCCGTCTACATTATGGAAGCTAGTGTCCGAGACTCCTTTGTCATCTGGTCCTGGCAACAATCAGGGTTGGCAAGTTTTAAACAAATTGTTTTAAACTTTGGTTTAAAACTTGTTTTAAACAGCCATGAAAAAAAAAACTTTAATTTGTTTAAAACGTTTTAAACAAAATGTTTAAAACATGTTTTTTTATGGAGAAAATTTCGAATATTTTTAACTCTTTTTTTATTTGAAAATGAGCAAAAAGATTAAATAATAGAAATAATAAGCTCCAGTCGAAACCTTCCAATTATTCGACTGTTTCAAATGTGTGTTTAATTGTTTGGAGACCCTACCAGTTGTTTTATCCATTACCAATCTGTATTGAAGACTGATATTCAAAAATATGATTAAGGATAACTTATTTTGTCATCTACTTAAAGCAAAGCAATAACATTTTTCCTATGTGGTTTCTCTACACTGTTGGTACATTTTACTGTTCTAAAAAGATTACGCGTAATCTATAAAGCCAGGCCTTTGACAGTGCTAAAATTAATACGCCTAATCCGATAACGGAAAACATGAGCTCCTACGAATAAGTAAGGGGTGGTGAAGTTTCAAATGTATGATGAGTTCTGACCAAGAAACTCGGAAGTACGGAAGCGGAAATGACTGAAAGAAATCAGGCATTTAGACATTAGGGGTTAAATGTACAAATTTACGCATCACACTCATTTTGTATCCGCTATTAAAAAAATTATATTTTCCTTTTGAAAAGATCGTTTGCTCTTTTTTAAACAGTCAGTAGAATTTTTCAAATATTAAATATTGTATCCTCAACACGTACTCCCTTTTAAATAATTAATTTCATGATAAAATGTTTTCCGAAAATCTAACTTTAAATCGTGTTATAAACAATAAAAACACAAAATTTTTTAACTAAGTTTTTGCCAACCCTGACAAGGACCCTTTCTTACACCTTCAAATTCTAGATTTTAGGAGCTCTTGATTTTCCTGTTTGACTTTGCAGTACATGTTCGTTGTACGTTGGTCTAGGGGTATGATACTCGCGCTGGAGGCGAGTGGTACCAGGTTAAATCCCGGAAGGTCGCGTCTTAGAGCTTCATATTATAAATTTAGGAGTATTTTTATTTTCGTGTTTTACTTCTCTGTACGTTTCGTGGTTCGTTGGTCTAGGTGTATAATACTTGCTTTGGGTTCAAGTGGTCCCTGGTTCTAATTCCACACGGACAATTTCTTACAACTTGAAATTCAAAATTTATTCAATATTGAACGCTCAAAATAATTAATATCATAAAATAATTTCGGAAAATCTAATTTGTTCTTGAAAATGCGTAAATTTGTAGTTTTTTCCATCAATTTGGAGGGAATAAATCGACTAACTGTTAAATCAGTTGATTGAATTAAATATTGATTAAGGATTAAATTAATATAAATAAAGAAAAATTGCAATATCGGGACTTCAGTCAATTGATAAACGTCACTCTTATCGTTTGTTTTTTCTGTCTTGGTCCAAAGCAAGACCTTTTTTAATCAAGTAGGTTGTGAAAATAAGCGCCTTGCGCTAGCGGGAGTAGTGGCTTAAATGGAGACCGGCGATATAGACAATTAGATCTGGAAGAGTGATTTAAACATGTTTAAAATTAGTTTTTTTTGTGTGTTTTTTTACTGTTTTTTTCTACTTGTTTAAAAAACAGTTTAAAACAAAAAATCGTGTTTTAAACAATAAAAAACACAACTTTTGTTTATTTTAAAAAAAACTTAATTTTTGCCAACCCTGGCAACAATTAAATTATAATAATTTCAAATTCATCATGACATTATTTTCGTCAAGGTCACGATTTAAATTTTTACATCATCTTAGAGAAATGTTGCAAAGTTGCGACGGATTTTGTGTTTATCATTTGTTTTGTGCAACTTGATATGTTAACGAATAGAAAGTAAAACTTACATTGGATATTAGCAAATCATTCTTGAATTTTATAGTAATGTGTCCAGTTAGCAGTCCAACGACGAAACAGCTCAAATGCATTGATGGATAGAAATAATAGAAGATATTATCGATGAAAATACTATAATTTCTAAAAAGAAGGGGAAATGAATTGAAATAGATATCCGTTTGACTTAACGTACGTGCTATCGAAGGCGGTAACAGATGTAACTGGTTCAACATCGTACTTGTAAGTTAGTCCAGCCGTAGTTAAAATCCTAAGAAATATAAGAAAAACAGCAAAGGCAACTGCAGCATCCGGTTTTCTCAAACGAAATATTCATGAGATATTAATGTATGGCAATATCAAAATGTGACTTGGCTATTCTTACTTGAAATATATGTAGAAGAATATCATGGCAACAGGCTTCTCATGTGTTGTTCAGAATTTACGTAACACAAAAAAGGCAATTTTTCGACTAACACCTCCCTTGAAACAAAAGTGTCAATCAGAAAGATCTTATATACGTAACAGTCACATCTGACTCCTTGTATACTATCATTTTGTGTCTGCGAACATTTTCTATGCTCCTCTAAAGCTAGGAAAAATATCCCAAACAATACTGGTAATCAGTTTTCGTTTTGGGCCAAGCAAACGGAATTGCCTATCATAATACATTTTGCCAATCTTAAATTATACTATGAGGTTGTTGGGTCAAAATATGATTTGGTAATAAACATTATCCATGATCCACCCCCAGAAGACGAAAACGTACAACAGGATTGAAAAGTTTAAGTAAACAAAATCAGCTCGGTTTGTTCTACGTTATAGACCAAATATTTTAAAAACAAAACTGTTGCAATGATAAAGTAAAAATGTCCAAAAGCAATGTTCTAAAATAGTTAACTGATCCCACGGAAACAGATTCCATGTGATAAAAGTACGAACAAAAATCACATAGCTTAAAAGTAGAAATAGGAATTTGAGACCTAATAGCGCAAAACCTTCGAAAATAACAGACGGAAGCATACTACCGCGTTAAAAGTATTCTATATGCAATTCCACTTTATCTGTATGCCACATTTCATCCAAATACGATCAGCCGTTAAAGCGGGATTTAGAAACAACATCCAAACTCACAAACTTTCACATTGGGCAAGATAACTAAGAGGGAAAGACACGGGGTAAAACATCACCACCTATCTCGATCATCGGCACCTGCGCTCTAGTACTTTTGGGTTCAGAGGGTGCGCGGAGATGGCTATGAGTCAAAACCCTTGTATGTCTTGACACTGCCCGTACAAAAATTTACGGCTGCATTTTGCTGTTATTTAGATTTTTTAGAATCTGAAATATATTGCAAATTAACTGGAATATTCTGGAAAAATACTGGAATAAACCTGAAAAAGGTTCAACTTCAGACAAAATTAAGATGCATTCCAGAGAGCAATGCAGAACATTTTAGACGTTTTGCAGAAAAAATATCTTCCGTTGGAAAATTCAGTACAGCAGTATACAAAATTTAGCTATTCTAGAGTCATAAAATAGCTATCTTACAGCTAGAAAACAGAAGGGAAATAGTAACTACCGTAAGAAATCAGGGTGTTTGTAGGCTCATTACAGGTACTGTACCTTCCAGATATATTGTATGCATGTTACAGTCAGAAATTGGTAAGTTTGTAGGATAATGGCAGGCGGGTTTCGGATACTTTTTAGGATAATTGCAGGCGCGTTTCATATACTTTGTAGGAAAATTGCAGGCGCGTTTCAGATACTTTGTAGGATAATAGCAGGTGCATTTCCGATTCTTTGTCGGATAATTGCAGGTGTGTTTCAGATACTTTGCAGGATCATTGTAGGTGCGTTTCAGATACTTTGTAGGATAATTGCAGATGCGTTTCAGATACTTTGTAGGATAATTGCAGGCGCGTTTCAGATACTTTGTAGGATCATTGCAAACGCGTTTCAGATAAAAACTTTGGTTTACGGAGATATCCAACGTGATTTTATTAAAAACATTAAAATTTCCTTGAGACGTTTCGGGCCGCGGCTCGTCATTCAGTCTGTTGAACTTGATTTCGTTCATGTTAATATACTACTCTATTCTAGGTTATTTTTTAGACAATTTTTTAAGGGGAAGTATAACATTTGGTCGCTAGAGGGAATACCATAAGTAACTTAGTCAAATGGGAAGGTAATAATAAAGATAATAAGAAAACAGAACCCCTAAGTACAGCTGGTGTGATATATAAAATCCCATGTGAAACATGTGGAAAAATGTATATTGGTGAAACAGAACGTAAACTAATAGATAGAATTAAAGAACACAAAAGAGATGTTAAAAATAAAAAAGAAACTAACGCTGTGTACATGCACTTAAAATTTAATATAACACACCAAATTAATTGGGATAATACAACGATCTTAGCTAAAGAAAAAGACTACTATAAACGTAAAATTACCGAAAGTATCTACATTAAGAAATTTAAAAATAACTTTAACTTGGAGGCAGGCTATGTACTTAAAAATAATTGCAATGTGGACAAACTTATAAAAAATAATAGATAAATAATATAATTACACATTGTCAATAATATTATAAAAAAAAAAAAAAAAAAAAAAACACGCGGCACCCTTATGGTATTCCCTCTAGCGACCAAATGTTATACTTCCCCTTAAAAAATTGTCTAAAAAATAACCTAGAATAGAGTAGTATATTAACATGAACGAAATCAAGTTCAACAGACTGAATGACGAGCCGCGGACCGAAACGTCTCAAGGAAATTTTAATGTTTTTAATAAAATCACGTTGGATATCTCCGTAAACCAAAGTTTTAATTCTTTTAGATCTTAAATACCGTGACAACAATAGATATGATTAACCTTTTTAAAGCGTTTCAGATACTTTGCAGGGTCATTGCAGCTGCGTTTCAGATACTTTGTAGGATAATTGCAGATGCGTTTCAGATACTTTGTAGGATAATTGCAGGCGCGTTTCAGATACTTTGTAGGATCATTGCAAACGCGTTTCAGATACTTTGCAGGGTCATTGCAGCTGCGTTTCAGATACTTTGTAGGATAATTGCAGCCGCGTTTCAAATACTTTGCAGGATCATTGCAGCCGCGTTTCAGATACTTTTAAGGACCATTACAGGCGCGTTTCAGATACTTTAATTTGTACGATAATTGCAGGTGCTTTTCAGATACTTTTTAGGATAATTGCAGGCGCGTTTCAGATACTTTCGAGGATAATTTCAGGCGCGTTTCAGATACTTTGTAGGATAATTACAGGCGCGTTTCAGATACTTTGTAGGATAATTGCAGGTGATTTTCAGATAATTTTTAGGATAATTGCAGGCGCATTTCAGATTCTTTTCAGGAGCGTTTCATATACTTTGTAGGAAAATTGCAGGCGTGTTTCATATACTTTGTAGGAAAATTGCAGGTGTGTTTCTGGTACTTTTCAGGATCATTATTGGCGCGTTTCAGATGCTTTGTAGGATCATTGCAGGTGCTTTTCAGATAATTTTTAGGATCATTGCAGCCGAATTTCAGATACTTTGTAGGATAATTACAGGCGCGTTTCAGATACTTTGTAGGATAATTGCAGGTACTTTTCAGATATTTTTAGGATAATTGCAGGAGCATTTCATATACTTTGTAGGATAATTGCAGGCGCTTTTCAGATACTTTGTAGGATCATTGCAGCCGCGTTTCAGATACCTCGCAGGATCATTGCAGGTGCATTTCAGATACTCTGTAGAATAATTGCAGGCGCGTTTCAGATTCTTTGCAGGATCATTGCAGGCTCTTTTCATATACTTTGTAGGATAATTGCAGGTGCGTTTCAGATACTTCGCAGGATCATTGCAGGAGCATTTCAGATACTCTGTAGGATAATTGCAGGTGCGTTTCAAATACTTTGCAGGATCATTGCAGCCGCGTTTCAGATACTTTTAAGGACCATTACAGGCGCGTTTCAGATACTTTAATTTGTACGATAATTGCAGGTGCTTTTCAGATACTTTTTAGGATAATTGCAGGCGCGTTTCAGATACTTTCGAGGATAATTTCAGGCGCGTTTCAGATACTTTGTAGGATAATTACAGGTGCGTTTCAGATACTTTGTAGGATAATTGCAGGTGATTTTCAGATAATTTTTAGGATAATTGCAGGCGCATTTCAGATACTTTTCAGGAGCGTTTCATATACTTTGTAGGAAAATTGCAGGCGTGTTTCATATACTTTGTAGGAAAATTGCAGGTGTGTTTCTGGTACTTTTCAGGATCATTATTGGCGCGTTTCAGATGCTTTGTAGGATCATTACTGGCGCGTTTCAGATGCTTTGTAGGATCATTGCAGGTGCTTTTCAGATAATTTTTAGGATCATTGCAGCCTAATTTCAGATACTTTGTAGGATAATTACAGGCGCGTTTCAGATACTTTGTAGGATAATTGCAGGTACTTTTCAGATATTTTTAGGATAATTGCAGGAGCATTTCATATACTTTGTAGGATAATTGCAGGCGCTTTTCAGATACTTTGTAGGATCATTGCAGCCGCGTTTCAGATACCTCGCAGGATCATTGCAGGTGCATTTCAGATACTCTGTAGAATAATTGCAGGCGCGTTTCAGATTCTTTGCAGGATCATTGCAGGCTCTTTTCATATACTTTGTAGGATAATTGCAGGTGCGTTTCAGATACTTCACAGGATCATTGCAGGAGCATTTCAGATACTCTGTAGGATAATTGCAGGTGCGTTTCAGATACTTTGCAGGGTCATTGCAGCCGGGTTTCAGATTCTTTGTAGGATCATTGCAGGTGCGATTTAGATACTTTGTGGAATAATATCAGATGCGTTTCAGATACTTCGCAGGATCATTGCAGGTGCATTTCAGATACTTCGCAGGATCATTGCAGGTGCATTTCAGATACTTCGCAGGATCATTGCAGGTGCATTTCAGATACTTTGTAGGATAATTGCAGGTGCATTTCAGATTCTTTGCAGGATCATTGCAGGCGCGTTTCAGATGCTTTGCAGGATCATTGCAGGTGCTTTTCAGATAATTTTTAGGATCATTGCAGCCGAATTTCAGATACTTTGTAGGATAATTACAGGCGCGTTTCAGATACTTTGTAGGATAATTGCAGGTACTTTTCAAATATTTTTAGGATAATTGCAGGAGCATTTCATATACTTTGTAGGATAATTGCAGGCGCTTTTCAGATACTTTGTAGGATCATTGCAGCCGCGTTTCAGATACCTCGCAGGATCATTGCAGGTGCATTTCAGATACTCTGTAGAATAATTGCAGGCGCGTTTCAGATTCTTTGCAGGATCATTGCAGGCTCTTTTCATATACTTTGTAGGATAATTGCAGGTGCGTTTCAGATATTTCGCAGGATCATTGAAGGAGCATTTCAGATACTCTGTAGTATAATTGCAGTTGCGTTTCAAATACTTTGCAGGATCACTGCAGCCGCGTTTCAGATACTTTTAAGGACCATTACAGGCGCGTTTCAGATACTTTAATTTGTACGATAATTGCAGGTGCTTTTCAGATACTTTTTAGGATAATTGCAGGCGCGTTTCAGATACTTTCTAGGATAATTTCAGGCGCGTTTCAGATACTTTGTAGGATAATTGCAGGTGATTTTCAGATAATTTTTAGGATAATTGCAGGCGCATTTCAGATTCTTTTCAGGAGCGTTTCATATACTTTGTAGGAAAATTGCAGGCGTGTTTCATATACTTTGTAGGAAAATTGCAGGTGTGTTTCAGGTACTTTGTAGGATAATTACAGGCGCGTTTCAGATACTTTGTAGGATAATTGCAGGTACTTTTCAGATATTTTTAGGATAATTGCAGGAGCATTTCATATACTTTGTAGGATAATTGCAGGCACTTTTCAGATACTTTGTAGGATCATTGCAGCCGCGTTTCAGATACCTCGCAGGATCATTGCAGGTGCATTTCAGATACTCTGTAGAATAATTGCAGGCGCGTTTCAGATTCTTTGCAGGATCATTGCAGGCTCTTTTCATATACTTTGTAGGATAATTGCAGGTGCGTTTCAGATACTTCGCAGGATCATTGCAGGAGTATTTCAGATACTCTGTAGGATAATTGCAGGTGCGTTTCAGATACTTTGCAGGGTCATTGCAGCCGCGTTTCAGATTCTTTGTAGGATCATTGCAGGTGCGATTTAGATACTTTGTGGAATAATATCAGATGCGTTTCAGATACTTCGCAGGATCATTGCAGGTGCATTTCAGATACTTCGCAGGATCATTGCAGGTGCATTTCAGATACTTTGTAGGATAATTGCAGGTGCATTTCAGATTCTTTGCAGGATCATTGCAGGCGCGTTTCAGATGCTTTGCAGGATCATTGCGGGTTTTCCTATCAATTATTGTGAATCAGTCGCCTTATATACCCTAAATTTCCAAAAATTTTTTAAAGAGGCTTACGCTTGAGTTCAAACGTCAACAATAGCTATGTTTAAAATTATTTTAGGAATAAAGTTCCTTAAAACGATTTAACTGGAATTAAGGTAAATTAATGACGATTAAATTAATAAATATCAATTATATTTTTTTAATATTTAAAAATAGCCTCTAAATTGCGTCTCGACTTGGAGAGGTTTATTTTGGATTCCCAACTTGTACTCATCCCTTACAAAAATATTAAGCTGTAATTTATCTGAATACACGCTTTCCTGACTTGCTAAATTAACATCTGAGATGGTCCAACTGTTTAGGTATGTACATGTACAAGTTCTTACCACATCTAGCTAAAAAGGTCTTTTCGTCTATCTAACATCCACAACATACACACTCACAGAACATAATCGAAAAAGTCTTTAAAACTTGTAGCTAAAAACCGATTACAACTGAAGGGAAGGGTCCCGACAGGCTTGTTTTACGTCTATTCGCAACCAGGAAAACTGCTGTAGACTTATATGATAGCGCTAAAGTACTTTGTTTCGCAATTTCCTTCACATTTCGAGCGCCATGGTGATAGTAGATCTTGTCTTAATCGGTGAAGTTGGACTGCAAAACCGAATGTATTCAATTCTCGAGTCATTCTCGAACTAGCTCTCAGTAAGTCTCTAGCATTACGAAGTATAGGCAGTGTCATACTTATTGAAACATATCTGATAAACTTTTGATAACTGTATATACAATACTGGCCCTTTTATGACCAAAAATGTTTCAATTTTCTATCTTTTATGGTGGTTTAAATATTTTTAGGATCGAGACGTGACAGTATTAGATCAAAAGATCTTATTGAGATGAATGAGTAAAGCTTTTTTAAGATGCCTTTTTAGGCCTAACCAATTGTTTATTCAAAGTTTAGGAAAATAAAAGCAGTAGCAGATAAAAATTTATGGAGCGCTCGAAGTTGACTTCCCGTACAAAAATTTTAAGCTGTAATTCATCTGCATACGCGCTTTTTTATCGCTATCACGCTGTAACCATTAAGGCTACATTTCTGCAGCTCAAAAAAACGGGAAAATTTCACAGCAATTCTAGAACTGCAAATTGACTGCCGTTTCTACATTTTCTGTTTGTTAACTGTTAACTGTCTAGACTGGCAGAAATATGCAGCGTAATTCTGCAAACGCTATGCAAAGGTAGAAATACCAGCTGTTAGTTTAAAACTGTAATTTGACCGTTTTTATAGATATGTTACAGGTCTGCAAAAGTGATGGAAAAGTAGAATTCCAGCTGCTAATTTAGAACTGTAATTTGACCGTTTTAATAGACATGTTACAGGTCTGCAAAAGTGATAGAAAAGTAAAAATACAGCTGCTAATTTAAAACTGCAATTTGACCACATTTATAGACATGTTACAGATCTGCAAAAGTGATGGAAAAGTAGAAATGCAGCTGCCAATTTAGAACTGTAATTTGACCATTTTATAGACATGTTACAGGTCTGCAAAAGTGATAGAAAAGTAGAAATCCAGCTGCTAATTTAAAACTGCAATTTGACCACATTTATAGGCATGTTACAGGTCTGAAAGAGTGATTGAAATGTAGAAATCTAGCTGCTAATTTAAAACTGCAATTTGACTACATTTAAAGACATGTTACAGGTCTGCAAAAGTGATGGAACAGTAGAAATACAGCTGCCAATTTAAAACTTTAATTTGACCTAAATTGACCATTTTTATAGACATGTTACAGGTCTGCAAACGTGATGAAAAAGTAGAAATTCAGCTACCAACTTAAAACTGTAATTTAACCACATTTAGAGAGATATATTGCAGGTATTCAAAAGTAGGAAATTCTACTTTTGAATACCTGCAATATGTCTATAAATGTGGAATAGTTACAGTTTTAAATAGGCAGCTGGATTTCTACTTTTCCATCACTTTTTCAGACTTGTAACATGTCTATAAATATGGTCAAATTACAGTTTTAAATTGGCAGCTGGATTTCTACTTTTCCATCACTTTTTCAGACTTGTAACATGTCTATACATGTAGTCAAATTACAGTTTTAAACTAGCATCTGGTATTTCTACTTTTCTATCACTTTTGCACACCTGTAACATGTCTATAAAAATGGCCAAATTACAGTTTTAAATTGGCAGCTGGATTTCTGCTTTTCAATCACTTTTGTAGATCTGTTACATGTCTATAAATTTGGTCAAATTACAGTTTTAAATTGGCAGCTTGATTTCTGCTTTTCCATCACTTTTGTAGACCTGTTACATGTCTATAAATGTGGTCAAATTGCAGTTTTAAATTGGCAGCTGAATATCTACTTTTCCATAAGTTTTGCAGACCTGTAACATGTCTATAAATTATTTAAAATTACACTTTTAAATTGGCATCTGGATTTCTACTTTTCCATCACATTTGCAGGCCTGTAACATGTCTATAAATGTGGTCAAGTTGCAGTTTTAAACTAGCAGCTGGTATTTCTACTTTTTCATCACTTTTGCAAACCTGTAACATGTCAATAAATATAGTCAAATTGCAGTTTTAAATTGGCAGCTGGATTTCTACTTTTCCATCACTTTTGCAGATCTGTAACATGTCTATAACTGTGGTCAAATTACAGTTTTAAACTAGCAGCTGTTATTTCTACTTTTGCATCGCGTTTGCAGAATCGCGCTGCATATTTCTGCCAGTACAGACAATTAACAGATAATAAACAGAAAATGTAGAAACGGCAGACAATTTGCAGTTCTGGAATTGTTGTTAAATTTTCGCGTTTTTCGAGCTGCAGAAAATGTAGCCTTAATGTATACCTATTACAGCGTGATAGCGATAAAAAAGCGCGTATGCAGATGAACTACAGCCTAAAATTTTTGTACGGGTGAGGTTTGCCAATCCCCTTTTTATACATCGAAGAGGCTTATAAGTCGGAAGTAAGAATAGGATAAGACCGCAAGTTTATTTTAGCTCCCTGTGACGAAAAGGCTATATGTGTAAACCCATCGCATTCAGTCGAAAGCTCTTCCATATAAATATTCCCATTGAGCAGAAAATCGCTCTTTGGGCTATAAATTGTTTTAAATTTGGCTACAAATGTAAAACTCTGAATTCGGTCCAATGGGATTCTATCCAATAGGAGTATACCGTAGAGACTGACAATTTACAGTTTACGATTCTGGGTTGCGTTACCATCGACAAGAGTTTTGTGTGTAGTATATTCGGTGGCGCAGTGTCATACTTTATGTTCGTGCTGTCAATTGTGCCCAAGATCGAAAAAAATTCAATTTGTGACTTTAATTCAACATATTCGTGTAATTGTACTAAATTTTAAAATGATTCGGAAGTATTTCCTGAACGTTTCACTATGCAGACTGGTCTTATAATTAGTAGAAGAATCGATAAAAATCACTTGATTTTCTACTTCACCCTACCCTTAAATCTTGATATTGAATGGAAAAGATAAAAAGATTCTTTATTATGGATTAATTAGTTAACATATACGACTTTGAGAAATCTCAAACAGTCTTATTTCGATGCAATTCCAATTTGCGGCTCGTCAACAGTTTAGTACAATCAGAGTTCAACACGAAGTTCTTCGCCGTCGTTCTTCCTGGATTTCTTTATCAAATCAGCAGCTTTTTCCGCAATCATGATTGTTGGAGCATTTGTATTTCCAGACACAATTTTCGGCATAACGGAAGCGTCTACTACCCGAAGACCCTTTACTTTATAAACTCTGTAATTATAAATGAAAAAAATTATTTCCTATTTCAGTTTTAAATCAATATGAGTCTAAAATTTTCTAGTAGTTCATGTTTCTAAACTAATTTTTGTTAATTGTAAAAACCAAATTCAAAATTTAGTAGTATAAGGCGCACTTGCGGTTTGTTTTTTTTTTGAAAACTGTGTGTAATGTTAACTACGTAAACTTTAATTACGAATCAACCGCACTTTTAATTTTAAGTAGTCCAATTTGTTGTTTCTGCCAAAGGCAAGTAAAAAACAGAACGTAAGAAGAGCACACTACGGATACTGATGGATTCACGTTGTCTTTGAGCCGAGCACGATTTACTTGGGGATCAACAAGAAGCAAAAATATTCTAACTATATGAATTTCTCAATTGAGCTAGAGAGGAAAATGACATTGTCATAAAGTCGATTTTTACCTTTTCGACCAGAAAGCTAGAGAGAAGGCGTTCTATAAACTACAAAATATCTTCTACACAGTTGTGCTTCACATTCCGAAATTTATATTTGCCCTTGGTAGCACATTCGAAAATTACTTGAGTTCATGATTAACGACAGCGTATTCGTCCTTTTTAATATCGCCTATTTTGCAAGTGCATGTCGGATGGTAAATGGGTTGGCTGGCCACTTTAGCGATGCATTCAAGATGTTCCACACTTTCTTTCTCGTAATCACAGCCTTCAAACTGTACATCAGGCCAATACGCTCCTAGCCTTTGAAAAGGTTCCGTTTTAACTAAATCCAGACTAAATTTCATACCTGTAACGGATTTGAGCAACAAATATAATTATGTATTAGAATTTTCTTTCGATATTATCTTCTGATTTTAGATCAAATGACACAGCCTTTAGAAACGAAGAAAGCCTGAATAATTTCTTAGACACTTTTGGTATGTACAACCATAGTTAATGACATTATTGGGGCACTTCCTATTACCAAATAGCTAATCTTTATCGGTTGGTTTTTGCGTAAAGACGGAACAACCACACTGCTTCTTTGTGTTTCCCGAGGTGTTTCCACCTAATTGTTCAGCCTAACCAGGGATCGAGTCTATAAATGTTTCCATAATTAACTTGTCGATTTTACGAAGAAACAGTGCCGTTTTTCAGTACTGAATAATGAGACAGGCCGAATTCTTCCTTTATTTTCATGGACTCAAATGATTGTACCCTAAAAATTACAACTTGGACAACAATATCTCAAAAACTCTTTGTGATGCAGCTATGAAAGGTACGTTTTGAGATAATTCTCAACTGTTGTGATGTAAATAGCAACACGGTCTGTAAACATTCTAAATTATCGATAAAAATTCAAATTTAGAGCGTGATTCCAAACATTTTACGAGGGCACTTTTTACTGTATCACCCTGTCATAAGCTGACAACGATGTTTTAGGAAGTTCACGGAGAACTAAATAAGTCGGGCGTTTAATATTACTTTGCTCATAAATTATGGTTGCCTTACTGGAGCGTTTTCATTTGCGCAATTTGCATAATTTGAAAACCACAAAAACCAAAAGTCAAGTTTCTTAGAATCAGGGACTTTAGAAACTGTTAGAACTTAAGATTGTGAAATTACATGCTCGTTCATCTTTTTTAGCGACGTTGTTGCGTGAGTTCACAAAAATATCTTAGTGCCGTCGTCAGAAAAAGTAAGCCCTTAACAAAATCAAGTTTCATAAACACCTGAAACAACTCGGCGTAAGTCATCGTCATGACCAAAAAACTTCGGATCAATCAATGGCGCGTCATACGGATTTGCAGAAGCTAAAGTAAGAGTACCGTAGCTCTTAGGACGCATAAGCGATACGGTAATAACAAACCCATCTCCAGTACCATATGAGCGGTAGGTTTTTAATAACTGAAACGAAAATTGATTCAAATAAATATCTGATGCAGCCCCTTAGAGAATTGTCGGTAATTTATATGCAGGTCTGCCATAATAGTGTAGTCTTTGGATCAAAGTTTCGAAGGACAGAGATTCTACAACATAACATTACGGAGATATGGGCTCGCAAAAAACATGGCCCCTAAAACATAAATATAGTCACAAGTGTGGATTTTTTAGCTTCAACAGCATACGCACACTTCTACTCATTTTATATTACACTTAATTCTGCCAGAAAAATATTCTGCGACGTTCTTATATTGTAGACTATTGGAGGCTGACATATCTAACTTCATGTGTTTGACTATTTCCTTGTTGTTTAAGTGACACATTTTAGGGACCCATATCTACGTAACGAATTGTGGTAGACCCCAAGTAATTCGATGCTTTCCACTCAGTGTGACCCAAAGAAAACACCCCATTTATTTATGGCAGACCTATCAGAAACAACCTCGATTGTCTAAGTATGATTAGATTAATTGGAATTTTAATGTTATTTAATTCATCGTGTTCCTAAGGTTAGGTTAAACATATTGAAATGAAGTGTTAGTACATGTACCACAACAACAATAAATATGACAAACTTTAATTGAGTTTGTTATTTTTCTTATTTAAATTGTGGGTGACAATTGTACTCACAAAAGGTCTGATGCCAAGAAAAAATTACTAAAATAACTGTCAAATTTAGTACAATAGTAAAATAGAAGTTATCTATGAATCGGTAATTTACAGCAAGGAATGCAAATTGGTATCGTTCCTTTCAACCGAATTCCCAATGGACCGAAATCCCATTCGACCGAATATCCCGCAATGATTTTAGATTTCCCGCCCAATGGCTATATTCCCGATGGACCGAAATCCCAATCGTCCGAATATGCCCCTAAAAAATACATGAATATAACTTGAAACACTGTAGCCGTCAGCGATTCGGTGGTGTAGTGGATACGAAGTTGGACTGCGAAGCGATAGGTTGTTGGTTCGAATCTCCGAAAGGTATGTTAATAATATTAAAAGTAAATGTTTCGTGATGCTAATTAAAACGCTCACTTTCATTCCTTTCAAGGCAAGAGATATATAGAATTAATAAACAAATTGTGCTTAAAATGAAGTGCAGTCTTAATGGTAGTTCCATCAATGTCTTTAAATTTTAAATTAAAATTTTAATATTTTGGTTTCGGGTGGGTTAGGTTAGGTTAGGTTAGGTTAGCGTAGGTTAGCTTAGCTTAGGTTAGGTTAGGTTAGGTTAGCTTAGCTTAGGTTAGCTTAGCTTAGGTTAGGTTAGCTTAGGTTAGGTTAGGTTAGGTTAGGTTAGGTTAGGTTAGCTTAGGTTAGGTTAGCTTAGGTTAGGTTAGGTTAGGTTAGGTTAGCTTAGGTTAGGTTAGGTTAGGTTAGGTTAGGTTAGGTTAGCTTAGGTTAGGTTAGGTTAGGTTAGCTTAGGTTAGCTTAGGTTAGGTTAGGTTTGGTTCCAATAAAACGTTGACACCTTTTCCAAAATATGCTCCTTTTAATTAGCTACCACCTTTTGCAAAATATTCTCCCATTAAATAGCTACCACCTTTTCCAAAACATTCTCTTATTAATTAGCTGCCACCTTTTCCAAAAGATTTTCCTATTAAATAGCTCCCACCTTTTTCAAAATATTCTCCTATTAATTAGCTACCACCTTTTCCAAAACATTCTCCTATTAATTAGCTGCAACCTTTTCCAAAACATTCTCCTACTAATTAGCTGCCACATTTTCCAAAATATTCTCCTTTTAATTAGCTACCACCTTTTCTAAAATATTCTCCTATTAATTAGCTGCCACCTTTTCCAAAAGATTTTCCTATTAATTAGCTGCCACCTTTTCCAAAATATTCTCCTATTAATTAGCTGCCACCTTTTCCAAAATATTCTCCTATTAATTAGCTGCCACCTTTTCCAAAATATTCTCCTATTAATTAGCTGCCACCTTTTCCAAAATATTCTCCAATTAATTATCTGACATCTTTTCCAAAATATTTCTATTATTGCTAATAAATTGTTTTAATACTCATATAAATAATCTTTTTACCTCCAAACAAGGTTGGGTTGGGTTAGGTTAGGTTAGGTTAGGTTACGTTTGGTTAGGTTAGGTTAGGTTAGGTTAGGTTAGGTTAGGCTAGGGTAGGTGAGGTGAGGAGTGCAGTAATACATTTTCAACTCACATTTATCTTAACAATAATAAGTTTTGAAATTAAAAATATATTTAATGCAAAACCACACAGTATGTCTTCTTCCAGTTCAATAGAATTTTGGTCCAATGGGACTATAATAAAATCGCACCTTTGGCTACGTTCGATCGAATGGGACCCCAAAAAAAAACCCCCTTCTGTCGAATGGGAATTCGGTTCAATGGGACCAAAGCTGTAAATTACCCACTCAAATCTCTAATAGATGGATACTTCAATAAATTTTCTATCAAAGTTTCAAGTAGGAGTAAGGATCTTACGCGAGGACAGGAGATGCAGGTTCGCGGCAGAATAGACCACTAATTTATCTTTGTGCTTCTGAAGAACGCGTCGTCTGCTACTCATTCTGGAGTAAGATATTGACGAAGTTACGAAAACTTTGAAATATGTAAACTTCAAGAACAAAACTTAAGTCGTGCAACCATGTTAGCGGAAATACGTGTTGCACACCCGAATGCATTAGTTACACACACACACGAAGAAATGGCTATTTTATGCCTTTGGCAGTATAAAAGTTTTCGTTCGTCATTGAAGGGAGAGTGAATGTGAGAGAACTGTGGTGACTAGTGAGGTGATATTTTTCGTTCGTGTATTTTTTAAAAGGATGGTGATTTTAAAAGTAAGTTTAAGCATTGCATTTAATTGTACAGGTAAGGTTAAGCTTTGTGAATTGTGGTTTACGTTTGCTCGATATATTTAAATTCCGGTCATACGTGGACAATAAGGGTTACACGCTTCAATCACGCTCCCATATTTCAAAATTTAAAGAAATCGAGGGGAATTTTTAAAAAGCAAAAGCAAGTATTTACCGACGTTATATTAAGCCAGGACAGATAGGCTAAAGAAGTGCTTGATCTAGAAGATTTGAATATAAAGATGAAAATTGATACATGAGTTGTTTTTGACCCAACAAAAACGATTCTAAAAGTCCCCTGCTGAAGAGCGAGAGCTTTTGCGCCATCTTGGAAAATGGCCGCCGGGAATGCCAGCTACAATGTATTCCACAATCTTCTCCAAAAATTTTAAAAATTGGTGCACATTATGAATGGAACCACATGAACATCATAGTAAAATTTTACAGCTCTGTGTTCGATTGTTTGGTCACCATATTGGAAATTGGCCGCCCTGAATGCTAGGTATAGTATATTTCACCTTGAAGATGAAAAATTATGAAAATTGTTAGATATTATACTGAGAGCAGTGTGAACATCATAGTAAAATATTGAAACCTTTCATCGGATATTTTCGCCGCCTTGTTGGAAAATGGCCGCCAGGAATATCATTTCTATACAGTATATTATTCAAAAATTATGAAAATTTGTAAATATTATGTTTAAGAGAGTCTGAACATCATACTAATATATTGAACACGTGCTAACTATAGTTTGGGCGCCATCATGGAAAATGACTGCGGCAAATGCTAAATACATTTCTAATATATATATATATGTTTTCGAAATTCCTATACTGATTAGATGATTTTCATGAACGTAATAAACACGGAAAAATAGCTGTTTCTAAGTCTAAATTATCGACGCCATCTTTAAAAATGGCCACTCGAAAATGATAATCCTAATTTCTGAAAGAAAGAAAAGGTACTCAAAGCCATATTACTCAACATATAGGGAATTTGGTTTGCTATAAGGTTTATACATTCGAATGTCTTTAAGGATTAGATAGGAGTAAAAGTTTTAACATTTGGTTAATATTTATCGTCATCCTGAAGATCTTTTATTACAGCTAATACTGTGACAATATCGCACATTGCTGAGAAAACTAATCCGGATCGTCTACATTCACAGTTCTTTACACAAGATGTTCTGCACATACTGGTAACGAGTGTTAAAAATTCATCTGATTCAGGAGGGAGAGTGGTATGAATGGGTCTTCGACTTTCGCGATTGTTCGGTGATAAAGTCGTTTCTTAGCCATTGTTGGACTTGAAGATACACTCGAAAAGAATGTAGATTTGCGGCGTCGGTTATTGGAGAAAGTTTAGCAAGGTCAAACGAGGACTTGGCAATGTGTGTGGCAACGATTCTATTATACTTATAATATCTATATAGTTAAGAGTAGCGTGTGCATTACCACCCTAAAAAGCGACAAGAAATCTCTCTCCGCTAGCAGCTGTTGCATTCTTATGCAATATGGCCATTAAAAACGCTCATTTTATTTCTAAGATGTTGATTATCTTTCGATAGTTTAAACACCGCCTTATCATAACCACACCCAGTTACAGCATGTAGATGAAAAAAAGTGTTCTCTTAATCATTTTTCTCAAATGGCTCGATTTGCAATTCTCTGCTTTGTGTCGTTTTGATTTCAGGTTTAAGAATGAAGACGTTCCAATTCGAATGTGACAATCTTAGCAAAAGAACCAAGATATTCGATGACTACAATGCCTAGGAAACGATTTAAAACGCGAAGAATGGGGATGGGTTTGCGATCACCAAAGTCAAAGACCCATTCACACCACTCTCTCTCCAGCACCAGGACAACTTTTAATACTTATTAACTGTAACTGCGGAACCTCTTGTGTAAAGAACTGTGAACGCAGACCATCTTTATTCGTTTGCGTGGACATTGTCGGTGTACTAGCTATAATTGTTGTAAAAGGATCTTGAACGAAGATGAATATGAACGAAATGTTAGAGATTTGTCTTAAATCTAATCTTTAACAACACAACAATGTACAAACTGCATATTAAATTGTATTCTCTAATAAACAAGTTGAGAATAACAGCTTTGAATGAATTTTCTATCTTTCAGAATGTAGAGTAATCATTTTCGTGTGGCCATTTTAAAGATGGCGTCGATAATTAAGACTTTTAAATAGCTATTTTTTGTTGTTTATTAAGTTCATGAAAATCATCTACTCAATGTAGAAATTTCGAAAAGATTTATATATTTGAAATATATTTGGAATTTTCCGCAGACATTTTCCAAATGACGCCCAACTATCACTAGCACGTCTTCAATATTTTATAATGATGTTCAGACGGACTTAAACATCATATTTACCATTTTTCATAGCAGTATTTAAATGACATTACCAGGAGCAGATGACAAAGGAGTCTCGGACGCCAGCTTCCACAATATAGAGGGCAATGGGACCCGCGTACGTCACAGCTGTAGCGGTATCTTTTGCCATAGAGGCGCTATCAGGCATTATAGCAGACGATGCTTTTGGTGGATTATATCTGGCACCAAAGTCTGCTGGGAATTTTTTTTGTAATAACGGACTAACGATGGCTACTGAGGTTCGTCTTATCCGATCGCGACATAAATATACACAATATAATTACTTTATTCAAACAGCTGTAACCGTTGGTATTAAGATAAAAGATAAGACTACATTTTGTGACTTTTAACCTACTAAATATTCAAATTAAGTCCAAGCTAGCAGTGAAACCCAGGTAAACCAAGGCTTATTTAACAATTTGTGCCCACTGGAATGACTGGGCTCGGGTTTTCAAAAGATAAAGCAAGGTTTCAAAAGATGCCGAAACACAATGTTATATATGTGTTTTAGGGCCGTATTTCTTTTGAATTAATTGACTGCTACAAGAGGTTGGAAACGAAATCACTGTCTCGTACTTTTTGGGTTTTAAAAGATCGTGAGTGATTTCTTTTCCCAACCTCTTGTAGCTATCATTTAATTCAAGAAGAAATTTAGGAAAAATTGGCACTGAAACACATTTTAGTTTTTTAATAGTGTACATACGTTACTCGCTGGGCTTGTCATTATCAATTTTAGTCTAAGAAAAGATTAAAAAGTGGTTGAAATCCATTTTTTAACTTTAATTTTCGTTAAGTCTGGGCTAATTATAAGCAGACGAGACGATTTTTTAAAGAGAGGCTCCAGACGCGATTTCCCAGATCTCCTTTTGAGACTTTGCAGCCACGCTATTGGTTGGAAAATAGAGCTCAAATATCCTACGAGAGGTGGCACTGGCGTAATGATTTTGGTCAATAACCGTGACGTTCGCGGATCCCATTGCCCTCTACATTATGGAAGCTAGCGTCCGAGACTCCTTTGAAATCTGCTCCTGACATTACCGGCAGCCTTTTCCAATATAGCGGCCAAAATATTTAACTATGAGGTTGACACAGCTCCCGTAATATTATCTTTCAATTTTGATAATTTTCCAACTACATGGTGAAATATACTATACCTAGCATTCAAGGGCGGCCATTTTCCAATATGACGACCAAAATATCGAACATAGAACAGTCAAATTTTACTATGATGTTCATGTGGTTCCAGCCATAATGTGCACCAATTTTGAAAGTATTTGAACATGAGCGTGTATTACATTGTAGCTGGCATTCCCGGCGGCCATTTTCCAAGATGGCCGCAAAAGCTCGCGCTCTACAGCAGGGGACTTTTAGTATATTTTTTGTTGAGTCAAAAAACACCCATGTACCAATTTTCATCTGTATGTTCAAATGTTCTACGTCAAACCCTAAAAGTCCTCGGCTATATTTTGAATAGTATTCTAGGAGAGCGGTCGCTCTCTTAGATAAGACTTGATACTGCCTCTAATGCTAAAGGAGGGTTCTTTGATTGGCCGTAACTTTTTTCGTATTGTGTTTGCTGCTTTGAAATTTTGCCAGTGAACTAAAATTTGGGCCCTAATTATGAGGTTAAAATTTCAAAGAGATCCAACTAATAGTTAATTCTATAAAGAAAAAGGTTGTTAAGATTGGTTTTAGAATTCTTAAATTGAATCCGACATTTGGTGAAAGATACTATATTCTTCCATAGAGATAACATGGGATATTTTTGAAATATGACCTTAATTGCGCTAGTGTATAAAGAAAACTAATCATTCGTTACGTTTAGGAACCATCTTAAATGAAAGATAATAGTCCATAGATGTGCCTTTCCTTAGTTTCATTAAGATAAATTAAGTTTAAGTATTGATTTTTATCATTATTAACACATACTTTGACTTACGTTGTTTTGGGTTTTGGAATTACGGCGTTTTACCACTGTTAGAGACACGCATTTTAGCCCTAATTTTTTATATTGGACTTACGGCGTTTTTGTCGTCATTCACGCCGTTAGAGGGATATTAAGCAAGAAAAACATGGCGTTTGAGCTCGGGTTGTAGTTACTTGTGGGTACTTGTGGGTGCTTGTGGTTGCTTGTTGGTACTTGTGGGTACTTGTGGGTGCTTGTAGTTACTTGTGGGTGCTTGTAGGTACTTGTGGGTGCTTGTAGGTACTTGTGGGTGCTTGTAGTTACTTGTGGGTGCTTGTAGGTACTTGTGGGTGCTTGTAGGTACTTGTGGGTGCTTGTAGGTACTTGTGGGTGCTTGTAGGTACTTGTGGGTGCTTGTAGGTACTTGTGGGTGCTTGTAGGTACTTGTGGGTACTTGTGGGTGCTTGTAGGTACTTGTGGGTGCTTGTAGGTACTTGTGGGTACTTGTGGGTGCTTGTAGTTACTTGTGGGTGCTTGTAGGTACTTGTGGGTGCTTGTAATTTACGTGTATTTCTCCTCAAAAGAGAGGAATTTTAAAGGAAAAGTTAAGGGTTCCTAACATTAGACCTTAATTTAACGGCCTCGTTTAGTAGATATCGAAATCATTTTTTAAATAAATTACTCTTTCCCTAATTACGATTAAAATCCAATTAATTGACCCTAAAATTTAAGAGAGCAGCAGCCCCATTTCTTAAAGTCACGTGAAAAACTCGCACACACGCCGTTATTGGCCAAATGGCAAGCGAATAGGAAAGTTACGATTCTCTACTGCAGACGACGGTATTTATTGATAGATTGAAGGTTGACTTTCAGCTTTGAATTCAAAAATATGCCTATTTGTATTATTGACGGCTGTAAAAGCAAATCAAGATATAAAAATGAAAGCTTATTCGTGATTCCAGGTTTATTAAAATATCCTGAGCTGACAGGGAAATGGATAACTCACGCTCCTGAAGATATAAGGGACATTTACGGAAGAGCCTTGGCTAAAATTGATGCGTTGGGTGCTAATTCAGCTGACTTAAAGAATGATGTAGAAGTTAAAACTCTCGCATCAAGTCATAAATACAGAGTTTGTGAAAATCATTTCACACCTGAAAGCTTACTGGTAAAGAATTAGGCGAAATTGTTAAATTATTCTCGAAGTATGTCGAATTTTTTGGTTTTGTAGTTGAATTTTTAAGTACATTTACGCGTCAATTAAGCACATTTGACTCATCTATTCTAGAGGGCCGGTAGGCCCTTCTAGATAAGAACCCATACCCTCCCGTAATGTTAAAGAAATAATTCACAGATTTTAGGCTTAGCGTCCCATAGAAAAAGCATGGGATTTTTGGTGGTCCACTCCATCGAATAACTCAGAAAGTACTGCGAAGTTAAGGTTCGTAACACTTTTGAATTATCATGCAACTATTGATTGTTGAACTTCTGAAGTTTTATTAAGAACAATTAAGTCTAAGTATTCTATTTTAATTACTTTATAAATCATGGTAAAACCGTTACATATATTACACTGTTTGCATAGCATTATGTTCAGCCTCCATCGGGTTTGTGGCGCATAGGATAACGCGTCTGCCTATGGAGCAGAAGATTGCAGGTTCGAGTCCTGGCAAGCTCGGTGTTTATTTTTACAGATACTTTATTCAACATAAATGAAATAATCCTATAAATACAATGTTTGGATAATTTTTTGTTACGAAGTACGGGCTTGTGGCGTAATGGATAACGCGTTTGCATTCGAGGCAAAACATTGCAGGTTCGAGTCTTGGAAAGCTCGTTGACTATTTTTGATGAAGAATCTTAGTATATATAAGGGAAAATTCTTAAATAACAAACTTTCAATGAAATGTGCGCGTGCTGGCGCGTGGTTTAGAAATAACTTTTTTTTTAAATCTATACAAATAGGTCAACTAAACTTAATTGAGTCACCAACCGCCTTTTCACATGAAATGAGTTACCACCCGCCTATCTATGGTGAATTAATTTACCAGCCGCCTACCAATTGTGAATTAATTTACCACGCCCCTACCAAATTATTTAAACTTTCCCATAAAATAATGAGAGACACTTGGAGTGAGCCAATATGCTCACGAACATCTTACTGGAACATCTAGTTGATGACGTTTGACAAGCATATTATTATTTTTATATTAGATTAATTATACAGGGCCGGTAGGCCCTTGTAGATATGACTTGATACCGTTTTGTAACGTTAAAGTAATATTCACCCGCTTTTGCTAATTTCCTATGGAGATTAACATGGGTTTTTCGTGATTTTTCCCCACCGATAACTTAAAAACTACAGCGAAGATACTTTTCGGAATTATCTTAATTTAACAATTAAGTATTCAGGGTGTGCTATCAGCCAGTTTGATCAAAACAATTAAGTCTAAGTATGTTAATTTTACTTAATTACAGAAGTACGGCTTTGACCATCGTGATTGGACATAATAATTAGCTATATCTCTTGGAAAACTCAGTGACATTACGTATCTGTAGTGTGGTGGTTATCACGTCCGCTTCACATGCGGATGGTACCAGGTTCGAACCCTGGTAGATAAAAACAAAACGATAAGAGTTTTTCCAGTTGTCTGAAGCTGGGATATTATTTATTTTTCTATTGAATTTTAAAGACAATCCGTATTTTACTACTCTTTAGAATTTAATTCAATCACCTGATTTTACTGCTAATGGATTAGTTTCCTATAAATTAATTGAAATAAAAAATTACTTATCTCAGATTTTTCAAGAACAATTCCATTTTCTTGAAACATTTTATCATGAAATTTTTTTCGTTTCAATGGAGAACGTACTTTAATTTTCAAATAATACTCTCATTAATAATGTATTATATGCGGTCTTTTCGAATACAAAAGGGGGCTGTTATCACCTTTCTTATATTTGATAAAGATGTTCGTTTCTTCTTTAAGCACAGTCACAACTGTTTATATCCGTACTTGTGGGGAAGATTTTAGAAGTGTTGGTTGAGTTGCTATTTAGTTGACAACATTATGAAAACTTGATCTGTTTAAAACCTTTCGAAAGGAAAATTCTCGGAAATTAGAAAAGAAAGAGTCAATTTGATTAAATTTACACGATGTCCCTCAAAATAATAAATGCATGATAAAATGTTTCAGGAAAATGGAATTGTTTTGGAAAAATCTGAGATAAGTAATTTTTTATTTCAATTAATTTATAGGAAACTAATCCATTAGCAGTAAAATCAGGTGATTGAATTAAATTCTAAAGAGTAGTAAAATACGGATTGTCTTTAAAATTCAATAGAAAAATAAATAATATCCCAGCTTCAGACAACTGGAAAAACTCTTATCGTTTTGTTTTTAAGGCTTGGGCAAACCAAGTCTTTTTATATAATACTAATTAGGGCTGAAGGAACAGATATTATATAAAAAAGACTTGGTTTGCCCAAGCCTTAAAAACAAAACGATAAGAGTTTTTCCAGTTGTCTGAAGCGCGGATATTATTTTTTTTCTATTGAATTTTAAAGACAATCCGTATTTTACTACTCTTTAGAATTTAATTCAATCACCTGATTTTACTGCTAATGGATTAGTTTCCTATAACTTAATTGAAATAAAAAATTACTTATCTCAGATTTTTCAAAAACAATTCCATTTTCCTGAAACATTTTATCATGCATTTATTATTTTGAGAGATATCGTGTAAATTTAATCAAATTTACTCTTTCTTTTTTTAATTTCCGAGAATTTTCCTTTCAAAAGGTTTTAAACACATCAAGTTTTCTTAATGTTGTCAACTAAATAGCAATTCAACCAACACTTCTAAAACCTTCCCCACAAGTACTGATATACACAGTTCAATAATTGTGACTGTTCTTAAAGAAGAAACGAACCCCTTTATCAAATATAAGAAAGGTGATAACAGCCCTCTTTTGTATTCGAAAAGACCGCATATAATACATTATTAATGAGAGTATTATTTGAAAATTAATGTACGTTGTTCATTGAAAAGAAAAAATTTTACGATAAAATGTTTCAGGAAAATGGAATTGTTCTTGAAAAATCTGAGATAAGTAATTTTTTATTTTAATGAATTTAAAGGAAACTAATCCATTAGCAGTAAAATCAGGTGATTGAATTAAATTCTAAAGAGTAGTAAAATACGGATTGTCTTTAAAATTCAATAGAAAAAAAATAATATCCGCGCTTCAGACAACTGGAAAAACTATTATCGTTTTGTTTTTAAGGCTTGGGCAAACCAAGTCTTTTTTATATAATATGAATAGAAACTAAGCAGAAAAGCCTCCTATGCTAAAGGTCTAGCTTTCCTATTCGCTAGCCATTAGGCCAATAACGGTGTGTGTGCGAGTTTTTCACGTGACTTTAAAAAATGGCGCGGCTGCTTTCTTCAATTTTACGGTCAATTAATTTGATTTTAATCGTAATTAGGGAAAGTGTAATTTTTTTAATCAATGATTTCCATATCTTCTAAACGAGGCCGTTAATTTAAGGTCTAGTGTTAGGTACCCTGAACTATTCCTTTAAAAGAAAGAAACATAAGTAAATTTATTGAAGTAAGGATTAGGGGGTTATAATTTTTTGTTAGGGCATCGAGGGGCTATTCACTGTGATTATCTGTACTTCTTTTAATGGGTATTTCGTTTTACCACTATTAAAGGATGCACATCCTCGGGGTACTCACTCACGTTTTCCGTACGTGTCACACTATAATTATTAAAAGACAGACAAGAAATTTTCTATCAAAGTTTCCCCTCATCTCTCGTGTCGGGGGGGAAACCACGAAGAGAAAAATTTAGTGAAAGAGCTATTATGGACAACTTTAAAGTCATCGAGTTGTAGGGAAATAGTTACCAGTTTACCTGAACATGACTAAAGTATATACTTTCTGTCAAGTACCTTTTCATCTGGAGTCAACAGGCTTTCAGCAGAACTTCCTTCGGACAAATTTGGAGCATTTAAAAGATATATTTGAATATCTGGCCAAGCGGTTTCAGCTTCTTTGGGATCAGAAAAAATAAAACCATGCGCCTCAACGCCCATTGAACTAAAATCACCTGAAATTATAAAATACAACCATAGAATTGTCTCTATTTAAAATAGATAACGTTGTTCGATTGAATGCTTTTAAAAGTGTGCAGTAATTCTAAACAAGTTGATGAGGCTGAATGCTCTTTCCTCTACATTTTTAAATATTTCCTTTTTTTAGGGGCCAATCTTTGGGGGCCATATCATCGATGCTAATTGTTGCAGACCCCATATTCTTTCACGCTTTCCACTCCGTTTGACCCCAAAAGAAGCCCTCTAATTTATGGCAGACGTTTCAAAAACACCCTGTATATCATTAAAATACTAGGAAAATAATATATCATTTGATTCTTAAATACAAGGAACTGCAATATCAACTTCGAGTAAATGAGTTAAGAAAAACACTCAATTTAGAGCCCCCATGTAAATAACGGGTCTTCAAATTTCACGAACCTTATGATATTTAACATAAATAATTTTTAGTAGCACTTTTGAAAGACTACCGTATTTGATAATACCATAAGAAAATAATGTATAGCTCCCTATAAGTATGAAACACTCCATTTAAGCCATGTAAACAGCATTTTCTTCCATTGAATTTTGTAAAAAGTTTCAAATGCCACCTATTAATAGTTTTTGGCGTTAAAAAAGAAGAAATCTTTGTTTAAAATTTTTTTTATTTTGTAATTAAATAGTTAAAGTTCTAGTAGTTTTTATTATGATAATTATAACTGATTAAGTGCAAGTCAAAATTATCATAATAAATTAATAGATGGCGCGAGATTTTGAAAACTGAGGCTAGCGCCTACACTGGTACGAGGTAAGGAGTATCTTGGTCATATTTCCCGGTCCATTGTGCTTTTCGCGGACATCTTAGGCGGCGGCGGCGGTTTCGCCCCCCTTTTACTCGTAGTACCAAAACTTCTCCTACGTCTCAAATTTTGAAGCAAATGTTGTAGTATGAAAATATGCTGCTTTTCAAATTTAAAGGGAGCTATATACTATTTTCTTATGATAATACTTATTCCCAATTTCGTTGCGTGCGAGTCCTTGATGTTTAGGTGTAATTCAATGTATGTTTAATCTTACCCTTTCCGGTCTTTAAAAAGGCTTCAAGTTTTCCAGGGTCATTGGCTACTTCTTCATAATGGGTGGCGACATTGGAAGTATTGATTTTAAACTCAAAAGCTACGACCATTATATGATCCTGAAGGTTCTTTCCTACACCAGGTAAATCTACCACGACAGGAATCTGAAAAAATAAAAACAAACACCAAAACATTTAGAGGAATGGAAATTACAAACCGTTGATCTTACCCATTCACTTTAATATCAAGCTTAAATCAATAAGTGCTACATTCAACAAAGTTCGATTTATGGATGGGCGAATTTTTGCTCCTCCGGTTTCACCGCCACGTTGCTAAGTGGTCGGTTGCAGCAGTATGTTTTATCTTGGCTGATAATTTTCGTTGAAATATAGAAGCTACCATGAGTGAATCATACACTAGCTCCCTATTATTGACTAATATTTTGCACGGAAACTTTAGAACAGAAATGTTTGGCGCATATTTCAGGATATATTAGAAAAATTCAATTTTAGCCCAATTGTGTGATAAATTATTTCGTAAGAGTTTAAGCCCAAAACCCTCTGAGACTAGTTAAATTTTTTGAATGTTCTTAAGCCTTCGTACTTCACGAGCAGAAACATTTTTGCACATATATAAAATTCTCTCTGTTCACGATCTCCAGCAGACGCCATTTTCATCGAGACGTACAAAAAATTCGTCAACCGCCATATTATTCAAAAACGAGCGTTAGCCTCAGCATCATAACTTTCGAAACTAACAACAACATCTTTGGTTATTTTTGTTAATGCTTTAGATGTTATTTTATCAAGTGGAATCTATTAAAAATAGTCTCTGTTCATTTCATTCCCTTGTATAATGACAAAGAACGGCAATTGTGAACTTCTACTTACATTGAGCGCCTCCAGTTCCTCCTTGGGTCCAATTCCGGAGAGCATGAGCAGTTGAGGGGTGTTAATGGCACCGGCACTTAATATTATTTCCCGCTTGACGTTGACAATATATCTCTTTCCCTTGTAGTCAAATTCAACACCCGTGGCTCGTTGTTCCGAGTCAAGAACAATCTTAGTTACGTGAGCGTTTGTCAGAACATCGAAATTCTTCCTTTGACTCGCTAGACCCAAATATGCAGCGGAAGTGCTGCACCGCAGTCCATTTCTGATAGTCATTTCGCTTCGAGCAAAGCCTGAAAAATTGATTTTGAAAAACCTTAAATGAAATTGAGATAAACCTAATTCTAGAGGGCCGGTAAGCCCTTCTAGATAAGAACCCACACCCTCGCGTAATATTAAATGAAAATTCACAGATTTTAGCTGATTTTCCCATAGGAATAACATGGGGTTTTTGGTGCTCCAGCACATCGAATCATTTGAAACAAAGCGAAGTTACGTTTCGGAATACTTTCAAATTAACAAGTAACTACTAAATGTGTGCCTTTTTCAAGTTTCATCAAAATGAAATAAGTCTAAGTATGTTAATTTAATTAAAAATGTAAGTACCTCAAAAGATAATTCTACAGCAGACGACGCTAATTTTTCATTACTCTACTGTAGACGACACTAAATTGCCATTTCACCCCCTTGAAATTTTCAAAAATGTTAAATGATATTAGCATCTACTTAATAAAGATAAATAATGCTGATAAGTATGAGGCTACTGAAGGTAATTATGCTATCGGCATTGTCTGTGCAAGACCCCACGAGAAAGTCGTCGCCCAGAAACACCCCTCTACTCTTTCATGATGTATGCAAGTTTTTATAAAGCCATTAAGCAGATGTCGCGTTTTCTTTTTCCTTATCCATCTGGTACGCCAAGTTTTTGGGTGACAAAGATTTCGAGAACACGACACATGCCGGCGATCCTATCTAAATGTGTTCAGTGTCCGCTGGAGGTGACTTGACCCCAACACCCATTCCCTCACTTCAAAAGTAAATCTCATTTCATTCACCAAAACTTAACAGCATACTATAGACTGATTGATCGCTTTGCCTTCCAGGTCTTTCATCCGCTGAAGGGTATACGCAAATCACAGCAACCACTCTGACTGTGGCGAAAAATGTAGTTTTAATCTCCATTTGTCGTGATCAATAAGATGCGATGTTCAATGGGGATACGATCAACTATGCTAACCAATGATTTTTGGTAATGCGGCTTCAGATAATCGCAACTTTATTAATAAAAAATCTGCAGATCTGTTCAACCTATGGCGGGCATTTTTGTTGTGAGAAGCATTCGGTAAATAGAAGGCTTCGAAGATATATCTTTTCCTTCAGACGATTAAATCGTCTCAAGTAGGGAGATGGCAATAACAACTATGTGGAAATCCAGCCATTAATAAAAACTAGTGATGGGCACAAACCGATATAATATTAGTGACCGATTTTGCATTTTAATCGATATATCGGTTCCAACTTAATTTACAGATTGATTTTTTCGCTATAAACGGACATATCCACATCGGCTAATTTACGATGTCGACCATAAGTAAGGAATGCCGTTCATGAATGTGGCATACGTTTTTAATACGATAAGGAACTGATAGCATTATTGAATTTCAATATTAAAAGTAATTACTTCCCATTACTTTGGTAAATACCTGTTTGGTTTCGGCCGTTAATGTCCAACTTTTCGTAACCTAGAATGGATCCGGCTTCGAAAAATGCATCACCTAGAGCACTCTTAACCGGCGAATCGATGACGGTCAATGGACCATCGCGTCCGCGATAATCTTCATCAATAGTTCCATGTTCCGCTTGATTCCCTTCAGATTTGATGAAATATGGTAAAACGTCTTTCCAGGCCCAACCTTTAGCGCCAAGTTCCGCCCAGTAGTCGTAATCTTTGCTATTCCCTCGAACGTATTGCATATAATTTATCCCTGAAGATCCACCCAACATTTTGCCTCTTGGATAGAAACATCTCTGCGGATTTGAGAAGAACAAATATTATTAATCTGGCCTTTGAGTCTAATGGTCTGATATTCAGTCCGGACTTGGAGTCCGTTCAGTTTCATGGAAGGAAATAGAAAAAAGAGAGAGTGAAGGTTGGATGAAAGTGATAATGCCTATTCTCAATTTCTCTCTCTAGCATCCATGGTCTGCTTTACGACAGAATGTTGAATTCTGCACCTGATGTGCCCCACTTATCATGCTGTCTAATCTTCTACACACCAATTTTACCTATCCAAAGGTAGGAACCAATCAGAGCTTGTTTACGAGGGCTTAGATAATATATATCCCTGGTATGCTTCAAGCGTTAGTGACATAATTTTCGTCATCCACAAACTTAAAATTTTGTTTCGTTTGATGACGTTGTAAGGAGAAATTTTCTCTCTAGATGTCGTTCACGTGACGCTTGTTAGTGTCTCCGCGCCGAGTTAAGCCTACTTTATTCAGATTAGCGCGGCAATAGTACACTTGGGAGTATCGGGCGCTCGTGCTTGGTCTTTCCGCGAGATGCCGTAAGTGACGTATCAAGGTGAAAAACCCGTCAAAAATTTGCTTTTGCCCCCCAAAATTCAAGTTTTCAAGGTCTTTTTTCTGTGTTTCCCCTCATATTTAAATATTTATCAAGCATATTTTTGGAATCAGAAGAGTTTAAACTCTCCAAAAAGTAAGGTTTTCTTTAGATTTGAGATAATTTTTAAACCAAGTCGCTATTCCTTTGATGGTCCAGGTAACTCCCTCCCCCTCGACTATGAGATCATTTAGTGGCGTTTGTTCGTACTAAACCACAGACGAGACTCGCTTTAAACCGAAATAGTTAACTTTTGTCACATTTTCGGTTTTTATGTTTGTTCACTAAAGAATTAGCGTTTGAGTTTCTTCTAGTAACATGGCAAATTTCTTTTTTTATAGTTGTCTCAGACAATATGAACGGACAATAAATAGTTTTTATTGCATTATAAATTTGTTTCCACCCGTACCGATGACCAACCTGAAAGGGAGATTGGGCAGACCACCGGAGGACTGATTACTCAGCTAGTACCATTCTGACTAAAAATGTTCTAAAATAATCTAAATCAGTGCTTCTTAACTGCAGTCTGCGAGACATTCGTTGATATGAATTTTGCCATAAACATAGAAATCATAGACTTTAACAAAGTGTCTGAAGTTTATCTTAAGAACTGATATTATTGAACTAATATATTATTCAGATGATATTGCAAGATGTTTTAGCCACAAAATTGACTTTTCCATAAACAAAAGTTCTAAAGTTGTTCATGAAATTGGCTTAGGACAGTCAAATAATTCCATGAAAAGTCAGGGAATTTTGCAATGGAAAATATGTCGCAGTAGTCTGTATAAAAGTTTCAAAACCACCGGTCTAGATTATCTTTTGAATAACTCACCTTTTCTTTTTGTCCAAGACAACCGTTTTCTTGGGGAACGCTGTTGTAACTCCAGTCTACGTTGGAACGTAGATTTGCCAAGGTGAACAATGGTATCTCCGATAGGATGTTAGGTTGTCCTCCGGCTTCAACTAGAAGAACTTTAACATCATGGTCTTCGGATAATCTGCTGGCCACAGTAGCACCAGCTGATCCTGCACCAACTTAAATTAAAAAGTTACAGTTAAGTTTTATGAATTATTATACATGTAGAAGTATTATGTTAACAATAGGTATGACATTTGTCATTGTTTGATGTTTAATGAATAAAGGTGGCTTTTTCCGACATAAAACTTTGTGAAAAAGATGATATGAACAATCTGTGATTCAATTCACCATAGTGAGGTCGGAAAAATAATAGATATAATAATTTACCCCCTATAAATCTGCGATTAAAGAATGACGAATCATATTTAAAGAGAAGCTATTTTGCTCTGTTAAAATTTGTAAAGCCCAAATCTGGAATCCTTCATCTTTTTCAAGGCAAATGACTTAGGAGGCTGCACTGGTTTGACAAATATTTTCCTTTCTATCTTTAGTACTCGTTACCATTATAAAGTATTAAGATCTGCCGAACGTACCATACCAAAAGTGTCTCAATTTGGGGGTTCGAGGATGCGTCTCGTGTTTTAACATTATGTCCCCTTGTATACTTCCAACCTGTAGGCAGGTCCTTGTATTATTTCCATTTAGATGTATTTCCCAAACTGAATCACGGAACCAATGAGTTAAGTAATTGTCCAATGAGATGATATAATTTAGACTATCTTAGATATTCGCCCCATCAAACTAGGCGATTTCAATTTAAAAAGCCTGTTGACATGACCGTGTTCCCTAACTTTTCTTGTGCACTGATACCCAGTTATGCACGCCAAAAGACTGTGCTTTCGATTCCATGGATAATTCTATCGTAAAAGGAAACTAGTAAGAGTGACAGCTTTGATAGTTGAAAAATCATGGCACAAGGTTGGTTTTGAAGTTCAGCTTAAAGCTCGTGTTCTAAACGTAGTTGTGAAACGTATCTTATAAGAGTTTGCAGCGCACAATCATTAATAAGCTCGTCCTAGAAATGAGGAATTTCCCATTTTATGATAGTCCCGTAAGAGTATATATCGTTCCTGATATAAACATCGTGTAATAGATAGTTTTAACACATGGAGGATTCATACCATTTACAACAGGAGGCCGGGCTATCTGGAGGACAAAAACCCGTCTGCTTTTGTCCTCCAGATAGCCCGGCTTCCTGGTGTAAATGGTATGAATCCTCCATGTGTAAAACCATCTATATTGTATAATGCTTCTTGCCATGGTTTAAAGGTAGGGTGAAGAAGAAAATTATCGATTTTTCTACTAATTATAAGACCATTCTGCATTGTGAAACATCCAAGAAATGTCTCCGAACGATTTTAAAATTCAAATTAGTTTCCGATTTTATGAATAATTTGAAACAAGGACCTCTAACCAATCGCATAACGCCCTGCCTTCCTGTTCACAAAATTTCCGTTGCACGCTCAACATCTCGCGCACGATTGTCACATCGCGAGCTACTTTTATCAAATCTCGCACTAAATTTCATTCGGGATGGAGCGTGCCACGAGAATTATGCTAACAAAAAGGCAGGGCGTTACGCTATTGGTCCACGGTCCTTATTTCAAATTATCCATAAAATATCAACCTGAATATATTTAAAATCATTCTAAAATATTTCCTGGATGTCTGACTATGCTGAATGGTCTTATAGTTAGTAGAGGAATCGATTAAAAAACCACTTGATTTTCCTATTCACCCTCCTTTGAATTGATTAATGTTTTCCCCATTACTTAACTTTTATGACATCAAACCAAAACCACAATTGCAATATAGGGTAAACTCTTAAGAAGTGAGCCACACATTCGCAATTTGTTTAGTATCCTTTGTTCCTTCTGGTTTGGCTCCATTGCGAACAGTCGTAAATACATGTACGAACTTTACAGATCATGAACTTATTTTCATAACAGTAAACATAAGTTACATCCAATCAGAAACCCTCCTTATACATTAAAGCCAGTACGAAGTCTTATCTAAGAGAGCTACCGCTAAAGTTGGACTCAAAACGGGAAAGATTAGCCCCTCAGAATTAGAAGAGTAACCCATCGAAAATCGTCGAACTTTAGGACATAGTCGCTCGGGATTCGATTATAGGGAATTTGAGTATGGGTGCCCATTCTTAAAATTCAACCATAATTACTTACCAACAATGTAGTCGTAGTATTTCTCAAAATTATCTACTACCCTTGGTGTAATATGTCGTTCTTTCCTTACATTGTAATATGAAATAGCTGAAATGATCGCTCCTACTAAAAGGGCAGAAGTTGATGGCAAAAGCATCCTTATAGTTGGATTCTCAACCCGTTGCTAGGAACCTTTTCTAAACGACTGCCAATCTGTATGCGAGTTTACCTTTTGTATAATTATTTTTTCAAGGTTAGATAACTTTGAATTTCATATATAACTATCTCGATTCTATTTTTTAAAAGTTTATTGTACGTAATCATAAGTAACTAATCAAACAAAAAGTATGGCACTTAATGAAAAAGTTTAATGGTGTGTTCTCATTAAAACAAACCTTGATTGAGCGACCCTTTGTGAGTCAGTAGATAAAACCCCCGAGAAGTGACATGGTTTCACAGCTACACGAGAACAAACTCTTCGTTAAGAAATGCAGCGTCATGTCAGTGTTAAGTGTCATACTTATTGCTTCTATGTTATTTTTAAACATCAAGATTAAGAGAAAAATTGTGCGATAAGTACAATCGTCCGTGTCAATATTTTTATCTTAAATTGTCTCCATCCAAAATACAAGTTGCCTGACAAGTTGGTTGAGCTATGAAAATAGTCGCTTGTGACTCACCGAATACCGAATGTATCTCCTTTCATTGATTACAGGCAGATTCATTGATTTTCCATTATGTTAGTTTGTTCACTCTAATAAAATACACTGCTGTACCCTTCAACACGTAATTGCTGATAGTTGGTAAAACAAACTTGGATGTATAATACAATTGCAGTATTGAACGACTTGTTGGAAACGTGCTAAACGTCGCTATCTTAAAAGAATGACTTGTATTAGAGCTGGGTTGTGGATAAACGTTCTAGTTGCTTAAAACAACTTCAGAGGCCTCTCTATGGATTTCCGTATTCAAATGTTAAATAATTTTATTTCCATTTTTGTTACAATAAATTAACACTCTTATTATGCGCGTATCCCACTGTATGCTAGGGGAAATCTTGTGTCGGAATATAAGCCCGAATATTTAGATAAACCAAAACATTTTATCTAGGTTTCCAACAAAGAACGAAAAATATTCAAACGAGAGAAGGCCAGATTTAGCATTTTACTAGGTATAATACCACGAAAATCTTAATCTTTGTGTCTCACTTTATATTATCCTTATTTTCCTTTTATGTTACTTCAGATAATCTGCAAATGATTTAGCACAATTTATACGTTACGCCTTCTCAAATTAAGCATAATATATCTCGCCGATATAGTAATCTATAAACATTAAATTTTTATCTCACCTTATATTGAACTTTGTAGGAGGAAGGATTGATTCTGGAGTAGCGTAGTTGGGAGTCATCCTTAGCTGTTTAAAATACCCTACACGCTTTTCATGGTTGGAAATATATTAATAGCGAAGGCACGTCTTATACATAATAATAATAATAAATAATAATAATAATCTAAGCTTTGCCTATGAAGGGATTTCCACACTAAGCCTGTGGCTTATTTACAGGTGGGTCCCTTTACAATGCATAGAGGGGTGGTGGCTAGCCCCAATGCCACAGCTAACCGACAGCGCCCTATACTAACTATTACCGTTAACCTCTGCAACTTTTGATGGAAAGGAGAAACCGGGTTAGACCGCGGAGGAAAACTCCTTTGACAAGCGGGGAGAGAACTTGCAAACTCTACGCAGAAGGATTTGTTCCCAGATTTTCACCCGGTGCCACAGTCCAGGATCGAACCCGGGATCCTCTTGCTGCGAGGCGAAAGCGCTAACCGCTACGCCACCTCACTTCTTATACAATTTTTTGGTGCTATCCAGGAAGCACTTAAAGCTCAATCTGGCCAACTAAAACCCCGGGGTACTAAGGGTAAATTTTACGTCCATGCTTGCGAACGACCTTGTGTGCTACAGAGTTCGCTACTCCAGAATCAAACTTTAATCTTCCGAGATTGAACAGGCTTTTTTCACTTTTCCTAACCAGAGACATTGAATGTTTTGAGATGTCTATTTCAGGACTGGCGGCGTTTTCGTTCTGTGGGCATTGTAGACTCGCGGTCCCAAAAAGGGCTCAAACAACCCCAATAATGGCGCTGTAGCCAAGGATGTTTGGGTGATCGTTTGTCAATGCTTTTCAATTACCGGGACCCCGATTGACAATCCAATTTGAAATACTAATTTCTTACGTATTTTAATTCTAAGTTTAGATATTAGTGCAAAGGAAAAACCGAGCATGGTTTAGTTAAATGGAGATGATTTTACCACATACTCGTTAAAATTTATCTTTCAATAATCTTTAGTTTGGAAAAGGCTCTTTCGCAACTAAAGCATACGATAGCAACATATAGGTTGTCGGTAAAAAAAGCCAATGGAAAAAAAGCCAAGGTAATAAAAGACAAATTTACGAATACAAAAAAAGCCAAGGTAAAAAAATCCACAAACGCGGTAATAAAAGCCAATGGAAAGAAAGTCAAGATTAAAAAACCACAAACTTTAGCAATTATATTAATATATTATATTATATTAGATTATATAATTTCAAGATTGAAAGACTATATGGGTTTAAGATTGAAAGACTATGGAAGTTGTGAGATTGGAAAGATTTATCAAGGATTAGAAAGATTTTCTGGGATTTGAAAGATTTGTGATGATTTAAAGATTTATCAAGAATTTATAAGATTTTCTGGGATTTGAGAGATTTTCTAGGATTTGAGAGATTTTCTGGGATTTGAGAGATTTTCTGGGATTTGAAAGATTTTCTGGGATTTGAAAGATTTTCTGGGATTTGAAAGATTTTCTGGGATTTGAAAGATTTTCTGGGATTTGAAAGATTTTCTGGGATTTGAAAGATTTTCTGGGATTTGAAAGATTTTCTGGGATTTGAAAGATTTCCTGGGATTTGAAAGATTTTTTGGTATTTAAAGATTTTCTGGTATTTAAAGATTTTCTGTGATTTAAAAGATTTGTGAAGATTTAAAGATTTATCAAGAATTTATTAGATTTTCTGGGATTTGAAAGATTTGAAGACTTTTAAGATTTCAAGATTTAAAATCTTCTACAGTACGAGATTTGAAGGAGCGTCGGACCCCTCGGGTTAGCCACAATATAAGAATTGGACAACCTTACATATAAAATAAAATGGCTTTTTTTCCGTATTTTTCTCTTTTTTACCTTGGCTTTTTTTACCTTGCCTTTTCCAACCTTAGCTTTTTTTACTGTGGCTTTTTTCACCTGGATTCAACATATAAGGTTCCACTACAATTAACTTTGGAGCATGAAGCTGCCGAGTTACTCGGCTAACTCTTCTGTTTGGCATCGAAACATGAATGTATGCTAGTTCGTACAGGTAAAAGTTCGTCTTCATGGCTTAGATTGCTTACCACGGAACTAGTATCGCTGTCGCACAACTCTTCGATATACGTTTTGAATTATGGTTCCTGCCAAATCTTTATAAATTTTAGACCAATCCATAAATTACATCCAGAGAAACGAAAACACAATGGAAAGGTTTCTTATCTCTAGGCAAGAAGCACCGTTAGAAGCAGTGTGAGTTGGCTAGCCTCCAGCGTGTTGTGAACTGGGGTCCGTCTGTTTTTGCTTCTTAGCGCGAGATAAAAAAAACCTTCCCCTTCTGTGTGTTTGCTTCTCTGGAGGAATTTATGGATTTGTCTACTGAAGAGCATGGTAACAAACGGTTCTGTTAGGCTCTGAGTCGTCAAAGTTTATTCCTATTAGGCTAGTATGTGCTATTTTCACCTTTTCTCATTATCTCTGATCTAATTTTAAGGAATTTATTGGCAAGCAGGACCGGCCACTCCCTCCGTGGCTTGCGGCCCCGAAAGTTAAATTTGCTAACGGCCCCGTGGGATTTTGCCCACCTGGTTATATGTCCTCCTAAAACTTATATGTGAAACATGATTTTCAGTGTGCAGATTTCACTTTATGAGTTAAATAGGCTCAATTCTTGTCCGCTGCGTCTCTTTTAGGGAATAAAAATAGATAAGTTATACTAAAACTAGTTTTTCTTCGCAATTCTGAAGAAAAATATGTATTCACTAGAACAATTTTACAGAAAATTTGATGATTTTATATTTTAATATGCATACTAAATACATTGACTACCTCCATTCCATCCAAATAAATTTCCCCATGCCGATTATCGAAACTTCATTTCATTAAAATAAGCTTCCCAGTTAACGATTCCCCCAAACCTCATTTCATCCAGTTTCCGATTCTCGGATTCAGGATCGTCGAGTTATCATTGTTCCCACGTCTGCATATTAAGCGGAAAGGCAACCTACAGTATGAACTTAACATAGGTAAGATACTACTGATATGTTTATGAACTATCTTTCGTTCTTTTCAGTTTCGTTGACGCGCTCATTAGCAACCTTTGGTGTTTTGTGGTGCACAGTCAAGGGTTAAGCCTAAAACAAATGTAAGAAACCTAGCGGTCAAAAAATGTCCGCTTACCTGCATTAGAGTCAACTTTTTATTTAATATCGCTATTAGGAAGATTATACCTACTCTTATTTAAATTTGCATTAAAAACAAGAAGAATATATATATATATATATATATATATATATATATATATATATATAAGTCTCAATATTAAATGGAAAAGGCAAATAAATAATTTTGGATTAATTAGTTAACAGATGTGACCGTGTAACATCTCAAACAATCTTATTTCGATGCAGTTCTAATCTGCGGCTCATGAAGAGTTTAGTACATTCAGAGTTCAACACGAAGCTTTTCACCATCTTTCTTCCTGGAAATCTTGATCAAATCGGCAGTTTTTTCCGCAATCATGATTGCTGGAGCATTTGTATTTCCAGAAACAATTTTCGGCATAACGGAAGCGTCTACAACCCGAAGACCATTTACTTTATAAACTCTGTAATTACAAATGAGAAAAATAATTTCGTATTAAAGGAAAGCTACACGCCTTTTACACCTTAGTTTTTAATTAAAGGTCATAATATGAGGGTCTAAAATTTGCTAGTAATTTATGTTACAAAATTAAATTTTTTGAATTGTAAAAAACAATTTAAAAATGGAATGGTACAAGGTACCCTTGCGGGCTTTTCATTAAATTAAATTCTAAGCATACTGAGTTGAAAACTCAAGTTTGAATAACACAGTCAAACCGAATTACATCTACCAGATCTGATTTGAGCTACTAGGCCTAAGATCAACAAGAAGTAAATTATTCTAAAAATGTAAATTTCTCTTGAGCTAGAGAGGAAAAAGATGTCATTGAGTCGATTTATACTTTTTCGACCAGAAAGCTAGATAGAAGAGGAGAGCTCATTTTCTCAAATCGTACGGTAAACTACAGCTTTGCTTCACTTTCTCTGAAATTTATATTCGGCACTGGTAGCTCATTCGAAAATTACTTGAGTTCATGATTAACGACAGCGGTTTCGTCTTTTTCAATATCGCCTATTTTGCAAGTGCATGTCGGATGGTAACTGGGTTGACTGGCCACTTTAGCGATGCATTCAAGTTGTTCCACACTTTCTTTGGCGTAATCACAACCTTCAAACTGTACATCAGGCCAATACTCACCAAGCCTTTGAAAAGGTTCCGTTTTAACTAGATCCAGACTAAATTTCATCCCTGTAACAGAATTGAGCAGCAAACATGAATATGAATTTCAATTTTTACACAGCTTCGATCTTTTAATGCAGAATCAAAAACACAGCGTCTTGAATTGTATAAAGGCATTGAAAAAAATTCATAGCCACTCTGGGTATGTAAAAACATCGTAAATATCATAATAACAATGATTAGGAGACTTCCTGTTACAAGACTACTTATTTTAATATACGGAACGGGGAGTTCCGGGCTACTCTAAAACTCCCTTGTGAAATAGTTCAGCTTCAACGGAGAGCCTTTCTAAAAATGTTTCAACAATTAATATTAAGAAGTCGATTGGATAAATCTTCTGTTACACGGAAACAATACCATTTTTCTGTTCTGAATACTAAGGCAAGACAAATTCTTCCTTTAATTTGTTGGACTCAAAATAGTTCTACTCTAAAAATTACAGCATGGACTTCAGTTATCTCAAAAAATGTTTGTGATGGAGCTATGAAAGGCATCGTTTTGAGATTATTCTCAACTATGATGTATGTAACAACACGCTCTGCCAAAATTGTCAAATTCATGAATAGTAACATTTTACTAGGTCACCATTTACTGTATCACCATTTCATAAACTGGTAACGACGTTTTAGGAACTTTACTAATAACTAAAAAAAGCCGAACGTGCAGGTTCATTTGATTTCAAAATAATGTTGCGATGCTGGATCCTTACCATTTCTGCAATTTGTATAATGTGAAATCCTCAAATACCGCGAACCAAATGCCTAAGAATAATAGACTTTTGAAACTTGACGCTTAAGAGCCTAAGTCTTGGCAACTATAATGTTCGTACTAAAATACTGATGTCATATAACCATATATATTTAGTTTTTTTCTGTATATGCGACTGAACTATTCTTTAAAAAAAGTAAGCAATTCCTAAAACAAGCAGCTTTTCCCCGAAATATCTTAAGGACGCCTATTAAATTATTATCGATATTTACATTACAAAATAAATAATCGTTTTCCAGCTCTAAAGAGCGCAAAACGAAAAAATATATATTCTCTTATTACCAAATAATTAGCATTTTATATAAAGAAATAATATTAAAAAAATAAGTGGTCTCTTTTAAAAACGTGGACTATTGTGCTGCTATTGGTTTAGTGACGTTTGCTAAATCGAACGACTTACCCCAAACGCGAATTCTCACAGGCTGAGGGTAAGGCTCGATTTAGCAGACGCCACTTTACAAATTGCGGCGTATTAGTCCTCGTTTTTAAAAGAGATCACTTATTTTTTTTATATTTTTCCTTTTATATTTAGAAAAAAGGCTGTATTTTAATGTACAATGTTATGTTACCTGACCTTTTCCTTTAACGAAACTATAGGGACCAAAATTTCCCGATCAAATCTCTAATTTTGGGCAACATGAAACTCATTGCATTGTTTTTGAGACTATAACTTCAATTTAAATAGATACAAGTTATACTAAATTTACCTGAACACTACTAAAGTTCTTTCATGTACAGTACCTTTTCACCTGGATTGAACATGCTTTTAGTAGAACTTCCTTCGGACAAACTTGGAGCATTTAAAAAATATAATTGAATATCTGGCCAAGCGGTCTCAGCTTCTTTGGGATCAGAAAACACAAAACCATGCGCCTCAACACCAATTGAACCAAAATCACCTGAAATTATAAATAACAACCTTAAAATTGACACTATTTTAACGACAGTATATAGATTAGAATGGATAATTTAATTAGCACATTTTGACAACATGTTTGACATCCGATAGGAAAAATGGAGTAAATTACGTAAACAAATGTGTCTCATTTGTTTTATACTCCCTTTAAAAGAGAACTGAATTGGTTATTGTTGCTTGTATACCATCCTTGTAAAAAACCTACGCTCAATTTTCACTAATGGTCAAAATGAACGTTGTGATATTTACCATAATTATACTGGCACTTATGATAGACTAATTTATTTAATATCACATATTAACGCGCCTCAGCTTTCCCAATTTCGTTTAGGTGCAATTCAAATGAATCCAATTTATATTAAGCATACCCTTTCCGGTCTTTAAGAAGGCTTCAAGTTTTCCAGGATCATTGGCTACTTCTTCATAATTGGTCGCGATATTAGAAGTGTTGATTTTAAATTCAAGTGCCATGACCACGATATGATCCTGAAGGTTCTTCCCTACACCAGGTAAATCTACCACGACAGGAATCTGAAAAAATAAAACAACCAACAAAAAATTTATATGATTAGAAATTTCAAGTCGTCAACGAAGTTCGATTTATGGATGAGCGAATTCTTTCACTTCCGGTTTCACCGTCACGTTGCTAATCGGTTGGCTGAAGCAGTATGATTTTTCTTTGCTCATAATTTTGGTCGAAATTTGAAATAGCTGTACTAGTTTTTACACAAACTTCAAAATATACTTGTTTGGAACATATTTTGGGATGTTTTAAAAACAATTCAGCCCAAGTTTATGATATATTATTTCATAAGCGTTTTAGCTTAGACCATCAAACACAGATGGACGTTGCGTCGTTCTTATAGGGTATGTTGTGCTAACAGTTTCTAGTTAAAGGGTAGATACTAAAACCAATGCGGCTCGTCATATCTTTAAACCAAGAAGTATAGCTAGCTACAAAAGTGAATGAAATAAATGGTTGGTCCGGTTCGGTTACCTATTTTCATCTATAGGCTTATAGCGTTAAGTTTAAGAATGGTCAGTTATGTCTATGGGATTTGTGGGGAAATAATAAAAAGGCTGTCTTGAGAGTTACCATGATTTAATGATTAACAAATACTTAAGATAAGCTAACAGTTCTGACTGGTCATGACCTTTGACTTTTTAATATAACCTAACAATAGCAAATAATAAACACTACTCATAAAAATGAAACTAAAATGCTACACAGTGCATAAATAAAATAAGATAAACAGTAAATTAAAACATAACGATACGTGAGTTTAGAAGTCCATAACGAGAAGTCTTATTAAGCGTCCTTTTCGCGAGGCACGGTCCCAAGGGACGAACGAACGGTATATATAGATGGGATGGTTTCCATCGGGCGAAGGTTTTAGACGATGGTGACGGCGTCCAAGTTTATCGGTCCGGTCTTTGTCTTAGAAGTCCAGCATTAGTAATGGCCCAAAGTTTTAGCTGCAGCGGTAAAGTTCTTTTTGAATATCCGATTAAGGTAAACTCGGCATACCCGCGATTAAGGTAGACTCGGCGTCGAGTTGGAGTTCTTTGAGGATCCGCGGTTAAGTCCGGTTTCGGGTTAGAGTTTCAGCATTTATTTTGGCGCGAACTATATTAGCCACGAGGACTGGAGTCGGGTCATCTTTTTGGATATAGCCTTAGGCTGGAACTGGCCGATATTATTTGATAACGGGTCTATTGAAGGCCTGAGTATTTATGCCTTTTCTCATTTCACGGATTATAATTTTGAGTTAGCATCGCTATTCTCCTGGCCTAAAGAATGCTGGCTAAGGGTATATGACCTTTCTATTAGGACCCACGACCAGCGTTAAGGCTTTCATATAAAGGGTTCAAAGGGGAATTTATTTAAAATAAGCTGTGGATGATCTGACAAAATATGTATTTTAAAGGGTAGTGAAATAAAGTTAAAGGGATAATGAAATTCTAGTTGGATAAATAAAATGTCGTTACAGGTAGTACTTCTCAAGCGTCACATTTCGACCATTATTAGAACGTTTTCGACTCAAACCATAGCCAAACCATTATCTACGAGTCGAAAAGTTTCGGGACTCTCCCGCTAGGGGCGACGACAGGCGATGCCATTAGAAGAACGACGGTTTTTAGCTCATCATTCCATTCCAACTGTGTAAGTCCAAGACCCTCTGAAGCCAGTTAAATTTCTATGAATATTCAAAAGCCTTGGTACTTCACGAGCTCCAGCAGACGCCATTTTCATGAAGACTCAACAACTTAGAAAAAGTTCGTCAACCGCATTTTTTTTTTCAAAAATTAGCTTTGGCCTTAGCATTGCAACTTTCGCCGCTTAGAGCAACATCTTTGGATATTTGGTTTTTAATGATTTAGGATAGGAATCAATGATAGAGTTTCTGTTCATTTCAGTCCCTCATAAAAACTTTTATATTATGACAAAGAACATAAATTGTGAACTTCAACTTACATTGAGCGCCTCTAGTTCCTCCTTGGGTCCAATTCCGGAGAGCATGAGCAGTTGAGGGGTGTTAATGGCACCGGCACTTAATATTATTTCTCCCTTGGCGTTGACAATAGATTTCTTTCCATTGTAGTCAAATTCAACGCCGGCGGCTCGTTTGTCCGAGTCAAGAACAATCTTAGTTACGTGAGCGTTTGTCAGAACATCGAAATTCTTGCTTTGACTCGCTGGACCCAAATATGCAGCGGATGTGCTGCATCGCAGTCCATTTCTGATAGTCAGTTCGCTTCGAGCAAAGCCTGAAAAATTGATTTTGAAAAACAAATGAAATTGAGACAAACCTAATAAAGATAATGCTACGTATAGATAAAGAACTAGTTAACCTATTCGTAATATTATTGACCTATTCTTGTGACTGATAAGAAATGTACATAAACTCACTATAATTGTAACCCGAGATCATTCGTTACCTACTCGCTATCCTCGGATCAAAATCCACATGTAGCTTTAAACTTAAACAAAAAACTGCCAGCTTAATTGGTCAATTACAAGAACGTGTTGCAATTGTGGTTCGGCGCTTTATCACAAGCTCTGAGTTACCAAAAGAATTATTGTGCCTTAATAACCAACTCAACAGATAAATTAGCCAAAAGCATTTGGCTGCTGTTAGAATTTATACTATCACCAAGACCACAGTGAGTGATAGTCCTTGTTTTCGGTATGCCAACCTCCCAGTGGCCCCTGTACGAAAGAGTCGTCGGCCTGAAACATCCCTCTACTCTGGACGGAAGCTTGTAGGAAGTATTTGGAAAGCCACACACGTCGCGTTTTTTTTCTTATAGGGAGGATTATTCTGGTTGGCAGTGTGGCGTGCTCCTCTATGTGTTTTTTCTGGGGGGCAAAGTTTTCTGAAATGCGACACATGTCTGCGATCCTATCCTAAATTCTGACGGCTCCGTGTCTGACGGAGGTGACTTGACCCGAACACCCCTTCCTTAACTTTCCAAGTAAACCTCACTTCCTTCACAATGTTTACATACTAAAGACTGATTGAGCGCGTCTGCTTCAAGGCCTGAAAGGCTGAAGCGTACAAAGAACAAGAAGACAACTCTGACAGTGGCAAAATATAAAAAAAAGTTTTATTTTAATTTCTCGTGATCAATAGTTCAGCGCCACGCTTCGACCAATATTGAAATATTCTCGACTTAAACCATAGCCATAACATGATCTATCAATCGAAAAGTTTCGAGACTCTCTCGCTAGAGGCGATGACAGGCGATGCATTTAGAAGAAGGAGGGTTTTTAGGTCATCATTCCAGTCCATCTGTGTAGCATGGGCTTAGGTTTAATCTCAAGAACCTGAGACTAGTTGGGGATTCTATCAACTAAGCTAACCAATGATTTTTATGAATGGAGCTTCAGATAATCGCAATTTTACGTATAACCAATCTAAAGCTCTATTCAACTAATGGCGTTCGTTGTTTGTTGAATATACGGTACCACTCAATTCGGTAAATTGCAAGCACCGAAGATATTTCTTTTCTTTTAGACCATATCCACAAGGGATATAGCGACTATTTGGAAACCCAGAAATTTATGAATACTAGTTATGGACATAAACAGATATGATATCGGTATCGGTAACCAATATATATCGGTTGCAGCTTAATTTACCGATTTATATATTGATATCGGCAGAAATATATTACTTTACACGAAGTTCACTTCTCTCTACCTCGCGCCGGCCATCATTTTTTACAGGCTAGAAACGGTACCGTTCCTTCCGAACAGCGAGGCAGAGAGGTGAAAATAAAAACACTAGCGTCACCTAGTGAGAAAAATGTGCTTTTGTTACAATCGTATCATGGTTGTATCTTATGCAGCTGTTTCTCACTTGCGCGAAATACAGTTGAATCCCGCCGTTTCTAGGAAACGTCAGATTATCTTGGCAGTGGCCATTTATCACAGTTCTCTCTCGAGAGGAAAAATATTTCTCTTCGCGACTAGCGCGCGTCAAGAGGGGGAAAAATTCACGCCTCTTCACTCTTGCAAAGTTTTTTTTTCCGGTTTTCTCTTCATAGATGATGTCCACGGTACTAACCATTATTGAAGTGAACTTCGTGTAAGGTAATATATTTCTGATATCGGTTTTATTTTTTCATAAATAATGTTGAAATAATAGGTTAAAATCGATATTGGTTCCCATTAAACTGAGATCCACGATTAATTTACGAGATCGGCCATCAGTGCCCATCACAAATGAATACCGTTCGTCAATGTGGTCCAATTTTTTAAAAAGATTTGGAACTTGTAGCATTATGGAATATCAGAAAAAAACTAATTTTTGTAAATACCTGTTTGGTTTCGACCGTTAATGTCCAACTTGTCGTAGTCTAGAATGGATGTCGCTTCGAAAAAAGCATCGCCAATAGCACTCTTAACCGGCGAAATGTTGACGGTCAATGGACCATCGCGTCCGCGATAATCTTCATCAATAGTTCCAGGTTCAGCTTGATTGCCTTCCGATTTGATGAAATATGGTAAAACGTCTTTCCAGGCCCAACCTTTGGCTCCAAGTTCCGCCCAGAAGTCGTAGTCTTTGCTATTCCCTCGCACATATTGCATATAATTTAGCCCTGAAGATCCACCCAACATTTTGCCTCTTGGATAAAAACATCTCTGCGGAGTTAAGAAAACAAATATTTTTAATCTGCCCTTTAAGTCTAATGGTGTAATCTTCAGCCAGGACTTGGAAGTCGGTTCAAGCAGTTTCATGGAAAGAAATAGAAAACAAGATGTTTTAGCCCATATTGAAGCCACATCGTTTACGTACTCTCGCTATCCCTACTACAGTAAATATACTTCTAGTGAAATATCCCCTAATATACGGGTCAGGGGAAATAATTTTTCAATGGCTGCTTAGCAAAGTGAACATATCGCCCGTTACTAATTTAATTACTAATACTACTACTATTCATGTAAAACTATCAGTGCCATCGACACCATGTAGCGAAGACGAAACCAAAAGATCTATGGGCAAAATCACAAGTAGAATAATCTTACACCAAGTTCCTATGTAAGATTTTTTGCCGTAGCCTCTATGTCTGAAAGTTCTGACGTTAAGCTTTTTAAAGTTTCTAACGGAGCTCGCGTGAATGGAGAGGTAAAATTTCTAAAAATCGGCCACGACCGAGAAGGAGCTTTTGAAGCAGCGCTCCACAGCGGTGGAGAGTGAAGTAAAACAGGCGGGGTTAATTTTTTTATCGGAGTAAGTTCAAGCATGGAGGGTTCATCCAAGTGCACGGTGTTTGCGTTTTTTATGACAACGGTGTATCGTGTACGTGGAGTGCAAACGTTTTTAAAGAAAGCCGACGAAATTATATTTTTCTGTCGCGGAAATACTCTGAGTTTGTTTTGAGAGCCTTTTATCCATTTCTAAATTAAAACATTTACACCCGATTCGTTATTCGTAACTTGCTCCGCCATAACGTAAACTCCGATCGTCTTATAAGATCTCCGTCTCTCTATTGGCTGAGTAACTCACCACAGGCGGACCCAACCTCCAATCCAAAAATTGAAGTTTCGTACTTTTTTTAAGCGGGGTGGAATTTTTTTTAGTGAGACCCAGCTTTTCGCGGCTAATGTTAGTTGGCGTCGAGAAAAAAATGTTAGTAGAGAAAGTTTTTGGGTGTTTAACTACCATTTACTCTACAGTAAATACATTCGGCCTAGCCTTGGGATATCAAGTTTTAGGAACACTCGAGATGAGACGTTCGTTAGAGAAAACCTGACACACAATACCCTCATTCCTAGGCTGGAAAGCTATGTCCTTTTAGATCATCTCCTTTCTGGCAAAATTGACAAAGCGCGCTTCTATAGAATCCTCGCCCGCTCGTACCGCTTCTATATCCTATTCCTCTCTCTCCGAAGCCTCCGAGATATCTAGGCCCGTGCGGGTCGATTTTTATGTAAGGAAATATCCAGTTTCATAGAAAAAAATATTTTCACCCAATATGTGTACAAGGTGGCGCTTTTATTACAGTTGCGAAGGGGGTCTTCCATAAATTGTCCTTGATATTTTAGGGGCCAATTATAAAAAAATTATGAAAAAGAAAAGTTTAACTCTTAAATTAACGTAATTGTTTTAACGGCTGGTTATTTTTTATTGAATCTTTTGGTTAGATTGTGTGGCCAGCAAAATTAATTATGAGATTTTAACGTTGTTTTTTTTTTTAAACAAAACTTCTTGGAGATGCTAATTCACAGTTTTATTATACCATAAGAGGAATTTTTATACTCCTTCGTAACCTTTAATTTTTATAACCTTAGCTTTTTTATCCTCTACTTCTTTGGCATGATTGTTTAATAAAGGTCTTCTGAAATATTCTAAAACATTTTTTTACTATCCGCGACCTCGGTTTCACCGCTCTACGTCTATGCCTTGCCCTAATATTCTAGCAGTCGACGAAGTCACGAGGCTGAACTTATTTTTATTTTACGATACTAAAAGTGCTCCCAAGTGAGAAAACACGGCGAACTAAATTAGTTGAAAAAATATTCTCGCTTCGCGATAGGCACGGGCTTATATATCTAGAAGGCTCCGCTCTCTCTCTCTCTCTCTCTCTCTCTTGGAGCTCACTCAGCACAGCTCGGAACGCTCTTATTTACTTTCGTTCTCTTTCCTACTATCTCTGCAACCCTTTTTCAACAAGCGATTGTAGAGGCAGCAGTATAGTATCAGGCTGGTGTGCCGTAGGTCTCGGGTTCGATTCCCGGTGGTGGTAGAGAAGAAAATAAATATTATGAATTTAAAAATCGTTGACAAGAAAAGTATGGAGCCAGCGCCACCTTGATGTCCTTACGAAGTGCTATTTCAAAATGACGAACGAAACATCTTCTTCTTCTACACATCAGGTCAAACTTATCGTATGTGGCTAAAAAGGAGAGTGAAGGGTGGCTAGAAACCTTCCGTAGTGCGTAGTCTCAATATCTCTCTAGCATCTCGCGTCTGCTTTACGACAGTATCTTGAATTCCACTCTAAAAGCAAATATCGGCTCCCGCGGCTTACCTAACATGCTGTCCAATGTTCTACACACCAATTTTACCTTTCCAAATGTAGGAACGAATCAGAGCTTATCCACGAAGGCTGAGATAAAATATAGACTTTGTTGTGCTTAGCGGTCCACGTAATTCCACCCCGCGAGTATGGTAGCATTTAGTGGCTTTTGCCTGAACTAATCCACATCCGAGATTTGCTTGAAACGGAAACAGTTACTTTTGTCTCGTTAATGCAGAGAACATGCAATATCTTTCAGGAAAATTTGGCATTTTCACCATTAGTTCCAATCACGTGTAATAGTTAACCCGTATTATTGTTAGAAACTAGTCTAGTTTTAATTAGCTCCATTTCTCGCTCAACCTAACCAACTTAGCATCTTATTTTATTTAAACTATCAAAAAGATTTATAATATTTTATCTAAAATTGTTTTAAAAAATTTATAGCTCATAACAAAATGACAAGTATTATAATCGTCTATGTTCCGTGAACGCAGTTTTTGTATAGTAAATAAACAAAAATTTCATTCAATAACAAATGTACAAAATGAGATTCTACTACTATTCAACATTCTTCGAACCATCGGTAAACTCTTTTGAATTCCCGCCCTTGGCACGGTTTATCAGATGTTATATTGTCCCTTTTAAGTGAGGAAGCAGTGTAAACTCACAGGTGTAGGGCAAACCTAATTGGCAGCCTTCAAGATAAATGTTTTTTAACCCGTACCGTTAGCAAACATGAACGGAAGATTAGGTAGACCACCGTAGGCATTGTGTCCCATTCGACCGAACGCGTTTCCCATTCAACCGAAAACAGCCCAAATGTGCGGTTTTGGGAAAATATATATCAAAATGTAAAGGCAAACGTATTCACTTTTTTTAAAGAATTTTTTTTACCCTACAGTTTTCGTTGTATATATATATTGATGTTTGAAATGCAAAATTTAATTTTAAGAGTGATTGATAATGGAGAGAATTGCATTGTTTTGGAAAAGGTGGCAGCTATCTATTAGGAGAATATTTTGGAAAAGGGGGCAGCTAATTAGTAGGAGAGTGTTTAGGAAAAGGTGGCAGCTAAATAATAGGAGAATATTTTGGAAAAGGTGGCAGCTAATTAGTAGGAGAATGTTTTGGAAAAGGTGGCCGCTAATTAGTAGGAGAATGTTTTGGAAAACGTGGCAGCTAATTAATAGGAGAATATTTAGTAAAAGGTGGGAAGTAATTAATGGGAAAATATTTTGGAAAAGTTGGCACGAATTATTGGAACCATTGTTTTGGAAAAGGTGGCAGCTAACTATTAGGAGAATATTTTGGAAAAGGTTGCAACTAATTAATAGAAGAATATTTTGGAAAAGGTGGCAACTAATTAATAGGAGAATATTTTGGAAAAGGTGTCAACGAATTATTGGAACCATTGTTTTGGAAAAGGTGGCAACTAACTATTAGGAGAATATTTTGGAAAAGGTAGCAGCTAATTACTAGGAGAATGTTTAGGAAAAGGAGGCAGCTAACTATTAGGAGAATATTTTGGAAAAGGTGGCAACTAATTAATAGGAGAATATTTTGGAAAAGGTGGCAACGAATTATTGGAACCATTGTTTTGGAAAAGGTGGCAACGAATTATTGGAGCCATTGTTTTGGAAAAGGTGGCAGCTAGCTATTAGGAGAATATTTTGGAAAAGGTGGCAGCTAATTAATTGGAGAATGTTTTGGAAAAGGTGGTATCTAATTAATAGGAGAATATTTATGAAAAGGTGGCAACTAATTAATAGGAGAATATTTTGGAAAAGGTGGCAACGAATTATTGGAACCATTGTTTTGGAAAAGGTGGCAGCTAACTATTAGGAGAATATTTAGAAAAAATGGCAGCTAATTAACAGGATAATAACCTAACCTGACCAAACCAAACTTACAAATTCCTTGTCTGGGTTTGAACCGAGCCTCTGAATTAAAAGCCTGATATACTACCATGCTGCTGCGATGAATCGAAATCCTCACAGACATTTAATTAACTAATTCTTTCAAATAAATTCCCATTGAGCAGAAACCCGCCATTGGGCTGGAAATTTAAATATATTGTCCATAAAAAACCAAAAAGCGGTTTCGGTCCAATGGGAATCGATCCAATGGGACTATACCACCGTAGGACTGACAACTCTGCTAGAACTATTCTGGCCATAAATTATTTGAATAATCTAAATCAGCGCTTCCTAAACTGCAGTCTGCGAAACAATAGTTGATATGAATAAACTAATATAGTTTTAAACCAAAGTGCTAAATTTAGTCATTAAATTGGACTTAGACACTTAAAGAAACATTGGAAGAGCCAAGGAATTTTGCAAAGGAAAATATGTAACAGCACTCTGCACACAAGTCTCACATAACCACCTAGAGATGTGAAATTACAGTAATTTTTAAAAATGGTAATTTACCGGGTAAATTACCGAAATTTTTGCGGTAAATTACCGATTAAAATTTTGAAATTACAAAAATTATCTTAACTTATTATATTTTATGTTTTAATAGGCTTATTACAGCGGTAATTTTGTAATTTACCGGTAAATTACCATTCTAAAATTACGGTAAGATATAAATCCGTAATTTACGCGGTATTTGGTAAATTACCGGTAGTTTAGGGATGGTAAATTGCCGACTCGCATCTCTATAACCACCGGTCTAGATTACAGTAAATCACCTTTTCTTTTTGTCCTAGACAACCGTTTTCTTGCGGAACGCTGTTGTAACCCCAGTCTAGGTTTGAACGTATATTTGCCAAGGTTAACAATGGTATCTCGGCTTGAACGTTTGGTTGTCCTCCGGCTTCAATTAGGAGAACTTTTATGTCATGGTCTTCGGATAACCTGCTTGCCACAGTAGCACCGGCTGATCCTGCACCAACTTAAATTAAAACGCTACGTTATATTCATTCTCGTTTTAAACTTTTCCAAATAAATCTTTCCATCAATTTGGTAATAGCGAATGCGTGTAGGATCGCCTATTTTTTAAATTCAACCATAATTACTTACCAACAACATAGTCGTAGTATTTCTCAAAATTATCTACTACCCTTGGTGTAATATGTCGTTCTTTCCTTACATTGTAATACGAAATAGCTGAAATGATCGCTCCGACTAAAAGAGCAGAAGATGATGGTAAAAGCATCCTGATATTTCGATTTTGAACCAGCTGTTAGGAACCCTTTCTTACGGACTGCCAACTATCTATATGCGATGTTACCTTTAATATTTATTTTTTCAAGGTTAGATAACTTTTTACTTCAGATATCACTATCTCGATTTTATTTTTAATCATAAGTAACAAATCAATCAGTAAGTAGGGCACTAAATGATAAAAATTAGTGATGGTTTTTTTGTGTGTTTCCGAATAAGATATAATTTCTTTTTAATAGAAACTTTCATAGAAGCGACCCTTTTTGTGAGATAAAAAATAAACCGTGAATTAATACGATTTTACAGCTATGTGTATAACATAAGACAATCCCTTCGTGAAGAAATGTAGCGTCATGTCAGTGTGAAGTGTCATACTTATTGCTCTTACGGTGTTTTTGATACAATAAGATTAATAGAAATAAGTTTGGAATCCAAAATAAACCTCTCCGAGTCGAGACGCAATTAAGAGGTTTTTCTTAATTAAATATATATAATTGATATTAATTATTTTAATCGACACTAATTTACCTTAATTCTAGTTAAATCGTTTTAAGAAAAATTATTTCTGAAGTAATTTTAAACATAGCTATTGTTGACGTTTGAATTCGATCGTATGCCACTTTAACAATTTTTGGAAATTTATGATATTTATGGGGATTGATTCACAATTTAAGGAAAACCAGCAATTGTGATGACCTTTGTGGAAGCCCTGCCATTGGAAGACTAGACGTTTCTCGTAACCCTAGCCTGTTGTCGCGTACTTCTTAACCCTAACGACGGGAGTAGAAACTAAAATATTTTTTCCGCGTGGTGACAGACACACGCACATAGACAAGTCCAGTGTAATACCTCTCCGTAACCTCATCGTCACCCGGAGAGGTAAAAATAGGGCGAGAACGATAATCGTCTGTATCAATATTTTATTCGTATGTGTCTCAATTTAGAACGGCGCTATCCATCAATAACACAAGCATTGTAGCCCTTACTTACGATGTTCGTCGGGCTAGGGAAATATTCGATCGGAACTCCCCGAATACCAAATGCATCAACTTTCATCATAGTTTGCAGTCGGATTTCTTGTGTTTCCAACATGTTATCTGGTTCACTCCACTATACTACAGCTTTTAACACGTAATTTCGGAGGGTTCGTAAAACCATCATGGTATTATAATACAATTTTAAATTGGACGACTTGTTAGAAAGGTGCTAACGTTGCTAACTTAGAAGAGTAACTTCAACTTGCATTACAGCGAGGTTGTGAATAAATAAGTTGTTAAGTACTCGCTTGATTTTCAACTGCTTGAAACTTCTTAATCCTTGCCATGGATTTCAATTTCCAAACGTTAAACGCCTTTATCTCATTTTGGTTACAATAAATTAACACACTAATTACGCTCGTATCCCATGGTATACTAGAGGAAAACTTGCGTCTGAATACATGTCCGGCTATGCAGATAAACCAAAAAACTTTTTCCAGGTTTGCAACAAAGAAAGAAAAATATTCAAAGGAGAGAAAGCCAGATTTAACATTATAATAGGTACTACCAGGAATGTATGGAGGGGGGTTGAAATGGCTAAAGGGGCTCCTGGTGTTCCCTTGATGGTGGAAACATATCGCGAGGCCTTATTTATTTATTTATCTATTTGAAAAGTGTAGCTCCTCCCCCATCGTCGGCTTAGCCATCTCCTGAAGGCGGTTAATTTCTAGTCGTTTCAAACTAGGAACCGAGCGGATAGAGGGTGGAGTTAGCAAAGGAATTTTCACTTTTTTGGCAGCCAATGAAAATATTTAAGGTGGAAATAATCGTATTTCGTCAGTCTATGTCGTCGCTAACATAAAATAAGCCACACCAGATATTTCCAAGATCATTTCACGCCTATTATGATTAGACCTTAGCCATTCCAACTCCCCTCCATTCATTCCTGGTACTACGAAAACATAAATCTTAGTGTCTCACTTTATATTATCTTTACTTGCCTTTTATGCTACTTTAGCTAATCGCAAAATGAATGAGTACAATCAGGATGTTACGCCTTCTCGAATTAAAGGAATATATTTCGCCGATATGGTTATCTATAAACATAAAATTTTTATCTCAACTTATATTGAACCTTGGAGGAGGAAAGATGGATTCTAGAGTAGCATAGTCGTGACTGTTTGAAAATTTCTGTACGTTTTTCACGGTTATAGTATCCTAGAGTGAAGCCACTGTTCGGTGAATATATTAGTATCGAAGGCAGGAATACTACAAGGTTTTAGCAAAGGCGCATAGACAACCAGAAAGTGAAGAGCTAGAAGCCTGGAGTCTAAACTGTTAGAAAAAAGTGTTCACAATCCGTTCAAAATAGATAGTCGCGTTCTAGATTGAACAAAACTCAAAATTTGTTCAGTGCACTGAATGGTTTGTTCAATGACTATGAGTTTGTTCAATTTAGAACCAAAACCTGAAAATGGCGTCAAAGACTATAATCGTGCTTATTACTCGTTCAATTTAGAACGAAAACAATAAATGGCGTCAAGGACTTGAATTGTTCTAAATTGTTCGTTCAATATAGAACCAAAACAATATAAAATGATGTCATGGACTAGAATCGTTCTAAATTGTTCGTTCAATATGGAACCAGAACAATAAATGACGTCATTGACTAAAATGTCATCGATAATTTATGGAAGACCCCGGTCGCAACGGTCATTAAAGCGCCACCTCGTACACACAAAGGGTAAAAATATTTCCTCTATGAAACTGGATATTTACCCACGTAAAAATCAACATGCATGGGCCTAGATATCTCGGAGGCTCCGGTGGAAGCCTTGGTATTGGGAGGCTAGACGTTTCTCGTTGCCCTAGACAAACGCCGCGTACTTCTTAATCATAACGGTGGGAGTAGTAGCCAAAAATTTCTTTCTACGTAACCGTTTGCTCCTATTTGCCAACTGCGAACGCGGTGACAGACACACAGACATCCAGTATAATACCTCTCCGTGACGTCATCGTCAATCGATGAGGTAAAATATGTTTAACTATATGACTAGGTCAGATTTCTAATTCAAAAGGCGTAATCTGACATGCGAGCCCTAAAACTGAACTACTCTTAAACAAAAGTAATATAAGAAACCTCCCTTCGGGAGGAAAATATACAAAGGCGAATTTTTCCCGATACATCCTCGTACCGCGAATGTCCCCGCGCACTTATACAGCCGTAAACAAAGTTTAAAAAATAGGGCCGTGCCGCGTAGAGCGTAGGAATGCATTCTCTGATCTCGCGATTACGTCGGCTGCTTAAGTTTAGGCAATTTCACAGATTCATTTTAATTTTAAACACTTCCACTGAAATAATTCATGCAGCATTTTTAGATTTTGATGATAATCAATCATTAATAAACAGGCAGTGACTCGATTATAGGATTTTCATAGGTCTTTGCATAAAATTTGAATTAAACCCTTACCCTGCCAAGGTATATCACTAACACTATACATAGAGAGATTTTAAAATGGTGTTATTATCTATCTCGAAATTTTGTTCTTGTATTCATAATTTACATCTTCTTCTTGGCTTCACAAAAAACTAGATTTTCGTTTCGAAATAACCGTATGTGAATATTTATTAGCAAAATCAAGAATCTTCTATTTCTTTACAACAGATAGCTAAGCAGACTACACTAGTTTGAAGCGCTTTTTCCTATTTCCCTTTCCAACGACTATATTTGAATGTGGAGCTTCAATAGTGATTGCAGGAGCAGATGACAAAGGAGTCTCGGACGCTAGCTTCCATAATGTAGAGGGCAATGGGATCCGCGAACGTCACGGTTATTAACCAAAATCATTACGCCAGTGCCGCCTCTCGTAGGAAATTTGAGCTTTATTTTCCAACCAATAGCGTGGCTGCAAAGTCTCGAAAGGAGATCTGGGAAATCACGTCTGGAGTCTCTCTTTAAAAATACGTATCGTCTGCTTATAATTAGCCTAGGCTTAACGAGTATTAGAGTTATAAAATGGATTTCAACGGCTTTTTAATCTTTTTTAGACTAAAATTGATAATGAAAAGCGCAGCGATAACGTTTGAACACTATTAAAAAACTAAAATGTGTTTCAGTGCCAATTTTTTCTAAATTTCTTCTTGAATTAAATGATAGCTACAAGAGGTTGGGAAAAGAAATCACTCACGATCTTTTAAAACCCAAAATGTTAGAGACAGTGTTTCGTTTCCAACCTCAATTAGTTCAAAAGAAATACGGAATATTTTGGCCCTAAAACACATTTATTACATTGTGTTTCGGCATCTTTTAAAACCTTGATTTTATCTTTCGGAAACCCGAGCCCAATCATTCCAGTGGGCACAAATTGTTACTTAAGCCTTGGCTTACATGGGTTTCTCTGCTAGTTTGGCCTTAATTTGGCTATTTAGTAGGTTTAAAGTCAAAAATGTAGTCTTATCTTTTATCTTAATACCAACGGTTACAGATGTTTGAATAAAGTAATTATATTGTGTATATTTATGTCGCGATCGGATAAGGCGAACCTCAGTAGCCACTGTTAGTCCGTTATTACAAAAAAAAATCCCAGCAGACTTTGGTGCCAGATATAATCCACCAAAAGCATCGTCTGCTATAATGTCTGATAGCGCCTCTATGGCAAACGATACCGCTACAGCTGTGACGTACGCGGGTGCCATTGCCCTCTATATTGTGGAAGCTAGCGTCCGAGACTCCTTTGTCATCTGCTCCTGGTGATTGGTATAAGGGAAGAGATTGGCTGGAATATTCCACAAAAACAGACTCTTGCTATTGCTACCCCTGTTGGAAGTATTCAATTGCTAAAGAGAGGTCAGACCAAATTTTCACTATCCAAGGCTATAGAAATTGGAAAAACGCTTTATCGAAAACTGGGTTTGATAAGCACACGGATTCAAGATATCACAAAGAAGCTTTTCTAAACTGGAAAGAACACCAAGCCAGAGAACAAGCTAGTTCAATTATTACTAAAAAACTGGTTGACGAGCAGATTCAGAGAAATCGATATTACTTGTGAGCGGTTTTTGAAGTTATACAGTTTTTAGCCTTACATGAACTTCCTCTGCGTGGTACAACAGAACAAATACATCAAACCTCATCTGGGCTTTTCCTAAGCCTATTCGAGTTCACCCTAAAACGAGATCCAGATTTAGTCAGGGTTTTACAAACTATTCCACAGAATGCGCATTATAGATCACCGTCTGTACAAAATGAACTCATAGGAATCCTAGCTGAATGCGTAAGAACGGCGGTTGCGGATAGCGTTCGCTTATCGAAGCCACGGTATTATACAATAAAATGTGATGGTACACGAGATAAATCAAGTAAATTATAATTTTTATCGACGTTATTATAGAACTAAAATTTTCAATACATGAATACTAATCCATTCCGTCATTGGCAATTCCAATAATATTAGGAAATGAAGACTTTTGCATCGTAATTCTACATGTTAAAAATGGCGTACCATTTGAAAATTTATTAGATATGATTTGTATAGAGGAGTTAAATGCTGAGTATACTTCGAAACGAATATTAAATGTTCTTGAAAAACACCATTTGGATCTAAACAAGATTATAAGTCAATGTTATGATGGCGCTTCAGGTATTTTATTTGTAGTTATTAGTATACGGAATTGCAATCTATATGGACTGTTTTTATCAAAAACTTAAATTAACTTTTATATAGTTATGTCTGGTGTAAAAGGAGGAATACAAAAGATAATTTCTCGAACTTTGGAAAGGGATATTCCTTATGTTCACTGCTTTAATCATCAACTACATCTAGTAATTGTCAACGGTTTCAAGTTAGAACCAAAATTAAAGCAATTCTTTGACACTTGCAACTGTCTGTACAATCTCTTCAGAAAATTTACTGTGTGCGCGCGATACAAAGGTTCGTAATCCAATCCATTATCTATTAAATCAAAATATCATCTGAGCTTAAAGACCCATGAACGGTTTCAGGGAAAACACTGAAACGTCTTATGGAGCACAGATGGACTGGGCATCTGGAAACCGTAACAATAATCGTTGTTACGGTCTCTGCTTAAAGATTTAAGCAGAGACACGTCACTACCTGGAGAGACTGCTGTGGAGGCAACTGGACTAATGAAAATTATGAAAGGGCTTGAATTTCGGTTTTTGGCTATTTTGACGAAAAGCGTTTTAGGTAATCCTATTTCTAACAATTTCAATTTATGGTCACCGACTTCTTTTTCTTTACTTAGTTACATTACAAAAGTGTTGCAATTTTCAACTTATCAGAAGTGTTTGCTCCAGCTAACAAGCATTTGCAAAATGAAGAGTGTGATCTAATAGCAGGGCTAGATTTAATAACCACAACAGTCGAAGCAATTAAACAGCAACGAAATGAAAAACATTTTTCTCAAATATGGACTATGTCTATGAAACTATTTCCCGAGGCTGATGACCACGAGTTAGTATCCAACACATTGGTTCAAAAAAAGCGTACCCGAAAAATTAATCCCAAGTTCAAAGATGCTCACCTTATGTCAACGGTCGGACAGTCTGAGTCCGCAGATATGAATATATCACCTGAAACGTCGATGAAAAGATTATATTACAGTGTTATTGATTCTATTACCGCAGAAATGGAGGGTAGATTTTCAGAACGGAACAAAGTTCCGTCGAAGGCTTTTGCATCATTAGTTCCAAGTTCCGCATCATTTTTTGATATTGACAAATTGGATCCCATTTGCCAGCTAATGAGCATAGATCGCAATAAACTTAGAAAGGAAATCAGTCTTGGTCGTGCATATGTGTTAAGAAATGTTTCTGCCGAAGAGAAAAAATTGCGAGTTGTTTGCGAAGTTCTCATGAAGTCAGAAGTTAATGACTTCTTATCCTGGGAAGTATTGGACACTAAGGCTTTATATAGTTTCCATCCCTACTAGTTAAAATTGCCTATGGTTATCGTAAAAGAGGGTCGAAAGTTTCCTCCCCACTAGGAAAACGATCTAGTCTACTGAAAAAAATCCCATACCGAGAGGCTGTGACTCTCAGACTGTGGGGCGTGTTCAAAACTTCTTCAGCGCGAACTCTTAAAACCCATAAAAATACGTGGGCCTAGGACCCTACACTAGTTTGAGCGGTTTCTGATTCGTTACCTCAAACCACAGGACACACCTTAAAGTTTCGTTACTTGCCCGCTGCTGGCGCGCAAATCAGCCTGCCAGCTCAAAATGAGAGAAGCGCCGTAGGTGGCGCGGTAATCGGACCTAATAAGAAGTTGGCTAACAGAGATGGTTCCGGATATGGTCCAATACTTCCCAGGATAAGAAGTCATAAACTTCTGATGAAGTGTAATGTGAGTATCAGCAAAAATGCAAAAATGATTCGTTCGATCTTTAACAACCCAGCATGAAAACAGTGATTGCGCTCTAATATTTCTGGTATTGACTATATAGGACGCATTTCCAATTTTATACAAAATATGCTGTGCAGCTTTGGCATTTGGATCGTCTACTGCTGTTTGCGAAGGAACTTTTTCAACTTTGACTAGAGTGTTAAGCCCCGACCGCCAGTCTATGTTACCAGAACGTCTGTGCGATTTGACATTACTAGCTGTGGAAAAGAAATACACAAGAAGTGTATCTTTTGACAGTTTTCTTGAAAGGTTCACTTCGAAATCACGAAAATTAGTTGTATGAAGTTTTTCTTTAATAAATAGTAGAAAAAGTTTTAATTACTTGCAAAGAGGATTTTAATACCAAATTGTTCGAAAATGTGCCCAACCGCGGCCCTAGCAAAAATTTCACCCTGGCGACGGCCCTGTGGTTGGTGTTAGACGTCTGGGACCAGTTAGACTTCTGACTAAAGGTGGTAGAGGATTGTTTACCTTTTGAAGAGGCTTGGTTGCGAACGAAGAAGGCTGATTCCTTAGGTTTGGCAGTCGGTACTTGATTAGAGTCTTCAATGGATGAAGCATGAGTTTCGGAGATTTCCATTATTCGTGCTTTTTGTAGTAATTGTGCGAGATCCATGGTAGGATCCTGTAACGCCTTTCTTCGCAAACTCTTCGATGTACAGGTTTGTACGATATGCCGTTTTATTTCATGGTCCAAATCGGCAAAGGTGCAATAGGTTGCTATCGAACGTAGACAGATGTGATATTCGTCGATTTTTTCTCGGTCTTGCTGTGTCGCCTCACAAAATTTCAAAATTTCATAATCGACATTTTATTTATGTGGTGAGAAGATTCTTAGCTTCCTCGCACACAGTGCAGTAACAATGCTTTCTGACGAATTACATCTTTGATCCCAGATGCAACCAGATAGTTCTCAAACTTGTTACACCACTTCTTCCAAGCAGCATTTAGGTTTTCTGGGTCAGCACGCAAGTCGAATGGAAGAATCAATGGCAAGGATAGAGCCATGGTAGGTGATGTACCGGTCAGTACAAAGAAATCGCTCCACTCTTCCCTAAGCCTTATATACCCACGAGAGAGAAAAACCGCTCCGTCGCCATTGCAATGTTTTATGCTTATGTTAGAAACGAGTCGGTCTTAATAACATAACACTTGGATTTAATTAATACTTATAAACTACGCGTTACAGTAAACACAACCCTGCACCAGCTTATACCATGGGCCCAGAATAGTAAGAGGACTAGGCAGTTGCAAGCTTCTACGCGCAAACCATTTCGTCTTTCTAAAAAAACAGCCTTCCCGTATCAGCGGTGGTTAAAATAGGGGAGAAACCGGAATTGGGGTCAAGCATTTCCGGCTAGGGCCAACTTTGCACGATCTCGGTTGGCCGTATTTCAGAGTATTGCCCTTTAAATATGGCGGTTTAACGAATTTATCTTGCTTTAATTTTAACCCAAACCTTGGGCCAAGAATAGTTAAACGGTACGGCAAAGGATAAAGTTAAGTATTTTAATTTTTCAAGATGGTTAAAAATAAGCTCTGCGCTTTACCTAAATGTAGGCATGATAAACTTATGGTAATAGTGATAGTCGCTACTTTCATAAACCGTACATGAAAGGTGTTGAGTTTATAGCGTTTCCTAAACTAAAAACCAAGCCTTTGATATGCAAACAATGGGCGGATTTGGCTGGCTAAATTTTGGCTCAGCTGCTCTTAGGCCTTGTCACACTCACGCATGCGCTGAAGTTTGAATTATATTTTCCGGATTTTTGAGCCACGTGATTTGACCCCAAATAGTGACGAAGTTCCGCTTTCCTATAAATTAAGCCCATAGATCGCGCTACTAGTGGCCGTTTTTTCCGTTGGACGCCTTTTTGCGACCCTGCCTAGTCCTCTTACTATTCTTGGCCCATGCTTCAACATCCGGATATTTAGTTTCGCAAATAACATCGCTGTGGCGTTTGTCGCAATGTTTACATTTTATTCCCTTTCTTCGACAGTGTCTAGCCCTGTGATTTTTCGTCAGACAAACGAAACACAAGGAATATCCTTTCAAAATTTCTTTTCTTTCTGTCGATGTTAATTTTTGACATTGACGGAAATTATGATCTTCCTTGCAAAACATGTATTTCTCGTTTTATCTAACCGGATTGGCTACCGTGTTGAAGGAAAAGGTGGATGATGACTGTTTTTGTTTGTGACTGGAAGATTCTCGAAAGTTTTCAGTCTTCTTTTGGTCTTTCAGGTGTGATGACGCGAGTTTCTTAAGTCTGGCGTCTTGCTCTCTGCTTTCAACTTCTTCTTGCAGATATTCGATGAGATTGTTCATAGATAAGATGTTAACCTTTCTGTTTTTCAGCGAATAATTTAGCACGATGTCTTCCGGCAATAACTCCGTAATAGTGGGTATTAAAAATCCACCAAAATCGTCTGTATTTATGTCTAAAGCCTGAAGGTTCATGACCGTTACATACAGTGAATCGAAAAACTTTCGCAGGCCTTTTACGTCTGAGGATTTCTTTACAGGTTCCAAATTGCGTAATTTATCTCTGTGTGCCTGGATTAAATATTCTCGTTTTCCGAACCGATTAATAAGGGTTCTAATAGCCGTCTCGTAAGTGGTCGTCATACCCGTTACGCTTGATAATGCAGTACCACCCAGATAATTTTTGCGATAAACCATCTTATCTGAATCTGCCAAACTGGGATTGGTATGGATTGAAACCTCGTACTGTGTCCCGAATTCCTGCCATTTACTGTGATCTCCAGTAAACTTTTCGATGTTTATTCTTGGCAATTTAACCGCTGCATGACGACTCGTGTTAACTCCCGTTGGAGTGTGGAACTGGGATCCTGCTGCTGGAGTGTGTCCCGGAGAAGTCTGATTCATGGGTTGATTACTCGCGGTGCCTTGATTTACGGCCGTATTGTTCGTGTTGACTTGAAGGGGTAATAGTAACGAACTCCTTGGATCATAAACGGTCGATAGCGTCGAACTGGTGCTTTATTTAATTTGGGCTATTTGATCTTGACATTTCGCTTGATAGAGCGGAATTTTTTCGTTTACTTTTTCGCTCTCTTCTAGGTCATTGTCGAATGCTTGTGTATCAGTGATTGTCTCTTCGACAGCTTCATTTAACTCCTTTAAGGCGGTTAATTTCTGACCTAATTGTAAATTGCACTGAATCCCTTGTACATTTCTTATTGGCGCTGCCGTGGCTCCTAAATCGACATCAATGGCGGTGCATAGTCTTGTAACTGAGCCTCGAAGATTTCCTCTTTTTCTAATTAGTCTTGCTGTATCGTCCATTTTCACTGTTATTGTTTGAGTCTTTTAAACAAGCTTCTGGAACATATATTTTCTCGCGTTTCAGAAGTTCGCTCGCGAATAACCTATTAACTCTAATTAATTTAAATTTCTCAAAATACTCCCGGGTTTTGGCACCATGAAATTAAGCCGGTACCTTACGCTTAAACTGAAATTTTTATCTAAAGTCCAATGTATTTAAAAAATAGAAAACGTCGAGTTTTAATGGAAAAAAATAAGCAAAAATTTATTCTTCGATTTTATAGAGAGAGATGCGTCTCCTTCGAATTCTCGCTTCTAACTAACTTTACAAGGTACACGCATCCCTTTGGTTACAAAAAAAGGAGGGGTAACTCCCCGAAATCTATTTCAAACCTCTCTTATGCCCAGTGCTGTAAAGCCTACCAATATCGAGCTGAAGCGTTTGTCCGGGGAAATTCTACGTACCACGACTACAGAGTAGATGTTTATCTCTATAAACTTGGACTACTAGGTCCTTATAAACTTTCCACTGACTCATATTGACTCGAGGTTGCAAAAGATTTCGGAAATATAAAAATTACACTTTATAACACAAAATACTTAAAAAACCAATTTCAAACATACAAAATAAGATTTCGCGACAATAACTCGTAAAATATGAATTCTTCGTCTAGTTACAGAAACTTGTACAAATAATATGTTTCCTATCATTGCCAAGTGAAATATTAGTAACCAATAACAATCTTCTTTTCTACGTGTCAAGAAAAGGAGAATTTCGAATAAAAGACGATCGATAATTATTACTTGTCAACACGGCAACAAATAGAAATCAAAGGGATGTACGACGTTAAAAGTGTATAAATTACTTCATCTTTGATGGTGGGGGTGCCTATCATTGATAAAGTGAAATTATGCTAACCAAAAATACTCTAATTCTTTATGTTTCAACAAAAACCAGTTGATATAAATATATTGCTAAAAACAACACTACTTCCCTACTGGTCTAGAAAGGGAATTTCGAATATAAGGGGGCTAATATTGAGAATAAAAAACTCGCCGACGAATCGACATTTGATATTTTGACGATAAACGAGAAAAATCTCACCAAAATGACTTCCGAGATTTCTAACAAAAGAACTATCGATAATCTAGAATCTACCGTTATTAAAAGAAGGAAGATGGAAGGACGTATTAAGAATATTAATTCGAAATTTCATCTTAGTATATTCGGTCTCGTCGATGATATGGAAATTGAACTTTTTATTAGAAGAAATCTCATCTTAAAGGATTTCCTTTACTTCTCGAAACCTGGAAACATTTTATGGAAAAATGGACTGATATATATCAATAAGTAACTTCGAATCCTGACATAAAAAAAACTAAACAATTTTCCATTTTAGAGGATTAGATAGATCAGAGTTATACTGTATTAAATTTAACGCTTCTTTTGACGGAAGTCCTAACTTTAAACAGACAAATACCTAAAATAGCGGAACATATAGAACTTTTAAAGGCTAATACTTTACCTATGGAATGTAAAGAACAAATCTAAGCTTAAAGAGTGACCTCTTGACTCGAAGGATATCGTATTTTTCCCTCAAATAGTGCTTTTTAAAATTATAAAGAACTTGAAGAAAAAAGATCATGAAATTAATAACGAATTTAACAGTTACATTATCTTTAGTTTATTAGCCGGATAACTTTATATTTTAAAGGATTGCATGCATTTTTAGAAGTCTTGTTAAATGTCCTTTATGTTTTATAATGATTATTGTAATAGTATATTTGCTTCATTTAATATTATTTCTGTTTTATTGTTATTATTGTTAGTTTTTCTTATAAGTTTAGTTATTGATTTGTGGTAATAGAATTTTTAAACTTTATACAAGTCTGATAATTTTTAAAAAACTAATATTAGGGTCTTGTCTATCTTGTTTTTTCCACTACATCATACCCTTTTAAATAAGCTCCGTAAAGAACAAATCTAAGCTTAAAGAGGGCCCCTCTCAACTCGAAAGAAAATCGTACTTTTTCCCTCAAATAAAGTTGACCATTCCACTATCTAGCGGAAAAAAGTTATCTTTCCCTATAAACCCAAAAATATTTTCGCTCTGAAAGATATTTTCCCTGTAGTACCAATGGGGTTGAAATGGGGTTCGCTGAAAAAGTGGTCGTCCGGGATACTAACTCATGTATAGAACAGAAGGGGGGAGGTGTTCGTATCGCGTATAAACTAAATAAGGAGGATAGGGGTTACGTATCGAGTAAATAACAAAAAATCGCATAAATGTTTTTGTTTACTAGTTTTTAATGGTATTTTATGTCTATAATATATTAATCAAAAATGTCTCGATTAGAATCAAGTCCTAAAAAGTATCGATAAGACTGAGGTTATCACTTGACTGAAGGATCAGATATTAATTTTTCTTTTTAATTGAAACTTAAAGGCATGCTTAAGAAAAAACAACGTTCCATTACCGTTTTCCGTTGAAATAACTTATTTTACAGGTAATCAATTTCAAAAATTTACTTATCTCGGGTTTTCGGGCACAATTCCATTCCCCCAAAACATTTTATCATTACATTAATTACTTTTGAGAGAGTACGTGTATGACATTGAGTTTTAAAAGGTTCCCTCATTTGTGCCCAGCATGCTTCGCAGTGGATACGTTTTAAAACAATGGCGGAAAATTAAGTAGGGACAGTTAGATTTTTACTCGTGGTTATGCAAAATGATGTAATGTCTAGTGTACTTCAGTCAACAGTCATACATACTGTTCATTCTCATAGCTCAGGACATGATTAATGCTGCTCACTATTTCTCTCTCTAGTTTCAAACAATGGTTAGAGACCATTCAGTGCCGCAGGTTGCACATGAATATATTTCAACTACAGTTTACATCAATTCTCCGTGGTCGTACTATTAGCGGGTTAAGCACTAATTTGTTCAGAACATGTCTCGAAAGTGTGCTTGTTGTAAGTTTTTAAAGCAGTGTTGCCAATGTGTGGGTACTTTCCCACATAGTGGGAGATTTAGGTTTGGTTTTAGGCTCTGTGGGGAAAAAGTAATATTTTTCCGAAATCAATCAAATGTCGGAATTTCCCTGTTCAAGGGTTAATAGTGCAAAATTTTCAAAAATGCACTAATTTTAACTGCACAGTTAAAATTAGTGCATTTTCGAAAATTTTATCCGGTTTAATAATTTCAAGCGACATTTTGAAATAAATTCGGTGATTTTAAGTTTGGCACTGAAAAAAAATGAAAGCATATTTTGAGAATTTTAAAGCTTTATAGCATTTGTACATAGTGTCAAAGCCATGCGGAGTGATATTCTATATTAAACTTAGTATGATAAAATAGTCCAGATAAATATGACTGTAAAAAAGGGGGTGAGGGAAATGCGGCAAATTTTTAAAATGGAAGTGGGAACATCCACTTTCTAACATTAGCAACACTGATTTGAAGGTTTTGGTCATGGCTAAACAGACCGCTCATTGAGTTTTTTATTGTTTTAAAGCTTATTTTGACACGTTATCTCTCAAAAGTAATTAATGTAATGATAAAATGTTTTGGGGGAATGGAATTGTGCCCGAAAACCCGAGATAAGTAAATTTTTGAAATTGATTACCTGTAAAATAAGTAATTTCAACGGAATATGGTAATGGAACGTTGTTTTTTCTTAAGCATGCCTTTAAGTTTCAATTAAAAAGAAAAATTACTATCTGATCCTTCAGTCAAGTGATAACCTCAGTCTTATCGATACTTTTTAGGACTTGATTCTAATCAAGACATTTTTGATTAATATCTGCTCCTTCAGTCTTCATTTTAATTAAGATTGTTAAGAAACTTTTACATTTTCAAAATCTACACTAAGCAGAAACATATAAAAAGGGGACCGTAACTTTAGCTCAATCAGTCATTTATTTATAATGATACTCCAAAAAATAAAAACGTAACTCATTGAAAGTTTGTATTCTTATTGTAATTAACATAATACAGTTTTTTACAACCCTTTATTGAAACGCGAGGCGCTCCCCTAAAAATTCCACAAATAGGACCAAATTGACAGTTTTACACAACTTTTTAAAACGCTGATTTATGTCTGTTTAACCTTTAGCTCAAACTTTTCATAAGCCCAATATGAAATTCGGAAATCCTTAAAACTTCTCAAAGACGATCCGAGATTATCAATTTCAAACTTTTTTGTAGCATTAACTAACGTCTGTTTGATATTAAGCTTATAAACCTTAAACACAATATAGTCAGGGCAATGCCGACTCAATTTATAAGGGCTACCCTAAAAGTCCACAAAGGTGATCCAAGATTGTTAATACGCCTAAAAAGTGCCCTCTTCAAAATATGTAGCCGGGGAAAAGAGAGCGTGATCGAGTGGGCTATGCTAGTGGGTATTTTGGTAGTAAGTAACGGGGGTTGGGACTCAAGGGATAACCCGCTCCATCACGCAGTCGACAACGCAAAGCAACTCGCGCCAGCGTGGGAAATAAGGCGGTAACACATGGCAAATGACGAGTTTAAAAATTGCCTGGTCCAGTTCAAAAATTAAATCGGAGGGGGGGGGGGGTCAGTGGTCCACGAGACTACTTAAAAATTCAATGGTAACCAGAGTCCACACATTAAAATTCTAATATTTTAATTATGCACTTCTTTAGCTTAGCAGACGACGTGCTCTGGGCAATGGTCACGGACCAGTTTATTTAATCCAAGTCAGGATCCAAGGGTCTCTGGGAGTCTGGGGTACGTTCAGTAACGAAAATCTCAAGGAAATCGCTGTTTTCTTGATGTGTGCTGATGGGCTCGAGACGTCACAGTGACGTAAAAGGCTGTTGAACGGACAAGTGACACTTTGAAGTTAGCGCTGGTTTAGAAAATTGAGTTGGGGAAACGTCTTACTGGCCCTCAAAACGTTACGAAATGGCTCTTTTAAAGTATAAACAAGCTTACAAATAATGAAATTGTTTAAGAAAATTATGTCTATTTGAATGGTAGAAGTAGTTTTGTAATGAAAACTAATACAATTACTGTAGGAATAACATTATTGGAATTTAATTTTTAATACCCGCGCCAACTTTTCGTCTGTCAAGTGTTCATCAGTCAAACGCTACGTCACGCCATCAAAAAAACCATATCGATTAGATGGTTTTTTTGATTGGCAAGCGCTGAGCATCATGACGTCAAAACCGGAAACGCGAAAAAGCGTACAGTAGGAAAAATCTCACATCGTTTAGTAAGCGCTGTCATCAAAGAGGGTTACTGAACGTACCCCAGCCTAATGTCCAGTTTAAAAAAATCCTTATTTCCCACCCTGACTCGCGCTATAGCAAGCAGCTTGCGACGTGTTGCGCGTGATCGAGTAGGCTATGGTCCGGTCAAAAGAAATCTTCAGTTCAGCGTTGTAAATAAGGCGGTGGCACAGGGAAAATGACCAGTTTAAAAATTAAATCGGAGGGGGAGCAGTGGTCCACAGGACCACTAAGGAAATTCTAGGGTAACCAGGGTCCAGACATTATCTCAACTATTTTAATTACACACTTCTTTAGTTTAGCAGACGCCGCGCCCTGGTCAATGGTCATGGACCAGTTCATTTATTACAGGGCAGGGGGGGGGTCGCTGGCCCAATGTCTAGTTTTAAAAAAATCCCTATTTCCCACCCTGCTTCAGTTGGGAGTCCTGGAGCTCCTAAAGTCCAGAGATGCATATGACAAGGATTCATTTCTCATAAGCGAGAATGGCCAACTCTGTTGTGTTAGAGACAGCCTGGCAGCCTGGTATTTGTTTAATTCTCAGTCAGCTGGGTTTTCACCTTTAAAAGTTAATAGATAGTTTTCACACATGGAGGATTCATACCATTTACACCAGAAGGCCGGGCTATCTGGCGGACAAAAACCCGTCTGCTTTTGTCCTCCAGAGAGCCCCGCTTCCTGTTGTAAATGTTATGAATCCTCCATGTGTGAAAACTATCTATACAGCCCTTAGAATTTAAATAATTAGAAATGAGAAATGTTATTAAATGAATGAATCTATACGGTTGCAGTTGTGTCGAAATGAGAGCAATTAAATATGTGTCTTTGATATTTAGCTCTAATAATTTCAGAAACTTAATAAAAAGTAGTGTTATGTATTTAACCAGAATTTACTTTATTGAAATTTATTAATAATTATTTAATTAAAAAAATTGTAATACTATTTTATGTTTTAAATTTTACAAATAAAATTCAAAACAGTAAACATAGGGCAAAGGTTATATTGTATTATAAATAGCCAGAGGGATTGATTTTAGCTATATCGCAATTAGAGCTCGGCATTTTCTATCCATTATCCACAAATTAGTAATTAATTTGAATGAAAATAGGTGGATATCTTTTATTAATTGGGAAATAATGCACACACTTTACATTTAAATTTTAGAAGTTAATTTATTATTTACTTTGTGTATATAAAATTCAGCATTAATTTCACTAAGGCAATAAACTAATTACCTACGAGGAATTAACTAGTATATATGTTTAAAATTATAATTTAATCGTTTCAAAACTAATATGGTTTTGAACCGGTTTTAATAATTTAGTTATTAAAATTTGTGATTATCGATTGGTCAATATTGAAAATCAACCAATGGTGGAACTAATTTTTTTAAAACTCAATGAAACTGAAATATCAATGAATCATCTACTGAAAGAGGTATCAACCTATTATTTTTTTTCAAAAGATGGTAAATAAGGATTAGATGGCTTGCTGCTTCAAGCAAGATTTTTAACCATGAATAGACTATTTTGTTAATTTTAGTTAGAGGTGTGCGGTTAACCGTTTCAATCAAATAATTCGATCGAATACCGAACCGAATAATTCGATTCGGTATTCGATAAGCCCATTTTTACTATTCGATTCGAATATCGAATACCGAACTGACTACTCGGTAAAAGTTCGACTACCATAAATTTAAGTCCTTGGCACTAGAGAGACCCGCCTTATTTTAAAAAATACCATCCCAATTTTATTTGTCTGAATTCAAAAACTATCAGCAAGCGCCTAGGAAAATTTTAAGAAATACTTGACCACCAATGAGGAGAGGTATATTGAAATTTAGGAGCTTCTAAATGTTCTTCTCCTTGCTTTCTATTGACTATTGGCGAATATTAGGGTTACCACCCGATTAACCGCGAATAGTTGGCCTAGTATTCGCGAATATTAGGGTTAAATATTCGCGGTTAATAGGCTTAACTATTCGCGATTAATCGGGAAGGAAAAAAATTACCAAGGCCCAACTATTCGGTATTCGATTTGAAATAAACTATTCGATTCGGTATTTGATAAGGAAAATTTTTTGGTATTCGATAACCGGTTCGATACCCAAAAAGTGGTATTCGCACACCCCTAGTCAAATTTAGATATTCGATAATCGAGTTGATATGAATAAAGCCGTTTTTGCTCATGTCTATTTTAAACTTTAATCACAGATTTCGCTTACCATTTCACAAGCATAATAAACACTACTGAAGGGCGCAAATCTATCTGTGATCGGTAATGGTGACCAATATAGCAATTTGCCCAATTAATCAGTTTGAACTTCATTTGCACATTTCTATTCGTTAATTTGAAATGTTGCGAGAAATTTGAATGGAATATAAGTAGATATCTCTTTCAGAAGATAATTTTTGATGTTGATATTTAAGATTCATTAAGTTAAAAAAATTGGTATTGGTATTTCAATTAAGCTTTGATATCAACATCGTTTAATTTACGATATGGGCTTATTATGGTAGTCTGTTTATAAGATTAAATCGTTACTTTAAGTGTCACTAGACAGTATCTACCTCCAAAATCGAGGGTTAGTAACTTTATAACCATCTCCGAGTCACAGGATATCCGAGGGTCAATTTCTTATATCATAGCTATAGCTATAGCTCAGTCACTTTTGGCAAGGCCTAATACCAATTTGCATAACTGGCGCTGTCAAATTCCTTTTAAAGCATAGATCATATAGTATCCACCCTTGATTTTCATTCCGCAACACACATTGGATTCGTAAACCTCGACACGCACCACGAATAGAAGCATTAAAAGGCAAAAACAACACACTGACCCCATACATTTTTAGTAAATAACATGTCTCAAGGTTACTATAGAAAAATGCACTATGTCTCACTAGTCACTACAGCTGTTTTCGGCGCTGAAGCGACCAAGGCTTAGCGCAATTTCACGGGTTTCACCGCCTTAAAAAAAGTGGCAAGTTTAGGAATAGATTGTGGGACAATAAAAAGGTGGAAAATTATGAAATTAGGCTTATATTAAAGCTTGAAACCTACTTTATATTATATTTAAAATCCATCCATCAGCAAATCCTCAAAAAATATGAAAATGACAACGATAAAGGACCCACTCTCAAATTTTTTCCCCTTAAAAAATGGCGGCCGCCACAAACGGGTTAATTTGTCACGGCGGCAATATTAAAGCAGTCTTATCTCACTACCGATAGGCCATTTCAACCAAAAGGCATTAAGAAAAAACAATCGGATTAATATGACGCAACTAAACCCAAAAAAGGCCAATTTTGGTCGCGCTGATATTTTCTAGTAAATCAATCTATCCATGCTTAAATAACGCAGATTGGGGTAATTTTGAAAATTTAAAATTAAACATACTTAAACTTAAAATTAATCAATGAAAGCTGGAAAGCACAAATACTAGATATGAGGCTTTCGTTTAAAACCGTTTTCAAATCAAACAAACGTATAGTTATATGATGACGGCTACAACAAGATGGTTATCTGTAAAATATTTTCCCATGTTATTTCTATGGGAAAATTTCGAGGTTTTCGTCAAAATCTATGATTATTTTTATGGAAATGAAAACCACCCTTAGCAACTTTATTTTTTATAAAATAAACTATTAAATGGATCTCTTTGAAATTTTAACCACATATTTAGGGCCCGAATTGTAGTTCTGTGGAATTTTTTCAAAGCAGTTAATACGATACAAAAAAAGTTATAACCAATCAAAAAACCATCCTTATACATTAAAGTCGGTATGAAGTCTTATCTAAGAGAGCTATCGCTCTCCTAGAATTTACTTTTTCGTAAAAGGTTTGTTGTTGTAAAACGTTTTTTTTTTCATTTGTATTTCTTAAGGTGACGATTTAACTTCAAATTGTTATATGAAAGTTATAACGTCTTGATATTTGTATTTAATACTATGAAATTCATTATTCATTGACTCTTATATCGTGTAATATTATTATTTCTTTATATTTGTACTGTGTACAACAATATCTTGGTGTTTACGTAATCTCTAATTAAATTAAATTTCAATGCGTCAAAAAATATATTTGGTGTATCCTAACCAATCGGACAAAGGTACTTTTATGCGGTTTTACCACTATCAAACAAGTTTTGGATGACATGTCAAATAACTTAGATCAAAAAGTAGAGTGTCGTAATCAGGCCTACGGACTAGTCTCGAAGACGAGCAAGTTGGAAACGGGAATAAGGACCATTTTATGGAATGGAATTCTAGAACGCTGCTTGCAAGCATCAAGCGCTTCATTACAATCACCTGATCAAGATCTTAACACGGGATATGCCCTTTATGAATCGCTACACGAGTACATTCAAACTATGCGGTCTACATTTTCAGGAATTGAGGCCAAAGCGAAAATCCTATCTGACTGTGAGAATTTTCAGCAACAAACTGGAAGACGACGCAAGCGAAATACTAAGTACGACGATTTCTGCGGCTCTGCTACGCCCGATGCAATTGTAGAAAATCTAACACCCAAACAAAAATTTGAAAGTCAGGTGTTTATTGTTATAATTGATAAACGCATGGAAGCGTACCATAGAGTAACTGCTGTATTTCGAATACTTCGGCAGTTAAAATATCTTACTGCAGAGGAGATTTTAATAAATTCACCCAAGATTTTAGCGGCTTATCCAGATGATTTGGAAGACAGATTAGGTGAAGAACTTGTGCAGTTCACTGTGCTCATAAAAACTGATGTGGCAGCTAATATTAACACCAAAAAGCATGAAGCTCTTGAGCTGCAGTATTATAAACTAATAGCGGATAGCTCATTGGAATCTTGCTTTCCAAATTTTGAAATATTTTTAAGTATTTACCTCTCACTAATGATAACCAACTGTAGTGGCGAACGATCATTTTCAGCATTGAAACGCATAAAAATGACTTAAGGAACACGATGGGACAAGATCGTGTAAATAAAATAACCTCGCCATTTTGAACATTGAATGTGCTATACTTAAAAAGATTGATTAGTCTCGGATACCATCTCAAAATTCGCAAATATTAAATCTAGAAAAGTGTGTTTGTAAAAGCTATGTTACTGGTAAACTGTTTTATTTACTATCCTAAAAAAAACTAGGGCCCCTTGGTAATATTTGCTACGGGCCCCGCACTGGCTTAATCCGGCACTGCCGCCACTATTCTTGTGTTATCAAGAATATTCACTTTCGCCGAGTGAAGAATTTGGTTAACTCAGTACTTCTAGTCTCATCTCACTTCTGGTAATATTTATGTCTGAAACTATTTTATTCATATTTGCCCCCTTGCTACTAGCGTGCCACGACTGACTCGTAAAATCCTTTTTTTTTGCACATTTCCCTCTGCAATCCAAGAAATATTCCTACGCCCACTGTGAAGAAACACTGTCACGTCGTTCTTCAAAACATCAAACGTTTCAGGTACGAACTGTTTTGATATGTCCTTATCCAATTGTCTAGAGACGTATAAACTAGAACAACTATTTAATCATATTTAATGTTAGGGTTACAGAGGAGACATTTGAGTTCGATATACGTAGTTGTCCTCCTGTCACTGCTAGAGTGACTCAGCTTGATTCTTAGTACAAATATGAAAAGACAAGAATGATACTCTATGGTTTAGTTCAGTTCAGTTCAGATATAAGATATTATAACATTCCGTTGTTTTTAGAGTTAGGAACAAGGTAATATGTATACACTAATAAAATTAGAGAAAATCATTAAGTTTGGACGGACGTTTCACAACGAGACCGGATCTAGTACGCTGAGGAGTAGTTTGTTGTGAAGGAGATTGGTGGGTGTTATTTGCTTGTGAGGTAGGTTGTTGTGATTCACGGGCAGCTGTGACATTAGGTGATGCACCCGATGAAGTGGCTAGTGTCGGGCTACTGGTGAGAAGAGTAGGACGTGACTGAATTTGCGACTCTTGTGGAAGAGTGTGGTCAAGCCGTTCTAACGATGTTTCGGTGGTCGGAAAGGAGAGAGCCCTGTGGCTTTGAACCGAGACAGGCATGGGACCACGGAACACTCTATTGGCTAGGCATGGGGCCACGGAAGACTCTATTGGCTGGACGTGGTGCTATTCTATTTCGACGGTATAGAGTTCCTTCTACATTTACAATATACGAACGTGAAAAAATCTTTGTATCTACTACGCCCATGCGCCAAGTGGAATCTTTTTTTTTGTGGTTGTACTTTCACCCACATCGGCTCTGTGGCGGATAGTTCGCATAAAGGTTTAGCGTGTATGTCGTAGGTTTCTTTGGTTTTGACGCGTTTGTCAGAAGACGTTGTGAAGGACTGGTGTTGACGGAGAACATCGGGGTGTTGCGCCTGTCCAGGAGAGCAAGGTATAAGTCTTCTTTGGTGGTTTGTAACTCGGTAAGCACTGTTTTCACGATCTTGACGGCAGATTCTGCTTTGCCATTACTTTGAGAATGGTACGGCGCGGACGTTCTATGCGTGAAACCCCAAAGGTCGGAAAATTCACGGAATTCCAAACTGTTAAATGGGGGACATTGTCGGTGATAACAATCTCTGGGATCCCGTAACGAGCGAAATGTTTTTTGCAGGCAACAATAACCGCGGCGGCTGTCGTAGTGTGTAGTTCTTCGATTTCCCAGAAATCAGAATAGAAGTGGACTAACACGTGATACTTGTGTTTGTTGGCATCAATGGTAAAAGATCCATTGAGATCTTCTGCCACGGTAAGTCTGGTAAAGGGAGGGCCATTAGCGGTTTCCGCTGTTGAGAGCTGGTGTACTTGTTGCAAATAAGACACGTGGCGACTGTGTCCGTGACGTCTTTAGTAATCCCTGGCCAGTAAACTGAATCGCGGGCATTGCGAAAGCAAGCTTGAATGCCCACATGACTTGAATGTAGGGTCGTTAATACTTCACTTCGCAAAGTGGTAGGGATTATGACACGGTTGCCTTGTACAGGAAACCCTTCTCGGACATTAGTTCGACGCGGCAAGTCCAAAACGGGCGAATCCCGTACGGAAATTTTCTATATGTTTTCTATAGAAGCGTATAGAACCCTATTGAACATTATAAAAGTTCTATAAGCTCAATTTTCTCTATAGGATTTTCCATAAAGTTTTTAAAGGGCAGGTTCTAAGTAGTTTTCGTGTTCTCGGTTAAATGGAAATTTTATGGGATTTTGAAAAAGTTTCAAAATTAAGGGTAGTTTCTAAGTAGTTTTCGTGTTCTCGGTTATATGGAAATTTTATGGGATTTTGATAAAGGTTGTAAAGGGTAGTTTCTAAGTAGTTTTCTTGCTCTCGGTTACATGGACATTTTATGGGATTTTGATAAAGGTTTAAAGGGTAGTTTCTAAGTGGTTTTCGTGCTCTCGATTATATGGAAATGCTATGGGATGTTGATAAAGGTTATTACTGTAATTAATCGAAATTAAAATCAGGAACCTTATTTAATTACTGCATGCATTTACGTTTTGAAATTGGTTAAAAATTCCACTACAACAGAATAATATTTAGAAACAGCTTTGAAATTGAATTCGCCCGTATTTTGCATGACGTATGCCTGAAAACAGAAATTTTATCCTTGGAATATAAATTTCGTTATATAAATCACTTTCTCTAGTGTCTCGGAAGCGATCAATTTTTGCAAATGATAATTTTGAAACCTTACCTTATCCAAGGCCATTCTCAAGGTTACATTGGAAAATAACATATTGAATATAGTTGATCACGTTACCCGATAACGCCAAATTATTTGAGAAATATTGATATATTACGTTATTTGATATTCCTAGACAATTTGTTATTTAGCTTCGAAATTTGGCGAAAATGTGCGAGTTGTCATTTTCCACGGAGACGAGATCTGAAAATTTAATGTCATGGGAGTCAGTTTGTTTCGCGAAATGACGATGTCGATCGTTACTTGATTTTAAGGTGTGTCTACATTTGCCAACTTTTGGCCAAGTGCATACTCTACAATATGCTGTAGCGTTTTAGGCACAATGTCAAAAAGCGTTAGCATTATAGTGACCATTATCAAGCGCGCACGAATAGGTGAGAATGTAGATTGCTTTCATGGAGGATATAAAGAAGAGGAATGGACAGTTGTTGTATTCAGTTATCGTAAAAGTTTTTGGAGCAACTTAAGGTACTTGGTTTCTTGGTGCTTACCTTGCTTTGTCTAAATATCATTCTCCGCCTCCACATATATACAGTTAAGTAGGTGACATTTTCAACCAATAATGATATGTATTGTACAGAGAAGGTATTGTACCCAAATAGAAAAATCGAAATTGAATAGTAAATATTTGGCGAGATATTCCCTTTTTTATTGGTAAAGGCTAAAGTGAATACTCCTCTTCTTTATATCCCCTATGCGCTATTAAGACTCTGATTTAGCAATCTAAGTAAAAGGATACTGGCACGCTATCTGACTCCATTTCCCGTCGAATGACACGCATAGTTCAACAAAATACAAGACAATTAGCGTTGATACAGATTCGATCGACGCGACTAGAACAAGTTGGGAAACCAAATTAACCCTCTCCAAGTCGAGACGCAATTAAGGGGTTTTTCTTAAATAATTAATTACATATAATTGATATTCGTTATTTTATATCTAGTTAAATCGTTTTGACAAATTTTATTCCCTAAATCATTTTAAACATAGCTAATATTGACGTTTGAATTCAAGCGTATACCTCTATTACAATTTTTAAAAATTTATAGTATATAAGGCGATTGATTCTCATTAAATTAGTAGGAAACCCGCAATTACGAGAACCTTTGGCGGAAGCACTGCCATTGGGAGGCTAGGTGTTTCTTGTAACCCTAGCCGATCGCCTCGTATTTCTTAATCCTAACGATGGGAATGGGAAGCGAAAAATTGCTTTCGGTGAACTCCGATTTGGGAACTGCGAAAGCGGTGACAGACACACACACCCTGACACGTCCAGTGTAATACCTCTCCGTGACGATATCGTCACTTGGAGATGTAAAAACATTTGATCGGCCCAGGACAATTTATCCAAGTGTCGTGAGTTTACTGGGGTCACCACCCGCCTGAGGTGTCTAAGAACTCTGGGATTTTCACCGTTATCAGCATGGATTGTTTGTCATCAATCCCGCGGATGGTTTGATATTCCATTTGGGTTGGGAGAATATGCGAAACTTTTTTAAATTCTATGTAAATTGAGGTGCTCTGTCCCTATTCCGCGAGGTACATGTTTGAAACATCCCACCGGGGAATATAAACCAGTCTGGTCACATTTCCTAAAACTTGGGATCCACTTAACAGCATCGTGAAAGGATTTTCAGCTTCAGTCACTTAAGAACCATTAAATCACATTTAAGTTATTTACCATAGCTTTCAAGTACATTTTAGAGATATGTCGTAACTGTTATTCGTTATGTTAGTCATTTCACAGTAATTTTTATTGATATTTATTCATTTGACAACGTTTTCAAAAAGCTTTGATTAGACTAACGACACTTTAATCCGCTTTCTTAGTCATATTAGTTTGCTTTCAATTGAATGTTTTCGTTTCACAGCGTTTTCAAACGCATTTTAGTAAATTAGCAACACTTTCGGCCACTTTTTGAACATTCAACTTCATTATCAGTTTTATTTCAGTAATATAATAAAAATATAACACACTTTTAAGTCGAATAGCGGGACTTTTATTAGACTTTAAACAGAACTTAAACCTATTTTTGGTGTTTTGCCAATACTTACAATTGTACTTTAGTCATTTCATGAACGTCTAACTGCTTTTAGTTCCTTTGAATGCGATTAACAACACTTCCGACCGCTTTTTCATCATTTATTTTCATTATCTGTTTTATAATAGTTATATATTAACAATGTCAGATATATTTAAGTCGAATAACGTAAGTAATAACCCTAAGCTTAACCATGAGTTAATAATACGTTAGCTCCCTATAAGTTACTCAAGCTCCATAGGCGTAATGTATCCAGCGATTTCTTCCCATTTCGCCCGCGCGGGAAAAAAATCCGAATGTTGCGCTCTCTCTAGTCGAAAAAAAAGTCCCGCTCGCACGGCTCCTCGACCTCGAGTCGTCGGCTGCTTTTTCACCAAGGGAGTGTTTTAATCGTGAATGTTTATGTTTTAACAATTTAACATTAAATCATGGCGTTTGTGTCTTTACTGAGACAAAAAAAAATGCAGGAACTCAATGCAGTTTGCCGAAATTGATAAAGAATGCTAAAGATATGAGTTGTTATTGTGACATGAAACCAGAAAATTATACAACTGACCTAAATCCAATCCATTGATCTCTTAACTGCTTTCTTAACCAAGGCTACTGAGCGAAATATTCGGCTGCTTAAATAGCTCCGATATCATTGGCTAGCTTCCACTACACGCGCTTCCGGGGAAAAACCGGAATGAAGAGTAAATAAGATTGTCGTTCACGTGGCGGCCGCAGAGCGTCGCATATAATTGGGACCCGGGCGGCGCGGGAGAAAACGCTAGAGTATAAAAATGAATTGCCTGAGTAACTTATAGGGAGCTATCATATTATTAACTCATGGCTTAACATAGTGTATTCCAATAATATATTTTAAGCCCAACAGTGTATTCCAACACCTCTGTTTTGACTTACGTTAATGATACGGAATTTGAAGCAGGTGTTGCGGAACTATTTAAGATAACGGTGCCGCCGTCATATTCAAGAAATTCAAGCCAATATACTTCAACTAAATACTTCTAATTATATTTTAAACTTTAGAAATTATTTCAACTAAATATTCACCAATTTCTCTTTATTGAAAATATAGACATATTTCGTAATTTCAAGGATAGTGAAATGAAAATAACGTGTCCGGTGAAGGAGGATAGAGACACTCTCATGGTAAATAAACGGCCTATGCCAATTTCAAAATATTTCAAATTTTAGGAGTTATTTATTTTCAAATTTAATACTATTTAACTAAATATATAGGCATATTCCAAATTTTAGGAGTTATTTCAACTTAATATCCGAATTAAATACTCTAAATATAAACTTTCGAAATTTTTTAAACTTATCTTTCGTTAATTTCTCTTTATTGATAGGCCTATTTCTCATTTTCAAGGATAGGAAATGTAAATAACGAGGTCGGTGAACGGGAATAGAGAAACTCGGATGGTAAATAAACGGCCCATAAGAAACCTAACTTTTAATTACATGTTTTGCCCTTTCACATCACTTTAAAATGAAAATTAGTCTTTTAACAGCACTTTAAACAACTTTTTAGTCTTTTGACGGAACGTTTGATTGGGGTTTAGTTAATTAATTAAACTTTAAGCTACATTTAGCTGCTTAACATCAATATGTCTCACATTTTTATTCATTTTACATCGCTTTCAACTGCATTTAAGTAGAATAGCACGACTTTCATTCTAATTTTTCTCATTCAAGTGTGTTTTATCCGAAATGCGTAACTTGTATTTGAATTGTTAATCATTTCACGTCACTTTTTATTGAAACTTATTCATTTGTAACAAGCATTTTAAAATTTTCCATATTGTTTTGAGTTCATGTGACCCGACGATAATGGTGTATCAATTCTTGTTTAAGTTTCAGTATTGGTTGAATTATAGGCTCGTATTTGCATTCTAAACCAAAGTATGTAACATCAGCAAATTTGACCCGCCTTGTTCCAATATTTTTAAATACACCATCATTTGACAGTCAAATTGTATTTCTCAACTGAGAAAAATCGTTTCATCCATTGTTGGCGATTGACATTTTCAAATTTCACTCCGTTACACTTTACACTTATCAAATTATTAAGGGACTCTGCAAGGATTCGTCATTCGAACTGATAAGGACGTCTTGATTTGAACTGATAAGATAATTTACCGCGTTATCTATTTCCTCACCGACCTAGTTGCCAAAAGTCAACATGTCGTTAAAAACCCCGCGCCGCGTGTATGACAAGGCTTTGCGATGCGTTCAATTTTCAACTTCAATATCGGAGTTATTATGTGTTCGTATTTACACACAAAAATAATTAACAAATCGTCCCATGTGTTAACAAAAACCAAAATGCAATTTTAGAACTAGGGTTAAATTTCGCTATAGCCCCTGAAACATTAAATAAAGAAGACCTCATTACGGAAATTGAAACCGGACTTATTAAACTTAATAGTACAGATAAACCCAGCTTAAGGACAAAGTGCATTAAAATAATAGAAACTAATAACAAACCTAAACTCAACCTTCCAAGAGAACAATTCTCAGCCCTTAAAGAACTGAAGAACAACCGTGACCTAATTATAACACCTGCAGATAAAGGCGGATGCATTGTCCTATTAGACAAAGAAGAATACACACGAGGCTTAAACGAACTACTCAGTGACACCAAAACATATAAAAAAATAAAAAGGGACCCAACCAATTCTTTCACACCAAAGTAAAAAATACGATAAAAGATTGCATTACATTAACAGCGATAGAAAAGAAACAACTTATCGCCACCCATTATGCAGCCCCTAGATTGTACATTTTGCCAAAAATCCACGAACCAACATTAAAGTTTAGACCGATTGTCGAAAATGTTAACTCTTCAGTCTAACCCATCGCAAAATTAATTGTTAAAAAACACGGTTTCCTAGCAAATAAGCACGAACATTCCCTCAACAACTCTAGAGAGTTAATTCAAGAACTCAAAAAACTAGAAATAAATAAAGACGATTTACTCGTGTCCTTCGACGTAGTTTCGCTCGTCACAAGCGTCCCGGTTAAAAACGCCATAGAAACATTACAACAGCTTAACCATTTAGAAATAACTGAAATAATCACATTAGTAGAATTATGTGTTAAAAACCATTTTTTAAAGCAAATAGAATATACATTCAAATAGAGGGCTTAGCTATGGGATCATCCTTGAGCCCATTACTGTGTGATATATATATGGACCAATTAGAAAGAATTGCTCTGTTAAATTCCCCATTTAAAGTTGATTTTTGGTGGAGATATGTAGATGATGTACTAGCACTGTGGCGGCATGGCCAGAATAACTTACAAACAATTTTAGAATTTATCAACTCATTAGACCCTTAAAGAAAATAAACAAGCTGGACACCTTATATCGCCGAGTCGGGATTTTTTCGAATAGAGTACCCACGCCAACTAGTGGCGAAATGTTTCGTTGAATAAATTTATTCGTCTGCTCTTTCGATTTCAAAAAAATTCAAGACTTAGTGAACTGTTAGTATGTTAGAAATGGTTATAAAGTTGGAAGAAGCGTAAAAAAATTAAACAAATTATTAATTAATAATAATTATTAATAATTACGTTGTGAGCTTGTGGTAAAGCGAAATCTGCTCTAAAACAGTTCCTAAATCACTTTCACCTGAAACTTCAGTTCCCAAGTTCCGCCATTAAATTTTTAAAGTACACTTCCTTGCCACTACTGCGCAAAATCGGCCTATAGCCGTCTAAACCAATCAGATTAATATACTGATTACCCAGAATGCTCTGTCAATCCTCAAAAGACGGTTGGGAAATTTGAACGATTTTCTTTAAGGGTCTATAGACCAAGCCATACAATTTACATAACTACATTAGAAATAGAAAAAAAATATCAATGCCATTTTTAGACATTCTAATCAAAAAAGAACTGAATAACAAGTTGAGCAAACAAGTATACAGAAAACCTTATTCAGTAGCCATGCCACCACATGCAAACTCTCAGCACCCCCTTAGCCAAAAACTAACATCCTTCTATTTTTTTATTGACCGGGCAACAAAAATTTGCTCCAACCAAGCAAATTTTAACCAAGAAATTAATTTTATCAAAGTAATAGCAAAAAATCGGGGTTTTGACAATTCTATATTAAATAGAGGAATCGACCGAACCCACAGGAACTTAATTGAAAAAAACACCACTTTCAAAAACGAATTTAAAACCGCCGAATACATTATACTCCCTTACTTGGACAACATCTCAAACAAAATCGGCAATGAGTTCAGTAAAATGAAGTTAAAGCCCATTTATAAACCCATTAATAAATTAAATAACCATCTCATACCACTTAAAGAAAAAGTCAACCCTTTAGACAATTACGGTATTTATAAAATTAATTGTAGCTGCAATAGATTTTATATTTGCCAGACAAAACGTAACTTAAAATATAGACTCAATGAACATAAGGCCGATGTCCGAAACAGAAGAACAGCCACATCTGCCTTAGCTGAACACATTGCCGACACCAACCATAAACCCGGTTTTGAAACTACAAAAATTATCAGCAAAACAGACAATTACCTAAAATTAAACATAAGGGAATCCATTGAAATATTTAAAAATTAAAAACTAAACCCAAACTGTATACTTAATAGAGACGACGGCCCAGGTAGCATTATAGCACAAATATGGCTTGACAGCCCGATATTCTGAGTAATTAACCAATAATCTAAATAAAAAAAAATAACATGAAAAATTAGAACCACAAAAATCTAAAATATAAAAAATCACATGTACCTTTAAAAACATTAGCTTAAAATGTTAGTATAATTTAAAAAATACGAGATTTCGTAGAATGTACTTTCGTAGAAAAAAGTACTTTATCCCTAATATATTCCCTTTAAATTTATTCCTTGGGTTAATAAGGGTTTGGAAAGGGTATAAGTTTTATGTTATACCTTTCATTTATTCCTTTTTTTAATGATTATACCCTTAAGAGGATAAATTTGGTTTTAATTCTGAAAGTATTCCTTATCTATTCTAGTGATAAAAAGGGTATATGTTTTATATAGTACCTTTACGTCTTTATCTTATACCTTTATTATACGTGATGGTAGAAAGGTATTATATTTGTGCGTAGTACCTTTCAATCTCTTTATAAGTTAAGGCATGAAAAAGATATAATTTTTACATAGCAACCTTTTAAACCTTAATAATGCTAGGCATATAAAAGGCATTATTCTGGAACAGTACCTTTTTAAACCTTAAAAACGCAAGGGCCCAAAAGGTATTTTAAGTGTATAGTGATACAAAAAAGGTATTATATTTGTGCGTAGTACCTTTCAATCTCTTTATCAGGTAAGGCATGAAAAAGATATAATTTTTACATAGCAACTTTTTAAACCTAAATAATGCTAAGCATATAAAAGGTATTATTTTGGAATGAAAACCTTAAAAACGCAAGGCGCAGAAAAGGTATTTTCAGTGTAAAAGTACCCTTTTATACCTTCCCTATGCAATGTTTTAAAATGAAATAATATTCAACGTAACATATTTTTTGGCCTATAAATTTTCATGTACATGAACTTAAGGTAGTTTCATTTTATACAATCATTATATACCTTCCCTATGCAATGTTTTAAAATGAAATAATATTCATCGTAACATATTTTTTGGCCTATAAATTTTGATGTACATGTACTTAAGGTAGTTTCAATTTATACAATCTTTATATACCTTCTTAATTCTTGATACCATTTATTATAAACAAAAAACGTTTTGAATATTCATATACTAGTTAAGAAAGTGCTTCATTTAGTACGTCTTGGTTATGAGCCACCTAGGCTTAAATTTAAGAATGAAAATTTTCAATATTGGTAGTCTAAATTGCATTGCTAAAGCTGAAGACGCCGAAATCAAGGAAAGGGATAAGAAGCTCTGACGTCACGACAAAATTTCTAGTAGCTCGCTATTTGCGATTTTAAAAATAACGTTTCAATAATGCGCGCGCAGAAACGCGAGAGGAAACAATGCCTTCCATCACTGCTTTCCTCCCCGGCTACATATTTTGTATACTAAGGGGATTTTTACAAAGGCCTATTGTAGAGAGCCTGCAACCTGTTTATTTCAAAACTTAAGCACTGGCGTGGTTCTAACATTTTTGAAGGCCAAAGTGCCTTAGAAAGGTTATAAGGTCGGTCCAAAGCCACCCTGTGAAGGGGGAGGGTTTTTTATATGGATTTAGTTTCTGGTCATTTTCAAGCTTGTGTTAAAAATAGAAAAAATTTACGACTTAATAAACCGAAAGACAACATTTTCAAACTTCACGAAAATGATTGAAAAAGCTAGTATTTTATAAATTACATTAAGTTAAATGACAAAAAATTTGAAATTCCTAATTCCAATATATCTTTTCTTCCTGTGCTTCAAATTGCACCACAGTTTGAACTCACACGCATTAACAACTTCTCTAGTGGCTAATTAAAACAGATTTGTAAAATTTTAATTCTTTCGCTAGTTAAAGCCATTAATTAAGTTAATTAGTGCTTTATTTTTTAAATTAGTTTAAATATTCCAAATCTGTTTAAATTAACCACTAGAGATGTCAATGCGTGTGTATTCAAAATGTGACCGTCCATAAACTACGTCACACTCTTATGGGGGGAGGGGGTTTCTAAATTTGCGACGGTGCGTGACAAGGGGGAGGGAGCGGTTCTTCGATGCGTGACGTCACATTTAGCATTGATTTTGTTACGAAGTCAGTAAGAGGCCGATTGGCTCTCTTATGTTATAGAAGAAGAAAGGCAACATTCCATAGCCCACCATTACAATAATTTACCAAAATTTATATTCCATCATCGCTTAAATAGTAGAAAATTTAAGCAATTATCTACTATTTACACCTTTATATAGTCAATTTAAATAGCGCATTTAAAATAAATAGCGTAAACTCTTTTTAAGTTCAGCTAGCTAATTGGACCAAGTCATCTTGCGACTTATTGCCACTTATCTAACGCCTTTACAATGCATAGAGGGGTGGTGGCTAGCCCCTATGCCACAGCTAACCGACAGCGCCCTACACTAACTATTACCGTTAACTCTCTCATGTCTCTGTTTATTCGCCCCTATTATTTCTGAGGATGAATCATATCCCCCTGCCGATTGAAATGGTTTCGATTCTTTGGCAAATTTTTTAAATCTCAAGCTCGATTAGTCAGTTTTCGGTGACCTAAAAAGTGTGCCCCTTTAACTAAGCTTTATGGAACTTTTTTGAATCTTATAAAAAGCACATCCAGAAATTCAAATTCTAAAGGTCAATCAGAGGGAAAAAGCTTAAAACGGAAGAGAACTTGAATTTTCAGCCGAGCAAAATATTTCTGAGAGGGCGGCAAATCACTCAAGAAATTAATCAAATTAAATTTGTAAATTAAGACAAATCTTAGTGCGGTGGGGGGGGGTTTAAGAAATGTGACGTGGTTTTTAGGGGAGGGGTCTGAGAAAAGCGTGACGAAGCGTGATCTGGGGGGACGGGGGGGGGGTCAGAAAATGCTTTTTTTCGCGTGACGTAGTTTATGGACGGTCCCCAATTTCAAGCACAGGAAGAGAAGATATATTGGAATTGGGAATTCCAAATTTTTTGTCATTTAACGTAATGTAATTTATAAAATACCACATTTTTCATTTTCGTGAGGTTTATAAAGTCGCAAAATTTTTAATTTTAAACATAAGCTTGAAAATGAACAAAAACTAGTCATATAAACCCCCCCCCTTCCCACAGTGGTTTTAGCTCGACCTTAACATCATATTATCATTTTATATCAAGTTGGTATCACGATTGCTTAGGCCTATAACGTACGCCCAGATAGCATTAGTCAATCTACGGGTTATATTAAATTTTTTGCGATGATATTATGTAATAGTTAAAACTTAGAGAATTAAATTAACTCTAGAATATTCATATTATTTTGGTTATTTTAGGCATGGAAATGTAAAATCTATATGAAAGAAAGAAAAACAACCAGTCCACTTCTAGGAAAAGCCCTTATTGTCAATCTGCAAGTTCTACATTCATTGGGGAGTGGCCCTTCGTGGAAAAGTACCACGAAGGTAAAGGTATGGGAAGGAAATAACAGCGGCCCCCAAAATTCATTGGTATTTTTTTATTGATCCCGTGCACGTGTTTTTCAATAAGAAAAGGAAGAAAAGGGGTGAAGTAAAGGGCTAGCGAAACGCGCAGATAAAGGGCTAGCGACACGCGTATCGAAATGAACGTCCGTTTCATCCTCTATTTTAGTGGACTGGTTGTTTTTTTTTCTTTCTCTTAGATTTAAAATCTCTAAGCCTAGAATAACCAAAGTAATATGAATATTCAAGAGTTAAATTAATTCTCCAAGTTTTATCTGTTCATCGCAGTTAATTTAACATACCGTAGAATTACTAATGCTATCTGGGCCTACGTTCAGGCCATACCCATTTTCTTTTCATATCCAGTGGCATTAACGCCTGATTATCTTAATTATCAAACTTAATATGAAACTTAAATGTCCCAGCCTGAAGATCGCATTGGTATATAAAATTTGCTAGATAAAGGATAGGAATCCAGTAACTGAAAATGTTTTTCCTGTCCCGCATGCATTAACGTATATTCATCTCCCTCTAATTCTATTTCGTAACAATGCAGTTGCTCTTCAAAAGCCTTTGTATTGTGCATTTTTCCGCCCAAATACTATACTCCGTTTACAAAGAATATATATTCTATACTTAGAAACTTTTCTACTCTTCCTTCAACTATTTGAAGTACTAAATAGCAGCCCAACACATATTTTACGTTACAAAATACTGCTGATTTAAGAGAATATACACCAGTTTCAATTGTATCAGGTAATAGTTCTTGTAATCTAAGAGGCAAATTTTCTTTCTCCAAAAATTTCGCATTGGATGTCTGTTCAATTCCCGGTGTTGATTCAGAAAGCCAATTATAACACTCATGAAATTGATGACGAGATGACAAGGTTTTCGTTATGTTTTTGTAATTTCTCGAATATAATATTATAGATTTGAAATAGCTGTGCTTGCTCTCGAATCGCATACTGGAAATTGAACACAATGGGCCAAAAAGCTTTATACCAGACACGTAATGAATCAGAAAATGGTATTTTGGGGTCATGACGTGAGCCCCGCACGTTTCTCTAACTGCTACCAAGAATTCCGCGATTAAATCTCTTAAATCCGATAGAAATGACTCAGGCATATTTGTGGCGAGTAAGCAATCACAAACAGTTCTTAATTTTAAATATACACCCCAAAAAGCACTGTCAAAATCAATGAAGCGTTGCAAAATAATGGGAAGTAGGCGAAAAAGGCAATACATTTCGCTTGCCGATGCCTTTAAATGGCCATCACGCGAACAAACGGAGTTTCTTGTTTGTGGCTCTGGCCTGTTTGATTCTGATTTGCCATACTTAAAGTTTTTTATTTAATGATTCATCTCGTCGATGGACAGCTTATGTCGGGCAACTAAATCATTTAAAACAAACTTCAAAACGGATGGAACTATGCCTTCTAAAACGTCATGCATGATGTCTGGGGGTAATTGTTTTGTTACATCAAAATAGCTCAACCTGACTAACGGACTTTCAAACCTAACCCCGTATGTCGAACCTTCACGTTCATCTTTAAACAAAAGGCTTAAGTGGTATTTGTGACGAGGCAAGGACCTAAGTGTGACTTGATCTTCTGTTAATTTTTCACTTATTTCTGTCTTATCGATCATACAAAATCTACAAATTCGGCCGTGATTGAAATTCTGGTTGAAGCCTTCTAGTTTTTGCAAACCAAGGTTGTCACTAGAAAAAATTGAAGCGTAGCCAAATATATTTCGACCGTAACGTTCTATGAACAAGCCTTCTTGGGCCAAAATCCCTAAATCGTATAGTAGAGGCTGCATTACTTCGTTCCATCCATATTTTTCTATGTCTTTAGATTTCGCCAAAAATGCCAAGTGAATGTCTGACAGTTTGGACCGTTTTTTCGCCTCTCGGTTAAGTATTGAGAAATAACATCCTAGAACCTTCTTCTTTCCCCTTTTGGTACCCAGCGGATTAACAACTTCAAATTCATCGGAATATATCTGAAGTTCTATAACCGGGTAACAGTCCGGCCTTAATGAACGCATTTTTTAGATATATCGCCTTGAAGAAAATGCCCTAAGTGATTATTAGGCAGGTCACTTATGTCAACATGATTCTCAGTTTCGCTCTCCATGGAATATAACTTCTTCAAAACTGACAATATGGGAACGTAGTGAAAACAGTCCTTATTTTTGTTCGCTTGGCTTCCCACAAATGTATATTCGACAGGCTCCACCATATCAAGATCAGATTTGCATACAGAATGTATTTTGTACTTGGAATTAACGCTTTCAAAAGCGGAACGTATTTCATTTACAGTTTTTGAAAGCTCTAAAGTTTCTACTTGTATATTTTTCTCTAAAAGTTGTTGAGTTATAGAATCAACTTGCATTGTTGCCATTTGAATCGAGAATTCTAGTAGGTCCTTAGATAGACATTCAACAACCGACATTGGAATATGGTGATTTTCTCTATACTTCAGTAGAATTTTGAAATTTATTTGTCTAATCTCGGGAGGTTTAAGTTCATCTTTCCAATTTTGATGAGTGATTTCAGCCTCTGTTCCAAAACGCTCGGCAGATATGTCTGTATCATTTAGCTGTTCACCTAAATCTTGCTGATCACTTTGCTGCTCGTCTCGACGGACCTTTTTCCCTTCTAGAGTTATATACTTATGCTTGTTTCTAACATGTCGGCGATACGTATCCATTTTTTTTAAAACTCCGACCACATCCTTCGAGCCCACAGATTATACTAAAGTTTCTATAATTTTCGTGAAAATTCTTTATATGGCTTATTAATAATGTACACTTTTTTGAAGAATATGGGCATTTTAAGCAAGGGAATTCCATTATGATTAAATTTTAAGACATAATTAAACTTCAAAGTTTTGAATAAAAAAGCAAGACCATGCAGCAAACCGTGTTAAATAAAATTCAAAAATCAGTCTGAAAATCTTATTTTTGCTAAAGCTAGGTTTAAACTAGTTGAGTTGGAAATTCCTGCTAGGCAAGGTATGGTGGTGCACTCCGAGGGGAATATCACTTCTATAGCGTGTACATCAGACCGCGACATAATTACCAGCATTACGCTTATATTACTGTAGCCTTATTTTGACGCTACAAATTTCCCATTATATGTTTGAGATAATTCATGTATTTAATCGGTTATCACTGTATTTAATTGAAAGAAAATTAAAATGTGCACAGGCATCCATTTTCGCGGGTGCTCTTCCTCTCGGGAAGCTTCTTTGTTCGATTGTTGGTAAGATTACTCATCTTTAATCTTCTTCTTCCAAGAAAAGTAGATCGCGAGTTGTCGAAATGGTTCGACTGACCGGACCTAACCTTTTTAGGATTTTAACAAGTCCGAACCTTGAAGACATCTCCCCAATATTGCTACTGTCGTTTTCTTGGATTTTCGTTCGTTCAATTTAACTCCTAGTTAGAGCATGAAAGCTGGATCTCTAAAGGGACTGGTTAACGTTATAGTTATAGCACGTTTGCTTGTTAAAAAATAAAGAAAGAAAAACGGGTACGGCCAAGGTCGTTTACATTTTTTTCAATAGGTTTATGAAGAATCGCAAAAGACCGAATGGCCTTGAGTGTTTCCAAATTCACAGCCCCCATCCCTTCCCCCGATGCTATGCTAGACAGAACTCGATTTGTACAGTGGAAGGCGGCCGTTTTCCGGTCCCTTTAGAGATCCAGCGTTCATGGTTAGAGCCAGAAACTCTTCTCAGGTGGTTAGGGGACCTTTTTACACTGCTTTTGACTTCACATTTGGCGGTTGTTGGCACGGTATCCTCTAAATCCTTTTGGATGAACAGTATCGCGCTGTCCTAGTCGCTTCGTGTTAACTTAAGGCATTAGGCACGTTGAGATATATGAGATATTTAGAGCATTAGTTTTCTTTATAATAATGTTTTGAATATAGCGAATAATAGTATTACATGCGCTATTAAATTTGGAGATAACACAAGAAAACTTAAGTTAAAAGGAACAAGCCTAGCAGCGTTAGTAGATCATCTAAAAAGCGACGATTCATTAAAAGATTTTGTTAAGGATGGACTTTTATATCAAGTAAATACTACTTTTGTATATTTTGATACCATGTAACCATTCGCGGATAACTTTTTAATGAAATCATCTTAACTAAACAGATTCACGACGAATACTTAAATATGATGGTTAACATAGATGATCAAACCGATAAAACGATCATCTACGTTGCGAATTTGGAGAAGTCGACATTAAAGGATGTCTGCCCTTCTAAACGAGCGACCCTCAAAGAAACGGATACTGTGACTCCAAATGACGATTTAATGGACAATGTGACTACCGGAGCATCATCATCTGGAAATGGAAATGACTTTTACGGGTATGTGTTCTATTTTGTGCTGTTAGTGAAAGGAGGTCGAGTATTCATCTACGTAATTCAGCCATTATTTACTAACCATAATTTAAGTTAATATCCACATTTAACGGTTCTAAATTGATTACATTAACCAAAGTTGAATGTTTATTCTACAGGGCCGGTAGGCCCTTGTAGATATGACATGACACCCTTCCGTAATGTTAAAGGAAAATTCACAGTTTTTAGGGTTAGCGTCCCATAGAACACGGCCTGCTTAGATCATCTCCTCCGTCGCCTGTAAGGCCGTCCGATTTCGTGGGCGCCCTATGCTAATGGAAAAGTAGCGAAATCCCGCATCCGGGACAAACGTCTTAATACATTACTATGGGGAAACTATGCCTTAAAACTGCACTTTTTCATCGCAATTTTTCTATTTTTCTTAGATATTTTAGGAATCTAATTTTTACATATATTATAAAATCAAGTAAGAGCTATCTTTTGAAACTTATTTCATAATTTTCCGTCCATTAGTTTTGCTGCAATCGTTATCGAAACATTCGAAGCGGATAAACTCGAACTTCGCGGCTAGAAACTTCGAATGTTTCGATAACGATTGCAGCAAAACTAATGGACGGAAAATTATGAAATAAGTTTCAAAAGATAGCTCTTACTTGATATTATAATATATGTAAAAATTAGATTCCTAAAATATCTATTTAAATTTTAATATATCATTAGCATAGTTCGCAAAATCACCAGCAACAATTTAATCTGGCAACATTCAATGTAATAATGTTGCCAATAAAACCAGGGCGTAGATAGTTTTGAAGCCAATCTCATGCTAGTAGTAGAGCGGTAGAACATGAAGTTGCATTAAGCCATTCTACTGTTCGTGCCGGTTTACAAGGGCATTACTACCGGCTTAATCATATCCCCCTACATCAAGCCTTACCATGCGTCATGAGTTTAGTGGTTGCAAATGTAATGTAAGACACGGACAATCCTCTGGAAGAGTGCCTCAACCTCAATGGTAGACACTTTGAATATTTACGTTGAGTTGTTTACCAAACAGTTTAGAGGTTGCAATTTGAGACCCAGGTTCTAAGAATAATCGTAGGACTGTGCTTTAATATATTTTGTTGCATTCAGGCATACAATATAACATGAATTCTAAACATTTATTTACACCCTGTATAATTTAGTATTACATCTACCGTTGGCAGTATAGGGGGTTTTACATAAAGGAAGCTGTTGGTCTGATCTCGACAACACTGTATTGTATACAGTGTACGAAACAAATATTTTTCTTCCATATTTCAAATACCATCGTTTTTAAACTTCTTTCATAAATAAAGTACAACATTATTTGCTTATCGAAAGCAATGTTTTTGAATATAAGTTAAATGTAATTAACGATACTTATGTACTTCTTTAAGCAATTAGAAATAGATCAACCCCAAATGTATGACGGTAAAGCAAAAATAAAATTATTCAAATTTTAATTAGTAACAGATATTATATAAAAAAACGTCTTGGTTTGGACCAAGGCCGAAAAGACAAACGATATGTGTGAGGTTTATCATTTGACTGAAGTTTCAGATATTGCAATTGTTTTAGTTATTTTTATCCATTTAATCCTTAATCAATATTAAATTCAATCAAATGATTTTACTGTTAATCGATCCATTCCCTCTAAATTAATTGAAAAAATTACATATCTGCGCTTTTTCAAGAAGAATTACATTTTCCGAAAACATTTTATCACGAAATAAATTATTTTGAAGGGATTTCGTGTCGTTGCTCACTAACTTGTAAGCACCTTGACGGACATAGTTTTAATTGTTGCTGGCTTAACAAATTTTCAAGTTTGCACCAAAAAAGTTTAAATCTGTAGTAAATTTCTGAGAAGACTGATGTTAGAGAAAATATGATAAAGAACTTTTTTTCTCAAACTAATTTATAAACTAATGTCGTCTTCTTGAGACAAAGCAACAATGTTTATCCTGTGTGGTTTCGTTTAGTAGGTGGCTCTCTGTAGCACAGGAAAACTATGATATCGGTATAAATATAACCAGCAGTAAGATAAAGGACTAGAATTAAAGTGCCCTAGCATTGGTAATAGAGCCTAGCACTAGTGAACAAATTTGACTATTTTATGCCGCTTCCATCGCCAAGTGAAGAGTTTGGTTACCTCGTTACTTCTAGTCCCTTATCTTACTTCTGATATAACCAAAGGTAAGGGTAAATATTACATAAAAAGAAATACTTCTCAGTACCAATGACTTGTTATATTCATTTCATGCGGAAATAATATGGGTATACACATTATTCATTACCAGTTATGCGAAGGTCACACTTTACTCCGACCCCCCTTCCTCTATTTTCCCAACATAGAAATTTTTAAAAGCACCAGTGGTTCAAGTGGTGTACCATATAGTTCGAAACCATTTCACATTAGTGACTCTCCGGAGTTGCCCGCCAACCTTAATAACCTAAAACTATAAAACATTCGTGTACATGAATGATTATGGTTGTGGCTTGTCACTCGCTAGCGCCTGAAGGACCGATCACTCAGTGTAATTTGTGTACATTTGTAAAAAATTACCGAATGCATTAAAAACAAAGAGTTAGATAAAAGAACGTATTTTAGATTTGTAGCTAGCAACCTTAAACCGCCACATGTTTATGGTTTGCCTAAAGTCCACAAAGAAGGGTGTCCATTAAGGTTAATTGTCTCCAGTATTGATGGCCCCACCTACTATTTAGCTAAAAATCTCGTACCAATAATCTCCCCACTGATAAATAATACCGAACGAAGCCTAAAAAACTCGTATGACTTTGTAGAGAAAGTTAAAAAGATCCAAGTTAATAGTTCTGATATTATCCTTAGCCTAGATGTAATAAACTTATACACTAGAGTACCTATTGAAGGTGTTCTAGATGTTTTAAGATGTAAATTAGTAAAGGACCCCATTTTAAAAAACAGAACAGACTTAACCATTGATTCAATCGTAGAACTTAGCCGAATTTGTGTAGAAAACACATATTTTAGCTTTAAAGATCAATTTTTTGTACAAACAAAGGGTTTAGCCATGGGTAATCCACTTTCGAGTGTCTTAGCTAATTTATATATGGAGTTTATTGAAGAAAAACTATTTAGTCATAAAAGAATGGCAAGAAATATAAAATTTTGGGTAAGGTTCGTCGATGACATTTTTGTCATTTTAAAAAATGCAAGAAACAATACAAATTTGTTATTGGATTTAGTGAATAGTTTAGACAATTCTATTAAATTTACAATCGAATTAGAAAATAATGGCAGTCTACCTTTTCTAGACATAATGACCAAAAGATTAAATAATGACAATAGTTTAAAATGTACTCTTTTTCAAAAACCCACTCACTGTAAAAAATTTCTAGATTATAACTCCTGCCACAGCCAAATTGTAAAGTTAGGTATAGTAAAAAGCTTAAAACACCGCATAGAAAATATCTCCGACGAACCTGAGACTGATAAAGCCATCGTTAAAAATCAGTTAATTAATAGTAATTACCCAAATGGTTTAATTGATTCGATTTTTAAAAATAACATTGTTAATAACGACTACAACAGACCTAGAGACTCTCAACCATGCTTAGCGCTTCCGTATATTAGGGGAATTAGTGAAAAATTAGGTAGATTATTAAAAAATAAATTCAACATTAAATTATTAAATATAGGTGGACAAAATTTAAACAATCACTTAGTTAAAAATAGGCCTAAAAGAGATATTAACCTATTGGATAATCGCTGCGTTGTTTACCAAGTAAAATGTGAAACATGCGGCGAAACGTATGTTGGTGAAACACAACAAACGTTAAAAAATAGGTTCTCAGGGCATAAGCAATGCATTAAAAATTTTGATAAAGAAAACGGCATAGCGGTTCATGTTTGGGAGTCGAAAGGTCACGTAATGGATTTTAAATATCCAGAAGTTCTATATCGGGAAAAAAAATTGGCGAAAAAGAAAATTTATTGAAGGTATATTTATTAAAAAATCAGGGATATTAAATTTAAATCAAGGCTGTGCTGAAGCAAAATATTGGGGAGTCATAGACGACAGGCATCTTGTTCAAAAGAGGGCGTGATATGATTTTTTAAAAACCGAGGTTACCTCGTATGTGTCACGCGTTTTAGATTTTAGTATGACTGATGAAGGCTCTCGAGCCGAAAGCTCTCATCTCAAGTGTATTTTCATTAGGCAATTTACACCTAATAAAGTACTTGTATTTTATTGCCATAAGTCCTCTCTTCTTTTTAACAAAATTTAATTATTAACGTTACACTATGGCTTCGAAAAAGTTTAACATTTATGTACATTTGTAAGTGAGTAGACCATTTTAGAAATTACATACAGAGAAACTAAAACACAAGGGTGATGCCGCCATTGGGGTCTTCTCTCTCTCTCTCTCTCTCTCTCTCTCGCCTAGAAGCACCGCTATAGGCAGAGCGAGTTGACTAGCCTCCTGCCTCTTGTGAACTTTGGCACCGTCTGGCGGTGACCCTTGGTGCGATGGAGAATATCCCAATGGTGGCCTCGCCCCTGTGTGTTTTCCGAAATGGTCTTTAAGCGTGCTAAAATGATTACGCGTAATACGTAACAGGTGTACAAGTAGCGCCAACAATGTAGAAAGGGGTGGTGACGTTTCAAATGAAGACTGAGTTATGACCAAGAAATTCTAAAGCACGGAGAGAGAAATTGCAGTGCTATCTTTTCTTCATAGAGGCGACAATAGAAATGTAGCAGTTCGATTAAATTTTTACATTTTCCTTTCGAATTATGTCAAACTTCGCTTGCTCTTTTTAGAAAGTCAATAGAATATTTCAAATATTCTATGTTGATACCTCAACACGTACTCCCTTCAAAATAATTAATTTCATGATAAAATGTTTTCGGAAAATGTAATGTTCTTGAAAAAGAGTAGATATGTAATTTTTTAAATTAATTTAGAGGGAATGGATCGATTAACAGTAAAATCATTTGATTGAATTTAATATTGATTAAGGATTAAATGGATAAAAATAACTAAAACAATTGCTATATCTGAAACTTCAGTCAAATGATAAACCTCACACATATCGTTTGTTTTTTCGGCCTTGGTCAAAACCAAGACGTTTTTAGCCATATCGTAGTATACGATAGGCTCTTAGTTTGACCCGAGCCGTCGTAGTAGTAGTAGTAGTAGTAGTAGTAGTGGCCGGGGTTGTCGCTTCGTTATCGTCAGATTTAGCTTAAAAGGAACTTTATATTACCACAACCCACCCATAGGGGTTACTGGGCTCGGTTAGAGATTTAATTTTATTTAAATTTTTTTCAGGTCAGACCCGGGAATCGAACTCGGGTCGCTGGCGTAGTAGACAAACATTCTACCACTCAACCATAGAGACTTGATAGAAACCCCGAGTTTTTTATGATTTATTTCTATCTCTAAAATGTCGGGGTGATGTGGGGTGGGGTACCTCTTAATCTGTGGGGTCGGATACTTATGAATTTGTATGTTTGGGGTTTTTATATTCATTTTCTTTTTATGTATGTGCTAATTAAATAGATAACGATTTTCCCCGACTGTTTAGAGTAGGGAATCGAGGGGCTATTCACTCTGATTTTATGCACGGTAAATCATTTAAGCATTGCAAAATATAGCGCTATTCACTCTTTAGGGTAAGGTATAGAGGGGTTATCCACTCATTAGGGTAGGGTATAGAGGGGCTATTCACTCGTACGATATGGCTACTATTACGAGCCCTTGGGCCGTCTTGTATTATAATAGTCAATGTCTTTGCTCTAGAATCTTCGAAAAAAAAGACGAATCTTCCAAAAAAAAACGATTAGGGATTAGAGCTTAATTGTTTTTAACGTCATGCCCCTCTATCTCTTAGCTGAATCAGAGTGCCATCCTCCTACCAGTCGGATAGGGGGCGTTCATAAAATAAAAAAAATTGCATTTTCTTACTATTGTTTGTGGCTACTTTAAACTGGGTGGGGAGGGGTAATATTGTTGTTGAGTAATTTTAGGGGTTTAGGGTTTAGATATGTGTGACGGAAGGGGGAGGGTTACAAAAATTCGGATTTATCCGTGACGTAATTTGTGAACAGTCCCATACAATTTTACTTCTTACAAACGCGCGACCAGAGGGAAGGACACCTAAAATAAAGCTTTATCATTATAAAGTATATAAAATGTCACTAGTGGAGCATATAAACTTATGATACAGGCAGGGAGATAGAATGGTTAGTAAGGACTATGCAATATAAAGATGCTTTTCACACGTGGAGGACTGATGCCATTTACACACGGAGATGAGGAAAGTCAAAGTGCAGACTATTTTGTCCTCAAATTAGCCCGGCCTGCCAGTGTAAATGGTATAAACTTATGATCATGAAGCTATGAATCATGCACGTGTGTAAAGCACCTATCAAATCAAAGAGAGAGAGAGAGCAATTGCATTCCGAGGACATTTTCCTTTTATCCTCTGCGGCGGCCAGATTTTTAACTTAGGTTCTACGGCCTCTTCTAATCCCTCTCTCATGCTCACATCTTGAATACGTGGCTAGTTAGTTATCTTTCTCTCTTCAAACTGTATATGGCAAGTTGGTACTATAGTCTGGTGCTCATGTGAAAAAACCATGCATTTTATGCTTAAAGCATGAAACTTTGTATATGTGTACCTAAAAATGTGTTTAATCGAATAAAGATTGGAGACATTCTTTAAATTAAACACGATAAAAATTAGTTAAAATTGTAAAAGTAGTTTTAAACGCCCTCTTATATAATCAGCATGGAATTTCAAGTCGTGCATCAGCCTCTGTATCTGCTCACCTCACTTCAATTACAGGGGTCTCCCATAAAGGGGTTTTCGGGCTTTTAGAAGTTTCACAAATGGGGAATAAATTCTTAAACATTTCTTAGCTTTCAATTGGGGACATACACAATGGTCGGATGTTTTTTATAATACAACTATAAGCATGAATTTATAGAATACATAACATGCTATAGAACTGTTGCCTTCACTGCCAAATAAACGTCATATTTTCCTGCGTAGAATTAAGCCCATCATAATTATTTCGAGTTTATTTTGAAAAGTAATATTTGGAATAATTTTATATCCCTTCTCACCCTGGTCAGTTCTGGTAGCGCTCCCTGGACATAGTACATAGCTATATAAGGCAATTTTCAGGGTAACTTGCCGTAAAAGTAAATTTATTCATATATACCCATATATAAATCTTTACACTTCAATAATAGTTTGGGCTTAATTCTACATAGGAAGGTATGACGTATATTTGACACTGAAGGCAACAGTTCTATAGCCTGGTATATATACTCATGGGTATATATCTATAAAATTCATGCTTATGGTTATATTTCAAAAACATCCAACCATTGTGCGTGTTCCCAATTGAAAGTTAAGAATTGTTTCAGAGTTACTTCCACATTTGGGAAACTTCTAGAAGCCCGAAAACCCCTTTATGAAAGACAGTTGTATGAGGCGAGAAGGTAGAGAGGCTGGCGTGCTACCTGAAATTCTATGCCATTTATAAGGGGGAGCTCGTAATGACTTTTACAAATTTTAACTAACTTTAATCGTATTTAACTTAAATTTCGTGTCACTCCACGACTAGCTCGAAGTAAGTAGTGGAACGCTTATAGAACATAACTTATAAACTTATGGTTATACTTACTGCGATAGGTCTGCTATTGTGCCCCTAACTTTGGGACTTGTTTATTTAGTACAGGGTAGATATGAATTTGAAAGGAACTAAATATAACCAAGCTGAAAATTTCAGAATCCAAAGAGCTTATGGTCCTAATTAATGTTCCAAAAGTCCCCAAGCCTCCGGTGCCGGCTTTCGCCGCCATATTGGAAAATGGTTACCATACCGGATGTTTCTATATCTCGAGATCTAGTAGACCGATTTACATGAAGTTTGTTTTAAACGATGTCTTATGACGATTACAATCCAAACCGATCCAATATTGTAGCCCTTACATTATAATTACAGAGGTGTTCACGCTTATCATGGGAAAAAAATTCGAAAATATGTTGCTTTCCAAATTTCTTAAATGTTAAACGTATTTTAATTTTTTCTAAAATCATTGTTATTTACATTTGTTTACGCTCAATCATACTAAGTTTTCTGTATTAAAATCGATCAAATTAATCTCGAGATTTATTGAATCGTTTGAGACCCTGCCTGGAACTGCATGGCGCCACAAGCGTTATCGATTTTTTAGCTTCAGGGTGGATTTTCAGTTTTAGTTTCTGTTCCAATTTCCCAATAGAGAAAGCTATGTCTAAAGCATCACTTTTTTTAAAGTACTTGAAAAATATTTAATTTAACCTAACGTTAGTTAAAATTTAAGCTGAATGAGGTGAATAAGTGCGTTTTGTGTTCTGAACATTTTAAGTGGCGAAACTGTCATCGTGACAAGGGGGACTAAAACATTAATCGAATTCAGTTTGAAAAGGAAGGATCAATTACATGTAAAACTACAAGATGTCGCAAGTATTTCAGTTCAAACTTTCTGTAGGAAAAATTAAACGCGTCGATCGAGCATTGAGGCTCATCTAAAACCCACTTCCACTGAGACATCTGGAAATGAGTTAACTGATAATGCAGTGAGACTACGATCATCTCTCGAACAATTTGAGATTAAGACCAACTGTTTATTTTGTGGAAAGATTTTACTTAGTGAAAGGGAAGAAAAACAGGAAATGCGGTATCGCATACCAGTTTCAGAAGTGACAACCCTGGAGATAGCTGACGCTATAAAGAAACGCGCTCTTGAACGAAACGATGAACTTGGGGAAATGTTTAATGCGCGTGTAAATTCAGTGGTAGATTTAGTTGCCGCAGAAGCAAAGTACCATAGGCCATGCAAGCTCGAATTTTTCTTGCATGAAGAATCATCAGGACATATAGGACAACCTGAAAACCCAGAACTAGGGGAAGCTTTTCCAAATTATGTTCCTACTTGGAAAATAATGACGAATGTCAATATTCCTTGGATGTTTTAGAAGAAACATTTAAGGCATTTTTGCCTTCAAATGCATGTACACCACCAAACATTTAAAAAACAAGCTAAAAGAAAGATGCGGCGATAATATTACGTTGATTGATATGAAGGGGACAACCTGCGTCGTTTCTTTTAAAGATTCAATTGACCGAGTGATTAAGATGAGAAATAAATCTGGATCTTATAAGAGACAACGACATGCAATAATGGAGTGTATAATATCGATACGCAGGCCTAGGTCGTTTGTACCAAAGCTGCTAACTGCAGTTGGAGTGTACATTCACAGCAAATACGAATCAAGGCTCTCGTGTAGAATTTTTCCAATTGAATCTTTAAAAGAAACGACGATGCAGGTTGCCCCCTTCATATCAGTCAACGTAATATTATCGCCGTATCTTTCTTTTAGCTTGTTTTTTTAAATATTTGGTGGTGTACATGCATTTTGAAGGCGAAAATGCCTTAAATGTTTCTTCTAAAACATCCAAGGAATATTGACATTCGTCATTATTTTCCAAGTAGGAACATAATTTGGAAAAGGCTTCCCTAGTTCTTGGTTTTCAGGTCGTCCTATATGTCCTGATGATTCTTCATGCAAGAAAAATTTGAGCTTGCATGGCCTATGGTACTTTGCTTTTTCGGCAAATATATCTACCACTGAATTTACACGCGCATTAAAAATTTCCCCAAGTTCATCGTTTCGTTCAAGAGCGCGTTTCTTTAGAGCGTCAGCTATCTCTAGGGTTATCACTTCTGAAACTGGTTTGCGATACCGCATTTCCTGTTTTTCTTCCCATTCGTTAAGTAAAATCTTTCCACAAAATAAACAGTTGGTCTTAATGTCAAATTGTTCGAGAGATGATCGTAGTCCCACTGCATTATCAGTTAACTCATTTCCAGATGTCTCAGTGAAAGTGGATTTTAGATGAGCCTCAATGCTCGAGGGACGCGTATAATTTTTCCTACAGAAAGTGTGAACTGAAGTACTTGCGACATCTTGTAGTTTTACATGTAATTGATCCTTCCTTTTCAAACTGCATTCGATTAATGTTTTAATCCCCCTTGTCACGATGACAGTTTCGCCACTAAAAGGTTCAGAACACAAAACGCACTTATTTGCCTCATTCATCTTAAATTTTAACTAAATATTTTTCAAGTACTTTAAAAAAAATAGTGATGCTATAGACATAGCTTTGGGAAATTGGAACAGAAAATAGAACTGAAAATCCACCTCTGTAATAATAATGTAAGGGCTACAAAATTGGATCGGTTTGGATTGTAATCGTCATGAGACATCGTTTAAAACTAACTTCATGTAAATCGGTCTACTACATCTCGAGATATAGAAACATCCGGTATGGCAGCCATTTTCCAATATGGCGGCAAAAGCCTGCACCGGAGGCTTGGGGACTTTTGGGACGTTAATTAGGACCAAAAGCTCCTTGGATTCTGAAATTTTCAGCGTGGTCATATTTAGTTCCTTTCTTTGGCCAAAAAATGCGTATTTACCCTGTACTAATTATAATATTATCATTTTTATCTCCGTAACTCTCTTGAATTATTTTTATGCTCATTAGACTTTAATTTCATTCCTCAGAAGAGCATCCATTTGTATGAATAACTTTCATTCACAGATTTTGATACCTTACAAAATCATTAAAGAAAAGCGTGGCTTCATTGGCGCCCCTATCATGCTGGCTAATCTTCTACGCATGAACTTTATCTTGCCAAAGGTGGGAAATAATGGGGCCTAATGCACTAGTGACTTGCTTTTGCCAAGCTTAGCTAGCTGCGTGCCATGAAAGTCAATAGAACAATTCAGAAACTACACAAACAGAAACAAACATCTAGGGGCAAGGCCGCCATTGGGAAAATTCCCTCTCACGCCAAGAAGCACCGCTAGAGGCAGTGCAAGCTGACTAGTCTTCTGCGTATTGTGAACTGGGACTCCGTCTTGCGGTGCTGCTTGGCGTGAGGGAGAATTAACCCAATGGCGGTCTTGCCCCTAGATGTTTGTTTCTCTGTGTGTAGTTTCCGAATTGGTCTATTTCAAAGGGCGACAACGGAGCCGTGCTTTGCTTTAATTATTATCATTTTCTTATGAATTTGAAAGAAACCTCTTCATACCTTCATTATATTTCACTAAAGCCCCAGTTACACGTGGCCTTATGAAACGGGTTTGAAGCGATACATAGCGGTTTCAAACCGCAATGTTTGGTTCACAATGAAACCCGATATGAGTCGCTTCGAACCGGTTTATTACGCAAGTATAAACGCGGCTTAAGAGCCACCTTGCACTACTAAAATTTTCTATTTGATATTATCGTGAATGGTTTATTCTTTATTGTTAGAGTCATAAGAGACAAACGAGAAGAAGTACATCCTAAACTTTCGAGAGCAACATTCTCTCTAACCTATCGCCTTCCAAACTTTCCGGATTATATAACAAATCCAGAGCTTTACAACGCAAATTCAATAGAAGGAAAGAAAAGACTATCAAGGGAAATAAAGCATGCTGTTTAATTCCATTCGCCAAGATTTAGGCTAGTATGTTTGAGTAATTAGGATTAGATACTTGAATACATAAAATATTCTTATATTTTTAAGCTACTCGAATTACCACCTGTTCGTTGCTCAAAAACTGGTTCAAACGTACCCCCACCTCAAATATACTCCTGGCGCTGGATATATAAGAAACTGAAAATACAATTTTGAACAAATAATTTAACAGAAATACTTAATAGGAAACATGGTGGAACCAATTAAAAGTGAAATTTAAAAATTATAGAGCGACAGTTAAAGGGGTTAAAGAAATAGAGGCCGCCAGAGTTTTGTTTGGCTCCAAAAAACCGCAGAAAGAGGAAATACCAAAGGAAGTTGCTCGATTTGAAGTCGGATATATTTTGATTTTTTTAAAGGCCGACTTCTAGCGAATAGGGTTTTAATGAACAGAAAACGGAGCATCGAGACTAACAATGGGGCAACCGTGGCGATTTTTGAGATCCAGCTGCACGTGCAAACATTTTGAGAGGTTCAAACGAACTGAAAACAGTGCAAGGCGGTTGTAGCGAAGTGAAGATAAACAATAGGCTCTTGAGATATACCCCCTTCCCCCTTCCAAATTTTGCTTACCTCTATATCAAAAGATACTCTAGTTTTTATATTCACTTCGCTAGAAGCGCCTTGTACGCTTTTCAGTTCGTTAGAACCCTCAAAAATAAAAATTTCGCAACAGCTGGATCTCGAAAATAGGCACGGTCACCTCATTATTAGTCTCGATGCTCTGTTTTCTTTCTGTTCGATAACCTCTCGGCTCTTCACTCGAGTACATACCATAAGCGTACGATGTGGCTACTATGGGTCCAACCCTCGGGCCATCTTGTTTTTTTTATTTCTGCAATTTTAGTGATGTATTTTTGTCATTGGTATTTAAGATGTCTAATATTAACCTTGCTTCCTCTTTAAAATCTTATTTTCATTCAAAGAGATTTTAGTTTTGGCAACCCTTTCAGATAATCTCATACTTTGTAGATTGAGGATTGTTTTGAAGATGAATTCAGTATTCTTGCACACCAAAAACTTATGGCTGATGAATTAAATAAAAGTAATAAAGACATGGCTGCAATAAACTCCCGCATGGATAGGACATTTTTCTAGAGATTGATACTCATAAGAGAGAAAAGTTCGGTCCAGGATATTTTAGACAATTACCCAGCTCTTGGCTATATTGATCAAGTATGATTAATATATTTTTCAAAATCTACAATAAGCGCATTGCCTTTAACACAAAGCTAATTATACTGTCCATCTTATAGTTAATTATTCACTTAATGTTATTACTTCATCTAAAATACGAAATTCATAGTTTGATCACTATTTTCATCACAGATTCATCTTGAATTTGAAAGAATTAATAAAGTGAACGCTAAAGAAAAAATTATGGACGCTTTGATTAAATGCGGAGAATCAATTTGGAACGCATGTCCGAAACCTAGAACTGCAGCGCTTAAGTCAAATATTATGGAGATTGTCATCAGTGAAAATGATAAGGATTATCAAAATCGTAATTACATGAAATTTAGCAAGTAGCAGCAGCATAGTCACTAAATATTATTTTGATTTAAAAATTACAGGGCTAAAATGCATTTATTCGTTAATACTTGTCCCAAGATTTTTCAAAGACGAGAAAGCGCAAATGATGTTTGAACCGCAAGTAAAAGAAGACAAAACTCCTGGTCCAATAATAAAATTTTCTGGACATAGTATGCTAAATAGCCAACACTATGAGATTCACGTCAATGGAGTGAAGGTGTCCGAAACTGACGAATTCGAAAGCGCCACAATAGCTTATTTCCAAAGTTTCTGGATCTTTAATATACAGTATTCGGATAACGTTTTTAAAACCCTAACTTTAATTGAAGTTGGACTGTTAGAGTTAAAATACACTCCTTTGAAAACGCAAGTTAAAAATGTCTTAAAAAGACTTCAGTTATTGAATGGATAAAGAAAAGAGAAGTGCATGGTTCTTTGGAGATAGTTTACAGACTAGGAGGATTCACACCATTTTACACAAAGGTGCCTAGCTTTTGACTCTGAGTCAGGCCTCCTAGTGTAAATGGTATGCTTCCTCCTTGTCTGTAAACTATGTATTATGAAATATCTGAAATTTCGTAGCGACGCGGAATACCTAAAAGTAACATTTTTCTTAAATCTGATTAAAGATGACATTTTGATTCTAACTACATTGAATCCTTCTTATGTCATCCGATAACACTTAGTAATTTTAAATCGTATCACTGATGGAATGTAATCGTAGAATGGGAATAATAATTTCTATTAGAAGTATAATCATTGCTGTTAAGGATATAACTTCGTTCTGCTAATGGAGTAAATTGTTTATGTTAAAGGTTTAACCTCGTTCTGCAAAAGGGAGTAAATCGGTGCTGCCAATGGTATAAGTTCCTCCCGTAAAGGTTATAAATCATTGCTGTTAAAGGTATAACTTTATTTTGCGAAGGGCATAAATGGTTGCAATTACGGGTATAAGTTCCTTCTGCAAAAGGCATAAATGTCTGGTATTAAATGTATAAATTCCTTCTGCAAAGGGCGTAAATGGTTGCGGTTAAGGGTATTACTTCATTCTGCGAAGGGCATAAATCGTTGCTACTAAGGGCATAAATCGTTGCTGCTAAGGGTGTAAGGTCTTTCTGCAAAGGGTATAAGGTCTTTCTGCAAAGGGTATAAGTTCTTTCTGCAAAGATTTTAAGTTCCCTCTGTAAAAGGCATAAATGGTTGCTGTTAAGGGTATTACTTCATCCTGTGACGGGCACTATTGGCGGCTCTCAAGGGTATAAGTTCTCTCTGAAAAGGATATAAGTTCCTTCTCTAAAGGGCATAAATCGTTGTTGCTAAGGGTATAAGTTCCTTCTCTAAAGGGCATAAATCGTTGCTGCTAAGGGTATAAGTTCCTTCTGTAAAAGGCATAAATCGTTGCTGCTAAGGGTATAAGTTCCTTCTGTAAAGGGCATAAATCGTAGCTGCTAAGGGTATAAGTTCCTTCTGTAAAGGGCATAAATCGTTGCTGCTAAGGGTATAAGTTCCTAATGTAAAGGGTATAAGTTTCTTCTGTAAAGGGCATAAGTTTCTTCTGTAAAGGGCATAAGTTCCTTCTGCAAAGGGCATAAATAGTTACTGTTAAGGGTATAAGTTCCTTCTGCAAAGGGCATAAATCGTTTCTGTTAAGGGTATAAGTTCCTTCTGGAAAGGGCATTAATCGTTTCTGTTAAGGAGATAACATTCTGAAATGGGAATAAATTTATACTTTTAAGGGTAGCAATTCTGCCGTAATAAGGAATAAAAATCATCAAAAAAGGAATTATTTGGTGTTATAAAGGGCATTTAAATATAACCAATAAATACCTTAAAGGGTGTTAATTTTGGGAAAAACATTTAATAACCCAAAGGGTATAAATTCAGAACCTTTTTTAAGTGTGTAGTGATCTTGGCAAGCTTTACCATAAGGCCCAAAATGATATTTCAAAAATTGTGGATTGAAAAGGTCACGTGGGATGAAAGATTGAGTGAAAAATTATCCGAGGAATTTATGAGCTGGTGCCGGGAATTCCCCAGCTTAAGATACATAAGCATAGCCAGACATTATTTTGATAGTTTTGCCGACATTCAAGAACTTGTATTACTTGTATGTAACGAAATCAAAAAATATAGGCGTCCATAGTAATATCTAAGGCGCGCGTGGCTCCACTCAAATTGTTATCCGTGCCCAAATTAGAATTAATGTGGTGCATCTTGGGGGCCCGATTAGTGAACTATGTAAAGGAATTCTTTAGCGAAAAATTTATCAGAACATACATGTGGAGTGATTCCACAATAGCACTGTATTGGATTAGGTGCGCGACGAACATGTGGAAGCCCTTTATTTCAAATAGAGCGGCAGAAATACAAAGACTTACAAACATAGACGATTAGAGACACTGCTCAGGCATAAATAACCCTTCCAACATCCCAACTCGAGGTATAACTGTGGAAAAACAAGCAACAAAGCTGATGTGGTGGGAGGGGCTTTATTGGCTAAAGAAACCCAAAACCGAATGGCCAGAAGACAAATCTAGGGAGCTAAAAATGAACCCAGAGGAAATTGAAAAGGAGTTAAGAAAAACGTGTGTCTGACTCCAGTGGTGTCTGCGCTAATGTCCTGGGCAAGGGCCTGCCTTTGGCAGGACCCAGCCCCCAAGATTACTAAACGCACCGAGCGACGCCGTCTTAAACGACAGATTGCTAGGCAAAAAGAAAAATCGGGCTCTGAAGCGGTCACCAATCCAGTCGGAGGTGGGGCGATACGCGACAACCGACGAAGAGGCCGAGAGTGGAGGACTTGACTCGCACTGGCACTTCGCAGCCGGCGGCCAAAAGGACTTAAGTCCTATAGGGACTCAGAAAAGATGGCCATTGTCAAAAATGGATATCCGACTGCGGTAATCACGGAGGAAGATGTATCCAATGAGCCGTCTCTGCCGGTTCATAGGCATATTTGCTTTACTGTCGCGACTACTTCTGTCCCGTTGGGGACAGAGATACGCAACCCAAAACCAGTGCCAAAACGGACCAATTGGGCCGGCTATAGGGAAGACTTACTCCTACGCCACAGGGGGCGGTCATACCCCTAAGCTAACTTCACCTAAGGATATTGAGAGGGCGGTTGGTGTCCTTCAGTTCTCTATCATTAAGTCCTATCGCCGAAACTCTCCACTTTAGACCTTAAACCGCTCGAGGCTTGTTCCTTGGTGGAATGCGGATCTTAGCCGGTTTCGGAAATGTACTTAAAGGCTTTTTAATACGGGAGATTGCCAGTACGGGAGACTGGGCTAGCTATAGACAGTCTCTTAATACCAAAAATAAATGTTAATACCTACAACAGGAACATTAGAGCTGCCAAGAGGGACTTTTGGAGAACCTTCTGCGAGCAAGTCTCTAGTGTCACGGCTACTGCAAAGGTCATGAAGATTCTCGCGCATGATAATTCACATCGACTTGATACTATTAAGTTGCAGGAGAGTGTGTACACTAAGTTTGGGGCTAAGACTCTCAAGCATATGCTGGGGGTCCATTATCCAGACTCTACTTTAATCAAACCAACAAGACCTGACACTCTCTTTCCTGTTCCGCACAGGGCAAAGAGGGAGGACTGGGTTGTTATGATTCCTAGGCTTCGTTGGGCTGTCAATGATTTTGAGCCCTACAAGTGTCCGGGACCCAATGAGGTCTTCCCTCTGCTTTTGCAGGCGGGCTTAGACTACTTCATTTCTCCGTTATGCAAGATCTATAGCCTTTGTATTGCTCTCGGTCACATACCTTGTCAATGAAGATAAACAACAAAATATTTTGGAAAAGGCATATTATTTTGGAGGGTCAAATAAGATTAATCAAAAATGTCTTGATTAGAATCAAGACCTAAAAAGTATCGATAAGACTGAGGTTATCACTTGTCTGAAGGATCAGATATTAATTTTTCTTTTTAATTGAAACTTAAATGCATGCTTAAGAAAAAACAACGTTCCATTACCGTTTTCCGTTGAAATAAATTATTTTACTGGTCATCAATTTCCAAAATTTACTTATCTCGGCTTTTCGACCACAATTCCATTCCCCGAAAGCATTTTATCATTACATTAATTACTTTTGGGAGAGTACGTGTATGGTTTTGCATTTTAAAAGGTTCCAAAAGACGTTACATCCCCATTCGTGACCGGCACGCTTCGCAGTGGAACATTTTAATTATTCTAAAACCAATGGCGCCAAATTCAATAGGGACAGTAAGATTTTTACTCGCGGTTTTGCAAAATGATGTAATATCAAGTATATTTTATTCAACCGTCGTATTGTTCTTTCTCATAGTTCAGGGCTTGATCAGTGTTACTGCCCAATTTCTCTAGTTTCTAACTATGGTTAGAGACTATTTGATGTGGCACGGACAACATTTGTAAATTCTAAGTAGCACAAAAGGAAAAAAATCCAATTTTTTTTTTATATTTTGGTTTGAATTAAATAAACTCATGATAGTAGTTATAACGAACAGAAAGTCAAGGGAATGGCACCGGTAATGAGCAGCAAAAAGAGCGGAAAGTTTGCTTCAAGTTAGCAGAGGGACATGGTAGTGAAAATGGTATTCGAGAATTTTGTTCGTTCAAACCTTAATATATCATGAAAAATTCAAGTGAGGAGGCGGCACTACCAAGAAAGATTGATTTTGGCAGATAACAGCGAAAAAATTATGTTCTACACACACTGGGACTATGGGAGAGTTTCAAGGCCGAGGTCGCACATGATGAAATTTCAACTCCAGTTTACATAAATTCTCCCTGGTCGTACTAGTAGCAGGTTAAGCTATAGTTTGCTCAGGTCCTGTTAGTCTCGAAAGGGTTATATAGTGCTTGAAACTTTTAAAAGGTTCTTGTCATGGCTAAACAGACCGCTATTACAGTTTTTTATTGTTTTATAGGTTTCTTTGACACGTTATCTCCCAAAAGTATATTAATGTAATGATAAAATGTTTTCGGGGAATGGAATTGTGGTCGAAAAGCCGAGATAAGTAAATTTTTGAAATTGATTACCAATAAAATATTTTATTTCAACGGAAAACGGTAATGGACCGTTGTTTTTTCTTAAGCATGCATTTAAGTTTCAATTAAAAAGAAAAATTAATATCTGAACCTTCAGACAAGTGATAACCTCAGTCTTATCGATACTTTTTAGGTCTTGATTCTAATCAAGACATTTTTGATTAATATCTGTTCCTTCAGTCTTCATTTTAATTAAGAATGTTAAGAAACTGTTATACATTTTCAAAATCTGCACTAAGCAGAAACATATATAAAGGGGACCATAAATTTAGCTCAATCAGACATTTATTTATAATGATACTTAAAAAAACGTAAATCAATAAAAGTTTGTATTCTTATTGTAATTAACATAATACAATTTTTTACCCCCCATGTATTTTCGAAATTGCAATTGTTCATTTTACGAGTCGATCTCATCTATATATATATATACAAACACTTTACAATCTTTAGCTCATTCGTTCGTTGAAAGTCAAAGTGTAAGGTCATGTATCCTTTCTATCATCCTTTTAACATGGTGATAGCAGGCCCGTCTCAAAGCGGGAAAACTCAATTAGTTTTAAAAATATTAGAGAACAGGGAAGCCATGTTTTCCCCTAATATAAGCGAAATACATTGGTTCTACGGTGAATGGCAACCTTTTTTCGAAAGTTTGAGAAAATTTGTGGTTTTCAAACAAGGTATGCCAGATTCATCAGAGTATACAGGCGGTAAGCCTTGCCTTTTAATCATTGATGACTTGATGACCGAGAACAAAGGAGAAGTTGGGTCTCTTTTTACCAAGGGAACGCATCATCGCAACTTGAGCGTAATTTATATCGTCCAAAACGTATTCCATCGATCCAAAGACTCTAGAGATGTTTCTTTGAACGCTCATTATCTTATTCTTATGAAATCTCCTAGAGACAAATTGCAAAGTTCCATAATAGCTAGACAAATGTTTGCAGGTAAATGGCGTTTCGCTGTCGACGCCTACCGTGACGCTACTAGTTTACCTTTCGGATATTTATTATTCGATCTACACCAAAGATGCCCCGAGAATCATAGACTTAGGACTGGAATATTTCCCGACAACCCTTTTGAAGTTTACATTCCCAAATAATTATAATAGTAGATGGGTGTTTAACCATCTCTTCATTTAGTCACTATGCCTTATGCCGTTCGGTCGCAAAGAAATATGCTCTCCGTTATTGCCAAATCCCTTCGAGAACAACGTAGGATCATATTACGTAACGCCAAGAAACCCTTAATTGACGCAATCGCAGAGTGTGTTGAAAATACTTTACACGGTAACGTTAAATTAAATAAAAGTCAAAAAGCTAGATTAGCTAGGCATTCCGCAAAACTTAAAAAAAATGCTAATAAGAGAATATCTTGGAAAACAATACGTGATATACTAGTTCAGGAGGGTGGTAGTTTCTTTTCTTTCCTTTTCCCTCTCGTTTCCTCTATTATCGGCGCCATAACAGGAGGTAGTCAGTAAAATGCAGTACGCTCAGAAAATGGTCCTTGTCCCTAGCTCTGCCTTTAAAAACGACCCCTTTCCCCACCTCCAATAACAAGTAGTTTCGGAATTGGACAATGAAATGAATGTTATTTTAGCTCGTAAAGATTTAGACGAAGCTTCAAAATGGCGCTTATACGAACAGACTCTACAAAGATATAATAATTTACATATTATCGCTAGGCAACCTATACCCACGGTCCCGCAACCGACATCCAACTATTATAACTTGGCTTGGTTAGACGATATCCCCCTTAAATATATAGGGCATGTACAAAGTATCGTTGATCAGATGTCCACTACCCCTGAAAAGCTTAGGTGGACAGATAGTGGGGAAGTTATAGTTGGTGATGCAATAATACCCGGCTCGAATATTAGAGATATAGCTTTAGAATTTGTCAAGCCTTCCTCTAACAAAGACCCAAAACCTAGAGGTTTTTACGAATTTACAAACCTACTTTCTAGTTTTTCCTCTCTAGCCGCGTATACAATACCCCAACAAATTAAAATCAAAAGAACTAGAGCTCCCAAAGTTAGTGTCAACGCAGCAGCTAAAAACTTAAAACCGAGTCTCCGAAATGGGCAGCGTACGTAAAATCTCCAAAATTTTAGAAGGTATCTACTTTAACCCTTCCCACCCCGCCAGTTTCGGGGGTGCTGAAAAATTATATTTAGCAGTAAAATTAAAGCGGATTAGTAAGAAACAAGTACCAGATTGGTTAAAGGGAAAAGACGCGTACACTTTACATAAGAGAGTTTTTAGAAAGTTTAAAAGAAACAAGGTGGTTGTAACTAATATACGGGATCAATATCAGGCGGATTTGAACGACATGCGTTCTTTGAGTCAGTACAACGACGGGTACAAATACATATTAACCGTAATAGATTGCTTTAGCAGAAGAGCTTGGGCCGTACTCTTTAAAATCAAAAAGCGGTGTTGAAACGGTTGAGGCTTTTAAGTCTGTCTTTAGAGAAAGGTTCCTAGGAAGCTACAAACGGATAAAGGTACCGAATTTAGAAATTCCCAATTACAAGGATACTTGAAGGAGAAAGGGGTTATATTTTTTACAACTGAGAATGACGATATAAAAGCGTGTATGGTAGAAAGATTAAATCAAACTTTAAAGTCACGCATGTACAGGTATTTTACAGAAAAGAATACCAATAGATATATAGATGTTCTAGATGACCTGGTAAATGCTTACAATAACTCGGTGCATTCCGCGATAAAAACGACTCCTTTGGAAGTTACTGGCACCAATGTCCTTCAGGTTTTTAAAAATGTTTACGGAAAGTACTTTAGCGAAAAGAAAGTTTACGGGAAAAAATTAAAGGTGGGCGAATACGTCCGAGTAAGTAGGAATAAGATGATTTTTGAAAAAGGGTACGAGCGAACTTACACAATAGAGGTTTTTAAAATAGTGGGAAAAATAGAGAGACGCCCTCCGGTATTCAAACTAGAAGATTTAAACGGGGAACCAATAAATGGGGTGTTTTACGGGATGGAACTTCAGTCGGTAGCTAGACCCGAGACATACAAGATCGAGAAAGTTATTCGCAAGCGGACTAGGAGAGGACAAAGGAGCTCTTTGCAAAGTGGTTAGGCTATCCCTCTTCTATGAATTGTTGGATTCCGGCTAAAGATGCACTCTCCCTTTTACCTAACGCTACCAAGCAACGCTAGCATGAAAATTTATGACAACAACAAGATCTCTTCTTACACTACCAAGTTGCCCCAGGCTATAGAGCTGATCGGGGATGACTGGGAGGTTGCTCTAGTAGAAGTTTTGTGCCCAATGTCCTTTTTAACATACCCAGTGAGAAAGGCGGGACGGAAAATCACAGCCTATTGTTAAAGCCGAGGCCTTTATAGTTCCCGGGGGTTATTACAAATCATTTGAAGCCCTCCTTAAACAAATAGCTTCCGGATTAAGCGGCTTTCAATACGGTTCAAAGTTTAAATTTGATTCGGATCCCCTCTCTGATTACATTTCTTTAACTATTCAACCTAACGGTATCTTGGCTCTTTCTCCCACTTTGAAAAGGATATTAGGATTTAAAACCCCAAACGGCCAAAGTACGTCTTTCTCTTGCCCTTCAGATAACACCAGCCAATCGTACAGAAGCTCTGTTCCCGCTAATTTAAATTATTATAGTCCCGACCAATTGTTTATTTATTCCGATATAGTAGCTAATGAATTTATAGGCGATACGGTAGCCCCGCTACTTCGTATAGTAGGCGTAGACAGCAAAAAACCTCACGGTTCGACTATAACTAAATCATTTAACTCTCCCCATTACGTTAAAGTTGCTGAACGTTACTTTGATACTATAGACATTGATATAAGGAATAGTTTAGGCCAAGCCGCGTCATTCGAGTTTGGAACGTAAACTACACTTTAGACCATGCCAAAACCCCAAACATTAGTCTCGTTGCGAGTATAGGAGGTATTATTTAGATCAGGTAGGGGGTGGAGGGGTGTCAAAAGTATTTGTCGGGACCCCCCCCCCACGGGATAGGGAGCGCCCTGAAAGGGTTATTTAGATGGGCACGCCCCTTATTAATTAGAGGTGCAAAGTATTTGGCACCTAGAGCCATTAGTACGGGACAAAAGATTCTTGGTGACGTAATGCAAGGTCAGAATGTGAAAAAAGCCGCGAAAAAGAGATTGCAGGAAACTTATGAGAACATGACTGCTGCTCAGCAAGGTTCAGGATTAAAGATAAAGAGACGCAAAGTTAAACGCCTGTCAGTTTATCACCGTCATTCAAAGCAGACGCCACGCGATATATTTAGCTCCTGAAAAAAATCATGTTTTCTCTCCAAGCTCTTAAGAGTGAATTGGATATTTTTGCTCCTGTGCCGATTCAAACTAGTGTCGAACATGCTCAATGTGTATGGGCAAAACCCTTGGCGGCCATTGGTGATAGCTCTACCCTGGAATACCTGATCTCGGGCAATGGAGATAGCTACATCGATGTAGCCCACACCATGCATTACAACAAACTCAAAATCACCAACGAAGATGGAAGTCATCTTGCCGATGCCGCAGTGGTAGCTTTCGTGAACAACGTTGGATATTGTGGAGAACTTGTGATGTTTTCTTGAACAATACCCGAGTTTCTTCAGCCGCTCAAAACTACGCCTTCACTTCTTTTATCGAAACTGTCTCAAATTACGGACCCGCGGCCAAAACATCTCACCTTATGATGGCCGGATGGGAAAAGGACGAAACAGGAAAGTTCGACGACTTTTCAAATAAAGGTTTCGTCGCTCGAATGGCTAAAACTGCTAAATCGGCCGTGATTGAATTTTTTACACCCGTGTTTAGTGACGTGTTTAATATTCCCGAATATCTCTTAAACGGGGTGGACCTTAAAGTCGTGTTTACTCGCAACAAGGACGAGTTTGCCATAATGTGCCAAAAAACAGCCACTCTCAATAACTGTAAAGTCAAGATACTAGACGCATCACTAGCGGTACGTAAAGTTAAACTCAGTCCTAAAATATTGTTAGCGCATGAAGCCGCGCTTAATAACGGTACTGCCAAATATAATTTTACGCGCACCGAACTTAAATCTAAAACTATCTCTACCGGAAGTAGCACCGAGAGTTTTAACAATATATATCTAGGCCCTCAGCCTAATCGCGTCAGTACGGGAATAGTCTCCAACGCGGCGTTCAAGGGGAGTTACGCTCTGAATCCCTTTAACTTTGAAACTTACGATTTAAATTTTTTGTCTCTGTACCTCGATAACGAACAAATACCTTCGAAACCGTTGACTCCTGATTTCGGTAAAAACTTGTATATACAAGCATATCAAACATTGTTTGCGGGTACCGGTATTCATTATAAAGACGACGGTAACGATATTACTCCCAACGAGTTTGCCAACGGGTTAACTCTCTACGCTTTTGATCTGACACCGGACCTATCGGCTAGCGAAACAAACCACTGGAACCCCGTTAAGCAAGGACAATTAAGATTGGACATGGGATTCGCTAAACCTTTGCCCGAAGCCGCAGTCTGCGTTGTATACGCCGAATTTCAAAGCATGATTCAAATCGATAAAAATAGAAACGTAATTGTAGATTATTATAAATGTCAGCAACTACCACCGGAGACTTGATTCTCGCTTTATCAGATACGCCCAACTTTTTGGGTGTTTTCGCGTCAAATAGGTTACCTAAGGTTACCAGATATCCCGCATCGTTAATTATAAATTTAGATCAACACTATGAAAAGGGGTCTCACTGGGTATCGGTCTTTATAGATGGAGCTCGTGTAGGGTATTATTTCGATAGCTACGGTTTACCACCATTTCTGCCTAGTATAAGAAGATTTTTTTATCTTTAAACTGCAGAAAATGGCCTTTTGGTAAGCGACAACTTCAGAGGTTAGAAAGTAGCGTATGCGGGCAGTATAGCGCCCTCTATCTTATTCATAGAAGTAAAAAGAAAAGTACGAAAGCTTTCCTAAAAGCTTTTACCGCAAATCGAAAAATTAACGATATGAAAATTGCTAAACAATTTCAAAATCATATACGGCGACTAAAAAAGTGTAAAAGGAGCTTATCAACAAACCGTGTGGTTGCCTGTTGGTAATGCGTCCAGCTCTGTGTTGTTCCAACAACATTTGAGTTTCCATTTCAGGGTTCGACTTCCTACCAACGACGCTTTATTAGTCCGGTATAGAAAAAATCTTCAGATACGGCTTGAATCAAGTTTAAGGAGGTTTTTTAAATATTTAACTAATTTATTATTAATTTATCTTAATTATGTATGTTATTATCACGCTAATTAAATGTTTTTTGATTTAAAATCTGATTGTAATAATAATAAGCCTAGCATAAGCATATCTTTCAGGATCAACCATAGGATAAGCCTACCAGGATCTACAATAGCATAAGCCTATCCCTACAGGTACCAGCCACTTGACGTCATCAAAAATAAGCTGTGACGTCATCAAGAAAACCACCACCAGGTGGCTCAACAATTCAAATTTCCCGCCAAGAACATCACGTGACGACATCAATCCCCCCCCAATTCCTCCCCCCTGCCAACACCATCACGTGACGTCATCAATCCCCCCAACCCCCGGGTGTCGGTATAGAACAGGTTTTACCCCTCCCCCCTGAAGGGGGGAAGGAAGGGGGGTAAAACCTGTTCTATACCGTCATCCTTACTCTCTGATTGTGTATATCCGATGTAAGATTTGCCGTAGTTTACAGCGCCTTGAATATTGCTTTAAAGGAAAAATTAAATTTATTTTCAACAGGTTTTTGGTTAGTGCATTGCCGAAGGTGACTCAACCATTACGGACGAAGCCCTTTTGTACAATTCTGATAGTATAGTTGTTGGTCATCTCAATGTCTTTTTAATGCACTCGTAAACCGACTGCATAAAATAAAAAAAAAATAAAAAAAAGTAATAAAATTAGCATGAACAATTAAAGAGATCAAGGAATAATCATTTAAAGTTTATTTTATCGAGCTGGAAAATGCAAATGAGAGCGCGAGGATTTCTACTTATTTATTAAGTACTTAAATGTAGAGATCAACCAATTCCGTTCTGTTTACAAGTATTATGTTTATTGGTGGAAGGTACTGGTGAACAGTTACAGTTTTCACCAAAAGGCCAGAAGCCCAGGACTTTTAGGGTTTGACCTAGAACATTTGAACATAAAGATTGGTACATGTGTTATTTTCGACCCAACAAAAAATATACTAAAAGTCCTCTGCTGTAGAACGCGAGCTTTCGGCGCCATCTTGGAAAATGGCCGCCGGGAATGCCAGTTACAATGTATTCCACTTTCTTCTTCAAAAATTATGAAAATTGGTACACATTATGAATAGCACCACATGAGCATCATAGAAAAATTTTACAGCTCTGTGTTAGATAGTTTGGTCGCCATATTGGAAAATGGCCGCCGTGAATGCTAGGTACAGTATATTTCACCATGTTGTTGGAAAATTATGAAAATTGATAGATATTATAATCAGAGCTGTGTAAACCTCATAGTAAAATATTGAAGCCCTTCATCAGATGATTTGGCCGCCATGTTGGAAAATGGCCGCCGGGAATGTCATTTAGATACAGTATATTATTCATAAATTATGAAAATTGGTAAAAATTATATTGAAGACCGTCTAAACATCATTATTGAATATTGAAGACGTGCTACTGATAGTTTGGACTCCATCTTGGAAAATGACTGCTAGAAATACTAAATATATTTCAAACATATAAATCTTTTCGCAATTCCTAGGTTGAGTAGATGATTTTCATTAACGTAATAAACACCAAAAAATAGCCATCTCCAAGTCGATATTATCGACGCCATCTTTAAAAATGGCCACTCGAAAATTATTACCCTAAAATCTGAGAGAAAGAAATGTTATTCAAAGCTGTATTTCTCAACATGTTGATTATGGGGGTTTTTACATTCTCGTGCTGTTAAAGATTAGATTTAAGACAAATCTCTACCAGTTCGTTCATATTCATCTCGTCAGCCTGAATTTTTTTCACAATAATTGCATGTCAGAGGCCTTGAATAGGCGCAGCGCCTGGCTGGGGACTCATCATATTCCAAATTGAAAGTGCAGAAACTCCGCCAAGGCACACAGGATCGGCAAGCGGCCCCGACAAACGCCCCTTGAGAAGGTGTTCGGTGACAGGGAAGAATTAAGGCAGCAAGAGGCTCAAGGGGAAGGAGGATTTCCTCCAAGCACATCAGTGCCACACGACCGGAACAATTTACCCGCGACCCACAGAGGGTTGTCAATAGCGGGGTGAGCCAATTAAGGCAACACCTGGGCGGGGGCGAAGCCGCCGAGCAAAACCTTCTGGTAACGAGGCAAGGAACGGTCTGAACCAAGGGCGAACCCACGCAACTCCCGAACTGGCACACCGAACTCGGGCCCCCTCCGCCACAAGAAGCCCTTTTGCTCTTATCCATCACAGCTAGTACAGCGACAATGTCCACGCAATGCTGAGCAAACTAATTCGGATCGTCTACATCCACAGTTCTTTACACAAGAGGTTCCGCAGTTACAGATAATGAGTATTAAACGTTGGTCTTGACTTAGGATTAGGGATTGCGAACCCATCCCCATTCTTCGCGTTTTAAAAGGTTTCCCTGCTGTTGTAGTAGCAGAATCGCTTGGTTATTTTGCTAGACTATCACACCCGAATTGGAACGTCTTCATTCTTAAATCTGAAACCAAAACGACACCAAGAAGAGAATCCCAAATGGAGGCATTTGAGAAAAAAAGGTTCAGAGAAAACTTCTTTCATTTACATGCTGTAACTGGATGTGGTTATGATAAGGCAGGGTTTAAAGTAATGACAGATAATAAACATCTTACAAATACGTTGAGAGTTTTTAATGGAAATATTAAGTCAACAATAGCAAGGAAACTATTTTATCCCGAACAGTGGGGATGGGTTCGCTATCGCTAAAGGCAAAGACCCATTCACACCACTCTGATTCCTGCGTCAGATATAGCTTTGCTTTTCTTTGTTTCAGATTTTAGGATAGTAATCGTTCAGTGACTGTTTTGTTACTTGATTGAGTGCACGTAAATAAATAGTATAAAATAGTCTTTATTGTCTACATGAAAACTGAACTAGGAATGCGTGCTTTTAGATTAAAAACATGGCTATTTATACAACATCGTAAGGTTACTTTTTTACAGATGAAACATTAGATAAAACAATAGATCAATAATAGACATAACGTCACATCCCCTTTTCTTGATCTATGTTCGATTATTCCTTGGGTCCATTTGTCCGAATCTAACTATTGGTTTTGATATGCGACCGCTTCTTATTTTTGTGCCGTAATTGCGTATTTCATCCCTGATTGCTGATTGTTGTTGAGTGGCTGCAAGTTTCACATTGTCAGAACGGTCCTGGCTGGGGATGTCGTCTGTTTCATCTGTTCTACGTGGTCTGTGTCTCGTTTGAAGGACGTCTCTGTTCCTTTTGCTGTTGACTGATGGAAGACGTTCCGTAATGCTACTAGGTATGACAGGATTCCGGATGGTAGACTTTGATTTCGGGCTTATCATGTCTTCTGGACCAATGTCAGAAACCTGAGGACTTAGCGAAGACGATATATTATTTGTTCTTCTACCTGGTAAGGTGATTAGATGGAAACGATTCCTTCGCAAGTTGCCGTTCGTTGTCTCAATTATATAAGACCTTGGTTCCTCTGCTTTACTTATAATTGTCCCTTCTCTTCGCATATCTATTATCCATACCCTGTCTCCAGGTTGCAATTCGGGCAGTTCTTTCACTCCATGGTGACAGTCAAAATTTCGTTTTTGGGCTTGTTGGTGGGATTGTGCCTTCGCTCGTACAACTGCTTGCGGAGGGATATGTGGTCTCACTGATATGGACGTCGTCGGGAGCCTGGTTCTTAACCGTCGGTTCATTAGTAGCTGTGCGGGACTGAATCCGTTTGTCATTGGAGTGGATCTGTACGCTAGAAGTCCTTGTGATAGATCTTCAGCTTTCTTGCGAAGATTTTTCACGGTCTTCACCGCTGCTTCCGCAAATCCATTGCTTTGGGGGGTACTTGGGGCTGCTTGTGATCGATTTGAATCCAAATGCTTTTGCATAATCAGCAAACTCCCTCGTCCTGGTGGCTGACAAATTTGTGCCGTTGTCACTTCGAACTATTTCCGGGATGCCATGCCGTGCGAAAACCTCTTTAGTTATGTTGATGACGGTTTCGGTAGTTTGGTCTTCTATCGGGGCTGCTTCGATAAATTTGGAATACTGATCAATGATTACCAAATAGTGCTTTCCGGCACGGTGCAACATATCCATTGAGAAGGTATGCCATGGACGTTCCGGCAAATTGGAGAGTTTCAGTGGTTCGTGGCGATTGGTTGACTCTTTGAGGCAACGTCGTGGGATAGCAACTGCATACGGCGTCGCTCCTGGCTCCAATTGTATCTTTGTTTCGCGTTTGACTCTGCCAAGTCCAGGAAAATCTTCTTAAGGACGAACTTTCGATCCTTCTGTCAACTCTACTTCTTCAAGACGTTGAACTTTCCGCAGGTTGTACTGCCTAGCCTAGCGTTTCTTTTATCCTTTTTTGAATGTTTCAGGACTGAAAACGCCTCCATCTCATGAGAGAGAGAGGGATTTTGGGGTTGCTTAATTAAAATTCGTTCCGCCCAATGCCTGCCTATACGAAACGTAAAAATCTCCTTTATTCCATAGGATGATTTTTTTCACGTGCCTTATTTAGTAATCGTCTCGACCGCTTGGTGGCTGCACCGCGACCGGAATTTCAAAATTTTCTCTCTTCGGATCTTAGCGCTATACGAGTTCGACGTCATAGTAGCCAGTGGAAGATGCCCAGTTGTAACCCATATTTGTGTACTTAGAGGCATGATAAACTTATGGTAATATTAAATTAGAACTCGAAATAAACAGGCAATTCTTACTGGCTATGCAAACAAAATGTTTAAAGTTAAAATAAAACGGGACTGTTATCAAACTATAGAAATATTAAATAAATCAGGGATAGATTTAATTTTAGAAGAAGGGACAGAGTAATGTGGGCGCGCGTCAAAGTCCCGGACTACTTCCCCGAGAATGAAGGGGGGGGTTAAAAAATTACGTTTTTTGGCCGTCCCCGTCAGCAACGTCAACAAAACGAAGTTTAAATGAGCCAATAAGATATTTCAAACTTTTCGTTACGTTTTGGAGGTAGGGGCTCTATACTGCGCAATGAGGCGAACAGAAGTAAAAACTAACCGTTCTCCATTCCTACTTCTAACATTAAGTCTATCCTTGATAAAATCTTCAAGTTAACAGAAATTTCTTATTGATTATGCAAATGAAAAAAAATTGAATATAAAATAATACTGAAAATGTTTTGAAACTAAACATATAATAAAAATAATCGAAATAAAAAGAAAAAACATACTGACCATGCAAAGACAAATTTTTATAAAGGTTATCAAACTATAGAAAAATGAAATAAAAACTAGCTTAGATATTGACAAAAAGAATATTACTGACTTTGCAAAACAAGATGTTTAATGATAAAAAACGGCAAAGTTATCAATTAATGAATTAATTGAAAAAATCTAATTAAACTGAGAAATTTTACAGGCTATGCAAAACAAAATGTTTAAAGATTATTAAAACAGAAATTTTATCCAACTATAGAATGATTAAATAAAATCTAAACTGAAAAAATCTTACTGGCTATGCAAAGCAAAATCATAAGAATATGTTTAGAGATAAAAATAAAACCGGAAATGCTATCAAACTGAGCATAGAAGGATTTAATATTAAGGCAAAGAGCATTTTATATTACTCCGTGTGGTTTCTAGTGTGATAAGCTTGTATAACACCCAAAGCTTTTTAACTATCGGTTTTCGTTCGAGTGACACGATAGATTTATAAGCCGAGGTAACATTTAAAAGTCTAAAAATAGTTTATTAAAAGCCATTTGGAATTTAAATTAATACTGCTAAACATCACTAATTCTCCAACCGAACTAACTTCTACGTGTCACAATCAGAGCGGCCTTATTGCTTATCACAGGATTACCAATTCCGTTATCAATTATACTTAAAGCAGAGCGCGGCTCCAGTGGATCCCCTACAAGTTGACTTTCTTTACGAACTCCAGTTTTGACTTGGAAAAGCTAGAGGCATTTGTGGGCGGGATTTGTACGTGCATGTATAAATCCCGCCCACTAGCCTTTGCTAAGCCAAACCTGGAGTTCAGGAGGAAATTCCCCTTATATGGGATCCACTGGAGCCTAAGCTATGCTTTAATAAATAGCAAGTAACCTTTCAACTAGTTCATATTTTAAGGTTCAGAAATAATTTTCTTATAGCTTATCTAATATCTAGGAATACTGATTCCATTTTCAATTACACTTAGTAAATAGCAACTAACCTTTTCAACTAGTTCACATACTTTTCAACAAAATAATTACACCGAGAAATGTCTGTTAGTAAATAAAAACATTCCTTTCTATTACAATGGCATCCTCGTCTCACGTTTTTAATTATGAACGAGATTTTTGAACAATACGAAACATCGCTTATTTTTCAGAGTCGAGATAAAACCAGTCACCGCATACAGAAGCAATTACACCGTTCAACTTTCGTTTTCACCAGCTTCAACCTAACCAACTTTGCCTTTTACAAGTTTCGGAATTTTGCTTTTTTTCCCACTAATTCAATCATCAGTAGCGTCGCTACTCGCTAGGGTTTGAAATTTGTGGGGGGGGGGGTGTGGGGGAGCTTAATCTGAGCCAACTATTTGAAAGTTATAAGAATTAATTACAAAATTTTGCTTAATTGGCTCATTGGAATATGTGTAAACCTTAAGAAATATCCGAAAATTTGTGTCAAAGTGAAATTATTCGTATTTTAAAGATACACAAACCTTTACAGAAAAAGATCTGTTAAATGGTCTCAATTTTTTGGTTTTTCGTTCATTTATATGTTTTGTTTTTGCCCATCTACAAAGAACAAACTTAACGAATCTATAAAAATGTTCTTTGTACATTGATACAAAATTTTAAGGGAATGCGAGCAGTTTTTGTTATGGTTCATGGATTATTTTGAGGGCGCTAAGTTTGAACAGGGATAGATTTAACTTTAGAAGCGGGAATGGAGAACGGTTAGTATTTACTGCACTCCGACTCACCGCCCAGTAAAGAGCCCCTCCCTCCAACACGTAACGAAAAGTTTAAATTATCTTATTGGCTCACTTAAACTACGTTTAGATGACGTTGCTGACGGGGACGACGAAAAATACGTAATTCCGTTTTACCTCTGTCGCTATGACCGCCTCTTCTTTCATACCCACCCCTCCGTCACGGGGAAGGGGGTCCGGGACTTTGACGCGCGCCCACATAACTCTGTTCTCCATTCAAACTTCAAAAATTACATCTATCCCTTTTTTGAAAAAAGCCTAGCGACACCGCTGTAACTTGAAACAACGCGATTTTAAATAAAGTTTTTTTTAAATTTATAATCATTAGAAATGCCTTTCGGCTAGAGTCAGCTTTCACCGAAACACCGTGTGGCGACGCATTAACGTGTCGCGGAATTTTGAGACAGGGTATTAGATTTCGATTAAAGAGAGGGTAAAAAAGAAAATCAAGTGATTTTTTATCGATTCTTCAACTAATTATAAGACCAGTCTGCGCAGTGAAACATGAATGAAATACTTCCGAATGATTTTAAAATTCAATTTAGGTTCAGATTTAAAGGATCGCGTAACACCTTACCTTCTTGTTAACAAAATTCTCGTGGCACGCTCCACGTCTCGCGCCCGATTGTCACGTCGCGCGCAAATTTTATCAAATCTTGCGTTAAATTTCATTCGGCATGTTACTTGCCATGAGAATTTTGTTAAAGGGAGGGTGAAGTAGAAAGTCAAGTGATTTTTTATCGATTTTTCTACTAATTATAAGACCAGTCTGCATAGTCAAACATTCAGGAAATACTTCCGAATGATTTTAAAATTCAAATTAGGTTCAGATTTTAAGAATAATTTTAAAGAAGGTCCTCCGACCAATCGCGTAATGCCTTGCCTTTTTATTAACAAATTTCTCGTGGCACGCTCCATGTCTCGCGCCATGATTATCACGTCGCGCGCGAATTTTATCAAATCTCGTGATAAACTTAATTCAACACGTAACATGCCACGAGAATTTTGTTAATAAAAAGGCAGGACGTTACGCGATTGGCCGGAGGACCTTCTTTAAAATTATCCTTAAAATCTGAACCTAATTTGAATTTTAAAATCATTCGGAAGTATTTCCTGGATGTTTGACTATGCAGATTGGTCTTATAATTAGTAGAAAAATCGATAAAAAATCACTTGATTTTCTACTTCACCCTCTCTTCAATAAAAAGCCAGGGCGTTACGCGATTGATCGGACGTTCTAAATTTAAAATTTTCCATGGGGGTGCGATTCAGCAGGCATGCGTTATGACTTTAACACAAGAAAACTTCCTATCACTTTGCGTTAAATTTTAAAAAATGCGATTCACGTGTCGGCACTACGATATCACCAATTATCATAACGCCGGACGTCAGGGATGTCGTATCGGCATCCGATTGCTAGCGTTAAGCCTGGTTCCCATTTGGTGAAAAAAAGCACGAGAAATACCCTTTCGCCGACTGAAACTTCTCGACGATTATTTATTCGCTAGAGCCGCCGTTCCCATTCAGTGTGAATTTCGAGAGATCGTGCGCGAGATTTTAGGTTCACGTTAAGCTTAATTATTTTCTTGCGGCTTAAAAGTGAAAAAACCCAAACCAAATAAATAATGAAAATGTCCGTAGACTGAATTTAACGTTTAGTAACGCTAATTTACAGAATACATAGATTTATTGCTCCGAAAACTTGACGTATTTGGGTTAGGTAGTAAGGAAATTTTTTCGTTAAAAATACGTGAGCAAGGCTATTTCAAAAATCTCTTTCCGGAAATGAGAGGTGACCGCAATTTTCTTGAAGAAAAGAAATATTGAACTATCTGAATATTAATTTGGATCCTGTAAACGTAAATTTTACCTATATCGTAACCGATATTCCTCACGATTGTATATTTGTGTTGTGCTAAAACACCTTTAACCGTAGTACAGGACTAGTAGGCTAAAAATAAAACCAAAATGATCGACAGACGATACTGAGCAAAAGAGAAGAGGCATCACAAAACTGTGAATCCGGGTTTTGATTGGTTGTTTCAAGGACGAATTTGTTTCCCTTTTCGCCTCGACTAAAAAATAGGATAAGTCTCTTGGTTCCGCGAGTATACGATTTTTTGCCAGCGAATCTCAAAAATTGGCTTAATTTTATCGTGCTGATCAATTCGCGTTGAAGTTTCGCCCCATTTTCGCCAAGTAGAAACCAGGCTTTACAGCTTTATCACGAACGTTATAATAAGTTTTCCCGATATTTTTGCCACAAAAATTCAAAATGGCTTCTAACGTGATACTTGTTCATTTATTGCGCGCTGATTATATTGAGAAAAAAACAAATTTGAATAGAGAGAGTTTTTAAAGATACTACCTAAGCGTTTCAATTTCCGGAAAAATATCATAAAGATTGATGCAAAAAAATATCACTGTGCAGATGAATCGCGCCCCATTAAATTTCAAACTAATTTAAACTTTAAAATCATTCCGTGTTATTTCTATGATGTTTCACTATGCAAATTGGTCATATAACTAGTACAAGAATCGATAAAAAAATCAATTGATTTTCCATTTCACCTTCCCTCTAATATGGCCAAGAGCTAAACTGAAACTGCTTCTTGATCGGAATCCTCAAGAAAGAAATATGTTTTCCCTAGGGTTGTTTTTAACCCGCAATTAGAACGAAATTCTTCTCTCAATAGGTAAATTGTACGTTATCCTCGCAAACACAACCACAGGAGGAGGAAATTCAATTCCTAACGATTTAAAGGCTCTAAATAGTGATTAAGGAACTATTAATGTTTAATTTAACCTTGAATCAAACATTCAATGATATTTTTACAAGCTTATAATAATATTACTGTTATTTGATATAGTTTCAATATAAGAATGAGAGGTTTCGGAATTCGCCATGCATCTAAGCTGTCGTTGCCAGCTTTTCTGGCCTCCAGTTTCAGTGTAGCTGAGCTGGTAGAAGACATCTTGCCGTTAGCGTTAAAGGGCGTCAGTGACCCGTCGTGCGAGGAAGGCCTTGCCAGTTGGCGTGACTTATCCCATCAGGATTTTCCTCCTGAGGTCCTTCGGGGTGTACAACGTGAGTGGGAGCGTCCAATGGTCGCGAACTCACACAAGTCTTAACTTGACTTACCGTTGGATGCCCAGGATAAGGCTAGGTGGACATCTATTGCCTCTAAGGAATCCGGGGCCTGGTTGAACGCGCTTCCTTCTTCTTCGCTTGGCACACTCCTCGATGATGCCTCTTTTCGTATCGCGGTTGGCCTACGGTTAGGCGCCGAGATATGCGTCTCGCACACTTGTAAGTGTGGCTCCAAGGTTGAGTCGCGCGGTACCCATGGTTTAAGCTGCAAGAGAAGCGCGGGGCGTTTGTCATGACACGGCGCTGTGAATGATCTCCTGAAATGTGCCTTGCGTTCGGCCGAGGTGCCCTCCATACTGGAACCACCGGGGTGGTCCATGGACGGCGGAAAGCGCCCGGACGGGTTGTCGTTAGTCCCCTGGTCGGCGGGAAATCTCTCGTTTGGGATTTCACATGCACTGACCGTCTCGCGCCTTCATACCTAGCCTCCTCAGCATCAGCCTTTCTCTGGGCCGCGTCACAGTCTGAGAGTAAGAAGAGAGCGAAATATTCGTCGCTGGAGAACCGTTTTATGTTTACGGCGGTGGCCATCGAAACTATGGGGTCATTTGGAAGGGAGGGACTCATGTTGGTCCATGACATCGGGCGCCGCATTCGCAACCTCTCTGGAGAAAAACGCGCTGTCGAGTTTTTAATTCAACAAATCGCGGTCGCCGTTCAACGCCACGTCTATTTTTGACACATTTCTTCCTGGTTCGTCTTTGGAGGATTATTTAGTGTTTTTACCCTTACATTGACGTGTCTTCATTGACTTGGTTTTTCGACCTTTTTTCTCTTTTTGTACAAAAAAATTAATAAGTGAAAAAAATTATTACTACACAAAAGAATGAGAGCAAATTAAATATCCATCCGTTATTTAATTTTCAGACTTTTCTCTTAAAACATACGCGTTTTGGTCACGCAAAAGCTACTTACCAATATTAATAAACAAAAATGTGTAAGTGAACAAAGACTAGAAAAAGTAAATGATAAGAGAACAAAATTGAATGACTGAAGTGAAAGATATAAAATAATTTCAGTTTAAAGAAATGATTATAAAGCATCTATTATTTTAAAAAATACTTATCTTCGTTTACTAGAATATGTGACCCAATTCCTCGCAGACTTGTACTATTCGAGGCCTGCAATGCTGTTAAGTTGCCACAGCGATTAAACGAGCGCTCAGTTGTGATGAAACGGAAAATTTCGGATATTTTTCAAATCTAATGAGATAACGCCCACCTAGTTGAAAATTGCCCTTTTTTATCCGCGGGAGCCATTCTTAATGAGAATTTCGATGCTAGTAGGTTGTCAATTAAACTACTGGTATATTATTGTTGTTGGAGATTGGATATTAAGTCAAATTAAGTGGTTGTAAAGAGCCAGCAGGTTTTTGCCGCTTCTTTTTGTGAGTATTTGATTTTTGTATGTAAAATGGAGGAAGATAATGTTGAGAGCAAGGATGAAATGCGGAAGCGCAAAGCGCGGGAAAGGATGAGGGCAAAAAAGGTCGACGTTTTCATTGGATACTTAAGGTTATATAATCTTCTCGACACGGAGAGGTAATATTTTGGTTTTCCCAACTTGAAGTAAAAATTTACGAAATATTGAAGCAGTATTCCAAACATAGCGAATATACAGTAAAGCAGACGACATTTTACATCCAATAAGGATAAATCTTGGACACAGGGAAATCAGTCAATGGGGAAAAGAACAGGAAATGAAGTCTACTCTTCAGCTGTTTACCCTATATTCTGATAGCTACATTCACAACTGGTTTGCAGTGTAAACAATATCGTCTCGTCTCACCTCAACAATATTCTTAGTTTGCCAACTTTGCCAACTTGAATGTTAACGTTAAATAACACCAAAGCTAAATTGTAGCTAGACGCACTAATAGTCAATGCGCACCGTAAATAATAAGTCTGTAGCTACTACCCTTTTACCATTAGCCCTTTTACTAATCTAATTGCCACCATGATCTTTTCTTCTATTATAATATCTTAACCTGATTATTTAAAAGTGAATTTAACTTTCGGCTCACTCTGAACCGTTGATGTCTCTTCATTTCAGACACGAAAATCAAAGCCCAAAGCTTACTTCACCTCAGGTCTCAATTATTTACTCTTTGTTTCACTAAGCCTATTGCGGATAATACTTGATATACCAGCCGGAGTCTAGGCCTTAGTTTTCTACATGAAATTACTAAAACAAGGATTATTCTATATACGGATGTAGTAAAGCTTAAGTATTATATAAACAGTCATTTCAAATAACAATATTAAAAAAATCTTTGGAATATCGAAATGAAACAGAGCTTTAAAGCTACAAAAGTACTAAATGCATCATAATTACGAAAAATGCTTGCACATATTCACTTTATATTATGGAAAAAGGGAATATTAAGGTTCTGTATGATTTGTTAACACATCAACACAAGGCTAACTGCTAACGCGACGCACTAGTGTAACAATGGACAGACACATACAGACAAAAACATAGACTGCTTTTTAACTCTTTCCGTATTAATTTTGAGTTAAAAATATTAAAATAAATATAATTAATATTAAATATTTTCTTCGTTAGCTGTTCGCCTAATTGAGCGTTACATCGTTTTGATAAAGAACAATTAAACATTCTTGAGAGGCTTGACTAATATTGGCGTTTGAAATGAAGCATACGCCGGTTGCTTCGTCTTACTCAAATAGGTAGTATATAAGGGTGTCGAACTACAGTTAAAAGCAAGAACAACCGCAATTGCGAAAGCCTTTGGTGGACACAGACTGGTGTCCAAGTGGGATGGACAAAGACCAAAAGGTGGTGGTGATTAGAAGCCAGTATGTACAGACTGGTGTCCAAGTGGAATGGACGAAGACCAGAAGATGGTGGTGATTAGAAGTCAGTAAGTACAGACTGGTGTCCGTGTGGGATGGACAAAGACCAGAAGATGGTGGTGTGAGAACTCAAATAGAGGTGCCATTTCCGTGATTGTGAATGCAGTTCGGAAATGGCGAACACGTTTGCTCCGATTTGGAAACTGCGAACGCGGTCACGTGGGTGTAACAACAGACACACAAACAGACAGACACACACGATCGTTACAGAACCTCTCCGTGACATACGTCACTCGGAGAGGTAAAAACCACACCTAGCAAAAATTTAGACGATTAATGAACCCTTTCCGTGAAAACGGCTTGCGAGAAAATTCAAACGAAGGAAAACCCATTCGTAAAAAAAATTAAAAAGAGGAAAATTACAGATAACATAAAAAAATTATATATAGGGAGCTATGTGTTATTTTCTTATAGCGGTAATTAGGTTTCTATTAATGTTTCAACATGTCATTTGCATAATGATTCTGATTCAATATCTTTCATGGCCATAAAACCAATCTAACGTAGTTTAGTATTAAAATTTTCAAGAACTCTTTCCTCTATTGGTTGAATTTTGCATAATTAAGCTTAGTTATTTTCTTGGGTGACTAACAAACAGAAAACCTTAATCGTTCGCTCTCTAATGGTTTTAGTTTAGTTGAGGCTGCTTTCTCCCCGTACACTTTTCTTTTCCTATATTTTTCTAGGCCTAGGATTCAGAATTTAAAATATAATAAATTTCATTCGGCACGACACACCATATCGCTACGACGTTATTAAGGTTTATTGGAAAGATATCTTGTTTATGGCAAATAAGCAAATACAAAGTTTTCTCTGTGAAAAGATAAGTAGGAATTAATATCAGAGATGAAATTTCATATTAAATCGCTACTTATATTTTTGGAAAATGGTTTCGAGACCATATCTTACGCCGTGGCTTTTCTCTACGATTTTATCACGGCGATTCCGAGGAATATTAAAATTTACAATTCTATGAAGTCGATACCCAAACTGGGTCAAGAATACTTCAGCACCTTTCAAATGCTACGCTATTTCCAATTCAACGGGAGAAATATGCCCTGTAATGTCAGCGAGTAACCATTTCGATCTGTCTATTACGACAAAGACCGCAGAGAATATTTGGAGAATATTAGTTTCAGGACGTAGGGTTGGTACTGGTAACTGAGCACACTTTTCACAAATCTTTGATTATCTTCAGTTCCGCTAATGTTAGACACCTGAAACTTTCAGGATATGAAATATGATTCTTTAGACACAATTTACCATGATTTCAGATTTTTAACTATTAAATTTTGCACAATATCTGGGAGCACGGCAGTTCTCCCCGCCAAGTCGAGCACTGACATCCTTCTCTCGAAGCAACTCACGGCACTTTTAAGTCCACTGCATCTTCGTGATGGGTATAGGTAAAAGTCTGAAATTTCGCTAGCCGCGAGGAATATCAACCCTGGCTATAGTTTCCAAATTTCAAGTTTCTACCCTATATACTCTTTGAAATATCCTAGGTGAAATTTATCTTATTTTGTCACTCACTCACTCACTCACCGATCATCAAAATTCTAAGGTACTTCTAGGGGAGATACGTTAAATTTATGATTTAGTTTACATTTATTTTATAAAGCACAGAAAAATTAAAACATCCTGAAATTTTTATAAAATTGTTCTTTAGTTCTTGATTTATAAACTAGATGGCGCTGCCGTCTTTTCAATAGAAATAGTGTGGGCTCTTGATGAAAGGACGTAACGGGCCAGAGTGAACCGAAAGTTAAGTATATATTAAAGCTAATAGCAGTAGTAGTTGCAAAGAAATATGTCTTAACTAATGCTACATCCTTATATTAGGATATAGCGTACAATCTTTTCTGCATATTCTCTGGGGGTCGAAAGGAGTAATTCAGCTTAAATATGGACAAACGTTTGCAATTATATTGGCAAACGAAGTATAACGAGATGGTCTTCTTTAAGTTTAACTACCTAGGTATAACGGGAGGGTCTTGTTTTACTATGTCGCCAAAAAAGGTGGGCTTCCTACAAAAAGAAGTTAGATTCTATCAAAAACATTAACATGTGCAAAAATGGTCCAAGCCTCGCTTCGTGCCCTCTCCGCTGTAAAACGTTCCGAGATCCCACGTAAAGCCAAGTCTATCATTTTCTTCTCATTCCATCGTCAATTGAACAATTGTGCTATAAATTAAGTCCTTTTCCAAATTAATAACCAATAATCTTTGACTCAATCATTATTATACATCTTTGTTCGTATCAAAAATATCGTGACAGCGCCAGCTAGTTTTAAAATCAATAACAAAATATTAATTTTAAAATGATTTCAGGATGTTTTAATTATTCTTTCATAATAAAATAAATAAAAGTCATAAATTTTAAGTTTATATCTCCCCTAGAAGTTTGATGATCGGTGAGTGAGTTACATAATAAGGTAAATTTCACCTGCGATATTTCAAAAAGCATATATGGTAGGAACTTGAAATTTGGAAACTATAGCAAGGATTGACAGTCCTCGCGGCATGCGAAATCTCAGACTTTTAGCTATGAATTGAACTGTAAATTTTTAAACAGCGTATATCCTAGAATGCATACGAGTACTATTTTTAAAATAGAATATTTTTGCTAAAGCAATTTTCGTGAAAACAACTGATATAAGAATTTTTTTAAATACCTTATGTTTTATATTCAAGTCTTCAAAAACTGAAACTTTAATACTTGTACTTCAGGGAATAAATTTTTTACAATTATGTTTTACTTTTTTGCATCTTTGTCTGTGAAGACAATTTTTGTTAATACACTTCGTAATAAAGTTAGCTGGCTTAACCTTGTCGGCTAGCCAATGCGTTAGTATTTTCTGACGAGAAAAGTTGTTTGCTGATTTTTAATTTCAGTGTGCCTCGAGGTTTTTCGTGGCATTTCGATTTTGGAGAAAAAAGGGATTATCTTAACAAGTTTCTTTTTCAAGCCTAATGTGCTTCTAACGAAAGTCTCCGCAGTTCAGGTAAAATATCTATATAATAAATAGCAGGAAAGAAACGTGCCTTGGCCGTCAGCCCATCGGAATAATACCCTCTTGGCGAGTTATAAATTATCGACGCTTTGGCTTTGCTTATTTGCAAGATCGCTACTTAGCGTCCTCACCTCGCGAAGATATAAATTTCTCGCGACTAGCTAGACCAAGAATTTCAGGCCTTCGCGAGAAACGCACCAATCACAGACGAGAGAAAGGGTGGGGTGTGGAGGGCTCCATTAGTTTCGTTTTTGTCAGTTTTTCACAATGGCGGAATCACCGTGCAGCTCAGTCGAGTTACTAACAATGGACAACCTAGATGGACAAGGGTAGCTGGCGCAGTGATTGCTGAAATTTCATTGGCTTTCACAATAGGAAAAGCAAAATATTTGCTTGTATCTGAACAGTAGCGCAAATGTTTTTCGTGATCAGTTCTGCGGTGAAGATACGAATAGACGAAGGCGCGAACGGGAGCCCAATGTGGGCAAAGCTTAATAGTTCTTGCTATGACAGAGTTGAGAGTTATTCTTCAAAGTGATGGTTTACTCTTTCAGACCCTTTTGTCAAGCAAGGAAAATGTTGAGAAGTCATTCCTTTACCATTTCTTAAAACCATGGCTTTGAAACGGGCTGTTTTCCAGGTAAAAAGATGCAACTTCTTTTTCATAAAGAAGACTTATTTTGATATTGAAATCCATTTTTGAAGTGGGAAAGAATTGTGGAAAGATCGCAGGAAGAAGATAGCGCCATCATTGCATCCGAAAATGGTCAACTCTTACTCTCCAATTTTCCACGAATGCGCCCTGACTCTAGCGAACAAATTAGCTAAAACACAGGGTCAAGAAGTAGACATTTTGCCGCTTCGTAGTTACTGCGCACTCGACATAGTTATTGGTATTAAATTCCATCGCAAGTTCACGGGTCCCTAACGCAATTCTTAAACAAGCACACTGATTTAACGTGACAAAAATTCTTTCTCCATATTTCCGTGAATCTGAAGCCGTAAAATTCGAACACCACGACGATTCACCCTTCATTTTTTTCAATTCTTAAATAAATCCTGGATATCCAATACATTAGTTCTTCGACCACTTTACCTCTATGAAAGCTGGCAAGTTGAAAAGCTCACTTAAAAGATGAATTTTATTTTGCAGAAAGTACGAAGGGAGTTAAATTGGGAATTCAAAACAATGAGGACTCTGAGTACTTGGAAAGTATTCACTTGTAAGTACAGGTGGTCAACAGTGAACAGTGTGGACTTACTATTTTTAACAACCACTAGATTGAGCAGTGCCATCGTAATTCGGTTATTAAATCCGCTTTACATGATCGATTGGATATTCAAACTCTGTCCAATGGGTAAACGATACTTCAAAGCCCTCGATCACGCCAGGAATTTGACAATGAAGGTGAGTATGCGAAGCAACAGATGCTTGAGATAATTGTCGGCTAAAATACTCATTCTTCGTCAGATTATTGAGAAAAGAAAATACGAGTTCTTGGCGTTGAAGAAAGAAGCTCCTAAAGATGTTTCCGATTTCAAGTCAAAGGTTTCACTTTTAGATTTTCTTTTGGAGATGCATCTTAGCGACGACAACTTCCGGTTAGAAGACGTTCAAGACGAAGTCGAAGTGGCTTAGTTCGGGGTAAAAATCTTTGCTTAATTTACACACCATTCAGAAGCATCCGATTTTTAACTTGTTTTAAGGGTCACGAAACGACGGCACTCAATATGAGTTGGGTGTTGTTTTTGTTGGGACAAAACGAGTCAGCCCAAGTAAAAGTGCACAAAGAACTACAATGAATCTCCGGTTGAGCTAGATGACCTCAAAAGACTACCCTACTTAGACTGTGTCATCAAAGTACGTGGAACCAAGAAGAGTTTTTTAAGTATAGCAATAAAATGGTATTGAAATGAGGAAAAAGTGATACAGCCGTCACTGCTGAACCTTATTTATAATTTATGACTGGGCTCAATAAACATTGCCCAAATTTAGGGCGTGTTCATTGTTAACAGATAGATGGAATCATATAATTTTGATTTCAATTTTGGCAGGAAGCAGCTAGACTGTACGCTCCGGCAATGGGAATATCGAGACGTTTGGACCAAGACTTGTTGATTGGTATTTCATATCACCACTTGGACATCCCAAAACCGTAAATCTTAAATGGTTCTGTTTTTAATTTATAGATGACGTGGTGATACCGAAGGGAACCGAATGTTTCGTTGCTATAGACATAGTTCACCGTGATCCGGATGTCTACTCCGACCCCGAGTTCTTTTTGCCCGAACGCTTTCTGCCCAACGCCGAAAAATCCCTGAACCCTTTCGCCTTTCTCGCCTTTTCATCGGGACCCAGAGGATGCTTAGGTAATAATTTGTTGACTTTCGTAAATTATTTAAAGTGTTCTAAGATATTGCTAGGGACCATAGTTACAATTGCTCCTTTTAAATTTATTGGTAGTGTTGCGCTACAAGTATGCCTTGAATTGTATTATTGTTTGGGAAAAACTGCCTTAGAACCATGACCTAACTCTAAATGAGGAAACTCATTATGGGTTGCAGCAAAAGTCTGATAAGACTTCATACAAAAAGTACTTAACTGATCCTCGGTTCTAGCTGTGGCAATAGAAAACATGTAATTTACACTGCAGACGACGGTAGTCTACACTAACCAATGAGAATGAGATACCCAAATTCAAAACTAGCCAATAGCTAGGCGAATTATCCGGAAGTTCTGAAAGTAGTACGAAGTGAGGTTGATGAGAACAAACGGTTTGAACTCGGGTCGTCTTAGGTCTTTCAAGTTTCAACTAGTTTCGACGACTTTTTAAATCTAGATGTTTCTCAGTGTTTCCCTAAACATTTCTTAGCATTAGGTAAGTAAATAATTGCAATTTAAAAGTTTTTATATAAAAAACCCAAGGAAAGATAACTTTCTGCTCTTTATAAAGCTTATAAACTTCTAAGCCTTGGCCATGCCGCCTAAAAGAAAACCATCATTAACTCCACTTATACAACCCAAAAATCAGTCAACGCAGTGCGATTTTTATCTGAAAGAAACTTCTTCTAAAGCTGTTCAGATTAACCCCCTTTTGCGGAATGCAGAATCCCAAACAAAACAACAAAGATTTAAAAATACCTGGACACAAACAACTGAAAACAGGAATGTAAGGGAAACGCAGATAGCAGGCTCTCAAACCGATTATGTTTACACCAGTAATAGAACAACACAGTGCGACTTTCACTTGAAAATAACACGTTCCATAGAGACGCAAACCAACCCTTTGAAAAGAAAATCTACACATTCAGGTGATCAAGTTACGAAACGATTGAAGTTATGCCAAGATGATTCAATTACTACTTCTGCATTAGACCTCATTTACGATTACATCTCAAAATTAGAACTCGGTAAGTATAATAATAGAATAAAAAAATGAATAATATGAGGAGTGTATATTAACGATTTTTTTCATTTAAGCCTGTATTGTTTTTCAATGTATGAAGAGTGTTGATGGTACATTGCGTCATTTGGAAGTCACCAGATCTGACAATTTAGTAATTCTTGGAAACTACTATGATACCCCTATCAGAATGTTTTTTACAATGGATGGACGCTTGACTATTCTAAAACCATTCAAAAAAGCAGAGCAGAAAGAAGTATTTAGATCTACTGAGGAGCAAGGGTTAATAATTAGTTATAATGTAATTGATGAAGCATTAAAAGATCTAGTTGAAAATCTTGTATTTTGCCCAGGTATTCCTAAGGTTTGTGTAATTTTCTAAGCTGAATAATAGGTATGGAACTAATAAATTATTTGTTTTGTTTCTCTTCAATAGGAAGATTGTGAAAATATCAAAACCAAAAAACTTGAGGAAATTAAATATCCTGTTGATTGTCCAGTTTTTTATGCCGCACCAAAAAATTTACCAAAAGAACAGTTAAAAGCTCAAAGTTATCAGCATCAGTGTGGAAAATGTCGTTACCTTAATAGGTAAATTTCACCATTATTTTTTAGCAAATATTGGAAAGTTAATTTTTTTCTTGTAGATATATTTTGGGACAAAAGAAAAAAAGAACTGAAGTCACACCACGAACCCATCTTAAAAGGCAGAGTGTGCTTTCAAGGTGCAGAATTAGTGTTTTAACGCCGAGGTCCCGAAAAAAACGGTTCATAGAAAATCGGACTATACGATTTCGAGTTAATAAAAGAGTTAAGGAATTAGAACAAAAGTTGGAGGAAAGCAGTTTAGAGCTCAATATGGATCAACACAGAAAAATGCAGGAAGTAATTGCCAGTATCAATACTAATGGAAGTGCAGAACTTGAAAAGGTTTTCCAAGAAGCAAGTGAAAAAAACCATACACTAGGCATTGCCTTGAAAAAAATCTGGAATCTGGATACTGAAAGGAATAGTTTCATTGATGATCAGATGAGATGTGAAAAAGGGAGTAAAGGAAACCGGTGGAGTCCGTTAACATACCGTATTGCTCTAAGCGTGTTTTCGCGGTCTCCGGCTGCTTATGAAGCATTAGCTTCCTTTGACATCTTTAAGTTGCCCAGTGTTTATTCTCTAAGGAACAAAATGAAAAACATTCCATCTAAGCAAGGTATTGACTTAATTTTTCTACAAGGAGAAGCAAAGAGATTCGATGAATTCGTTGAGAAGTATCCAGGAAAGAATAAACCCCCTAAAGAAGGAGTGCTAATTTTTGATGAGGTCAAAATTATTGGGAAGTTAATGTGGAACTCGAGCAACAACGAGTTCATTGGTTGTTGTATTGATCCGGCAGAATACCCTTCAATGGATGATTTATTTAAAGAAAATACCGTTTCTGAAACCTTAGAGGCAGAATATGTTTTACAATTCTTATGGAGATGCGTTTCCAGCAGCTTTGATATAATTGGTCCTTATTTTATGTTGCCAAAGGCTGCTTCGAATTCTTTCTTAATTAACACCATATACGATGTCATCTGGGCATTTCAATGTGTTGGTTTGGAAACATCTGCTCTGGTTTGTGATGGTGGCACTTCCAATATTGCAGCGTTAAGACACACAATAGGAATTGAGAAACCCTTCACTTACTCTGAAAATCAGAATGGAACCTTCAATTTTCGGTTCAAGCCTTGCTTTAAACACCCATTTCTCAAGGGAAGACGAATATTTTGGATTGTTTGCCCAACACACCAATTAAAAAACATGATTAATGCGTTAAACCACTCCAAGGATAACGATTCTAAAGAATTTACGATATTGGGAGATATAGTATTCGGTTGGTCACAAATCGTTGATTTGTATGAAAGGGAAGTTGACAGACGTGATAACAATGAGTTGGTACAAGTGAAAGGTTTAATTTTGGCGTTCATCGAAAGAGATCCTTGGGTAAAATTGAATGTTACTCCAGCCAAAATTATGCAAACTCAGAAGGTTTTGGGTGAATTATTTAATTACGCAAATCCCATGGCAGGAGATCCACCTGAGGATAAAGATAAAGTTATGGCATGCCACGATTACTTATTTGCGTGCCATAAAATATTTGAGAAGGGGTTATTATCGCACGAGAAAGTAGAGTCATTAACGTCTGCACCTGTAAAATCGATGCTGCAAGGACTGGAATTTTTTGAGTCTTGGGCAACGGAACGAATTTTGTGTGAAGAAGATCTAAAAGAAAAAACTGGCCAGAAATTTCTAGCTTGGCAAACATGGGAGCTCTTAAGAATTTCTATATTTGGTTTCTGTGACTTTGCTGAAGATTTCACCTCATGTAACCCTACCAAGTATATTTACCCAGTACGCATAAATGGTTCTGCAGTGGAAACAATTTTCAGCCAACAAAAATATGTAACAGCAGGTAAACTCACAAGTTTAAACTACCGTACTTCTAGACGGGCATTACTAATTAAAGGATGCACGAAAACAACACAAAACGCAGAAGCTGAATATCGTAAAGTTGGAGTTGATCTTTCAAGCAAATAATTTTATTCAACCAAAATGTAAATTTTGCAATTTCATTAAGCCAAAATAAAATTTCAATGTTTATTTTAACATTTTATAATATCACAAAGCTTTGTTTTTATAAAAAATCATATCGAGGATATCAATGAATCCTAAATTTATTTCAAAATTAATATTTTTTGTAATTTTTTTATTGATGAATCAATTAAAAATCATTTCATGAAGTCTTATCCTGCAATATCTCATTGGTAAATGAATTCATCCATCAGTAACTTTCGTCGCAGGACCCTTCCGCTTCTAGACTGTTTTGGACTTGAGAATGTAGTAGAAGTCGCCTCTTTTTCAATTTTGTGAGATTTCTTTGGCAATACTGATTTTGGAGGCTCATTAGGAACAGATATACTTTCTATCACAAGATCATTAGGAACACGTTTGCGAATTTTCTTTACCACTGCTGACTTTGAGGCTTTACACTGCTTAAGCAATACTGATTTTTGTGTTGTGCGATTGCCCTTTTCCCCTGTCTTTGGCTTTTTAACTGTATTTCTGTATAAGTAGCACCTGAGATTCTGACCACCAATTCCTCTTTTTCCTTTTCTGTCATTTCGTGACTGTATCTTTGCACGTACTAAATCACCAAGCTTAGCGTGACCCATCTTTCTCTGATATACCTTCCTGAATTGTTCGAGTTCGTCAAACGAAAAATCCCTATTCACTATTTCCGTTATTTTGGATAAAGCGTCGTGGAACATTTCTTTGAAACCTTCATTGTTCATTAATGTGGCCATAGTCTCTTCTAAAGAAAAAAATGTGACGATTGATTAGAATAATGATTTAAAAATTAATTGCTAAAATTCTTACTTAGTACTTCTCCTGGTTTAATCTTATCCCATTTTATCCATTCATCTACAACTAGATCATGAACTTTCTCAATGTATGGATTAAGGGACACATGGGGTATTAATAATCCGCCTTGGTTGATTTGTATTAAAGCTGGAGGTATGTCTTCTGACGATTGATCCATGTTGCGTAGTGACAGGCTGATTTGGTATAATTTGTGTGCAATGTCTCTTTGCTTTTGAGTCAGGGGCTTCTTCCCTTGCCTAATTTTTGAATAGAATTGCATCCTTTTTTTTGTTCACGCGCCACATCTCCCCAAGGCAGCCACCACCTAGTCTTTGCAACGAATAAATCCGGTCAGAATTCCTGTTGCGTACGATTTTCTTCTTCTTAGGGGAAACGATAACTTGAGTAGAGCTGGCTTTACTTTGACTAGCAGTTGAGCTGGCTTTACTTTGACTAGCAGTTGAGCTGGCTTTACTTTGACTAGCAGTTGAGCTGGCTTTACTTTGACTAGCAGTTGAGCTGGCTTTACTTTGACTAGCAGTTGAGCTGGATCTCAGTAGGTTAGCATGATTTTCCAGTATTTTTTTTGCAATCCAATTAATTATTAAAGAAAATTCAATTTCATCACAGTTTAGCTTCATTAAGAAATTATCGGGCTGGTTCATTGAATATGAAGGCAGCCATGAATTCCAAGCGCAAAGAAAACTGGAATTCGGTGTGCGGCCCATCTCGAAATTATCTTTGAGTTCAAAGAACTTATCAACTAAGATTATAATTATCTCGTCCAATTTCCCACTGCCTTCTAAGTCTTCTAATATTTTCTTTTTTGAATGGCAAACTTTGATAAAGTCATCTTCAAAATTGAGAATGTCTTTGATTTTAAAGTCCTTCAGTAAATCAAGTTTCATCTTTAACCTAATTCAATAGTTCAAACTTATTACATTTAATTTAAAATTAGTTTTAAAGGAACTAGGTTTACTTACAAAGTTTCGGGAGCCATGACTCCAAAATAATACAGCAGACGAACTTAGTGAACCAATCAAGAGCGATTCATGTGGTAAAATTTAACCAATAATGGTTTAATAATTCATATTTTTAATTTATTGTTGACTTAAAATCTTTCTATCAGAAAAATTACTTCAAATTTCATTTCTTAGTTGTTACCATCACTCTACGCTTCGTAACAGTTGTGTTATATGTAAAAACCGGGGGAACTATATTTTGTAGCGCGTAGCCACTATTTTCCTTCTATGTTTGGTGAAGCGGCGCAAACGTCACTCGATTTTAAGGGCCGCTTTGCAGAGATATCTGCCCACGCAGACAAAGGGGTAAGCACTGAAAATAACACGTTTCGCACCCCCGCGCCAGTTAAGTACTTTTTGTATGAAGTCTTATCAGACTTTTTGTTGCAGTATTAGAATTTGGCAAACACGTAATCTTCAAAGTTTAAAAACTTCGTAGGACGCGAGGGGTCGGACGAACTTTGAAACTTTTGAGCTCTGGCCATTTAAAAATTAAAATGTGATGGGCAACAGTGTCATCATCAACCTGACATGAATTAAGAAAACAATGTTCTTTGATAATAAAACACTTTTATTTCTTTTCACAGGATATCGCTTCGCATTGTTGGAGATGAAAGTGGCGTTGAGCACAATTCTAAGACGATTCACCGTAAAATCCACGCTGCCACGTGACAAAATTCTTTTATCCTTTGAAATGGCTCAAAACCCGATTGGCGGACTGCCCGTCACCTTTCTGCCCCGATAGGGACTTCATTTCTTCAATTGTATATCTAATTTCCGATTTAGCTTTTTTGATTACTTAACTTTATTTTGTGACAAACACAAGACGGTCAAAATTTAAAAAAAAATTAGTTCGAATGTACAACCATGAATCTTTGCAACAATGAATATACATCCTAATTGTACACCCCTCCTAAACTGTAGATTTGATTTGGTTGTTGCCTACCTATTCCATGACTCGTTTTGCGTATTTCAAAGAGCCAATCATAAGACAGGAGGAGGGCGCATATTGAGTATTATAACTCCAGTTCCTACAAGCGCCTCTTCTTTAAAGTTGGGAAAGAAGCTACCACCACGTGGTTTATGTCCTCTTTAACTAAACTCCACCCAAATCTTAAACGAGAGGTTAGAAGGGGTACATTCATTGTTTTATAGTGCAACGCCTAATCGTATACGGAAAATTAATGTTTAAAGAATGCAATATATTTTAAGGTTGGTGGCATATATAAATTCGTTTAACATTACAAACGGGTGTAAGGTCTTATCTACAAGGGCCTACCGGAGCTATAGAATTCTTTCAATATTCAACTAAACTCGCAATATACTTCATTCGTAGCATCAAATTTTTAACTTCAAAATTAAATGCTCTTGTATTAAGTTCTACTTAAATATTAATAAATATTCATTACGCTTACCTATACACGCCATTTTCAGTAAAGATATTGATTTCCAAAAAACAAGCGTGTGTTGCCTCTCAGTTTCAACACCTTTTGATAAAAGTCGTTTCAATTTCATTGCAATTTCAAGATAGAAGAGGCCTAAGTCATGGCGATTGTAAAATAACTAACTTTTATAGCCGAGTGCCGAGGAAAGAACTATGCACCCGTGCACTGCAGAAATTTGCGTCTTTGTTTAGAATTTTTTTATGATTTTATCAGAAACCTCAGTGATTCGTTAGTAAAGCCTCTGGAGGTTCATGACGTCGTAAGTAGAGAAAGAACTCTGATTTACTGGTTGAGATGAACGGTACAACGTCTACTCTATAATGAACACGTAGACGGCAAAGAAATAAGGCTACGTTCAGTAACTGGAAATCGGAAAAAGCCGTTACCGCTACCGATGAGTATTTTTCCGAACGCTACGTCAGAGTGACGTCAGACGTCACTGAACGATTTTTAGCCACATCGTAGTATACGATGAGGCTCTTAGTTTGACCTGAGCCGTAGTAGTAGTAGTAACAGTAGTAACAGTAGTAACAGTAGTGGCCGGAGTTTTCGCTATCGTTATCGTTATATTTTAGCTTAAAAGGAACTCGATAGTACCTAAACCCACCAATAGGTGTAGCTGAGCTCTTTTAGAGATTTTATTTTAATTAAAATTTTTTTTGGTCGCAGCCGGGATTCGAACCCGAGTCGTTCACGCAGCAGTAAGACACTCTACCACCAAACCACGAGGGCTTCCTTTAATTTATCTCTAAAGGGTCGGGAATGAGGGAGGGCAGGGCCCTATTTATTTCTGGGGTTGGATGTAACGAGACCCATGACGATCTTTCTCCTGCCACAGTCCCTTGCTCTTTTGGGCACCATGAATCTCTTAGTGGTAATGAAAATCCAAAAAACCATATAGTCAACTCAACTGGAAACAGTGAAAGCAGGGAAAAAAGTGTGTAAACAAATAAATTTGAATTTTCATGCTCAAATGAAAGTGAATGGAAAGACGCAAGCACCCAAGCAACCCCAGTTATTAGGAATGTAACAGTCAAAAAGACAGCCCAAATGTTTTCTAGGCAAATTAATAATTTAAGGCAAAAATTACAAGCATTGCGGAAGAAGACTAAAAATCTGACTACTGCAAATAAGAATTTAAAGAAAGAACTGCTTAGTAAAGATATTTTGCAATTGCAGAAAATTAAGGAGCAATGTCTAGCCAATAATACTCAAGGAAAGTTCCTTTTAGAACAATTTCAAGATTTTGGGAAGAAAACGTTTCCTTATCAGGAGGCAACTCTGAGAATATGTTGCTTGATATTCAAAAAATCACCGAATGCCTATTGTTTTATGCGAAATCTTAAGATTTAACAATTGCCACATCGTACAACTTTGAAGAAATATATAGGCCACGCTACTGGTGAGGAAGGAATTACAACTTTAGTCAAAGAGCGGTTAACAGCAGAGGCAGATAAACTTAAGAACGATCACGAAAGGCTAGGCTCTCTCATTCATGATGAAATGTCAATTAAACCAAAGCTGATTTATGACAGGACCCTAGACCAGTTTTTTGGCGGAACCACTCTTAGTGAAAAGGATGGAATTGGAGAATTGTTAGCAACCCATTTGCTGTGTTTTGTTTTTCATGGCCTTTCAACAATGTAACACTACTTAATTGTTTCAAAGAAGTGAAAAAAAAAAATTATTTCATGTTTTAACATTCCTATTTTTGAAATGTGATGAAAAACTTGCTACAAACATAACGTAGGGGGCAATGTTATTAAATTGTGTACATCAAAGGCCAGTGCAATAACCTTTGGCCTCTATGTTTAGATACTTTATGCCTATGCCATCTATTTCGTGAAAATTCAAATAGCAGACTATTTTTCCCAGTTCCAACATATTTAGGGTTAGTGTACTATATTTCGGTAACGTGACTTTGGAAGAGACTTTATCCAAGTATTGAATGTGTAACATAGTGTAGTATATGGTAAACGAAGTATAATTTTGCATTATAATAATATAACTTCACAATCTTTACTTAAATATAGCATTGTAACACGCGTTAATTCCGGTCGTCAAAAACCTTGTGGCAGAGGTGTTGCATCATTGAAAGGGGTATGTGTAGCTGCACCGTGCAATGCTATCTAATATTGTGGGCAGTAGACTGGTTAGGCTTTGGAGAGCCTATCTGTCCTTATGAAAGAGAGATTCCAATTCACAGAAATCGAAGACATATTTGTTGTGATATACCATTCCAGTTCACGGGTAGAATGTATAATGTTACCAAGTAAGAAGCTGAGAAAAACGCTGCTGGAGGTCGAAGAAGCCTATAACAATAGATTTTCAGTCGTAATTCCCAGGTTTCATCTTGGCATTTGCAATTTCTGTTAGTCCTGTATGAGTATTGATTGTTGGTATCGAGTACCTCGATCGAATATCAATACAAGTACTTGTATCAATAATCAGTTTTACATGTCCTGACTTGAATTAACATTCGACATATAAATGCTCAAACGAAGGACACTATTAAAACTTCACCCTGTTGCGATAGTGTCGCACACTCTATGGTATCACCTTGAATGAAGCGTATCTTATTGATTTATTTTGGCTTTTCAACTAACGTTGTAGTTATTAGAAATGGTCATTTAGGAAAACGAAAAAGTCGAAACAGGAACCCTCTTGTAATATGTCGGTTTCAAGCAGTTTTATTCATACTTTGCATTCGCAAAGGCGCTGAAAGCTGAAGCTGAAAGTCGAAACTGAAAGCTGAAAGAAAAAATCAGTTTCAGCGGACTCTTTCGCAAAGTGGCAAGAACTGGTTTTTAAAAGCTGAAGCGCAAAGCAGACGCTGAAAGCAGGCTGATTTTAAGTTTCAGCCAAGATCAAACCGAGGTTGATCTTTCAGCTTCAGCGCCGTACCACGTGATGCCAAGAGCCAATCAAAAAAGGGGGCGCTGGGGTCACGGTTTTGAAATTATTTACGCGGGTTTTTTAAAACGGTGAATATGGTGTATCGTTATCTTGAAAATGTTTTCTATGAAAGAATTAATTAAACAAGAAAACGATGAAAAAAAGCGAAAAATATTTGAGAGAAGAAAATAGGATAGAAATGAGATAAAATAACAAATTGTGGAAAGAGGTTACAATAAACAATCTAATTAGAATAATTTGGAAAAGAAGCAATAATTTCAGGTTAAAACATATCCAATTGAGTAATATTTTGGAAAAGGGGGAAATTTACTCAGTTGATAAACCTTCATAATAACCAAAACATGCGCACATTTAGCCACTAATCTATTTTCCCCCATTAACAGCCAAGGCTTAACATTTGATAATCTCCTTCAGATTTTCGATTTTTCTAGATGAGATGAGCCCACCAACGGGGCTTTTTCCGCAAAAGGTTTTCGGTTCTTTTTCGTTCTCACTAACCTAGAAAACTGTGAAGGCGACTTAACCCATGACTAATCTGTACTTGTGCCGCAAAAAACGGTTTGAAATTTTTTTATCTAAACTGTGGCGTTGGCTCTCGCCGAGCCTTACTAGGGTTCTAAATCGGTAAATTACCATGGTAATTTACACGGTAATTTACCAGGGCAACAGTAATTTACGATTTTCTCGGGTAAATTACGAAAACGGTAATTACCCTGGTAATTACGGTGGTAATTTATGCTGTTAAATTACCACGATGGTAATTTTCCACCGAATTTTCATTTCTAACACTTGGAAAATGGTCCTAAAGCTCCATATTTTGCTCTACCCGTGCAAGCACACTTATTTCTTCCCATGATATATGAGTAAGTCATAAAAGGTTGAACGGCAAGCGTGGGAAAAATTTGATTAAGGAAATGAAATTTGATTTTCTCGTCTATTCTTGTTGTCGAGTTCGTTTGCTTTAGCTGGAAAGCTGTAGTTGTTAGAATTTTCTAGAGATGGGCCCATACCGATACCAATATCGGCACATAAATTTGACTAAACCGATATATCGGCACCGAAATTTGACTAAACTGTTATCGGCCCTTCTCTAGAATTTTGTTTTAAAAACGTGAAATAGCAAAAATTCGCAAAATTGGTAAGAAGAAGAAAGTGCATGTTGCTGTTCAAAAGTATTTTGAGCTGCAAACATCAAAACTCGGTGTTTAAATATTGTAAAACACTATGCTATAAAAAGAATAGCTGTGTTCAAGTGATATTTTCATTATTTAGCTTAAAAACGATCAATATAATTTAATTTTTTAATTTTCGTAAATTACCATGAACGGTAATTTACGCGGTAAATTACGGCGTAATTTACCATTTTCCAAAATTACGGTAATTTTCGAACCCTAAGCCTTACCAATGATGCTAGACGTTTTAAGAGGGATGAGCAGCTCCAGCCTTTTCACGTACATACGGAAGCGCCCGGGGCAGAGGTATATTTTAGAGGGAGTCTATAACGCGCGTCCTCTTATTTTCCCCTTTCAAGGACAAATTGAAGTTCTATTCCGAGTATTCCTCTACCATTTTTGCGTCCCACCGGATCTAAGCCGTTCCATAGTTCTCGGGCCTATTTCGCTTCGATTTCGTATCCTCCTCATCATCCTTGACTTGGCCTTATTTGGTACATACATTCGTTTTACACGGCATAATATATCGTACGAGCTATGAACCTTCCCATTAGATCCAAGGCATTAAAGTCGCACTAGACTAGAGCATGCTTAAAGTAGGTGATTTTTTGAAGACCAATTGCACTTTTCTATCATATCCCTCATTCCCTCCGTTATTTGTATCAACAGTCTACCTTTTTGTTGTAGCATCTAAATTTAATTGACGTGAAGACCATGAAAGCCAGCCAACTGGGATGGGCTGCTAGATGCTTCTGCCTTGACCGGTCACCTCACTCTCAACCATTTACAAAACATTCTCATAGAAACTAAACTTTTTATATTTTAACCGAACAAAATAAAACAATTCTCTTCGGAAAAAAGTCCTCTGTGGTGGTTTTAATGGATTTTGCATTTAGATATACATAAAAATAATTTTTACGAGATTACTATCTTCATGATTTCGGTATTATGGATGACAAATTTTTGGTGGGGCCCGTGGCCACCTCAAAGGTTTTTGGAGGGTCTCGGGCCCCACGGGCCTATAGAACTCTACGGCTATGCCGGAGAGATAAAAATCCACTTGTCTTTACAGAGAGTCACACTTGAAACTGCATTTGATCATTTATCCCAAATCGTCTTATGTTATTCGTTTTTATTAACTATTGATTTCAAATTTTCAATACTCGTCTTATATTAACTTTGGAAAGGTTCATGATTTGTAATACCACTGCCTTCTCTAATTAGAGATGGCAGTGGTAATACTGTGGAGTGAAATCTTAATTACTCGCTTTATATAAACTATGAAATGTATACAGTGTCTCGGCTTCATACGCGATCTCCCTTACCTGTCCTATATTAACTTTGACAAGAGAGGTTTCAGTTACATGAGGTTTTCCACAAGTTATTTATGAAATATATTTGATATTAAATATTTTTATCGCGAGTTACTTGCCAAACTTCTAGTTATATCGTTTTAAGAAACGTTTAACCTAACATCATTTGAATCTAGCTATTCTTGACGTTTGACCCCCAGAGTATGATGAGAGACCATATAATAGAGGCAAGAACAAATGTTTCTTTAGTCTAAAGTAGATTGCAATTGTGCAGATTTCCGTGAATTGTGAATGTGGTCCAGAAAAAAGAATACTTTTGCTCAGATTGGGAAAAGGCTTAAGCGGTCTACTGGGGTGTAAGGACGTACAGACAGACACACAGATAGACACCTTGATAACAGAACCTCTCTGTGATGAACGTCACTTAAACATATAGCTGCAATATTGGCTTTATATCAGAACAATATTGTTTCATATCTGTCCAATATCAGTTAGATATCAGTCCAATATGGGCTCAATATTAGCCCAATATGGGCTCGATATCAGTCCAATATGGGATCGATATTAGCCCAATATGGGCTCGATATTAGCCCAATATGGGCTCGATATCAGTCCAATATGGGCTCGATATTAGTCCAATATGGGCTCGATATCAGTCCAATATGGGCTCGATATCAGTCCAATATGGGCACGATATCAGTCCAATGTGGGCTCGATATCAGTCCAATGTGGGCTCGATATCAGTCCAATGTTGGCTCGATATCAGTCCGATGTGGGCTCGATATCAGTCAAATGTGGGTTCGAAATCGGTCCAATATGGGCTCGATATCAGTCCGATATGGGCTCTATGTAATTGCAATATCGGTTAGAAATTTGTCTAATGTTGGTGTGACTGGTGTCCTTTATCGGTTAGATATTACTGCAATATGGGCTTGATATTAGTCCAATATTGGGACGATACGAGTTAATTTTTGTCCACTTGCGTAAAATATTTATATTATCCTAAGCAATTCTGGATAATAGTTGATCCCTTAATAAATGATTCTCGATCCAATTTTGGATGTGACTCCAAATCTGGCTTATCATTCGATCGTCCCGTTTTGGACACTTGTTACGTTATCCAAAAATAGACGAACAACTGTGCTGTCTCAGAGTCAGCCGTTTGGATCCATTTACATCTAATTTTGGAACACATTTTTTAACAGCGTGTGGTTGGAACTCAATTAACGTCCAGAGGAACTTCATTACATTGACCGACCGAGTTAAGAATCTCAAGCCCTTTCATGATATGTTTAACATCAGGACTCGTTGGGTACATGTTTGCCAGTTAGCATGTTAAATTATAGAATATGAAAAATCTCTTCCTGATAAGCTGCAGGATTGAACGAAGAAGTGCCGGTAAGGATCATTACTACAATACCCAAGAGGGTTAACTTTGGTATCTTCCTCACTTTTAAAATGATTGTTCAACAATTCAACTGGCATATTCTCTGTGTGTTCAAACCTGTCATTATTGTATTCAGTCAGTGGCTCTGATTTCAAATTAGCCCATTGCATTTCTTGAGGATCATCTTCATTGAGTTCAGCTTCATCTATGGCCATTTCCCAAACGTCCGCGGACGTTGGAACTACTTCAGGAGTACTTGAACCATTTTTAAAGTAGTTAAGAGACCAATCCGGCATGACTTTCGATTTTTAGTCTTCATCACGATGAGGAGAAATACCAATAGGAACTCTTCGAATTGTGAGATCATTAACCAGTGATACTTACTAGTAAATAAGAATTAACTGTAATAAAGTATTTCAAAATTCTTCTTGTTGCTATTTTTTCGGATATTTCCATCAGGGATACACCGACATTTCGGAACCGTGATGAAGAAATATGATCATACGTTTGTGTACTCTTTTGTTGTTTAAGGTACAGCGCGACATTTAACTGGCAATATTCCTAGAAGCATTTTCTTATTTTAAGTATCAGTATGGCAATGCAAAGAGGCTCAAATCCACAAGCGTTCAAATAACTTTTGGCAAACCGATTTGGGTGGCACTGCCTGGTTCATTCAAAGATATTTCCTTGATATTTCCAGTGCAGTAACAGCAGAAAAGTGTGTGTGTTATTTTATTAATAACTGCGAGGTTGGTTATTTTAGATGAAACTAACTTACTTAATGGTTCAAAATGTATAAAAATTAAGGATTTCGATTACGATAATACTCCGTCCTTCTAAGGATTTCCATGGATGAGCCGACAGGGTTTCGTTTAAGGGTTACAGGTATCGACTGAGGGTGGGACAAGAGGGACTTCGTTTTTATAACTACTAGTTTCTCGCGAGGATCTCTGGGACAATGACGTTTGTTGATTGACTTTGGTTTGGCGAATAGTGGACTATATCCATGACTTATATACATGTTTATTAGCGAATAGGCAAAATATTTAGGTCTGGGACCCAGTACGGATTGGTCAGTTTAAGGGTAAAAAAATGTTCTAGAAGTTTCTTGGGCCAGGTACCACTCAAGGTCTTGTTGCTTGGGGTCTAAATAAGCGAGAAATGTTTCTGGGTTCTTGGAAAATACTTTAGTGGCCAGATATTTCAATGTGCACTGTGGATATAGGGGTATAGAATGGTTTTAGGAAGTTCGCTGTCAATTTGGATGGGCTAGTTTCTCTTTTAATGTGGTTATTTACATTTTCTAGACTCTATATCCATTTTACTGCGTAAATATAGTGACATTTGTTTTAAAACTGCCTAAATTATCCTAAGAAAAAAATATAGTGTATAGATATACTAAATAAACATACTATATAATATATTATATATTATAATAGTAAGTTTAATTTATTACTTAATCTTCGTTAAGAATTTATATACATCCTACGCTAGCATCATGCATAGGGTTCTAAATCGGTAAATTACCATGGTAATTTACACAGTAATTTACCAGGGTAACGGTAATTTACGATTTTCTCGGGTAAATTACGAAAACGGTAATAACGCTGGTCATTACCGTGGTAATTTACACTGGTAAATTACCACGATGGTAATTTACCACCGAATTCTCATTTCTTTCTCTTGGAAAATGGTCTAAAAGCTAGAGATGGGCAGATACCAGTTTAAACCGATACCGATATATCGGTTTAGCCAAATATCAGTACCGATATGTCATCTGTATCGGTCCATCTCTATAGTTGCGCCGATACCAGTTAAAACTTAAAACCGATACCGATATATCGGTTAAGCCAAAAATCGGTACCGATACCCATATTGTTGCTGTTCAAAAAGATTTTGAGGAGCCAACATCAAAACTTGGTTTTTAAATAATTTAAGGTACTAAGCTATTTAAAGTATAGCTACATTTACTAGAGCTCGGCATTATCTATCCATTTACTACGTCATTTTATCTTTATCCATACTCGAAAATTATCCACGTAACTTCCAGTTTAAAACGTATTATATCCACAACTTGGTTTATAAACAATCGGTTATCCACCAATTTGTCGAAAATGGATAGAAAATGAAGAGCTCTAGCTACGTTGAAGTGGTATTTTTCATTATTTAGCTTAAAAAGGATCAATATAATATATTTTTGAATTTTCGTAAATTACCATGAACGGTAATTTACCATTTTCCAAAATTACCGTAATTTTCGAACCCTAATCATGCATGAAGCTATTTAAGTATTGGTTCATACCAGTTGGGCCGGGCCCCACCAAAAATTTGGGAAACTCTACGCCTATGCTCTCCGGGTGACGAATGCCACCAAGAGGCTCTGTGCCTAACGCGCCTGTCTTTGTGTTAACTTCTGATATTGCTTTTTAATAAAGAGCAATAATTGCATATCTAGATAAATAATTATGTAGGCAGTCCTCCTCTTGACTCAGAGGTAATATTTTTTCCCCTAATTGTACTTAAATAATTTATTAAATACAATTAATATTAATTATTGTGTTTACTGTTCAGTGAAAAAACGAAAACCACGGTCTTAAAACAGGTGCGGCCAAAGTAGGAAGTCAAAAGAGTCCTCAAATGGTATTTCACGCCCCCTGTTTCACCTTTACACTTTTCATGTTACACTAACCCTTCTTTGTTAGGGTCTAGATCGTCTATTTTGAGCTAGTAAGGACAGTTTAGCCCCAAGAATCGAAAGAATCAATTTGCAGATTAGACCTACCATTTTTGGACCCTTGCATCACTCACCATCCAAATTTGGACTAGTTTGTGCAAATTTGGATAGTTATAGCACCCAGAATCGAAGGAATCCAATTTTGGACTAAAGGTAGCATTTTTGGACCTTTCCATCACTTACCACCGAAATTTAGACTACTTTGTGCTAATTTGGATTGTCACTATACCAAACTCCAAAAATTAACGGTTGCAACTAGGAATGGTCGATACTTGACCCGGAACGATTGCGATGGAAACACAAACCAAAACCGATAATTTCTGACTATCGGGAAACCTCAAATATCGGTGCATCCATAGTTTAAACTCTTGCCATGTGTATCATAAGATATAAAAATACTCTTTTCTTGATATGACATCACGAATAAACAGCATTTGCTGAAAAAAGCCACATATCACAGACGAAAACGTCTTTTCTTCGTCACGTGTTTGTTTACCTCTCAATCCTTGGCGCGTATGAACCAACTGAAACAAAACAGTTAGGTTTTAAATTGCAATGGCTGTTGGTCTTGTAATGCTTTTCCAATGTCACAAACTCACAATATCGCACAATTGAACACTTTCTTGTATTTTGGAAAGTTTTCTGAAGGTTTAGCGACAAGTGGACAAGAGTTGGAAGAGTAACGGTGTAGAGAACTTTTTAACATTATAACAGTTCGCAGCTCGTATTGAAAACACCATTGTGCCCAATGTTTGGAAATTATTCGTACAACCAACTTAAACTTCAAGTTAGCAACTTGGGTTGGAGAATTCTCGAAATAGGCATGTCATAGCCGGTGCGTTGGTAAGTTAACTGTTCGGCATTTAACTGGCTTTTTACCGGGAGACTGGTGCTACTAGGGTACTGTTTGATGGTATTTTCAAATTTGGTAACAAACTGTAACGCTCAGTAAGATACATTCTGTTTACATCCCTACAAATTTACAAAGGCTAATTTCATTTCTGCTTGTCGGTTAGTTTTGCCGATGTGGAATATTTTAATCTAGTAAACAATTTTCTTGTTGTTCTTTGTATATGTATAAAGAACGACACATTTTGACAAACATGGACTTTTAAGATATATTCAATTGAAAAATAAAAGTTGCATGAAACAAGTGTTTGTTCTAACTCATACAAAAAAAAACCCAGAATAAACTATGTACAAAGCCAAGAAAACACATCAGCTGTTAAACGAATCATCGTCTTTTCCAGAGGCGTTCGTCATGAAATTCACCTCAATACGAGGAGAAATTTTCCTATTGGCAAGCAGTGTGGGCAAGTTACTCCTTTTGTCCCGTGCTCGCTTTCTACGTACCGTTCTGTCGAGTCTAAGTTAACAAGAGCATTCATTATATTTGGTGTGTTCCCACCACAACTTTAAGGGAGGGGATGTTCGACTCCATCTATTTCCGTCTAGGGTGAATACCATGACGATCTCCGCGGAAATTGTTGCCTTAAGTTAAACAAGCATAAACAAAACATTACTTTCGACATTTTTGATGGCATCAATTTTTAGATTAAAAGTTAAACAATTCCAATGGCTCAGATTTAAAGTTCTAAACAATTCCAAAAATCGCCCAGATTAAAAATTTTAACAATCCCAATAAACTCTCAAGCTACCTTCGCAAAGAAGCGGAAATAAGAGACCTTAATCTGCAAAAAAGCTGGATAGCAACATCAGTTTGGTGTTATAAAGGTGATTTAAAAAGCAGACGACTAAAGCAGGTCTTTTTAAACCAAGCTCAAAGATTAATTTCATTTTGATTTAACAGCTTCAGCCGCTACCCACGTGAATTTCACTGAGCAATAAGGATAGCGGTAAATAGGAAGGAAAATAGAAATCTAGTTTTCGTGCGAATTGACCATTTCGTGTTGAGGTAGTACATTTAATACTATAGTGAAGTTCATCATAGATAAAACCAAGTGTGAAAATCTAATTCCTTCTTTCGGTTTGACCACTAACAAAACTTCCTTGTTAAAAGTCGGAATTTTACTTCGACCGATTTCTTGTTTTTAATTAAACATTAAACCAGATTCTTCAAACTTCTCATTTGCAAAAGGTCTGGTGGGAAGATAAGAGTGGGTTCGTAATCTGAAAACTGGTTTCCTTCAAAATAAGCATCCTTTAAAGACCTCTTTCAGCTTTTAGCTTCCCTCGCCTTATCCGCTTCTTTGCAAAGGTAGCTTTAGATTCAAAATCCTAAACAGTTCCCATAATCGCTCAAGTTTAAAAAAAAATAAACAATTTTAAAATAAAATTTGTTATGAATTGTTGGTTATCTGTAATTGGTGTTCAAGTCTTAATAGTTAACAACGTGCATCCGTATTGGAAATATGTAACGATATCCCCTCTGCCGCTTAAATTACCGGTATATGATGGATGCTTCTTATCAATGTACTGTTACTGTTGATACACTCTAAAAATACTAGTGCATTCAAACACCGTATATGCTTTCCTTTTCGGTGCCAAAAACTACGCCATTTATGGTGTACTATAACACCATTTTTATGATTAAATCACGCCATTCACGAATATTATTTGCAACTATAAAATAAATATTTGGCATTTATAGTGCTTTTTATCATCTTTTACAGGCACTCTGTTGAACTTCCTATATTATTCCTTGGTTTAAAGTTATTAAAAGTAGGCAAAATTACGCCACATATGTCACATTACTAAACCAAATGAAGTGAAACAGGTGTTAAATATTTGTTTCGATATTTAACCTCACGTTCGTTGTGTAAAACAAAGAAAGGTTTTAAAGTGGTATTTTAAGAAGCAAAAACATGATCTTTATTAACAGCAATATGACTCCATTAAATGTTACTAAGAGAGATTTATTTCAATACCATTAACTTACATAGTCGTATTTATTCGGAAAGCCTTCAACGTGTACATACACAAAAGCACAGATATTGAAGTCCCACTGAACACGACTATAAATATTCCTGTTAATTAGGCATATGATCCTGAAATAGGGTGAATAAGGGCTTGAATCGAAGGTAATGAGTGGTTTGATATGATATGAATAGGGGTTTGGAATGCGGTAAAGGGTTGGCAAGCTGGCACGTATTCCGGTTTATGCCGTAATGAATATAATTCAAAAAAGAATTATAATAATAATAGAGTAAAGCACGGGCGCCATAATGGGAGATGGAAGGCTAAGTTTTACCCACTAGTATTTTCATTTTAGTTACATTAAAATGGTCTATAACCGTATTTTGGGGATTAGAACATCGCACCCTAGTTCCTCTAATTTCCCACCCGAAACTTGTGAGACTGAGTTGTATTTATGCCAATGCTCAAATTTCGTGTCTGACCGCGCCTTTAGAAAAATCAGGACCCGACCAGGGCCCGTCTATATTATATTGATATACAAACTAAACACCCCCAAAGACAAATGACCCCCGGGTCATAATCCTCCATTTTTGAAACGTACAAAAAATCAACCATCTCTCAAGACAAAATCCTACAGCCATTTCCCCCCCCCGCCATCCTAGGAAAGAGTACAAAATTCCCAAACTCTTTTTGCAAAATCCACCCACTCTATTGAAGAAATCCCCCAACGCTCTAGACAAAATCTCTCGGTCATATTCCCTTTACATAGTAAAAAAATAAAATATCAATATTGTATAAAACACTGGAGGCTTCAGCGATGCGGTGGCGTAGAGAATAAAGCGTTCAACATCGGAGCAATGGATGGTGCGTTCGAATACTCGATGGTAAGAAAATATAATCAATATAAACTTTGACTTATTTCTAATTATTTCGTTCAATTTCATTCATTTCTAAGGTAAAAATACGTTTACGTAATAATTAATAGTTCTAAGTGTAAATATTGGCAAAAATTTGCAAAAACGAAACAATTTATGCTTTGGAATTGTTAATTGGTAGTGTCACTGACTCTAGTTTTTGCCATTCAGTTTGATAAATTTCTAATTTTATTCGTATAGGGTTGGGTTGGGTTAAGGTAGGTTTTATTTGGTTGGGTTTGTGATAGGCTAGTAATATTTTGAAATTAATGTGTTTCTGTTACGACTTTTCCAAAATATTTTTGTTTGCCTTCATTGACTTTCCTAATAATATTATGCCCTTTCGAAAAAACTGCTCTTTACATTTATTTACTTCGAAAATAACATTACTACTCTTTTCAAAATATTGTTCTTTAGTATTTAATAAAATAGCTTTTCCTAATTATATCTCAATCTTGGTTTGAGAGTTGTAAATGTTTTAGCGGATTTTTACCTCTCCGAGTGACGTATGTCACGGAGAGGTTCTAATTTCGACGTGTCTGTCTGTCTGTCTGTCTGTCTGTCCGTCTGTCCGTTGTTATACCCACGTGACCGCGTTCGCAGTTTGCAAATCGGAGCAAACGTGTATTCAATTTCCAGACCGCATTTACAGTCCCGGAAATTGTATTCCACTTACAGGCTATTACTCCATTGCCTGTCTAACAACTCTGTTCATTTGTCCACCCCTCATGGACACCAGTCTGAACTTACTAGCTTCTAAACACCACCATCTTCTAGTATTTCACCCATTCCACATGGACACCAGTTTCTACTTACTGGCTACTAAACACCACCAACTTCTCGTCTTTGTCCATTCCACATGGACACCAGTCTGTACACCTGGCTTCTAACAGCACCATCTTCTGGTCTTTGTTTTTGTCCATCCCACATGGACACCAGTCTGTACACCTGGCTTCTAACACCACCATCTTCTGGTCTTTGTTTTTGTCCATCTCACATGGACACCAGTCTGTACACCTGGCTTCATCCTTAAGGTTAAGACATACGCGGCGATCGGCTAGGGTTACGAGAAACGTCTAGCCTTCCAATGGAGGGGTCTTCCTCCAAGGTTCACGCAATTGCGATGTTCTTATCTACAGCTGCGGTTCGAATCCTTTATATACTACCTATTTTAGTAAGGCGAAGCAACCGGCGTATGCTTCATTTCAAACGCCAATATTAGTCAAGTATCTCAAGAATGTTTAATTGTTCTTTTTTAAAGCGATGTAACGTTCAATAAGGCGAATAACTAACGAAAAAAATATTAAATATTAATTATATTTATTTTAATATTTAAGATAATCTTGTTTCTCAATTCAAAATTAATACGGAAAGAGTTAAAAAGCAGTCTATGTTATTGTCTGTGTGTGTCCGTCCGTTATTACACTAGTGCCGCAGTGCGCTGCGTTAGAAATTCGTTTTGCTTTGATGTGTAAAGAAATCCTGCAGAACCATAATATTCCCTTTATCCTTAATATAAAGTGAATATGATGAAATATTTTTCGTAATTATGATGCATTTAGTGCTTTTGTAGCTTTAAAGCTCTGTTTCATTTTGATATTCCAAAGAATTTTTTTAATATTATTATTTGAAATGGCTGTTTATATATTACTTAAGCTATACTACATCTGTATATAGAATAATCCTTGGTTTAGTAATTTCATGAAGAAAGCTAAGATCTAGACTCCGGCGGGCATATCTAGTATTACTTGCAATAAGCTTAGTGAAATATAGAGTAAATAATTGAGGCCTGAGGTGAAGTAAGCTTTGGGTTTTGATTTTCGTGTCTGAAATGAAGAGACATCAACGGTTCAGAGTGAGCCGAAAGTTAAATACACTCTTAATTAATCAGGTTAAGATTTTATAATAGAAGAAAAGATGATGGTGGCAATTAGATTAGTAGGGCTAAGCTACAGAGTTTTTATTTTCTTTATGGTGCGCATTGACTATCAGTGCGTCTAGCTACAATTTATCTTTGGTATTATTTAACGTTAACACTCATGTTGGCAAACTAAGAATATTGTTGAGGTGAGAGGAGACGATAGTGTTTACACTGCTAACCAGTTGTGAATGTAGCTATCAGAATATAGGGTAAACAGCTGAAGCGTAGACTTCATTTCCTGTTCTTTTTGCCATTAACTGATTTCCATATGTCCAAGATTTATCCTTATTGGAAGTAAAATGTCGTCTGCTTTACTGTATATTCGCTATGCTTGGAATACTGCTTCAATATTTCGTAAATTTTTACTTCAAAAAAGAGAAATAATTCCATATCTAGGTAAATAACTTTGTAGTAGTAGACCTCTTGACTCGGAGAGGTAATATTTTGGTTTTCCCAACTTGTTAAAATTTAAATGGCACATCGGAGGAAACGCGTTCGCAAATTCCAGACCGCGTTCGCAGTATACAGAAATTCCGAAAACTTTTGTTCATTGCTATATCTCTCTTATTTAACGCCAATTACTAACTAGTCGTTACACCTTCATCTGCTGACTAACCGCCAATTCTTTCACTCAATACCCTCAGTATTTATTGGCTTCTAACAACAACACCATGTACTAATCTTTTGTGTATACCACACAGACACCAATTTTCAACATTGGCTACTAACACCACCAGCTACTGGTCTCTCGTTTATACTACATAGACATTAATCTGCAACATTGGCTTCTACTCCATCATCATCGATAGGCTTAAGATGTACGCGGCGAGCGGCAAGGGTTACGAGAAACGTCTGGCCTCCCAATGGCAGGGCTCCCACCATAGGTTCACTCAATTGTGCATTTTCTTACTCCTTAACGTGAATCAATCGCTACATATACCCTAAATTTACTGAAGTTCTGAAATTGGTGTTCGCTAGAAGTGAAACGTTAACAATAGCTATGTTTAAATTCATTTTAGGAATAAAGTTTCTTAAATCGACTAATCGACCGTTAATTTAAAATACTGACGGTTGAATTAACTAATACCAGTTATATTTATTTAATTATTTACACCATTTCAAGTTCCTATTTATCCTATTTCAAGTTTCCATTTATGCCATTTCAAGTTCTTATATACCCCATTTCTAGTCTTTATTTAGCTCGTTTCAAGCCCCTTATTACCACCGTTTCAAACCCCTTTTTACCACCGTTTCAAACCTCTATTTACTCCCATTAAAGTTCCTATTTGCACCATTTCAAAGCCCTAATTACCGTATTTCAAGCCCCCATTTACCCAGTTCAAAGCAATGCATACCCCATTTCAAGTCCACATTTACCCACATTTCAAGCCTTTAAATACACCAATTGAAACCTCTATTTACCCTATTTTAAGTCCTAATTCACTTCATTTCTAGTTACTCTATGATGCACTATTTAAATTTTATTTAATAAGTGTTGTTTCTTCTTTACATCTTTTATTTCATGGCATCAAACAATTCAGCTTCACTTTCAAATAAGTTTAAAACCTTTTATTGTGGTTCTCAAAGGTGTTTTTTTATTTAATTTAGGTATTATTTGAAACCTTTTAACAAACGGAGTTTTTTGAGCCTATTTTTACATTTTATATGTAAGCAAATGGTTTTTAAAAAATTAGCTCCATTTTCAGGTTATTTTAACACCATTTAATGATATAGTCGACGGTGTTATTTTAATGAATTGAGCACCTTTTATCGAATGATGTTTATTGAATCCATTTTTTACACCATTCATTATAGCTAAAGGTTTTAATAATATATCGCACTATTTTTCTACCATTTCAACACCCGGTCAAGGTGTACAAACAGTGCATAATAAATTGTACAAAACTACAACATTATTTAGGCACCATAATTTTTTAAAGTGTAGAGTCACCTAGAATTAACTAATATACGTTACTTTACAGTGCAGATTTACCAAGTGGAATTTCAACAAGCTCAAATTTACGCTTAAGACACACGCTTAGTAAGTTCTTACGTGAACATTAACTGGATATTTTAATCATAAAGTCATGTTAGAATATTGATGAGTTTACAAGTTTCGTTTTCTGTTGACTGATACAAGCGGGAACTAAGGGAATATGGTCTTTGACTCAATTATGGTTTGAGACACTTTTTAGGTAGTGGGAAAAACACGAAGCCCAATGTTTATTGATTATGGTGACAATTCTGTTAAACTTTGTTTACAATTACATGCAAATCAGTTCAGAACTGGCTTGTCTAGTTGGTTTTGAAATCCTTTCACTCACTATAAGTAGCGATTTCGACAGTCTTGGCTCAGACTTTAAAACGCTCTAATAACTACTGTCTGCAAAGGTTCTTACTATTCTCACTCGAATAGGGTGGTTTCGGTATTTTTGGGATAGTATTATATATATATAAATATATTATTTTATTTGGTGTAGCAAAAAGCTAACCTGTGTACTTAAGACAAGCCTTATCCCAGTTGACAATATCCTAAAGAGCAGAAACTAAACTCCAAACCATATTCAAATTGGTTCACAGGGAAAGTAAGGAAACATTGGATGTAATTAGGTTCATGATTATTAGATTACAATTAAATTTGGAAGGTTTTCGAACCTCCAAGTGTGAAAAAGACTTTAGGTGTCACATATTCCCATAACAGGTTTAATCGCTGCAAATGTATATTACCTAGCAGGTACATTGTACTGTTGTAATATACAATAAACAATTCATTCATTCATTCAACATCGTTGTACTGTACATTTCTAGCCTTAAAGTATGACAATGTCAAAAGTGCACTATTTGAGTTGGTTTGAACTTCCGCGTCAATAGCAAAAAAAAAAATTTAAATCATTGTGACATGCAAAACTAAAAATTTTAATCAATATTTATTGTTCCACTTATTATATGAGGTGAAGTAAACTTTTGGCTTTGATTTTCGTGTCTGAAATGAAGAGACATAGACGGTTCAGAGTGAGCCGAAAGTTAAATACACTATTAAATAATCAGGTTAAGATTTTATAATAGAAGAAAAGATCATGGTGGCAATTAGATTAGTAAAAGGGCTAATGGTAAAAGGGTAGTAGCTACAGACTTATTATTTACGGTGCGCATTGAATATTAGTGCGTCTAGCTACAATTTAGCTTTGGTGTTATTTAACGTTAACATTCAAGTTGGCAAAGTTGGCAAACTAAGAATATTGTTGAGGTGAGACGAGACGATATTGTTTACACTGCAAACCAGTTGCGAATGTAGCTATCAGAATATAGGGTAAACAGCTGAAGAGTAGACTTCATTTCCTGTTCTTTTCCCCATTGACTGATTTCCCTGTGTCCAAGATTTATCCTTATTGGATGTAAAATGTCGTCTGCTTTACTGTATATTCGCTATGTTTGGAATACTGCTTCAATATTTCGTAAATTTTTACTTCATAAAAGTGAAATAATTCCATATCTAGGTAAATAAGTTTGTAGTAGTAGACCTCTTGACTCGGAGAGGTAATATTTTGGTTTTCCCAACTTGTCAAAATCTAATAGCTACGAAAACTAGCTCAAGTAACATAACAGCGAGGCTCCGACGAGAATCGAACTCATGATCTCCTGTTTACGAGACAGGCGCTTCAACCACTAAGCCACGGAGCCCTTGCTTTGAAGTGATATGAATGCTGAATATTCCAGTAATTTAACTAAATTAACTCATCGGAACTTTTACCCTATTGTTTGCATATATAAATATCTAAATCAACTATTATTTTTAATTTTTCAAAATTTGATAGCTACGAAATCTAGTTCAAGTAACATCACAGCGAGGGTCCGACGAGAATCGATCTCATGATCTCCTGTTTACTAGACAGGCGCTTTAACCACTAAGCCACGGAGCCCTTGCTTTGAAGCGATATGAATTCTGTATATTCCAAAAATTTAACTAAATTATCTCATCGGAACTTTTTACCTCTCCGAGTGACGTATGTCACGGAGAGGTATTACATCGGCCGTTTCTGTGTGTCTGTCTGTCTGTGTGTCTGTCTGTCACGCCCCACGTGACCGCGTTCGCATTTTGCGTATCGGAGCGAACGTGATCCCAATTTTCGGACTGCATTGACAGTTCACGGAAATTTGGGTTTGTCTCCTCTGGCTATTCTACTTGAGTTCCAACACCACCAGCTTTGGTTTTCGTCCACTCCACATGGACACAAGTCTGTACTTGCTAGCTTCCTAGCACAAACATCTTCTGAACTTCGTCAATTTCACCTTGCACCAGCTTCTATGCACCACCATCTTCTGTTCTTCGTCAATTCCACATTGACACCAGCTTCTATGCACCACCATCTTCAGGTCTTTGTCCATTCCACATGGACGCCAGTCAGTCCATTCCGGCTTCTTTTCCTTCGTCACCGTTTGGTTTCAAGATATACGCGGCGATCGGCTAGGGTTACGAGAAACGTCTAGCCGCCCAATGGCAGGTCTTCCACCATCGGTTCACGAGAATGCGTTTTTATCTAATATTATAATGGAAACGAATCGTATATATACCCCAAAATTTGAAAAAAGTGGGCAAGAGGGGTACCCTTCACTTTAAACGTCAATATTAGCAAAGTTTCGAAAGATAATAGGAACAACTTTATTTTAAACGATTTAACTATTTTTAAAGTTATTTACTGGCGATTAAAATAATTAATATCATTTATATGTAATTAATTATTTAAAATAAACTTAATTCTATGTAATGACACAAGTGAGAGTTTATATAGATCGAGTAATGAAGATTGCATCCGAATCGAAACACTACACGCATATGAAAGTTAATATCAAGCGAGTAGGATGATAAGATCTCTTACAAAACAAAAACATTTCCTTTTTGTAGAATTAAATGGAAATATTTTAAATATTTTTCGGCATTACGATTCTTTTAGTAATTGTGTAGCTATAAAGCTCTATTTCATCTCAATATTCCAAGAACATCTTTTGATATTAACATTTCAAATTTGGTGTTTACTTTTTTGTTCAGCTTTACTACATTTATATATAGTGTAAACGCAACTTTTGATTACACTACACAATATGGATTTTAATACTTCGTCTCTCTGTAAGTGTTGAAGCGATTGGGTCTATGAAACAAGATACCCTAGATTTAAACCAGAATTGACCTTGTTTCGTGTACTCTCACAAGAGGTGTTAACGGTTCAGAGTGAGCCGAAAGCTAAACACACACTTGAGTGATAGATATTAGGTCCTCATTAGAAATATGAGAATACACAGGAAATGTTAAACGATTAAACCTTTACAAATGGCCTTCGCGATATCCCGCCAATATGAGCTACGTATTTCCGGTTTTCTCATTGGCTGGTCGACCCATGGACGAAGTAATACTGAAGAACCAATGGCAGCCCATTACTGCCCCCACAACTAAGCGATTAAACAACCAATGTAAAGCTTACAGCCGCAAAATGGAGGGGGTTATGAAAATGCGGAGTTAAATCCCGGAAAAAGCTAGCGCCATCTAAACATAATAAGACGTTAGCTGCTTCCCTCGTTAGAACGTTGATTCCCCCACTATCCGGTTTGCTACTATCTGCCGCTAGAAGGCGAATCAACAAGTATTTTTCAACTTTCTCCATCTGCCATCCGTCCTTCAGTATTAATTCGTCCATGGTGGACCTGTGTTTGGAAAGTAAATTCGTCTCGACTCGGAGAGGTTTATTTTGGTTTCCCAACTTGTACTCTATTGTTTGCATAAATACATATGTAAACCAACTATTTTTTTTTAATTTTTCAAAATTTATTAGCTACGAAATATAGTTCAAGTAACATAACAGCGAGGCTCCGAAGAGAATCGAGCTCATGATCTCCTGTTTACGAGACAGGCTCTTTAACCACTAAGACGCGGAGCCGTTGCTTTGAAGCGATATGAATTCTGAATATTCCAGTAATTTAACTAAATTAACTCATCGGAACTTTTACCCTATTCTTTTAATTTTTCAAAATTTAATAGTTACGAAAAATAGTTCAATAACGTAACAGCGAGGCTCCGACGAGAATCGAACTCATGATCTCCTGTTTACAAGACAGGCGCTTTAACCACTAAGCCACGGAGCCCTCGCTTTGAAGCGATACGAGTGCTGAATATTTCAGTAAATTATTCAAATTATCTCATCGGAACTTTTACCCTATTTATGCATAAATCCATATCTAAATCAACTATTTTTTTTAATTTTTTCAAAATCTGATAGCAACGAAATCTAGTTCAAGTAACATAAAAGCGAGGCTCCGACGAAAATCGAACTCATGATCTCTGTTTACAAGACAGGCGCTTTAACCACTACGTCACGGAGCTCTTGCTTTGAAGTGATATGAATGCTGAATATTCCAGTAATTTAACTAATTTAACTCATCGGAACTTTTACCCCATGGTTTGCATAAATAAATATCTAAATCAACTATTATTTTTAATTTTTCAAAATTTGATAGCTACGAAATCTAGTTCAAGCAACATCACAGCGATGCTCCGACGAGAATCAAACTCATGATCTCCTGTTTACTAGACAGGCGCTTTAACCACTGAGCCACGAAGCCCTTGCTTTGAAGCGATGTGAATGCTGAATATTTCAGTAAATTAACTAATTTATCTCATCGGAACTTTTGCCCTATTATTTTAATTTTTCAAAATCTAATAGCTACAAAAAATAGTTCAAGCAACTTAACAGCGAGGCTCCGACGAGAATCGAACTCATGATCTCCTGTTTACAAGACAGGCGCTTTAACCACTAAGCCACGGAGCCCTTGCTTTGGAGCGGTACGAATGCTGAATATTTCAGTAAATTAACTAAATGATCTCTTCGGAATTACCTATTGATGCATAAATGCTTATCTAAATCAACTATTATTTTTAATTTTTTCAAAATCTGATAGCAACGAAATCTAGTTCAAGTAACATCACAGCGAGGCTCCAACGAGAATCGAACTCATGATGTCCTGTTTCCTAGACAGGCGCTTTAACCACTAAGCCATGGAGCCCTTGATTTGAAGCGACATGAATGCTGAATATTCCAGTAATTTAACTAAATAACTCATCGGAATTTTTACCCTATTGTTTTAATTTTTCAAAATTTAATAGCTACGAAAAATAATTCAATAACATAACAGCGAGGCTCCGACGAGAATCGAACTCATGATCTCCTGTTTACAAGACAGGCGCTTTAACCACTAAGCCACGGAGCCCTCGCTTTGAAGCGATACGAATGCTGAATATTTCAGTAAATTAACCAAATTATCTCATCGGAACTTTTACCCTATTTATGCATAAATCCATATCTAAATCAACTATTTTTTTAATTTTTTCAAAATCTGATAGCAACGAAATCTAGTTCAAGTAACATAAAAGCGAGGCTCCGACGAAAATCGAACTCATGATCACTGTTTACAAGACAGGCGCTTTAACCACTACGTCACGGAGCCCTTGCTTTGAAGTGATATGAATGCTGAATATTCCAGTAATTTAACTCATCGGAACTTTTACCCCATGGTTTGCATAAATAAATATCTAAATTAACTATTATTTTTAATTTTTCAAAATTTGATAGCTACGAAATCTAGTTCAAGCAACATCACAGCGATGCTCCGACGAGAATCAAACTCATGATCTCCTGTTTACTAGACAGGCGCTTTAACCACTGAGCCACGAAGCCCTTGCTTTGAAGCGATGTGAATGCTGAATATTTCAGTAAATTAACTAATTTATCTCATCGGAACTTTTGCCCTATTATTTTAATTTTTCAAAATCTTATAGCTACAAAAAATAGTTCAAGCAACTTAACAGCGAGGCTCCGACGAGAATCGAACTCATGATCTCCTGTTTACAAGACAGGCGCTTTAACCACTAAGCCACGGAGCCCTTGCTTTGAAGGGATACGAATGCTGAATATTTCAGTAAATTAACTAAATGATCTCTTCGGAATTACCTATTGATGCATAAATGCTTATCTAAATCAACTATTATTTTTAATTTTTTCAAAATCTGATAGCAACGAAATCTAGTTCAAGTAACATCACAGCGAGGCTCCAACGAGAATCGAACTCATGATGTCCTGTTTCCTAGACAGGCGCTTTAACCACTAAGCCATGGAGCCCTTGCTTTGAAGCGACATGAATGCTGAATATTCCAGTAATTTAACTAAATAACTCATCGGAATTTTTACCCTATTGTTTTAATTTTTCAAAATTTAATAGCTACGAAAAATAATTCAATAACATAACAGCGAGGCTCCGACGAGAATCGAACTCATGATCTCCTGTTTACAAGACAGGCGCTTTAACCACTAAGCCACGGAGCCCTTGCTTTGAAGGGATACGAATGCTGAATATTTCAGTAAATTAACTAAATGATCTCTTCGGAATTACGTATTGATGCATAAATGCTTATCTAAATCAACTATTATTTTTAATTTTTTCAAAATCTGATAGCAACGAAATCTAGTTCAAGTAACATCACAGCGAGGCTCCAACGAGAATCGAACTCATGATGTCCTGTTTCCTAGACAGGCGCTTTAACCACTAAGCCATGGAGCCCTTGCTTTGAAGCGACATGAATGCTGAATATTCCAGTAATTTAACTAAATAACTCATCGGAATTTTTACCCTATTGTTTTAATTTTTCAAAATTTAATAGCTACGAAAAATAATTCAATAACATAACAGCGAGGCTCCGACGAGAATCGAACTCATGATCTCCTGTTTACAAGACAGGCGCTTTAACCACTAAGCCACGGAGCCCTCGCTTTGAAGCGATACGAATGCTGAATATTTCAGTAAATTAACCAAATTATCTCATCGGAACTTTTACCCTATTTATGCATAAATGCATATCTAAATCAACAATTTTTTTTAATTACCTCTCCGTGTGACGTAGTCCAGGAGAGGTTCTGTAACGGCCGTGTCTGTGTGTGTGTCGGGGTGGGTGTGTCTGTGTGTGTGTCTGTTGTTACACCCACGTGACCGCGTTCGCAGTTTCCAAATCGGAGCAAACGTGTTCGCCATTACCGAACTGTATTCACAGTCACGGAAATGGCACCTCCACTTGAGTTCTCACACCACCATCTTCTGGTCTTGATCCATCCCACACGGACACCAGTCTGTACATACTGGCTTCTAATCACCATCATTTTCTGTTCTTCGTCCCTTCCACTTGGAAACCAGTCTGTAAATACTGGCTACTAATCACCACCATCTTCTGGTCTTTGTCCATCCCACATGGACACCAGTCTGTACACACTGGCTTCTAACACCACCATCTTCTGGTCTTTGTTTTTGTCCATCCCACATGGACACCAGTCTGTTCACCTGGCTCCAACACCACCATCTTCTGGTCTCTGTTTTTGTCCATCCCACATAGACACCAGTCTGCACACCTGGCTTCTACTCCATCGTCATCGTTTGGTTTAAGACATTCGCGGCGATCAGCTAGGGTTACGAGAAACGTCTAGCCTCCCTAGGGTGGGTTGTCCACCAAAGGTTTTCGCAATTGCGGTTGTTCTTGCTTTAAACTGTAGTTCGACACCCTTATATACTACCTATTTGAGTAGGGCGAAGAAACCGGCGTATGCTTCATTTCAAACGCCAATATTAGTCAAGTCTCTCAAGAATGTTTAATTGTTTTTTATCAAAACGATGTAACGCTCTATAAGGCGAACAACTAACGAAGAAAATGTTTAATATTAATTATATTTATTTTAATATTTAGGATAATCTTGTTTCGCAACTCAAAATTAATACGGAAAGAGTTAAAAAGCAGTCTTATGTTTTTGTCTGTGTGTGTCCGTCCATTGTTACACTAGTGCGTCGCGTTAGCAGTTAGCCTTGTGTTGATGTGTTAAGAAATCATACAGAACCTTAATATTCCCTTTTTCCATAATATAAAGTGAATGTGTAGAAGTATTTTTCGTAATTATGATGCATTTAGTACTTTTGTAGCTTTAAAGCTCTGTTTCATTTTGATATTCCTAAGATTTTTTTAATATTGTTATTTGAAATGGCTGTTTATATATTACTTAAGCTATAGTACATCTGTATATACAATAGTCCTTGGTTTAGTAATTTCATGAAGAAAACTAAGACCTAGACTCTGGCGGGTATATTAAGTATTTTCCGCGGCGTATTGCGGAAGCTAATAATATCTCATAAGGAAGTAATTTACTCACTGTCTTCTCCAAAATAAACGAGATTTGACTTTGAGAAAGGGCGTGGACCCAAGTACAATGGGTTGTATGGGTGATTTTAGAAATACGTATAGATTCTTTCTTCTGCTTGGAATCTTTAAGCGGAAAAAGACCGCATACTAAAATCTGATTGAAGGTAAAGGGAAGGGCTGAAAGTTTTGTTAAACCACCCGCTCCTCCTTCCTCGCTTTTGATTGGCTATTGACATAAGATTCTGGTTCACAAGGAGGACATTTTACATTTCGGGTTTGGCTCGGATTGGTCGATAGCTACCTCAATGTTTCTTGACTTCTACCTTGAAGGAGAGAGGAATGGAGTGGAAAACCCCCATACCTATAGCGTTGCCTCTGTACCACCACCTATGGCACTGTAGTCTTCCCAGCATCCTCAGCGGTTAGGTAGGGTCGTACCGGACGAAATTGTAAAG